>NC_045972.1:9681786-10349911 GCF_010909765.2 Amblyraja radiata | reverse complement strand
TATTCACCTGGAATTTTTTTAAACTTTTTTTTCCCCCATGTTGTTTTTGCCTCCAGCTCTCTTCGTTCAATGAGAAGAACCTTCAGCAACACGGGCAACATGAGAAGACCAAAGTCACTTGCTGCAAACTGGAACGTCGATTAGAAATCGCTGTGGAAAGGTCCAGACTGAGCCTCGGCTTGGTATACTTACCTGCTCAGCACCAGAACAGTTCCGCGGAGAGAGGTTTATCAAATGTTTGCCTTGCTCGTCTGAGACAGCACTTGAGCAGATGTTTGTGTGCCACAAATCAGAGATGGAAACCAAGGAAACTGGGCTCAATGTGTATTCAGGAATGGATTTTAACCACTCACATACAAAACAGCCACACCAAACAGGGGAAAAATATCAGAGCATTCTCCAAAATAAAAAGAATGAAGTTGGTCAGTAAATACAAAAAATTAAACTACAGTCAATTTTTCATCCCTTTAGTTCATTCAAAAACGTCTGCAGACAAGCATTGGACAAATGCCTAGGTAACCAATGCATTCTCCAACTTTCCTTTCATTAACAATGGAATATATAAGCTTGGATTCTTCTAGATTTGAAACCAAGAAAGCTGAGGACTAATGACAGTGCTTTTAGCCTGATTCAAATGGGGCTTTAAACTTGTCAAGGAATTGATCTGAAAATTGGTAGCCTCTGAACAATGGGTAGAAAGGAGGAGTCCTGCTGAGGGTGGTGAAGAGAGAGGAAGCAGAGGGAGAGAATGATGAAAGCTTGCTGAAATGCACTGTCCTTGTCACTTTGGGGTTTAACAGATAGTGCTTAAAAAGGAAGTCACTAAAAGTGCTAACAAAATAATATACTTTGTCTAAAAACACTAAAGGCAACTGATCCCAACCTTGCACCACCACGACTGCCCTGCAACTATTCTCTCAAATCGATTGTTAGATCACAACCAACACCATAGCATGCTGATGCTGTGCCAAATTTGCCTCAATGTCTCTGTCAGCTTCATTAAAAAGCCTCTTCAGATAGTTTTAATGTTTAGCAACTAAAATATTTTTCAATGGCCATTACTGGCCAATCTTAAAACACCATCAGATTATTTTAATATGGAATTATTAAATATCAAGTAGTAAATATTGTAAGATACCCAAGTGGAATCTGTCTTGATGCACTGTCCATACACATGTCCATTATGATGAATGAGAATAATACAGATCAATTGACCATTCTCCCTGCAAGTACCGATGTCCATTATAAAGCCCATTAAATTACAAATCCAGGATAACACCTAGAATATCACTGCACTGTAGTTCAGTAATACAGCATGTAGTATGTTTACTCACCAGAAAAGGCACCTTGTGTGAAATATAAAATAGGGTGGGATCAAAATTGCACACTTATTTTAAACATTCTACTGGATGGGAATATTTCTAATATAAATAACAGGAACTAATTATATTCCACTTTAAATTTACTGTTCACACGGTTGCCCCATTTCCAATGTAAACAGTTTGGTGTTCATTTCCTGTGGCTGGTGTCACAATACACGACATAGTTGGAGAATCACTGAAACAGGATAGCTTGCTTGACAGAAATACATTCCCCCAAGGTGGGAGTCAATCATTATTAATCACTACTTGTTACACTCATATTCATTAAAACCGTTAACAGTGTTGATAGCCTTTTTTAAATTTATTTATTTTAAGCTCTTATTTAATGCAAATAACAACAACACTAAAAACCCCTGCCAGCCCACTGGTTCTCAATTCAGAATGATACACAGCAAAACAAGTTTGTATTTTGGTACAATATTTTGTGAAAGGAAGATAACTACATCCTTGGCGTATAGACTGTGTGTGCACCAAAATGTCTAGTTCATGGTATAATCATATATTGCATTGCATATATGCAAAGTCAATTTCAAAAGACGATGACTTCCTTCATTAGCAGTTACTCCTTTAATAATAATCGACACCAAGTTATTTGCCGGTTGGTAGCTTATAAACTATCTTTTGAAATTTATTCTTACTTGAAATTTCTCTGTGATTATGAAGATAGAAACGATGTTATCATCGTGTGTAGTTGCCATTCAGTGTGATGATAGAATTCAAACTTATTTTCATTATATACACTGCTGTTTTGCACAGTACAGACTTTTTGTAAAATGTTTACATCTTCTACTTGGATGCCCCGATGGTAGGGCCTACAAGCTATAGCAGTTATCTTAACATTTATATATTTTCTGTGCACTGAGAGTATAATAATGAACTGACAATCAGTCCAAGTTAGTAAATGATCAACTCATAATTTTATGTATTTTGTAATTGGATAAATAAAGCCTATTTGATCAGTTTTGCAAATGGATGGTCTCATTTACATCCATTTACATCATTTACATCCTTTGCTTGATAAATACTGTTAGCAATAATATACAGGTAGTTTTGTTATAACATGTTTCTATAATACAAATTAGACATAATGCGGGTGATGAATGAAGAATCGTTACATGTAATACGTGGGCCAGATTGGTTTTCATGCAATTTTGTTCGGAAACCAGAGAACCACTTAGTCATTCAAACTGGCCCAATTCGTCCGTGCCTTAGAATGCTGTTATTGTACCTGCCTCAATTCCCACCCTTGGCAGCTCAGTCAATGTACCCACAATGTACCCAATGTGTGGAATTGTTGCCCCTCAAGTTCCTATTAAATCTTTCCATTCTCACCTCACCAAGTTCTTTATTCTCCTACCTTGGGAAAAAGACTGTGCTTTCACCCTATCCTCCTCATGATTTTATAACCTTTATAAAATCATACCTCAGCCTCCTACACTCCAAGGAATAAAGTCCTAGCCTGCCCAACCGCTCCCTATAGCTCAGCCCCTCGAGTCCTGGCAACATCCTCATAAAAATTCATTGCATCGTCTCCAGCTTAATGGCACCTTACCAATAGCAGAGTGGCCAAAACTGAACACAATGCTCTAAGTACGGCATCGCCAGTGTCTCTCTCTCTCTCTCGCTATAACACTCCCTGGGACCTGTGAAGATCCTGCCCTGGCTTGATTTCCCAAATTTCCACACCTTAAAATTATCTGTATTAAATTTCTCAGTCGACTTGTCCAGCTCATCTAGATCCCTTCATAATTCTTGATAACTATCTTCACTATCTACAATACCACCTATTTTAGTGTCGTTAGTGTAAAGTTACGAATCATAACTTGTGCCTTCTCATCAAAATAATTGATAGAGATGGCAAACAGCAATGGGCTCAGCACAACACTGAGGCAACACCACTGGTCGCAGGATTCTCGTCTGAAAACAACCTTCCACCACCATCGGAATATAGACACAGAAAGCTGGAGTAACTCAGCGGGACAGGCAGCATCTCTGGAGAGGACTGGGTGACGTTTCGGGTCGAGACCCTTCAGACCACCACCGCCAGACCATTCTCTGTTTCCAATCACGACACTAATTCTGTAAACAATTAGCTAGTTTGCCCTGAACCCCATGCAATCTAGCCTTCCAGAACAGCCTTCCTATCCTAAAAGTTACTTTAGAAATTAACAAGCAGAAAATAAGCCATCTGATATCTAAACAGTATCGGGGACAAAAAAAACAGTTTCCAACAAAAAAAACATGGAAAAATAACTTTGTTATGGTGAGCCTGAAACACTCTCGTCACTAACCCTATATTCCCCATCGACACAATTGCTTTTATCACTCAATTTTCTATTACACTATATTTTTTTAGAAACTCAACTATCGTGTTCTAGCAGAACTATCTGTAATTAGGTGCCAGTTACTGATAGATACCATGACCAGGCCAAATTATCTTTACATGTTTACTTTAGTGTACCGAGGTACAGTGAAAAGCTATTGTTGCATGCTAATCAGTCAGCGGAAAGACAATACATGATTACAATCAAGCCGTCCACAGAGTAAAGATACATGATAATGTGAACAACGGGAATTACTTTTAGAGCAAGATGTTCCAAATCAAAAGCAATAAGCAACATTTCTCTTATCTCCTCATACATGAATAGCTCTGTGCAAAGCAATTGTTCAACATATGGCGAATCAGGGGGGTGGCGTAGATAAGCATGAGATCACCAGTCAAAGAAGATGATTTGTTGATGGACAGGAATGAGGTAAATAGCTGTAGGAAGAAAGAAGACGATGCAACAGGCACAAAATAACGGCTGGGGTAAAATTGCGGAGTTTCTCCTGCCCCACACAGGGTATTAACACTCAGACCACTCCTGCATACCACAAATTGATCTTCAAGTTCAATGATACCACTGTTGCAGGCCAAATCGATAATAAGACCAAGTATAGGAAAAAGATCCAGAACCGAGCATCATTGTGTCAGTATAACAACCTAGGCCTTAATGTCAGCAAGAAGAAAGACTTGGTTGTTAATCAATACAAGGGAGAAGATGAACACAATCCTGTCCTCATCGACTTAGCTGCTATAGAGATGGTTGACAACTTCAAGTTCATAGACGTCCATTTCTCCAGCAACCTAATGTTCATACTAGTATTAGATTATTATTTTCATATGTTTTGAGATACAGTGAAATATGTGAGTGCTATCCAGGCAAATTATGCCATATATCAATGCAATCATACCATACATGAGTAAAACAGGGAGTACAAAATGAGGAAGGAAACAGGGTGTAGGATATGGCATTACAGCTGTCAGAGGGCATCGCTATAAGGTGAGAGGGGGAACATATAATGGAGAGGTGTGGGGCACGTGTTTTTACACAGAGAATGGCGGGAGCCTGGAACACGTTGCCAATGGTGGTGGTGAAGACAGATACGATAGTGGCGTTTAACAGGCTTTTAGATATTCAGATAGGCAAATGGAAGCACGGGATAGCGGGATATGGATCATGTACAAGCAAATGAGATCAGTTCAACTAGGCATCGTGTTCGGCACAAACATTGGGGGCTGTATTGTTTTATATTTTATCGAGAAAGTACAGATTAAAACAGGCATAAGGGCCTCAACCCAGGAACAGATCTTTAGCATATAATAAACCTGTTCAAATGCCTGATAAGAGCAGGCAAGCTATCTTGAATCTAGTAATACATGCTTTCAAGCCTTTGTATCTTCTGTCTTATGGCAGATGGGTGAAGAGAGAATGTTCGGAGTTGAGTAGTCCTTGATTATGTTGGCTGCTTGCCTGGGGCAGCTTTTTCCAGATGGAAGTCAGGGGGTGGGAAGTGGGGGGTGGGGGGGAGATTGCAGTGGGTTGGTTTGCATGAAGGACTGATCGTGCCCACAACTATCAGAATTCTGCAATTGCTGGTGGCCTTGAGCAAAGCAATTGCCGTACCAAGCTGTGGTGCAAGTCGATAGGTTGCTTCTGTGATGCAACTGTTAGAAATTGGTAAGAGTCATTGGAGATGTACAGAATTCCCTTCACCATCTGACAATGTAGAGGCATCGGTCTGTGTACTTGGCCGTATCATCGACGTGGTAGGATCAGATCAGATCAGATTGTTGGTGATATTTACACCCAGGAACTTGATTGAGAAACCGCTTCAGCATATTTATTTTCTTAGCCAAGATGACTCAGCATGTCCAGGAGGATTTGCGTTAACTTCTGCAGATGCCCTATAGAAAGTATTTTAACAGGATGCACCTCAACCTGCTAATGGCAACAAATCTGCTCTTAACCGCCTGAACCTGCAGAGAGCGGTGAACACAGCCCCGTCCATCATGGTCTCCTCATTTCCATCCATTCGGTCTAATTTCACTATGCGCCATATCAGGCAGGCTGGAGGTATCGTCATAGATGCCTGGCACCCTACACATCTACAGCATCTACACGTAGATGCCTGGCATCCTGGCCATTCCCTTTTTTCTCTTTTACCTCTTAAGAGAAGATGCAGGAGATTGGAAGCTTGGACATGGCAACATCTGTACTGCTTCTTCCCCAATTCCTGAATCAATCACTTCTTTCAGTACTTCATTCCCAGAGGTGCTGCCTCATATTCTCATACATTCAGTTATTCTGTAGTTGTGCTTTAATATTCTTTGGATGCTGGATTTTGCCCACAATCTTGCACTATTCTGCTGTTTTGAATTAATTGGATTATTATTGTGTTTATCATTCCTGAGTATATACTATTTCCTCAATAAGCTACATAATGTCCTTGCATCCTGGTATACCGTGCATTCAGAAAGTATTCAGACCCCTTCACCTTTTTCCACAATTTGTTAAGTTAACAGTCTTATTCTAAAATTGATTACATTCATTTTTTTATCATCAATCTTCACACAATATCCCATAATAAAAAAGCAAAAACAGGTGTTTAGAAATTTTGCAATTAAAAAGAAAAAACTGAAATATCACATTTACGTAAATATTCAGACCCTTTACTCAATACTTTGTTGAGGCACCTTTGGCAGCGATTACAGCCTCAAGTCTTCTTGGGTATGACGCTACAAGCTCGGCACACCTGTATTTGGGTAATTTCTCCCATTCTTCACTGCAGATTCTCTCAAGCTCTGTCAGGATGGGGAGCGTCGATGTACAGCTATTTTCAGGTCCCTCCAGAGATATTCGATCGGGATCAAGACCGGGCTCTGGCTGGGCCACTCCAGGACATTCACAGACTTGTCAAGAAGCCACTCCTGCGTTGTCTTGGCAGTGTGCTTAGGCTCATTGTCCTGTTGGAAGGTGAACCTCCACCCCAGTCTGAGGCCCAGAATGCTCAGGAGCAGGTTTTTATCAAGGATCTCTCTGTACTTTGCTCCATTCATCTTTCCCTCGATCCTGAGTTGTCTCCCAGTTCCTGCCGCTGAAAAACATCCCCACAGCATGATGCTGCCACCTCCATGCTTCACCGTAGGTATGGTATTGGCTAGGTGATGAACGGTGCCTGGTTTCCTCCTGACGTGACGCTTGGCATTCACGCCAAGGAGAATTCACGAATTCACGTCAGATCAGAGAATCTTGTTTCTCATGCCTTTCGGCAAATTACAAGCAGACAGTTATTTGCCTTTTACTGAGGAGTGATTTCCATCTGGCCACTCTACCATAAAGGCCTGATTGGTGGAGTGCTGCAGATATAGTTGTCCTTCTGGAAGGTTCTCCCATCTCCACAGAGTAACTCTTGAGCTCTGTCAGTAACCATCGGGTTCGTGGTCACCTCCCTGACCAAGGCCCTTCTCCCCCGATTGCTCAGTTTGGTCGGGCGGCCAGCTCTATGAAGAGTCCTGGTGGTTCCAAAGTTCTTCCATTTAAAAATGACAGAGGCCACTGTGCTTTTCGGGACCTGCAATGCTGCAGAAATTGTTTTATACCCTTCCCCAAATCTATGTCTCGACACAATCCTGTCTTGGAGGTCTACGGACAATTACTTTGTCTTCATGGCTTGGTTTTTGCTCTGACATGCACCGTCAACTGTGGGACCTTATATAGACAGGTGTGTGCCTTTCCAAATCATGTCCAATCAATTTAATTTACCACTGGTGGACTACAATCAAGTTGTAGAAATATCTCAAGGATAATCAATGGAAACAGGATGAACCTAAGCTCAATTTTGTGTATCATAGCAAAGGATCTGAATACTTGTGTAAATGTGATATTTCAGTTTTTTATTTTTAATTACTTTGCAAAAATTTCTAAACACCTGTTTTCGCTTCTTCATTCTGGGGTATTGTGTGTAGATTGATGATTTAAAAAAAACCATTTAATCCATTTTTAAATAAGGCTGTAATGTAACAAAATGTGGAAAAGTGAAGGGGTCTGAATACTTTCTGAAAGCACTGTATATGACAATAAACTAATCTGATCATAATCAGATATGAATCTAAACCTGGGAGATGAAGATTGTAAAGGTAGGTTTGATGGCAGATGTGGTGGATAAGTAAAGGTTAAATGTAGATGGTCAATGGTGATGGAAACGTCATGTTATTATTCTATTAGGTGGTGAGGTCAGAACGAACCACTCAGTTAATATTATTCACCTCTTGTTCTAATCAAAATAAAAAGTTAATAGAAAACATGTTATTTATTTTGCCTGCCTTCATTATATGTTGTAGATAATGTTCAATCTTAAAATTTAGCCCATTAACAATTTTTTGTGCATACGTTTATCAGCAAAACCATTCTGATTCCCATTCACCACTATCCCCACCATGACCCAAGGATGAACAAATGCCACAATCCTATTTGATGAAGTTGACCAAACCCTAAGGCACCTTGGCAATAGGCCATTTTCTGGGCTGAAAATGTGCCAGATACACTTACATTGTGAAAGGAGAAAGGGGTCAGTGTAAACAGCCAAAGCGGTTAGCTTGGACTAGATGGGTCAAGAGGCTGGTTTCTATGCCACACAACCATCATTCCACATCTAAATTCATGCGGCAGAAATTGCTAGACCTTTCTCAGCACGAATATCTGGAGTGCAAAAATATTAGCTGATTCACCACTGACAATACTCTGAGAATGCATTGTAATATAGTAAATGATCCGTCCACAATGCGCAATAAGATCTGACTTTAACTTGGAACGGAGATTGTAGACAAACTGCTGACATCACCAGCATAGCATTAATTTCTTTTAACTGGCAGATTATTTGAGATAAAGTGGTGAGCTGCCCATAAAATGAAGTTGGGGAATAGTTCAAAATACAAATATGAACTGTAGCAAATGATTTTGAAGGATTGTAATGATTTTAATAATATTCTTCCAGAGATGAGAGGAAGAGAGAGAGATACTTTTTCATTTTGCTGATCCAGGCATTACTGATCCTATAGAAATCCAGATGCACGAGTTACTGCTTTGTGCTGAGTGTTACCTTGTTATCACTGAGTGGGACCTGACAGCAGTTGTTCTGACGTTG
Source organism: Amblyraja radiata (assembly GCF_010909765.2). Classification (NCBI taxonomy): domain Eukaryota; kingdom Metazoa; phylum Chordata; class Chondrichthyes; order Rajiformes; family Rajidae; genus Amblyraja; species Amblyraja radiata. The sequence goes on along the minus strand of NC_045972.1, from coordinate 10,341,062 downwards.
TATGAAGTACCCTTTCCCAGGTTATTGCCACATCTTTCCTTTCACCACACTTCACCGGTACTTTGTCACATGTATCTAGGTACAGTGAAGTTCCCTTTTGCACACAGTGCAGTAAAGATCTTGCCACACAGAGGCACAATCATACTTCAAAGAGTGCAGGAATAGTAGATGACACTGATAGATTACATCTGTATACCGACACAGTATACAGGTTTATACATTATAGAATATACACATTTAGAATTTAGTTTAGAGATGCCGGGCAGAAATAGGCCCTTTGGCCCACTGAGTCCGCGCCGAGCAGCAATCCCCACACACTAAAACTATCCTACACACACCAAGGACAATTTGGTACAATTATACCAAGCCAATTAACCTACAAACATGTACAGTACGTCATTGGGGTGTGGGAGGAATCCGGATAGCCCGGAGAAAAGCTACACAGGTCACGGGGAGAACGTACAAACCCCGAACAGACAGCACCCATTATCAGAATCGAACCCGGGTCTCTGATATTGTAAGGCAACAACTCTCCCGCTGTGACACTATGCTGCCCATGCGCTACCATGCCGGCCCGTAAATCGATGGCACTATTTTGGGTGATTCAAGTCCAAAATTGTTAACAAAGCAGTCTTAACTATGCCATAAAGGCTTGTTGTCCTGGCGGTGGCCGTGCTGACCGAGCTACAAGGTCGGTCTGGCCATGCGATGTTGTTGGTTTCCTCCACCATTGCTCTGCCACTTCCTGCCACTCCAGGACACATCTGATCCCTATCAGCAGCGCGTTAGTCCTTTCAATTTTTTAGTATGTTTTAATGTTTGTTTTAATGTTCCTTTGTGTGTTTTGTGTGGGGGGTGGTGTGGAGGGGTAAGGGGGAAACCGCTTCGGTCGCCTCCTCCACGGAGAGACGACTTTTTACAGGTCGCCTCCCCCGTGGCCTAACAGCGAGGATCGACGCGGCCTTTCCCGGAGACGCGCCCGGGGCTTCAGTGGCGGGCGCAGCGTGGACTCCCGGCGCGGAGCGGGCGAGCCCTCGCTGGGGCTCGCCGGAGGGGAGCGCTCTGTTTCGCTGGCCGGCAGCCTGAAGCCGCGGTCTGCAGAGTTTCAGCTGGCGCGGCGTCTACAGCCTCGTGGGGGACCCGGGGGAAGAAGAAGCCATCACTGCCGGCCCGCGGCCAACTTCTACCACGGGTCCGGCATGGACTTACCATCACCCCTGGAGGGGAGCTTCGACCATCGGCCCTGCGGTCTGCGGTGCTTCTGGCTGCGGCGCGGCAGGAACCTTAAATCTTCGACCGCCGGCCTGCGGCCTACACCAGCCTGAAGCCGCGGTCTCCGGTGGGGAAGAGCCGATCCTGGACTTACCTTGACTTTGACTTTGTCCCTTACCATCTGGACGCCCGCAGCAACGGCTGCGGAGGGTGGAGGTCCCGACCACGGGGGAAAATGGAGGAAGTTCTGTGCCTTCCACCACAGTGATGAATGCTGTGGTGGATGTTTGTGTTACATTTTTATTGTGGTTGTGTGTTCTTTATTATTGCACCGCTGCTGACAACCGAAATACCACCGACCTTGGTTGCGTGGCAAATAAATTCTATCTATCTATCTATCTACTTGGAGCAGCGCTGGATCTAGTCGAGCCTAGAGCTCCACCAATGCTTCGATCAGGAAACATTGACCCACGAATAACCCTTGCCTCACACGGCCACCGCTCGTCCTCGGTCAATCAATCTACCATGGCACTGGGATGTAGCAATGGTACTTTATTGCTACATCTTCAGCCCTCACAGATGGTATAGATCTACAAGCTACTTCTACAGGCATGTCAACACATCCAACATCAACTGTTTCAGACTTCTTCCACCAACATCACTTAGAACACTCTCCATTGGGTGGCTGCCTCGCCAACAGTCTGCCTGTCCTTTCTTCTTTTTTGTTATTTTTAGTACATGTTAAAAAGTATGTTTTAGTGTTCCTTGGTTTGTTTTATGTGGGTGGTGGGGGGGGGGGGGGCAGGGAAAAACTTTTTTTTCCAATCTCTTACCTCGACGGAGATGCAATTCTTTTCCGTTTCGTATCTCCGTCCCCACTGCGGCCTGACATCACGGAGTTGGCGGCTTTTCCTGGAGACCGACGGAAGCTCCAAGCCGCTGGAGTCCGCGGGACTTCAACATCGCGGAGCTTGCGATCCCTTTGCCGGGGATCGAAGCTCCAACCGCGGGGCCTGTGGAGTTTAACATCGTGAAGCCCGCGGTCTCAGGTAAGAAGAGACCGACTCGGGAGCTCCATGCCGCGGAGAGTGTTTCACCCGTCCCGACGCGGGAGTTTCGATCACCCCGACGGGAGCTTTGATCGTCGGCTGCGGGGGCTTTGATCGCCCCGACTGCGGGTGGCTTGTCAGCCCTGACCACAGGAGAACAAAGAGGAAGAAGGTTGAACTTTATGCCTTCCATCACAGTGAGGAATGTGTGGAGCCGCTATTGTGGATGTTAACTTTTATTTTATGTGGTTGTGTGTCTTGTTGCTTTTCACTTAGTATAGCTGTATGGTAACTCAAATTTAACTGTACATTAATTGGTACATGTGACAATGAACTGACCTTCACACTTTGAAACACTAAGGTGCACCACAGAGTAGTACCAGCATTAGTAAACATTGCAATAAAGACACACATAAGAACTGTTGGATCCTTTGAATATATTTGCCCATTGCTAGATCATGACTGATCTGCACTGAAACTCGATTTGTTCAGTTTCCTTGAATCCTTCATCTGTCTTTGAAGAAGCAATCCCAAGTTTCTGATAGCTTTTGCATGACAAAAACGTTTTCAATTTCACTCCCAAATGGCCAAGCTTTCAAATTTCAGATTATGTATTTTTACTTTCAATTCTCCCGCCAGAGGAAATGGTTCTTCAAATCCTTTCATGATTAATAACATCTTGATTGATCCATCTGCCTTCCAAACTCACTGGAACATGGATAACATCTATGCAATCTATCCCCATAAATTCGTACCAATGGTTAAATCTGATGACTCTATGGAGCATCTCTTCCAAGGACAATGTATTTGTGGAGCTTTCAGGTGCTCAAACCTAAACAAGGTATTCCTTCGCTCCATAGATGCTGCTGCACCCGCTGAGTTTCTCCAGCATTTTTCTGTACCTTCGATTTTCCAGCATCTGCAGTTCCTCTTGAACACAAGGTATTCCTGGATACGGTTAGATTAAGCCTCCATGTAGCTGAAGCATCACTTCCTCACGTTAGAATTCCAACCCAGGCAAAATAAAGGCTTCGATCTGAAGAAGGGTCTCGACCCAAAACATCACCTATTCCTTCTCTCCAGAGATGCTGCCTGTCCCGCTGAGTCACTCCAGCATTTTGTGTCTATCTTCAATGTAAAGGCAACATTCCATGAGCTTACTCATGGTTACTCTTTGCATCTCTTCCCTATTTAATTTCAGAAATGACAGACACAGAAAATCAAATTGTCCAGTTTTTAGTGGGACACAACTGTGTCCTTAACATTGAAGTCAAATGTTAAAGGTGTGAGTCCACATCCTCAGACTGCACACTAATTTAGTTGATTACCGAGATTGGGAGTGATACCTTGCTTGCCTCATCCTAAACCCCAGCTCTAATCCCTCACCTGCAATTGTAGCAGCTTCCCACAACAGCTAAATAATCCATTACATCCGATGAGTACTTAAACCTTTATTATAAACTAAATCTCTGATTGGAAGAACTACCTTGTCTGTCTATAACAGTTTGCAACAGTGGCAAACCCTCTGAGGAAACGATTTATAAGTTGTACATTACGAGAGAAAGTCGCACAAATTATTTGCCACTGGCTGCAAGTGTTTTCCTGTTCAGCCATCTGCTGTGTGTCTCTTTTAACTGCAAGCAGTCAAGGTTAATACATACTAGTTCAGAGCAACACCCCATCACTTTCAGCCTTACAGCTAAATCAATAGCCAACATTTTTCTAGAGCACTTTAGTCAATATACAACACTTAAGTTGTCTGAAAGAAATGGAAGATGCCAATAATCACTACTAATGCGGTTTTATTTCTCAGATGACTCCTGTGATACCTTGTTACTGCAGGTGATGGTTCCTTGTTATAGCAAGACTCAAAGTAGAACTGAATAACAATTGTCTTCTTGAAGTTGCTGTTTTTATCTTCATGTATTTGAAGCCACATTCAGGCCTGCAAATTAAAAGTTCTCCAACAAGATCATCTTTGTTTTACTGATTGAAATGTTCTCCATTTCTAAGACAAAATACACCATCTTAATCTTAATGTTTTGTGCATTAGTGCATTACCCACCTTGTTAATAGAAATTACATTAGTAGAAATTATGAGACATTCCGAGTCCATTTCGGACAGCTCATTGTTTTAACTGCAGGAAGATGGGTATCGTCTCCGCCTGTATATCCAGATAAAGTACTACAAATATAGGCAGGAACAGTCCACGGATGTCTGAGCAAAGGGGAGTAAACCTGGTAAGCCGTCACAAAGAGAAAGTCTAACTATGTCCTTTGAACTTTTCCACCAAAGGTGGCTGTGGAGCACATTAATAAACATATTCAGAGGAGGTAGAAAAGAGGAGATCATCTTTCTCACATAGGCTTTCTATTCACAATTGCTGTCTGTAGACATCACAATTTGTAGTTGCAAGGAGCACAACAGCAAATAATCAAATATAGCAGTTCTGAAATAAAAGAAACAGCACAAATCTGTTCTGTAACTAACAAGCTGTTAGTCCATTTAAATGTATTAGCGCGAATGCAATCTACAGACGGCAATGGAGCTGCTGACTGCCAATGAATCCCTAGTTACACGGGAATCTCCGGCCTTGCCGAGGATTGCAGGTACAGTGAGTACAGTGCCAGGAAACACCGAGGAGGCCTCCAATGTGTCCAGATACATGGCCAACAGGGAGGCTTACAAGTAAGACGGAAGCACAGAAGACTATGAACCCCATTCCCCCCACTCCCTACCATTCTACTGGCCAATCAATGTTCAGTCACAAGAACATAAAATGGAAGACTTAAGGGCAAGGCTGCTTTATCAACAGGAGATAAGAGAATGCTCTGTGCTCTTTTTCACCGAGACGTGGCTCACCCCCAAGCTCAGCCATTGCATGGACAGAACGGAGGCATCAGAAAAAGGAAGAGACAGTGGCATTTGCTTCATGATAAACTCTTCATGGTGCTTAGATTGTAGTAGTGTGTCCAACTGCTGCTCTCCGCACCTGGAGGTGAAGGGCAGTCCCTTCTACCTCTCAAGGGAATGGACCTCCATCATCATGATCGCGGTCTATGTCCCAGCCCAGGCAGATGTCCATCTAGCACTGGAGGAGCTGCACGCTGTGGTCTACAAACATCAGTCAACGTACACCGACGCCTTTCTCCGATACCCAGGGACTTCAATAAAGCCAGCCTGAAGAAATCACTCCCTAACAACCTTCAGCACATGTCGTACAACACAGAGGATCAAACACCCTCGACCTCTGCAATACCACCATCTGAGATGCCCGTCGCTCCATCCCTCGCCCTCACTTTGGGAAATCCGACAACTCATCTGTACTCCTTCTTCTTGCTGCGACTGAGAGACAGGACAGGTCATCCAAGATGATGATGCCCAGGAATTTGAAGCTGCAAGTCCTCGTCACGACTAAACTTGATCTTTCAACCAATGAATCTCATGTAGCGGCACCTAGTGGTGAAGGTAGGCATTCAGAACGCTCATCATTGGTCAGGACTGTCACGTGAACAGGGTTCGTTCGTGGGCTTTTGAGAGTAATCAGTAGTTAGTGCTCCTCGCATCGTCAAGAGCTTTAATCGTTAATTCTTGACTAGGTACGCGGTTGTTCCAGCATTTGTTTTCGTTAATAAAGAATATTTTGCTCAACCAACTACACTCAATAAATTATACAACTAATCATAGTCTACTGCACTGGCCCCACAATTGTTTCCCTTTTAAATATTCATCCAATTCACTTCTGATAATTATCATTTAATTTACATCCACTATTTTTTCTGGCAATGATCTGCAAATCTTAACAATTCAGTACATACATTTAACTTTCTCATTAATCGTTCCCTTAAATCTTCATTTCCTGATTCTATCTCTTCGCCTCGTGAATCAATTTCAGGATGTTCAAACATAACTGTTCTTTAAACCAGTAAAGGCTTCAAACTCTTGCAGGCAAATAATCATTTAGAGTGCATGTGGTATGGTCCTAGCATTTTAGGTGCATTGGCACTTTCCATTTCACTGCCGAAAATGCAACCATGAAACCTCACTAATTATTTTACCTTACACTTGTTTTTAACCTAATATCCATACCCTTTTGCACTGTTTATTGCTCTTATGATTCCATCAATGCTTGCTCAACATGTTCGCTCCAGATAAAACAATAAAATGAAAATCATTAAAAGTCAACAGAAAGCAACTTTGTAGCTGCGTGATGAAAACAATAACTAATTGGGTCTGAAGAAGGGTTTCAGCCCGAAACATCGCCTGTTTCCTTCGCTCCATAGATGCTGCTGCACCCGCTGAGTTTCTCCAGCATTTTTGTGTACCACTAATTGTGCAATCTTGTCTCTGCAGAGAAACATAATTAGGAGCAAGTTAATTATCTGATGAGAAACATAATTAGGAGCAAGTTAATGAGCTCCTGTCAATCTGTAAAGAAGAAACTTAACCTCACATGAGATATCAATAGTGCTAAATTTAATTTTGAAGCTTCCTGAGGCACATTTTGACCAACTCTTTTGAGAGAGGCTAAGGTAGAATTACAGTATGCGTTCCCATAGAAGTTTCCACAACAATAGTCTGTAATTTTTCACCACAATAATTGATTGTAATTATTTAATTTTAGTTTCACAGCAAGGCAAAAGAAGGGAAAGAAGGATGTGTTTGGAGTAGGCGGAAGGAAACAAATGTAAGAGAGAGAGCAAGCAGGAAAACACTACGACCTGAGGAGTAGGGGAGATTTGAAGAATGAGGGGTAGGTAGTGAGGGGTTGGGGAGAATTAATCACAAGGGCTGGGAAGGAGTAGGATTTAGAGAGTAAGAGGATAAGAGGCAGGTAAAAAGGCCAGAGTAAAATTATACCAGGTTATGATTTTCACACAGTTATTCTTTATTATGTTGGATACTCATTTTTTTAAATCCATCATCATAATGGAATTAGACTGGGGTGCAATGCCACATCGGGGAGCGTCACAACCAGGTTTGGCAATTGTTCTGCCCAAGAGCACAAGAAAGTGCAGAGCTGTGGATGGAGACCAACATTCAAACCAATGCCTTCCACCCCACCACATCAACCCCATCTTTTCTATTAAAGTAGTTGAAATAGTACGAAAAAAACATTCGTAAGGAAGATTGAGGGAGTTAACCACATTCTCCTAGCTAATATGTATCACCAACCTTAATCACAAGCAGTTTCTGTATGCTTGATACAGGCACCTAGGCAGTGCCTACCCCGACTAAAATTATTAAAAGATAATTATTAAATATAAATAGTAAAGATTTCCAATTCATTTACCGTTGGCAACTTAATGCACAAAATTACATGCATAATTTATTAAATGGTTATTTTCATGATTTCGTCGACGTTAGGTAGGCATAATTCTCCCGTGCTTTTCATCCGCAGTACATGTTCTACGCGCCACTATGTGCAACTCACGAGCCGTGGACGCTGCTTCAAGCCTTCACTTACAACGGACAATAAAGACAGCTTAAATTCAGCTTTTGCCCCATGGACTGCGCACATGTGTGCTGTGCAGCCTGCGCAAGGTGCTGCACATGTGTACATCGTCCGCCTGTTACCTTGGCGGGTTATGAAAAAGTTACGGATGTTTTTGCTGCAGACAAAGAGAGAAGAATGGAGTTTGTGTACAAATAATGTGGTAAGTAAATTTCTTTGCGCTACATTTTTAAATATTTTATTAAGAGATAAGGCTTTTGAAGACAAATTACTTTATAAAAGTCGACTGACTGCCTACTGGAGAAGAGACCAATCTGCGCATACGCGGTTTTTAAGATTTTTAAGAGTCGACTGACTGCCTACCCTGAGTAGTTACTCATGGCACGTGCCTAGTTTGATCACATCACTACCTATGAGCTTGCTGTGTGCAAACTGGCTCATGCTTCTCCCATACTGTACGAGTAACTTCATTGCAGCAGGTCTTTTGGACATCCTGAAGTTATGAAAGGTATTATATCACTGCACATCTCTTTCTTTCGATGATTTAGGTTATCATGTCAAACCTTAATTCCTGTAAACCAGAATAAACCAATTTATCATAATGTTGGTTTAGGGGAGTTTAACACATGTGTATAAACATGTCCAATTGTTGTTTAACACAGCACAAAATCATTTCACAAATTGATTTTCATATATCGTTACCCTTTGTTGTGGTTTCAAAGGATTGTGCTGGCTACTCAAACCACTTGCAGACAATTGTTAAACAACAGTAAGCTCCAGGCCCACAGGCAAAGTCAAATTCAGGATTCTGGTGTTTACTGATGGATTTAGAAGGCCAAATCTCTCCATTCATTCTGCGATCCTTGTTGGGCTGGGAGTTCTTTGCATGATGCTGGGGGAATCGCTTCTCCGATTTGGTTTGGAATTAAACCTGATGCAGGAGCCAAAACGTTTTGACTTCAATAGGAATCATAGAACAACGGAAAAGGTGAATTACTTACCTCTAAAAGTAAAATCACTTTAACATTTACAATAGCAAAATTTGGGCAAGGGAATAAAGGTGGAATGTATTGGAAATTAATTATTCTCTGGTTGGCTGCCAATGACGAGTGGTGTTCCGTAGGGGTCAGTGTTGGGTCTGTTACTTTTCACGTTGTGTATTAAAGGCGTGGATTATGGAATTGATGGCTTTGTGGCCAAGTTTGTATAACATGGTGACCAAAACGGAACACAATACTCCAAATGCGGCCTCACCAATGTCTGATATAACTGCAGCATGACATCCCAACTTCTATAGTCATTACTCTGACTAATGCAAGCCAATGTGCCGAAAGCCTTTTTGACCACACAATCTACCCTTGACGCCACTTTCAAGGAACAATGTATTTGCCCTCCTAGATCCCTCTGCTCAACAACACTCCCCAGACCCCTACCATTCACTGTGTTGGTCCTGCCCATGTTATTCTTCCCAAAATGTAACACCTCACATTTCTCTGTATTAAATTCCATCACCATTACTCAACCCACCTGTCCAACCCATCAAGATCGTGCTGCAATTTTTGACAACCACCTTCACTATCTCCAAGTGAAGCCACCCACTTTAGTGTCATCTGCAAATTTGCTAATCATGCGATGTACGCTCTCATCCAAATCATTCATATAGATGACAAACAAAAAGTAAACCCACTTTGAGCAGGAGATGAACCTTCGCTGGGAAACGGTATTAGGTTTTAAATCCAACGCCCTAACCACTCAGCCATTGTAGCTTCAGTACCAACTCACCTAAAAAAACATACTGCATTTCCAAACAGCAGCTGAAACCAAATTAAACTTATAACATTGAAAGATGGTAGTATTGATTGTCTAACCGTGCAATATTGATAGGAATTACTTGAATAAAATTTACCATTTTGAAAACATAACCTGACCATGCACGCTACACATGATATACTGCATTCTACACGCAAGGAAGAACATAACTCTTTTTAACCCACACCTGAAGTACTCTTGAATGACTACAAAAAAAATCCAATGGTATATAGCCACAAATGGCATATTTTACTTCGGAGTCATGTGAGTGACTACGTGAAGAAGGCCGTCCAGGCGCACGCGCGTCATCTCGTCAGACGCATTGCGCTGCGACCGCGGTAGGAGGACGAATCGCCAAGCGGTGAGCGAAAGAAAACCTGAACGTAAGTATTTTTACTTTCACTTTCAGGCTGCTTTTCTCCGGAGAGACTGCGTGCAGAGACAGGCAAGTCTTAGTTTATGGAGAAAGGTGGGAGGAATAAGGGAAAGCGCACCGCAGTAAGTACTCAAGACGACAAAATGTCTGAGAGTAGCGGGCGCCCGACTAAAAAGTCGGTAGATAAACCGAGTACTTCTAAACCGGGAGAAAAAAGTCTCGTTGAAACTCCCGCAGGGATCAAAGCCAAAAAGAAAACTAATCGGCTGGTAGACTCGGACGAATCTGAACCAGAGATCGTATCAGACAGACTTTCTCAGCTGGAATTCTTCATGGGTAAAATGATTTATAAAGGCAAACTCCAGAAGGAGTATAAAAAACGCGGGCTTAAAGAGCAACCGCATGGAACACCCAGAAGAGGTTTTGGGAAACGTTGGCCCAGATTTGAGCCAGCGACCGAAATGCCTGATGATGAAGATGAATATGTGGGCTGGCCTGACACGGAGGCAGCACCAGAAATGTCTGAAAGACAATACAGGCGTTGGTCTACAGGAGACCCAGAATATGGAGCAGCACCCAAAAGTGGGCTGCCAATATACAGCTCAATGGAAGAGCTTGATGTACCCCAAAGAGGGACAAAAAAGCGTGGGCTATCATAGAGCCATCGCATGAAATACCTGATGATGAAAATCCAGGTGAAACCCATTATGAGGAGGAATATCCAGAATACTCTGATAACGAATCATTTGAGGGCCAGAGCCCAATGCAAAAAAGAAAAGTGCCAGGGCTGGCCCAAAGGTTCTCTAGTCCCAGACACAAGGGACAACCTCTACCAGAGGAGATAGCAGAGAGTATAAATTACCTGCATTCCTATCATTTTGAAGAACCAACGATGGATGAAATTGTGAACAAATATGAAATCCCGCAGAACTGTGCTCTGTTAGGAGTTCCATCTGTTAACAAAGAAGTGTGGAATTATATGGGCACTGCAGTAAGAGCTCAAGAAATGAGATTACAGCGGGTATTAAGATTAATGGGGTCAAGCATTACGGCATTTGCCAGAGATCTGGAAGATGGAAATGTGACAACGCCACAACAAGATGTGATGGGAATGATGAGTAATGCACATTTTGAAATAAACTGTATTCGTAAATCTGCGATAAGACCTAACATACATCCTAAGTTTGCAGGGCTCTGTAAACTATCTAATATACAATTGCCATACTTACTCTTTGGAGAAGAGCTTGCCAAAAAACTGAAGGTTGTCAATGAAGAATCAAAAACCATCGGGATGATGAAGCCACCGATGTTTGGCAGCACAGCTAGAAGGCTATATCCATACCGAAGTGGAACTGGTGAAGGAACAAGTCGCTCGTACCCGCATACAAGATATGGGCGTACAACCCCAGGACGTGTAGGACATGGTATTCCCACAAGGGGCAAGGTACAAAAAGTGACACCAGTAAACCCTGAGGTAGGTGGTTCTGGTTCTGAAAGAAACATATCAGATGTGTCCTACTTACAAATTGGGGGTAGGTTACAATTATTTTTAAAAGAATGGAAGCTAATAACATCTGATGCATATATACTGTGCAGTATAATGGGGTTTAGAATTGAATTTTACCAGAATGAAAATCCCCCTACTCAACATACTCCAAAACGAATACATTCTTTCTCTAAATTAGAGATTAGAATAATTCAAATAGAAATTGATATTTTGAGTAAAAAAAGGGGTAATAGAGAAAACAACTTATCAAAACCATCAGTTTATATCTAGTATTTTCTGTAGACCAAAAAAGGATGGGGATAGTAGGATCATTTTGGACCTCACAAATCTCAACCCTTTTGTACAGTATAAACATTTCAAAATGGAGACTTTTACTAATGCTTTGCAATTAATTTCAACAGAATGCTATATGGCAAGCATAGATCTCCAAGATGCATATTACTCTGTGGCCGTGCATGTTAAATATCGTAGATATTTGAAATTTGTCTGGATGAGTCAATTGTGGCAATTCAAAGCATTGCCTAATGATTTAACTTCAGCCCCTAGATTGTTTACAAAACTGCTGAAACCAATCTTAGCATTGTTAAGAGCTCAAGACCATTTGATAATGGCTTATCTGGATGACATTTTAATTGTGGGAGACACTGAAGCCATGGCAACAGTCTCAGTTTTAAAAGTAAAACTTACATTTCAAAAATTGGGCTTTGTGATTCACCCAGAGAAATCCAGACTGACACCCAACAAAATAATTGATTACTTGGGGTTCACTATCAATTCAGAGCACATGATAATGAGCTTACCCAAGGACAAAAAGCTGCAATTGATTGAGGGTTGTAAGGAGCTAATTGCAGGCAAACAACCATCAATCAGCCAAGTGGCAAGTCTACTTGGCAAATTAATTGCTTCTTTTCCAGCTGTTCAGCTTGGACCACTTCATTATCAGCAGCTGCAGCGAGCAAATATATCAGCATTGAAAAGACATGCTGGGCATTTCGATAGACCAATGCAACTGCCTAACACAGCAATTGAGGATATAAAATGGTGGATTAAAAATGTGGATTGCTCTTACAGGAAAATTCTGATTGAATCACCAGCTACCATTTTACAAACAGATGCAAGTGCACTGGGATGGGGAGCTGCTGATGCCATCTCAAGCTGTGGAGGTAGATGGAATGCAGAGGAAGAACCTTTGCTCGAGACACATGGCATTAATTATCTTGAATTACTAAGTGTATTGCATGGGTTGAAAGCCCTTTGCCGAAAGGTACAAAATTTGCATGTACAGGTTCAGATTGACAACACTACGGCAGTGGCATATGTCAATCACATGGGTGGAATCAAGTCAGAAGCATGTGACAGATTGGCAAACATGATTTGGCACTGGTGCATTGAGAAAGACATTTGGCTTTCTGCAATTTACCTACCAGTTAAATTCAACATAATTGCAGATACTAGGTCAAGAAATTTTAATGACAATACAAAATGGATGTTAAATCGTGACATTTTCCACAAAATTGTAAAAAAATTTGGGAAACCAGAAATTGACTTGTTTGCATCCAGATTGAATCATCAGTTACCTCAATATGTTTCGTGGGAACCAGATCCAGGTGCAACAGGGGTAGATGCGTTTACATTAAATTGGGGTGGAATGTTTTTGTATGCATTTCCTCCCTTTTGTCTGATCAGTAGGTGTCTACAGAAAATCAAACAAGATTATGCTTCAGGATTGTTGGTGGTTCCAGATTGGCCCACACAAACATGGTATTCATTAGTGTTAAAAATGGTGACAGAACCCATAATGCATGTCTCAAGACAAGAAAACCTACTTGTGCACCCTGTAACTGGTGAATTTCATCCTTTACAAGATCGTATTGATTTATTGATTTGCAGATTTTAAAAAGACCATATGTTGGAAGAAGACTATCAGATCGCTCTATGGATGTAATTACAGGATCATGGAGGGATAGTACCCAGAAGCAGTACATTTCTTACATTAAGAAATGGGAGCAGTTTTGTTCAACACAAAATATTTCTTACCACACTGCAGACACTTCAGATGTTGTAGAATTTTTGTCAAAATTACATTTTGATGATAACTTAAGTTATAGTGCGATCAACACGGCAAGGAGTGCTTTGTCGGCATACTTATCGAGACCATTGGAACATCAAGTTCTAGGATCACACCCTTTGATTTGTAGATACATGAAGGGCATCTTTAATGCTAAACCTCCCAGACCAAGATATACGGAAATCTGGAATGTGAGGGATGTACTATCACTACTTAGGGATTGGGATCCCATCTCAAATTTGTCATTAGACAAAATTACGATGAAAGTAGTCATGTTAATGGCTTTAGTCTCAGCCCAAAGAGTACAAACATTATACAAGTTAAGGATAGACAGAATGGGAATGACAACAGAGGAAATTACATTCTATGTCTATGACCTACTAAAACAGAGCAGACCAGGAGTCTCGGGGTGTAAATTGTTTTTTTCAGCATATCCTTCAGATCAAAGACTTTGTGTAGTTATATATTTGAAACACTACATTGAGACCACCAAGCATCTTAGAGGTGTAGAATCTACATTATTCATCAGCCGTAAAAAGCCACACAAAAAAGTGACAACACAAACAATTTCAAGATGGCTGAAGAAGGTGCTATTGGATGCAGGAATTGATACTGACAAATTTAAATCTCATTCCACCAGGGCAGCGGCAACATCGGCGGCCAAGGATTTGGACGTTCCAATAGACCATATTGCCCGTAGGATGGGCAAATGAAAGGATGTTTCACAAGTATTATCACAAAGAAATTGCAGACCCTGGTGTATTTGGTGGTACTGTTTTGGATTCAGTATTAAATGTCCCTAGTGATTAAAATGGGACACATAATGTTTATCATAAAATAAACCATTAATTAATTAAACAAGTATGATGGTTGCATGTTATTGACTGTTTTCACTCATAGAGTCAAGCAAAATGCAGTGATACGCCGGAACCCAATCTACGGCCTGAAATCACAGAAGCTTTAAAATCTTCACGTAGTCACTCACGTGACTCCGAAGTAAAATAGTAAGATTAAACGAGAACTTACCAGTTTGAAGTTTGATCTTTATTTTATGAGGAGTTACGTCAAGGGACTACGTGCCCTCCGCTCCCACCCTAGTAAAGATCAAAGGTAAGTTAAGTTTGTATCACGTAGCTTACTATTATGCTTCGGAATATATCATCTGTGATTTCACACCGCTGCTTTGAAGTTTGACGCGCGTGCGCCTGGACGGCCTTCTTCACGTAGTCCCTCGACGTAACTCCTCATAAAATAAAGATCAAATTTCAAACTGGTAAGTTCTCGTTTAATCTTACTATTTTTATTCAATTTTGTATTTAGCAAATTTTAAAGAGAGATTTATTCACAAAGACTCACACTCATTATACTAACGACAGCACAGAAATATTGCAGGTTGAATATCCCAGATACTGGTGTTAGTTATCGTTCAAACTCTGTCAGTGAAATTTCCCAGTTTAAATCCAGCTACTGAAAGAAATATAATCAAGGATTTATATTTTTTTGTATAGGCAATAAGATCCTGGCAGTCTTGCCTACTTTCATGCACCCCTTCCCCCTCATCTCCCCCCAAACTTAAAAGTATACAGCAAGAGGTATAATTCAATCATTGTCCACCTGGATAAATACTGTAGCTGATGAGTTCCAATATGATCCATGCAAAATATTTTAACACCCCAACACTTTGATGGAGACATTGTTGATATTATTGAAAAAGACTCCGGACTATTTACATAAGGTAGAATGAGGCTAATCAAGCCTGTTTCACCATTCAGTTAGCTAATAGCTGATCTGCAGCTCAGTTCAATTCAGTAGGTTTAATAGCATCGATTGAGACCCTTAAGCAGCACAAATGTGTTAATTGCAGCCTTCAATATTTAAATTGATCCAATGCTCACAATCTATAATGGTGATTAATGGTGATTAAATTCCAGATATTAGCTATCCTTTGTTTGAAAAATTGATATTTGATTCTTATACAGACTTGCTTTAATTTTATTACTGATTAATCATTTCCTGTTATTATTCATCTTGCTTCTTTTCCATCTCTCAAGAGATGAACTTTATGTACAAACCTGACATCTTTTCAACAAGTGCCCATTAGCTGTTCCCTCACTCTATCTCTTGGGCTAAGACCAGTGAATGAGTATGTGATGTTGTGGTCTTGAAGCTGACAAGGAATTGTTGGTCATTAGTGATTGGGCCAAAGTAATGCTCCACAGAAGGCGAGGCTTGTATATTGCTGTAAGCATTCATTCAATAAATATTGAACAAGTTCCACAATTTCAATTATAAATTATACTTCTCAACATTATCCCATATTTGCACCTTCCTCTAAATCCTTCATTTTACTGGGACCTGCAGAAGGTCATTTTCCAGGTCAAATGTGCTCCATTTCTCCCATGCTTCATAGCAAGCAGCAACACTACCATGGAGTAGATGCCAATCCATATATTAGTTTAGTTTAGTGTCATGTGTAGCGAGGTACAATCAAAAGCTTTTGTTGCGTGCTAACCAGTCAGCAGAAAGACCATACACGATTACAATACATGAAAGACAATACATGATTACATAGTTAGCATGCTATGTGAAGGAACTTCTTTCCAATGATCCATTTCAGATTTTTAGATTTAAAGCGAAATACTTCTCTTTAAAAACATCCTCTCCGCATCCACTCCATCCAAGCCTTTCACTATTCGGTACATTTCAATGAAGTAACTGCTTCTTTTGGCCATCCTGTTATTGTACTTCAATTGGGGTTTTTTTTGCACTACTTCAGATTGCACTACAATCACGCACCTTATTTTTTGTGTTGCATTCATTGTTGTATTTATCATTTCTATATTTATATTGTTTACTCCATCAGTTTCATGTGAACAAGGAATTTCATTGCATCCTGATGCATATGGCAATGAACTAAATCTGAATCGGAAGTGGCTGCACCATTTACAGTTTTCATTAATATTACAAGCAGTTTTGAATGAAAATTAAACCTTTGAAGTTTCAGACCAATTACATGTAAAATGTTAGAGCTGTGGAAATAAAATTTCAAATTTGTAACTTGGAATGTGTTCTTTCCAATGGACGCAGTGTGAAATCAAAAGTGTGATGGCATGTCACTTCATTAAGCAGATTAAAGGAGCATTTGTTCTGTTGTTAGAATGGGCAGAAAGCAAATTAATCTGATACACAATGCAGATGGGAAGATGAAGAAGGCAAAAGCCACTTCACCAATTTCAATGTCCGACAGCAGATTTTTTTTGTTTCCCCTTGATTTAAAATGCCACCCCGGAGAAAGAAGAGAATCCATCATGATTATGGAAAATGTCAAATCACCTTTCTGGTTGATTGAGTTCTAATTAAATATTCCTTTTCTGTATCTACATAATTTAATTATTGGCAGCACAGGCCACTGTGCAGAATGTAATTAACCAGTGTTAACATGAACTGGTGCCCATGATTTCTCACAAGTAAACGGCACTTTTCATAGTTAATAATTGGACAGTTTTGCAAGAAGTACTAAATAATCCATCTTATTAGCCTCAAGAAAAAAGATTGAAAACTATTAAAAGTTGTATTCGATCAGAATTATCGAATTGTATATTAATACTGGAATATAAATCAGAATTGAATAACATTCTCATAACAGGGCATGTTAAAACTAAAACATTTGTAATCCTGTTTTATCAATTTACATAGAAACATAGAAAATAGGTGCAGGAGGCTATTCGGCCCTTCGAGCCAGCACCGCCATTCATTGTGGTCGTGGCTGATCGTCCCCAATCAGTAACCCGTGCCTGCCTTCTCCCCATATCTCTTGATTCCACTAGCCCCTAGAGCTCTATCTAACTCTCTTAAATCCATCAAGTGATTTACCCACTGTGGCAGTGATTTACCCACATGTGCCTACTGTGGCAGTGATTTACCCACATGTGCCCACTGTGGCAGTCACATGAGAAAATGTCACATTGGTAACAAAGTGTTACTTATCAACATTTAATAAGCCAATAACTGCTCAAGAATTGTGTGTATATTTTGGAGTATATTAAGAGAATTGATTTTATGAGGTAAGATTAACAGCCTACTCCAAGTTGTGCTGGTATTATTCATGGGATTGTTTGGATCAAGTGCGTATTTGCCCATTAGCTTCCGATTCCTCTAAGCCAGCCACTGCTAAAATCAACCTCACCAACCAAATGTTTTGTAATGTCCCTCAATTCCTTCTCTCTCTCTCTCTCTCTCTCTCTCTCTCTCGATAGCAGTGAGATTTTCATCCTTTGAGATTGGTTCATCCTGTTATTGTGAAACAGATTGCCCCTTGTAGGATAGATCACCCATTTATTAGAAGCAAGACTTGGAATTGGATAGTAAAACAGGTAATTTTACCTTAATGACAGCTTATGTCTCAATCATTTCCTGTACTATTACAATGACAATTCCATCAATTTCATGCAATTTTACTTCTTACTCAAACTTTTTTTTACCATCACAGGTTAGCAAAATAAATCCTGGCAATGAATGAATGAATATTGGCCAAGTATTCACATACAAGAAATTTGACTTGATGCTCCGCCCGCAAGTGACATGACATACAGTGACAGTTAGGAATGACACATTAAACATTAATAATAAAACATTATTGATTAAACATGTGAATTAAATAATACCATAGCAAAAGGAGGTCGCAGATTTTTGGTTATTGAGTAGAGCTACTACTCTGGAAAAAAGCTGTTTTTATGTCTGTGGCGGCTTTGACAGTCTGGAGTCGCCTTCCAGAGGGAAGTGATTCAAAGAGTTTGTGGCCAGGGTGACAGGGTTCAGAGATTATCTTACCCGCTCGCTTCCTGGCCCTTGCCGTGTACAGTTCGTCAATGGAGGGAAGGTTGCAACCTTCTCAGCTGATCAGACGATTCGCTGCAACCTCCGGATGTCATGCTTGGTGGCTGAGCCAAACCAGCCCATGATGGAGAAAGTGAGGACAGACTCTACGATGGCAGTATAGAATTGGACCATCATTGCCTGTGGCAGATTGTGTTTTCTCAGCTGCCGCAGGTAGTACATCCTCTGTTGTGTTTTTTTGACTGAGGAGTTGATGGTAGCCCCCAATTTAAGGTCCTTGGAGATGATAGTTCCCAGGATGATGGTTATCCAACAGGAGGTACAATAAAAGTCAGGATATCCTTCAAATCATCATTAAAATAGCTCATAAACACTGATCTGCTTCAAGGAAACATCCAACATTCCAGTCCCCAGGAACAGGCATGTGACCAGTCTCAATAACTACCACACTAGCTCTAACATCGACCATAATAGTACAGGTGTCAGAGGTTATGGGGAGAAGGCAGGAAAAAACGGTTATGAGGGAGAGATAGATCGGCCATGATTGAATGACGGAGTAGACTTGATGGGCCGAATGGCCTAATTCTACTCTTATTCCTTATTCCTATTCTATTCCTTATATAAAGTGCTTCTGGACAAAATAGACCTTTTGCAATATGCCACTGGACAAATAGGTCAATGGAGGACGTCATCTCCCTTGCAATGCATTAATATCTGGATCACCATGGCATTTAGAAAACTTATGTCAGGATGCTATTCATTGATGACAGCTCGACTTTCAACACCACAATACCAAATAAGCTCATATCTAAATTCCTGGTCCTTAACCTTCGGGGTTCCACTTGCAATTGCCTTCTGGATTTCACAACCGGCAACCCTCAGTTGGTTAGAATTTGTCATAAATGTCTTTAACCTCGACGCGCAACTTTGTTGCTCCTGAAGGTTGTGCGTTCAGTCCCTGCTCCCGATACAACCATGACTGTGTGGGTAAGCATCGCATCAACTCAATCTTTAAATTCAGCAACAATACCGCTGTCGTCAGCCAGATTAACTATCATGATGACGGGGATTCGGGGAAAGAGATCGGGAACGCTGTGCCAAGGTGTCAGGACAAAAACCTAGTCCTTAACATCAGCAAGATGAAAGTGTTGGGTGTGGACCTAAGGAATCGGGCAGGAAGGGGTGGTGGTGGTGAACACAACCCTATCCTCATCAAGGGAACTGCCCTAGAGATGGTTGAGCTTTAAATGCCCTTGTATTCACACCACTAGCAAACCTAACCTGGTACCTTCACGCTGATGCGGAAGCTCCCGGAGGTGCCGCTGAGAAGCCAAGGCCGGTGCGTCAGGGGTCGAAGAAGCCGACAGCCTGGGTCTGGGCTGGCGCCACGGAGAGGACCCAGTAGCGTTAAGGGAGAGGTCAGTGCTGCGGTCAATGATGGCGTCAAAGTGAGGACTCGCTGCCGAGGGAAGGAACAAAGGAGGATCCGGCGTGTGGGACCGCCATGAGGGAGGGGGGAGGGGGAGATTTGTAACTTTGTAAGCGCCCTTTACGGGCAACTATTTACATACCTTGGGTATGCAAGCAGAGTTTCACTGTGACTTGTCACATGTGACAATAAAGGTTTTAAGGTCAGTTTGCCACATGTACCAATTAAGGTACAATGAAATTCGAAGTGTTCAATTCAATTCAAAATAAGTGCATCACCTTATTTACTTTCTTAGACATGTTTTAATTCAGCATGTCCACAAGGATTCTCCTGTTGATGCTGATGATGCATTATAGAAATTTACAGTTTGGTGTGGCCCTGTTCTGCTCTAGACCATCTGAAACCGCAGACAGCAGTGAACACCAATCCATCACAGGCTCGTCACTTCCAATCCATCTCAATGGTGCTTTGCAACAATATAGCTGGAATTATCGGCAAGGATACCTGCCACCCTGACCGTTCTCTTTTCCAGACTTAAGAAAATATTCTCCCTCACCGTCAGTAGACACCTGAAACAATCACCGTCTGAAGGGTTTCGGCCCGAAATGTTACCTATTTCATTCGCTCCAGATGCTGCTGCACCCGCTGAGTTTCTCCAGCATTTTTGTGTACCTCTTTTACATTCCCTTCTTGAATGTACTGCCACGTACTCTTAACTTAGGCAGCTAGTTTGATTACTGCACTTGATGGTGTTTTTGCACCACTGCAGATTGCACTTCACCCTTTCCATCATTGTATTTGTCACTGTGTTTATTATTCTATCCATTATCATCATGAACACGGTTTTAGTATTTGAGCTTCATTACACAAGGAATTTTATTGCACCCTGGAGCCTAGGACAATAAACGAGTCGGAATCTGACAATCAACCTTCTTTACTAATCATAGCTCTCCAAAAAGTAGTTTATAAGAATGTATAAGAATTTGATGGAACAAGGATATTCTTTAAAGAAGCAAGTATTGTATAGGTGGCAGGAGAATCAGGGCAGTTAATGTATAAATTACATGGAAATACGTGGAGAAATTTGATTTATGGCCAGCGTTGATATCATGGACCAAACACCCTTCTTCTGCGTCAAAAGAAAATAGAAAAATGTCAATGCAGCAGGTTCTGCTGAAACTGAAAGCAGAATCCAAGCCTTCTGAAGGAGATTGCGAAAATGGAGAAACTTGAATACTTCCCCATGAAGATTTTCACATGTCACAAAGTTGGCAGCTTTTGGCACTGGCAAAATAATCAAGAATACAACTTTATTAAAGATTGGGGGAAAAAATTGAATGGCTAGAAATTTGTCCTTTGGCAGGAGAATTCTAGTTGAAGTACGTTTATTGGCCAAGTATTCACATACAAGGAATTTGCCTTGGTGCTCCGCCCACAAGTAACATGACATACAGTGACAGTTACGCCATCAGTAATCGTGAATTGTGAATTCTAAAAGGGTATTGCAATATTTGATTTATAGGGTAGCTGAAAACAACCGTCTATATAATGCCATCTAATTTAAGACAGAATCTAACTAAGGAACTCAAATGAGGGAATGCATCTGTAATCTTTAAGTTTAGATGTGCATTAACCAAATTCAGTTATAAAGAGGTCCCAAATAAGGACCTCCCCAAATAAGGAACTCCCTGCCACAGAGGGTAGTCGAGGCCAGTTCATTGGCTATATTTAAGAGGGAGTTAGATGTGGCCCTGGTGGCTAAGGGGATCAGAGGGTATGGAGAGAAGGCAGGTACGGGATACTGAGTTGGATGATCAGCCATGATCATATTGAATGGCGGTGCAGGCTCGAAGGGCCGAATGGCCTACTCCTGCACCTAATTTCTATGTTTCTATTTCTATGTTTCTAAGGAGCATTGGAAAAAAAAAAAGCAATAATTCCCAGACTCCTGTACTTTTTCCCCCAACTGTAGCAGTGAGAACGAGAGCAGGACGGTGTGGGCAGTTGACAATATAAGCTAACTTCTTGAACAACGTTTTCAGTAAATCTCTGATGATGCAGAGGTCAGTAACCATGAGGGACCTGGCAATGGACATTACTTTTGGCTGCCTCTTTCTTGAGCATTCAAAGTACCGAACCAGCCAGCCTGCTCTTCACTGAATTATCGTGGAAGTGTCATGAGTAATGTGTCATGTCAAATCTCTGGAGAAAATGAAGTTTAGGTTATAGTCACAAGTATTTAAGTACAGTGAAAAGCTTATGTTGTCCATAATAATAATCATAAAAATAATCGTAATTTATTAGCCAAGTAGGTTTTGCAACATACGAGGAATTTGGTTTGCCATACAGTCATACCAAAAAAGCAACAAGAAACAGAACTAAATAAAAAATTGACATAAACATCCACCACAGCAGCTCTTCCACATTCCCCACTGTGATGGAAGGCAATAAAGTCTTATCTTCTTTACTCCTTTTTTCCCCGCGGTCGGGGCAATTGAAGCTCCCACAGCCGGTGATCGAAGCTCCCACGATCGGGGCGGTCGAAGCTTCAGCGGCTTGGAGCTCCCGAAGCCGATCGCTGACCAGGGACCGCGAGCTCCACGTTGTTAAAGTCCGCAGACCCCCGCGGTTGGAGTCTCAGAGGGTATCCTTGGAAAAGGCATCGCCAGCTCCGAGAATAGTCCGCAGTGCAGAGATACGACACTGAAAAGGTCGCATCTGCATCGAGGAACTAGATAAAAAGTCCCCCCTCCCCCCCCAACACCAAACTAAAAATACACTAAAACATACATGTTACAAGAAACGAAAAACATAAATGAATGAGACAAGACAGACTATTAGCGAGGCAGTCATCATTCGCCACCCCCTGGTGGTAATATTACAATCGAGCCATCCGCCGTGTACAGATACACGATAGAGGGAATAGCATTTAGTACATGATAAATTCCAGTAAAGTCTGATTAATGACAGTCCAAGAATCTCCAAAAACGCAAATAGTAGCTCAGGACCACTCTCTAGTTGTTGATAGGCTGGTTCAGTTGCCTGATAACAGCTGGGAAGAAACTGGCCCTCAATCTGGAGTTGTGCATTTTCACAAGTGTACTTTTTGCCTGATGGGAGAGGGTTGAAGTGGGAGTGGCCGGGATGCGAGGTCCTAGATTATGCTGGTGGCCATGCTGGGACAAATGGAGTCAATGGAAGGGCAGTTGGGTTGTGTGACAATCTGGGCTGTGTCCACAATTCTCTGCAAATTCTTGCAGTCTTGGATGGAGCTGTTCCCAAACCATGTTGTGATACATCTCAGTAAAATGCTTTCTATGGTACATGTGTAGAAGTTGATGAGAGTTGTTAGGGACATGCTGAACTTCCTAAACCTTCTAACAAATGTAGAAATAAACTATCAAGACGGTTCCAAATAGGAAGAGGACAAGAGCACTATCTGTAATCACCCAATATGATATTGCTGTTTATGTGCTTTCTCGGCCATTGCTTCAATCGGGTTGGTCCAGGACAAGTTGCTGGTGATATTTACTCCTACGCCTTCAATCATCTCTACTTTAGCACCAACAATGCATAAAGGGGTATGTGTACCTCTTCACTACCTGAAGTCAAACTATCACCTTTGACTGGCGGATAACGAGAAAGGTTGTTGGCTTGGACAGTAAGTGTTGGTGAACTCTCTCTGCGATTGCATCAATGTGCTGGGCCCAGGACAAATAGTTAGAAATCCATCGTTGAGGATAGGTGTTTGGTCCCTCACCTCTTCCTGGCTCCTTGTCTTGCTAATGATAAGTGTAAGATTATTATTCTGGCACCAGCCAACCAGATGGTCAATGCCCTGCCATACTCTGACTCGTCATTACCCGTTATTCATCCAACAATGGTACTGTCGACAAATTTAAATAAGTTTATAAGTCATATGAGCAGAAGTAGGTCATTTGGCCCATCAAGTGTACTCTGCCATTCAATCATGGCTGATCTATCTCTCCCTCGGAACCCACACTAATCAATAATGTGTCAATCTCCACCTTAAAAATACCCAATGACTTGGCCATCTAAGGCAATGAAGTCCACAGATTCATCACCCTCGGACTAAAGAAATTCCATGTCATCTCCTTTCTAAATGTGTGTCATTTTATTCTGAGGCTATGCCCTCAGGACCTAAACTCTTCCACGATGACTTTGGAGTGCTTTCTGGCGACACAGTTGTGGGTATCTAAAGAGTGGATTAGGGGACTAATCACAAAGCCCTGAGGTGCCTCTGTGCTG
This sequence comes from Amblyraja radiata, assembly GCF_010909765.2. Lineage (NCBI taxonomy): Eukaryota > Metazoa > Chordata > Chondrichthyes > Rajiformes > Rajidae > Amblyraja > Amblyraja radiata. The sequence continues at coordinate 10,317,051 of NC_045972.1, read as the reverse complement.
TTAGTCATTTAGGATTAGGTGCTGTTGCTGATCGGTACTGATCGGGATGTGTTGATGCGGAAGTTGAGGATGTAGAACGGAGCAGGGACCCAGTTCCCAGAGTTTGACAGGGATAATGGTGGATGCCAAACTGTAGTTGATGAGCAATAGCTTTACCTACGTCACAGCCAGACATAAAAACAGCTTTTTTCCCCACGAGCAGTAGCTCTACTCAATAACCAAAAGTCTGCAGCCTCCTTTTGCTCTGGTATTTCTTTTGATTCACATGTTTAAACTATAATGCTTTATTCTTAATGGTTTACTGTATGTCATGTTGTTACTTGCGAGCGGAGCACCAAGGGAAATTCCTTGTATGTGTACATACTTGGCCAATAAACTTATTCATTCATTCAAGTGGTCCAGCATATTGTCGAATCAGGCAGACAGCATGGAAATAGGCTTCCGCTGATTCATTTTGGCTACTTTCATTGCAGCTGTCAAACAGGTGTAGAGCCATCGACAAACAGGGATTAAATGTAATGGATTCCGCTTCAAGTAACACACAATCCTGACCTGGAGAAATGCTCGTATTCCTACCCCACCTCCTATCTAATTCCTGAAACTCACTCCCCAACAACATTATGGGCCAAAAGGCCTACTTCCATGCTTCCAACAGTCGAAAGGACTGCAACATTTCGGGTCAGTGGGCCCCATAATTCCAAGGGCAACAAAGAAAAATACAAATGAGGTGCTTCAATGATAGGTTTACAGGTTAGAAAGAGATAAACTAATTATTTTGATATGCGAGTGCAGAAAGGTCCACGAGTTAGGCCATTCAGAGGTGATAATATTTCACAATATGATTTGGAATTCTCTCCCCAAAAGGGTTCTTGAAGCCAACTAAAATTTTAATTAGGAAATTTGATAAGATACGTGCGACACAAACTGGGCAGGAAGATGGGGATACAATACATGTAGGCTCAGTCATAATCTAATGGAATGGCAAAACAAATTGAAGGATGTAATTGCCTAATTCTATTCTCATGAGGGAAAATATGGCTTGTTTTCACAGCAAAAATCCAGCCTTATTTAATAAGCTCAAACCATCACAGACCACTGACAGCTCCGAATAACCTTCACCACTGGCGAAGTCATCTGCACAAATATAAAAAGAGTATAAATCCAGGTTCAATATTTGAAATATCTGAACTTTGATGGCTTAGAGAAGAGATTTATCCTTAGATAAACCCAGCTTTCTTTCAACTGCAAAAACTCCCAAGTTCAGACATGCTTTTATTTCAGTACGACACAAGGAATGAACTGTAGCTGTGGTGATTTAAATTCTCCCACAATTTAAAGTGGATTATCTTGGACTTGCAGGTAAATATCACTTGAGGCGAGCAAGCAAACTCAGACAAATGTAGAAATGGACTATCAAGACGGTTCCAAATAGGAAGAGGACAAGAGCACTATCTGTAATCACCCAATATGATATTAAGGGAATCAGATTGTACATCAGCTGAGCTGTAATATAAATCAAAAGGGTATTACATCAACTTAAAAAAAAGTAGGGTTAAAATAACATACAGCAAAAATTACAAAATGCCATACCTACAGGGTATTATGATTATAAAAATATATTGCAGCCCCCAACAGCAAAGCCTATTGTACAAAACCAATATGATAAGATTTGAATATCACAAAAGATAAGGTGCATAATTACAAAGAAAGATCGCATAAACAACAAAAGCAGCGTGTACACTTTCTTGGGGAAAATTATGGATTAAACATCACAATTGGAGAAATATTCATAAGATTTTAGCGTAATATTACACAGAACAATCATTACTGTAATAAAACATTCTGTCTAACTAGTCCAAGGTGGAGTTTTTTCTCAACGAGGTCCATCCCATCTTACCTCACTCAACTTCCATTAATCACTCAACTCCCAGCAGTTTTCTTTTCCCATGTGTTTTAGCTTCCCTTTAAATGTATTTCTACTATTTGTCCCAATTACTTCCCATGGGAGTAAATTCATTATGCATTATTCACTGCATAAATTAATTTAGTCTGAACTCCCTGTTTGACTTCTTGATCAGTTTTGGATTATATATTCGAGGCCCTCACATTTGCTCATCATCGTGAATGCAAACAGATGATGATTCTATCATTACTTCAAAAACCTTTACACGGTCACCGCTCATGTTTCACCCTCCCACCCCCCCTCCCTCCCATCCCAAAGAATGCCAATCCATTTGCCCTTTCCTGATGGTGTTCACATTGATGATGAAGTTGCAAAATAAAAAAGAACTTTCATGCAATATAAAAGTTGTTGGAGCGTGTGAAGACTGTCAATTTTTTTGTAAGGAGGTTATTGCATTGGATTCTCAATTCATTATTGAGCACAGATGAAGACAAACAGAGATGAAAACTAGAGCAGGCCATGCAGACAAAGAATGTCAATTAATAAATAATCATGAGAAAAAACAATTGAACCATGACCTAGATCAGAGAATTAAATTCATTATGTATTATGTAAATAAATATGTAGAGTTATAAATATGTTAATTAATTGAGAAATCAGGGACGGGGTGGAATAGGCAACATGGTAATGACTGAAGACATAAATTAAGATGGAGTCTGGGCATAAATTTCTCCAAAAATTATTAAAAAGTAACCTTCAGTTAGTATCTCAATTAACGAAATGAAGCAGAGAATTATAGAAATAAAACCAGTGACTGTGATTAATAACTTGCTCAAAGGAGGATTTCATTCCTATTTTTAAACTGCCGAGAAATCCACGAATGGCAACATATTTGCATTTTACGTCCTGATAATTATGCACTTAGAAATGAAGGCTCATTTAATAATCAGAGCAAAATAAAGTTATAAATAATGGCAAATAAAGAGAGTAACATAATCATAATCACATTCTGAAAGTCATTGGAGGACATGCAGAGTGTAAAACAAGTATGTAACTAGGAAAATGGACAAGGGAGAGCCAGTGGATGTAGTGTACCTGGACTTTCAGAAAGCATTTTAGGTCCCACATAGATTAGTGAGCAAAATTAGGGCACATGGTATTGGGGGGTAGAGTACTGACATGGTTAGAAAATTGGTTGGCAGACAGGAAACAAAGAGTAGGGATTAACGTGTCCCTTTCAGAACAGCAGGCAGTGACTAGTGGGGTACCGCAAGGCTCGGTGCAGGGAACGCAGCTATTTTTTATATATATATATTAATGATTTAGATGAAGGGATTACAGTAACATTAGCAAATTTGCAGATGACACAAAGCTGGGTGGCTGTGTGAACTGTGAGGAGGATGCTATGAGAATGCAGGGTGACTTGGGCAGGTTGGGTGAGTGGGCAGATGCATGGCAGATGCAGTTTAATGTGGATAAATGTGAGGTTATCCACTTTGGTAGTAAAAACAGGAAGGCAGATTATTATCTAAATGGTGTCAAGTGGAAAAAGGTGAAGTACAACGGGATCTGGGGGTCCTTGTTCATCAGTCAATGAAAGTAAGCATGCAGGTACAGCAGGCAATGAAGAAAGCAAATGGCCTTCATAACAAGAGGAGTTGAGTATAGGAGCAAAGAGGTCCTTCTGCAGTTGTACAGGGCTCTAGTGAAACCACATCTGGAGTATTGTGTGCAGTTTTGGTCTCCAAATTTGAGGAAGGACATTCTTGCAATTGAGGGAGTGCAACGTAGGATCACATGGTTAATTCCTGGGATGGCGGGACAGTCATATGCTGAGAGAATGGAGCGGCAGGGCTTGTATATTCTGGAATTTAGGATGAGAGGGGATCTTATTGAAACATAAAAGACTATTAAGGGTTTGGACACGCTAGAGGCAGGAAACATGTTCCCGATGTTGGGGGAGTTCAAGACCATGGGCTACAGTTTAAGAATAAGGGGTAAGCCATTTAGAACGGAGATGAGGATATACTTTTTCACACAGAAAGTTGCGAGTGTGGAATTATCTGCCTCAGAGGGCGGTGGAGGCCGGTTCTCTGGATCCTTTCAAAAGAGAGCTAGATCGGGCTCTTGAAGATAGCGGAGTCGGGGGATATGGGATACAGGCAGGAACGGGGTACTGATTATAGATGATTAGCCATGATCACATTGAATGGCAGTGCTGGCTCAAAGGGCCGAATGGCCTACTCCTGCACCTATTGTCTATTGAGTGTCTTGTGATTGGAAAACCTGATATTTATGTGTTGTGTGCCAACTTTTGACTGGTAAATGGATTACAACGGCCCAGTGACTGTCTCTGGCACTGAATATAGTAAACTCTGCCAGATGGTCAGAGGTATGTGAGAAGTTACTTAAATACTCCAGCTCTCTTTTCAAGGCTTGATTTCCAATGATCTATAGCCAATCTTCGACTCATTGAGACTATAAATTGACCATGTGATTTGCACTCACCGGGACAATGAAGCGTACCAAAATGTATCACCCACGAGTATGTGTAATCGAGTTTTGCAATATTTGTAATGTTTTAATGATTCTTTTTTTGTTAATTTGAGCATCATCAGTCAATTTCTGAAAAAAATATATCTTTGTTCAGCAGAAACTTTGGTGGTGGCATATTTGGAGATTACATCTTGGACAACATCTCAAACAAGCCCCAACTGAAAGTGTTCTTAAGGAATTTTCCAGATTTCAGAACTCCTCGGTACGTTGTGTAGTATTGACTCCAAATCTCATTTCCAATTAATAATAATGTGGAAACATGATAAAGCTCAGGGTGTGGTGACTGAGGTTACCTCTTGGGCCTATGTCTTAAATGCATCAGTACCTCACACTCACTTTACTTGTGTTGGTTGGGTAAGCTTATTGCTGAAGTCAAACCCCTCTGGCACTGAGGCATTGCACTGTGTAATTGCAAAAAAAACTCAGTAAGAACCTGTGACAAACTGATGAAGGCAAAGCTGTACTGCCAGCTCCAGAAACATTCTAAAACTATGCAAAGTGAAATATTTAACTTAGTAAATGTGAACATATGAATTAAAAAAAATAATCTATAAATCTTACAATGAAAAGCATTATCACAAACACAATTTTAAAATGTAACTTACCTTATTCTTACTTTCTTCCACGCAGCTCCAAAAGCTGTTGTTAATTGAGTGGGCATGTAAATGCTTCTCCAAGTACAAGCTGGCATAAATTCCAGTGTCATTGCTAGGAAGCACCTGATCATCAACGAGTTCAATTGTTACGTAAGATTTGGAAATCTTCGCAAATTCAAGATTTACATTCCCAAGGGAGACACAAACTGTCTAACACTTGGAGTAAAACTCAGCAAAATAAATGCCTTTAAGACCTAGTGTTGGATGGCAAGGTCCTATCCATTCAACTCTAAAGTCATATTTTATAAACATAGTGAACCACACCTCCACCTCCTTTGTTTCAAATAATTCAACCCTTCACAGTGCATCCTACTCGTGCCAAGCTCTACTACTGCAGAACCTATAAAAAATCTTGCTACCTTTCCGTTTCTCCCGCTATCTTGGCTTAGCTTCTGAAGGCAAAACATCTCCAAGCTTTATTTCATTTTGATGCCATCCAGTATTCAAAAGCCAAGAGGCAAATCAATAAAATAAATAGGGTGTGGTAATTATTCCAAATCCACAAAACCTACCGGTAGTTATGACAAATCCATCCAAATAATCCGCACACAAGCACTAACTTCCTGCAATATTATCAAATAAATGCTCCAATCCTCTATAACCTTCTTTTTTCAGATGCAGCATGATGTATAAATTAATGAGAGGAGTAGATCGGGTAGATGCACAGTCTCTGCCGTAGGTGAATCGAAGACCAGAGAACACAGGTTTAAGGTGAAGGGGGAAAGATTTAATAGGAATCTGAGGGGTAACTTTTTCACACAAAGAATGGTAGGTGCATGGAACAAGCTGCCAGAGGAGGTAGTTGAGGCTGGGACTATCCCAATGTTTAAGAAACAGTTAGACAGGCACATGGATAGGACAGGTTTGGAGGGATATGGACCAAACACGGGCAGGTGGGACTCGTATAGCTGGGACATGTTGGCCGGTGTGGGCAAGTTGGGTCAAAGGGTCTGTTTCCACACTGTATCACTCTATGACATCAGTAAAGTACTCAATCCTTTTTTCATATTGATAAATCCCAAGACACTGGCCTAAACCTCTGGAGCAAGTCCTCGTGCTCCTAGATTGACAACATAACTGTGCAGCAAAGGATAAACATAGCAATGAGAATCTGAAGGAAAAACTATGGACACGACAGAACTGCAGATGAAGAGTTAAAAATATTGGATGGAGAAGTGAAAACATGGGTGCAATAGAGTTCATTAATAATGGTCCATTAATAAAGTCAAAAGAGATTCTTAAATACTTATTTGTTATGACTGCTGGTTCATGAATGTTCCACTTTTCAGAACAATGCCCAGTTCTACGTCACCAGTGAACCATTTTGTTAAAAGTCACTTGTTGATACAATTCTGATTTAATACCAGGTCCAATACATTTACTTTTGTTTCCAATTAAACAATTCCACGTTTATTGGATCAATATTCTCACACATTTTCACAATCTGCTTTTGAATACAAGATCTGGGACTTATTTTACAATAAAATATTTTTACATTTATTGAAGAATTGTTTCACACAAATGCACAACATTTCTGACAAGCAAATGCAAAAATCAGCATTTTTGTACAAAAATCTGGCAGCCTATTGGTGCTCCCCATTTAGTTTCTTTGCTGCAGTTAATGCTTTCCATGACTTGTATTTATGCCCATTTTACCAGTTAATTGTTATTGCTGTTGGCCAACCTGTACAATAATCATCAATTTTTGGTTTCCCCTACTGCACACAGCTTTTCACCTCATCTAGATTCTTTCTTGGTTTATTAAAAATAGGTCAACTGGTTAATAGAACCATATAGCATAGAAACAGGCCTTTTAGATCGACAACATCCATACCAACCCATTTACACTGATCCCAATTTTCCTCTTGCATGAAACTCCTGTCCCCAAACCCCATCTCTAATTCTCCTGCTACCAATGTACACTAGCGTTAATTAACCCACCAAGCAGCATATCTTTAAATGTGGAAGGAAACCAAAGGATCCAGGAGAACCCTGTGCAGTCACAAGGGAGAAAAAAAAGTGCAAAATCCTTACAGACAGCACCCAAGAAGATCATGATCAAACCTGGGTCTCTGGAGCTACAAGGCAGCTACATGAACCAACGTACCACTTGACAAAATAAGTAGTGGCCTTCATTAATTCTTGATGTCTGTAAAATTCAAAAAAAGATGAAGCCAGTAACATCTATGCATATGTGGAAGTTTACTGAGATGGAATATCAATAGATTCTGTGGACAATTATGGTCAAAAATAATTTCTCAGAACCTCTGCTATACCCGATAGGACTCCAATCCAGTACAAAAATGTACTGAGGGGATTCTGACTGTAAAAGACCACACACAGCAAAATCACAAGGTGTTCACATAACTAAAACTATGTTGAAAATTCGAGTAGGGCAAGACGAATTGTTAAAGGATAAAGGGACCTCGGCAAAAGAATAAAAATTAGTTGGAAAAAGATGAAGGAAATTACATTTTCTCTCAGATTAACGTTGGGATTTAGATCTCACATCTGTGAAGAAGTGTTCAAAGAAATAACCTTGTTAATAAAATGTTTTGAGAAGAATAATTAGAAGAATAAGTCTGGAGTCTTTGTGCATCCTTATTCTACTGCATGGAGCTTCAAGTTTTAAAAGTTACAACTAACAACAGTTTCCAAGAATTTAGCTGCGTGTTCTTTTTAAATCGCAAACATTTTAGATACCGGTGTCAGAAGAATTCACCAGAAAAATTGATCATTTGGGACTTCATAATTAGATATATAAATTCTCGTTTCCATCTGCAAAATATAGCGGGTGCAGGAAATTTGAAATAAAACCAAAAATGTGAAAAACACTCAACAGACAGGCAACAGCTAATGAAAGAAACGCTTTCTGCTTTTGCTTCTTTGTCCTGTTACTCCTATTGTTACTTCATTTGTCCAGCTTTAAATTCAACGATTTTCCATTTCGTCTTTTCCTCCCACCTTTTTCCAAAACACATTTTTATCTCTTTGGGAATCCCTTTTTGAATCAAAATTCTATGATCTGATACGTAACCTAAGTGTCTATCCACAGGGATGCTACCTGCCCTGCCGAGTGTTTTCAGTCTTTTTTGTGTTTTTTTTTAATTCTCCAAGTTACAAGTTGAAAGCCAACTTCATTTTGTTAATAAATCAAGTACGAACATCCTTCTCACAGAACTACATTCAAATAAATTTTCACAAAACAATGACACTATTGGATTTGACCAACTTAAGAGCATACAAGGAGATAAATTGGAATGCAAGTTAATTTTTGCTAATCAAACAAAGCTTGTTTAATAAACAATAGAATATGGCATATCTAACAGATCTTGCTACCTATGCAATATGTTTCAACTACATAAATGTGCAAAATACCAGCTCTTCTCTACACTCAGATGCAAGTTTGGACCAGTATTTTCCCTTGTGATTAATTATTTTAGTTGATTCTTAGTGTCAAAGGGAGCACATTTCTTCTCCTTTGCAGACAGCTTTGTTGTTGGTTAAGAAGATCTCATGTAGATAGATACATTAAACTATAATCCAGCTAGAAATCTCCTGTTCACTTATTCCACTAAAGAAAGCTAATAGTTTTGATTATTACAATACCTCATGGTGGTGTCATTTCAGATATCCACGATAAAATGGAAATAAAGGCTCAAAGATTCATTGAAAAAAAAATGCAAGTCTTCGCAAAGTGAAAAAGTGTGACATTTGAACAATGAAACAATTCTAGCATAAAAAATAATAATTAAAATATTCATTGGAATGCACATGTTACTTGTATACATTGCAAAGAAGTTAGTTGACCCTTTGCTCTGGGCACAGTTCAACTGATCAATGTCAAACCTCATGATGACTGCAAAAAGGCTGCTGCCACACCTACTTGAATGCATTCCATGGTGATGATGAATGTATTCATCACCAGCATTTTACTGTGACAAATTGAAAAACCCACACACCACACCACAACCTGTTTTGCTAAAGAAATAGAAAAATGTAGATTAGTTTTATCTCTCACTTATAATATACAAATATAAATTTAAGGACATGAATATTTGAACAGCTTTTCTACAAAAGTTAAAAAACAGTCACAGTCCAAAGCGTGCTGGCGTATGGCGTGGTGTCACTGGTGTTCCTGGTTCCCTCCGCCCAGGTGTATAGATCTTGACCGACCTATAAAACAATGACAAAATCATAAGGAATATTTCTTCATTTCAAATTAAACAGAAAGGTAGGTAAAAAGTATAAATTAGACAAGGCAAATCACCTTCAATTGCTGGGTTCAAAGGTTTATAATAATAAGCTATTTACATGAATAGCGGCACTAAGCAATTTTCTTTTCCAGCTTGCAGTTCCTGTGCAAAACACAAATCAGGCTGTTCTTTTCATCTATATTAAATTATCTTGTCTATCAAGTGTCTGCAGCTGATTTTTTTATTTTCCTTCTCAATTCAAATATGAGAAGCAGGCAATAAGTAAAAGGCTAGCTGTATCGTTCAATCAATCAAAAAAATTGTTCAGCCAGACAATCTCAACCGCCAAATTGTTTTACTGATGAAAGGATAAAAAGAAAAACTACTAAGATTTTCTTAATGCACTATTGTATAATCATAAACTTGTTTCCACATAAAAAGGTTTAGGATTTTATTACAGCTAATGGACAATGGATATCTTCTCTCTGTTACAGCTAATGCAAACTCCTAATACAAGCATGATCTCAAAAGGAGTTTCTGTGGAGTGCAGGTTGCAGACTCAAAATGCTAAATTGAGGTGTTCCAGCTGTATCATTGGAAGATTGTAATTACAACAAAGCAGTTTACACAGCCAGTTTCCATTAACAATGTGGACATAGGAATTTATTATGAAATAGCTAACATGGGATATGCATGCCGACAAGATTTTTATATATTGCACGTTAGTAAAAATGTATTTATAGGCATTGTACAAATAATTGAAAAAGTAGACTGCATCACAATCCAAATGTTTGTTTTGCACTAGCATCAAGGTACACATTAATGTTGTGTACAACCAATCCCCTCTTTTTTCCTCCACTTCTGTATTAAAGATGCTTTTAACCATCAGCACATACAATTTGTGGGATGTAATGTAAATCAAATGGAGATATTAATTATTTCCATGGATCTTGGTAGTAAAACAATAAAACATAGGAAATATTTTAAATATTCTGCTGCTCAGAACAGTAGGGAATTTATGATCTATCACCTGAACCGAGAATTCAGATCAGAAGAAAGGGAGATGACCTGAACCATTAACTCGGTTTATTTCTTCACGGATGCTGCTTGACCTGCAGAGTACTTAGTGCTTTCAGCTTAGATTTCTAGTATTAGCAGTTAATTTGCTTCAACTGTCATATTGTCCAATCTAAGATTTTAAATTTCATTTCTTATGCTTCTTTATGTGATTTATATCATAGTTGACAATCTCCGATGAGAAATTCAGTTCAACTCTCCAAGGTTATCCTTTACATTTTCTATGCTCACCAGATAATGACAAAGAGCATTTAATTGATCGAGCCCTTTTTTCATGCCATGACCTTCCTCGAAACATCTAACCACTTTAAGTTCTCCAATATTTTTACCTGCAACACTCTCAACAAACAACAACTGCACTCTAAATCAATCCAGAGCCTGACGTCAAGCCTGAACTTGTCCATTAACAGCTTGCACCTTAACATGCCATGGTATAAAGTACAACAGCGCCATTCAGGATGAATAAATACACAATTTTTCTATCCTTCTCATTTTTCTGTGGGAATGCAATCCTATCATTTAAAAATAGAGCTAAAAAGCTTTGCAGTTTCACAGAAGAACCAATGGGGAGTGCAGGGCAGAGTTAAGACTTTGCCTTCCATCACAGCGAGGAGGAGATTCGCTGTGATGGATGTTTGTGTAAATTGTGTTGTCTTGGTTCTTCTACTTGTTGCTATGACTGCAGAAACCAAATTTTGTTTGAACCTCAATGAGGTTCAAATGACAATAAATAAATTGTATCATTGTATCATACACACAGTAAGGACATTTTGAAATTAATTAGTTTGTGATATCTTCATGCCCAGATTTCATTGCTGGGCATGCACACTTGATATTATTTTACTTTATATACCAAAGACAAGAATATTCAGCTGGTTGAAATAAACTTCACACCCACAACCAGTTATTGTTCTTGTTTAGGCATTAACACATTCAATAAGCATAAGCAAATCAAAAATATATTACATGGCAGCCCAAATGACATTAGAAGTCCTCCAACATCACAAATGAATATCCCCATACCTGCGGAGGAATGCATCATATGCAAAGAAATGCAATCTTTATTCTGCCAAAGTAAATTACCCATAGAGGCAACGGGGTATGTTATTTGTAGTTATATTGCCAATTAAGTGATACGCTATCACATTTTTTGTGAACTCATCCAATTGGAACTTGAACCGTATTTAAGATTATAGCTCTTATCCCTCATGATGTGGGGTTCTAGTTTCAAGCTGCACTAGGAGATGAACACGAATATATCTAGTATTGAAGAAATGCCGAATCATCAGATGCGTCATTTTTTGAATGAGATATTAAGCAGTAGTTCCATCTGCACTCTCAGATGTAGATAAAGGATCCCGTAAAAGCATTTCAAACTAGAGCAGGAGTATTATCCCCAACTCTACGGACAACGTTTAATCTTCAATCAACAGTTCTAAAGAAAAGCTTATCTGTTAGATAAGCCTAGATAGAGAGAAAAAAAAACACATACTACATTGTATACAGAGGTGAACAAAGGCTGAAGAGAATTATATTCACAGACTGTCATATTCTTACAATGAAGGCTATTATGAATTTTATTCAACCCTATAGACGCTCACGATTTTTCACTACATACCTACCGAGAGAAGTATTCAGGAATTTTAATGCAGTGTGATTGATAAAGAGTTTGGGTATAGCTTTATTTAGAAACCACAATGTTCAATCACTTTATTGGTTACAATTTCAATACTTAATATAACACAAAAATAAAAGCAACCATTTCATAACCAAGCTTGATCCGCACTGTACCAAATATTGAACCTAATCCATAACAACAAAATACAATTTTATCTTGACTAATGCATCTAATTTTTGCTAAAGTTCCATGACCCTTGCAGATAGCACATTTACTTAAATAATAGGTGTAAATTGCTGTCTCGGCATGAAAATAGATTGTTCAACAAGTTATATGGCATATTTCACTGCCAGTAACAAAATCAAAATTGAATGGAACACACCATCATTGGATGTGTTTTTTGGCTGATGTCATCAGTTCATCTGTATTTTTCCGACCTCCCCAGTTGAATTTAAGATATCAAATTATGGTACGAGGTGGAACAAAAACAAAACTAACAAAAATTAAAATGTTGTGTTAACATGGAATATTGCCAATTATAAAGATAGCTTGCTTTCTGATGGCTCACTGGGTCGATTGACTGCAGCATCATAATTGGTAAGAATAACCACGGTGGCGCAGCGATAGAGTTGCTGCCTTACAGCGAATGCAGCGCCGGAGACCCGGGTTCGATCCCGATTACGGGTGCTGTCTGTACGGAGTTTGTGCGTTCTCCCCTTGACCTGCGTGGGTTTTCTCCGAGATCTTCGGTGTCCTCCCACATTCCAAAGACGTACAGGTTTGTAGGGTAATTGGCTTGGTAAATGTAAAAAACACTGTCCCTTGTGGGTGTAGGGTAGTGTTAATGTGCGGGGATTGCTGGTCGACGCTGACCTGGTGGGCCTGTTTCAGTGCTGTTTCTCTAAACTAAACTAAACAACGATCCCAGACACAACAGATGAGGAATTAAGCTATGATGAGGAAGAACGGTAATAAAAATAATACAATTGACGTCAACTGCCCTATGATAAAGAAAGACAATGCTGAAGTTGCAAAAAGAAATACCCAGCATTTCCATTCCTTATCACGAGCAATACATTCTACCTTAATAGCCCATATTGAACAAGAGAACTAGCTCACAAGCAGTATTCCCACCACCCAACATACATGAAGTAGCCACTTGGCTTGCATACTCTTAGGTCTGCCATTGTTTTTAGAACTGTACTAAAGGACCTGAAATTATTTGAGGGAAGTCAGTGATAAGTGCAAGACATTTTGAAACGGAACTCTTGGTGTGGATATTAGCATTTCTGAAGTCAAATCACCTACTTGCATTTGTTCAACAATATAAAAATAAAAAGATTAAATGTTCTGGATTTTTATGCCAATTTCCAGGTGCACCCTACAGATCCGCCACCCTTTGCCATTCATAACTTTTGCATGGCAGAAGCCTCAAAGATACGGAATGATATGGTCCCTCAATATTTCCAGTATTTAAGCAGGTGAAATCAGTTATTGGAGCTTGCCCACGTTAGATTTGGATCAGGATCCATGGATGCAATAATTTCAACAGTGAAGGCAGGGTTGCAGAGGAGGAAAGAGGTTTTTAAATTTTTGTTAAATCTTTTAAATTATTTGTGTCATTAGTCAATTTTCTTTCAATCATAACATACTGGAAGTCAGAAATATTCCGTCAATAATAATTCAGATTCAGAAACATTTAAGAACCATTACAGCTTTATTAGCCAGTAAAGTTCCACCTCAAGTTCTTGCCATAGAGGGAGTACAGAGAAGGTTCACCAGACTGATTCCTGGGATGTCAGGACTTTCATATGAAGAAAGACTGGATAGACTCGGCTTGTACTCGCTAGAATTTAGAAGATTGAGGGGGGATCTTATAGAAACTTACAAAATTCTTAATGGGTTGGACAGGCTAGATGCAGGAAGATTATTCCCGATGTTGGGGAAGTCCAGAACAAGGGGTCACATTTTAAGAATAAGGGGGAAGTCTTTTAGGACCAAGATGAGAAAATCATTTTTTACACAGAGAGTGGTGAATCTGTGGAATTCTCTGCCACAGAAGGTAGTTGAGGCCAGTACATTGGCTATATTTAAGAGGGAGTTAGATGTGGCCCTTGTGGCTAAAGGGATCAGGGGGTATGGAGAGAAGGCTAGGATACTGAGTTGAATGATCAGCCATGATCATATTGAATGGCGGTGCAGGCTCGAAGGGCCGAATGGCCTACTCCTGCACCTATTTTCTATGTTTCTATGTTTCAATGTTTCCTGGAAAGAGACAGCTTCAGCTGGTGTTTGGCAAACTTTGGGCCAGTACGTAAATCCAGGGTGTAGTGACGAGAATTGGCTGTTGCATACAAATAAGGAAGCATTTCACCTTTTCTGTGATTAAATAAAGGGAATGAGAATATATTGTGGAAATTAATTAAAAATAAACTCCACAATTGTACCTTCAAATTACATTTAGGAATTAAACTGTTATTTGTCAAGAGCTGCAGTTCAGCATAATATTCAGCAATAATTCAGTAAATACTAACACCAATTAGGAAGTTCAGCATGTCTCCAAGATCACTCATCAACATCTACAGAAGTGCCGCAGAGAGCATTTTATCGGGGTGCATCACAGCACGGTTTGGGAACAGCTCCATCCAAGACCGCAAGAAATTGCAGAGAATTGTAGACGCAGCCCAGACCATCACACAAATCGACCTCCTTTCCATTTATAATTCCATTTATATCTCATGCTGTCTGGGCAAGGCCAGCAGCATAATCAAAGATTAGTAACACCTTGGCCACTCCCTCTTCTCCCCTTTCCCATTGGGCAAAAGGCAAAAGACACACCTCCAGATGGGTTTCGGCCCGAAACGTTACCCATTTCCTTCGCTCCATAGATGCTGCTGCACCCGCTGAGTTTCTCCAGCATTTTTGTGTACCTTCGATTTTCCAGCATCAACAGTTCCTTCTTGAACACCTCCAGATTCAGGGACAGTTTCTTCCCAGCTGTTATCTGGCAACTGAACCATCCTATCACAACTAGAGAGTAGTCCTCAACTAATATCTACCTCATCAGGTAGATATTTGGACGATATTTGATTGGACTTTACTGGCTATATCTTGCACTAAAAGCAATTCACATTATTTCCTTTATCATGCATCTGCTAACTGCGAATGGTTCGATAGGAATCATGTATTGTCTTTCCGCTGACTGGTTAGCACACAACAAAAGCTTTTCACTGTATCTTGGTACACGTAACAGTAAATTAAACTCAAACTCACCAAGTTATAGTTTCAATAAACTTTAGGTTTGATTATTATTTCTATTAATATTCACAAGGGTGTAAAATCAAAGATAGACACAAAATGCTGGAATAACTCAGCGGGGCAGGCAGCATCTCTGGAGAGAAGGAATGGGTGACGTTTTGGGTCGACACCCTTCTTCAGACGAATAATCAAGCAGGATATACACTGTCTGTGATAGCAAGGTGCATATTTAATGCATATGATCACTGGCAACATTCATTTATTCCCATAAACTGATTACTGAATATTGAATAAAGAGAGAATAAAACAGGAAACATAAAAAAACAAGAATACAGTCTAAATAGAGCCAAATAAAAATTAAACTCCATGAAAAATATATCACCAGAAAGAAAGCTTTATTTTGTTCCCAAGTTAAAAACCAGTTACCATTCATAAAAGGAACAACATCTAACCTTGCAGTACCATCTCCTTTTTAAAATACCTTGAACAAGAAAGCCCTGGATATCTTTCAAATTATCAGCCAATTCAATATTGTCTGAATTACTCCTAAGTGAAGGAAGAGTGGAAATCTAGAACAGATTTCTTATCTATTTCCATACTGTTGACTTATTAACAGTTGAATTAGAATAATTTGCCTGACAATTTACAATGATTAAAAATCACATTGTCATCACTTGCACAGTATTCTGTAATGCATTTTGCTCAATATTCCATTTTAGCAGCACTGATAGCTTTAAAGGAATATAATCCTTCCTTTCATGCACACAGGTGAAATTACAAAATATCAATGATGTACTCATATTTGCATGATATCTGGTTAACTGAACATCTTTGATAAATGTATAAATTTATCAGCAAATCCACAAAACACATTAGGCATACATTGATTGCACATTTTTAATACATCGTAATTTGGTATTGCATCAGTGACACCTATTGGTGACCTTCTTCAAAGAACTGTTCAAAAAGGGACGGTAGTGTTTTATATTCAATAATGGACGACTATAGGAACAGAGAATATTTTCCTATCTCTCTTTCCCAGAAATGGCAGGCTATTATTTCATTCACTTGAGAGAAGGGGAAAAAGAGGGGAGGAGATACTGTATTAAAGGACTCTACCAAAACTAAGATGAAAGTCACCAGAACAATTATGTTCTCCTGGAAAAAGCTAGACAGATCCCCCAGCAATTTTCATGCTAGATATTGTTTCTATTCAATTTCGTAAATCAAAGTCTGCTGCGAACACTCTCGGTTATATTTAGAAGTGCAACTACTGATGGCTGCCTGACAACACTAGACAGCCACAATATTACATGAAAAATCCTCACAAATTCCTAATGTTTTTTGGTTAATAAATTAACAACAGCTTAGTCTCAACAATGACAAAATATAATTACTATTCTTAAAGGCTGACGTTAAAGCAACTGTATAGGGATGAATATTTAAAATATTTACATTAAATTGTGTCAAACCATACTTCAAACATTAACTCTGCATGCATAATTAATTATATTTTATGTACATTTTGAATAATCCTTTTTCATAAGGGTTATAACTGCGATGTGCAGAAAGATGTGCTTAAAATGAATGTCTGAATCAGAAGATTAATATATTTACTTCAAAGCTAAATCTATTTTTTATAAATTTTTACCCAATTAGATTTTCACTATATTATCCCAAGAAGATATCTCACACGGCAGATGTTTTGGTAGGAAGCAGTATAGTAACTATCACGCAGAGAACTGAAAAAGGCACAAATGCTCCTGGCTGGCAGGTAGACCAATGTATCTCAGTTCCAGCTTTATTAAAGTATTTCAATACTATTGCTTTGTTCATTGCAATAAACATGAAAACATGAGCCTAATTATAAGAAAGTACAGCAAGCAAACAGATGGCTATGCCAACCCTTGCTGGGAATCGCAAGTCTGCATTTCTATGTTCTGATTATTTTAAATGCAAAACGATAGTAAATTAAAATTACAGACAAAATTGAATATTAAGAGTGCTTTTGATTTCTTAATTTAAAAATAGCCTGAACAAGATTCTATTCTGACAGTCAGAATAAGGGCTTTAATAATAGTCTGGAATGCTATGATGCTTAGCAGAGTAGTGAAGCCACTGGCTCGCTGCTGAGCAAGTGACAACATATTCTGTAGCCTAGCAGTGCAATGAAGAAAACAGGAATACACTGGAGGTGTGGCTATCATGTTCCATGAATTACAGAGCCAAGGGAACAGTTACATTGGTTTTTGTCCCCTTGGGTTTATGCCAGTTGAATCAGAACGCCACCCTTCATTTAAAAAAGGCAAGGTTTAAATGTATTTATTTCAGTACATATTCATATCCCTAATTAAAGAGAAATGTTGTGTGCTGATAAAGAAATGTATCATTTGTAATTTTTGTTTTTTAATAAAGGTATTTTTATTCATTTTCTAACATCCAACTATCAAAGATATTTGGAAACCGTGAAAAGACCTTCTGCAAGAGGCAGGGCCTAACTTCCCTTGAGTTTTATTTTATTTTTTTAAATTAGAAGTACGGTAAGTTACAATAATACACAACACATATGTCTTAATACATTTTTTGTACCGCTTCATTTTTTGAGCTTTAAGAAAAAGATAGAAGTAAAGGAAGTAAGGAAAGTGCGCAAGAGTCGTGAAGGTGCAAGAGAGTGTTGAGAAAAGAAAGCCCCTTAGAAAAGAAGTTAGAGAAGGAAGTAAAGAAAGAAAGTAGACCCTAGAAAAGAAGGAAAAAGAAAGGAGAAACAATCGCTCTATTATAACATTAAACTCCGCAGAAAGGGTACTACCAACTAAGTCTGTTTTTGTTGTTTTACCCCCCCCCGTTGCCAGATCCTGGCACCGTTTATTTATTTATTTATTTTTAAAATTACTATTGCACCTCATGCTTGTAATAGTTCCAAAAACGTAGACCATGTCTTTTGGAATTGGTCTGCTTTGCCTGCTAAGAGGAATCTCATCTCTTCCAGATGTAGTGTTTCAAACATATTTGATATCCACATTTTTATTTTTGGTGTGGGCGCATTTTTCCAGAATTTAAGTATGAGCTTTTTTCCCCATTATTAGCCCGTAATTGAGTAAATTCTTCTGAAACACGTTTAGTTCAGGGTTACCTTCCGATATTCCAAAAATGATCCATTCTGGTTTTGGTACCAGTTTTATTTTGATTAATTTTGTAAAGATATCAAATATTTCATACCAGAATTTTGGGATTTTTGTACAAAAAACAAAAGAATGCGCTATGGTAGCTTCTTGACACATACATTTATCACAGATGGGTGAGACATTAGGGAAGAGTTTATTTATTTTAGTTTTTGAATAATATAGTCTATGTAATGTTTTGAATTGGATGAGAGTATGTCGTACGTTGATCGAACATTTATGCACCTGTAGTAAGTGATTATCCCAGCTCTCTTTTGAAATTTTTATAGCTAATTCTTGTTCCCAGTCTCTTCTAATTCCATCAGTTGTGGGTATTTCTATATTTAAGATGATGTTATATAGGTACGATATTAGATTAGCTGATTCCGCCTTTGACTTCATTGCTTCATCCAGTAAGTCGGTAGGCATATTATGAGTCTTTTGTATATTTTTTCGGATAATCACGAATTTGAAGATATTTAAAATATTGATTATTTTTCAAATTATATTTCAGTTGTCGTTGTTGAAATGATAATAATTTTCCCAATTCATACAGATCTTCGAGCGTTTTGATTCCCATTCTTTCCCATTGTATAAATGATTTGTCTATAATTGATGGTTTAAACGATGGATTATTAACTATTGGTATTAAAAGAGATAGGTTTCTTAATTTTAGATTCTGTTTTATTTGTTTCCATGTTCTAATTGTGCTATGTATAATTGGATTTTTATTATAATTTTTGTTATTCAAATGTATTGGTGAGAGGAGAGTTGCTCCTATATTACACGGAGAGCAGTCCTCTCTTTCCATTACAATCCAGTCCACCTGCTGGGCAGAATTGTCCAGCAGGTGAATCATATTTTTAATATTTACTGCCCAATTATAATACATAAAATTAGGGAGCGCTAGACCCCCCAACTCTTTTCGTTTATTAAGGTGTGCTCTTTGTATTCTATGGGATTTATATTCCCATATAAAATTTGTAATGTCTGAGTCCAATTTTTTGAAAAACTTTTTTGGGAGATATATAGGTATTGATTGAAATAGGTATAGGATTTGTGGTAAAAAGATCATTTTTATAGCGTTTATTCTGCCTATTAGGGACATCGGAAGTGTTTTCCAGAATTTAATCAAATTATTTAGTTTCTTAAGTAAGGGATTATAATTGGCTTTAAACATATCATGGTAGTTTCTAGTAATTTCAATTCCCAAATATTTGAATTTTTCTGTGGCTATTTTAAAGGGGAATTTCCGGAGGTGTGTTGAGTCTTTTGGTTTTATCGACATAATTTCACTTTTGTTCCAACTTCCCTTGAGTTTTAATAGTTCACAACTCATTTATTTGATCTACTTGGCAATTACAATTTCTAGCCCACAGCACCTTGCAAACCTGCACTGCACCATACACCATGCACCGCAAGCAATACATTAGAAGCTGTAGGGGTGCAAAAACTGAATGCATGGCTAGCACAGACACAATCTAGGAGGCCCACGTATAATCAATGTAAACCAGCTCAGTTTGTGTATCCGTACATGCACCAAGGTGAATTATATCATTTGGATATTTTAAATAATATAATTTGGATGCCTGAGTAGTTTCAAACTTTGTCTCATAATATTCTTGATACTAAATGCATTTTCTTCAGACATTTTCTTCAGTCTTTCCTACACTGGTACACCACTCTCGCTCTCACAGTTAATCCATATAAGTGTAACATTAAGCTGTTATTTTGAAAGAACCAACCATTAAGATAGTGAAACGTACAAGACAACAATCAATTTTGAATTTGTAAATATTGATTTAACTGCCAGTTCTTCTCAATAAGACTATTGCTAAGAACTACAAAAATGCAAGTCCATTGTGATAACAGGATGGTGATGGTAGTTTAAGAGGAGGGTGGAAAAAAGATGATTTCTATGCCTGGGCAAATAAGGAATCCATTAAAAAAAGTAATTACCCATGTACTTCACGCATACTATACTACATTGCTGAAATCCACATGAAGAATAGTTTTTCTCTTCCCTCTCAAGGATGTGGGGATTCGTAATCCTACAATCGGATAATAGTCATGATTTTTGTAAGAATTGTGAAAGCAATTTTGCACCGAAGCCCATTGAAAGGTTACTTCCACTGTACTAACACATTTCATTTAAGTCTTAAGTCACAACAAAAAAAATTCAGTTGGATTCTAATGATAGGACAATGTTATAGTAAATACAACAAGTTATTCATACATCTACTGGAAAACCTATAGCAATTATTTTTTGGCAACATCGGCAACAAGACCAGAAAATCCAAAGAGATATTAGTTTATACAAGTATATTCAGTTTGATTCAGAGTTTTTTTGAAATTTATAAAATGCCTTTACAATGTAAATTTTGACTGTGCTGATACTCAGCAACAATTAAATAATTATTTTCTTTGTTATATTCATATTAATGACTGCATAATTTAAACTAATCAGACGATTGCCGTATTGCATGGTGGAAATGGAATCTGCTCATCTGACAATTACATTATTTGCATTAGAATGTGGCATCATTGGGAAACAACTGAAGACATACATTTTTAATTATAATCTTCCAAATGAAGAAATTCCAATCAACACTACTGTCAGTACTGAAAGGTCTGAAATATTTTTGCTCAAGATAGTTCTAAAAATAGTTAAATTATTTGATTAATTAGTCTGCACAGCGAATTCCTAGTATTGATCTGTCTTTTTAATCAAAAATATCATACAAATCCACATATTTAGTTGCTTATATTAAGGTCACAACCAGCACACACACATTACCTAATAAAGGCATAATGTGCAAAACTAACTTTATGCTTCAAGCACAAAGGAAAATTAATGATAGATTAATGTCACTTAAGTCTCGATTCAATGCTTGTTAAAAATGTAATTTAATTCCATATCAATGGAAGCCACTCTTGTCAAAAAAAATGAAAGGCTGTTGTGCTGAATTCAGGCACAAATTCTGCACAGATTAAGGGTCACACGAAAGGGTCATACGACCTCAATTTGGTTAGTAATATGTTAAGTTCACAAAATAAAATCTCAGTACAGCAGATGTATCGTTACACGGCAGAAGATGTGGTACTTCTCGACCAGAAATGAGAGTAAAAAGATAGGCGAGTCAATAGCAATGTTTCTCTGCCAATAGAAAATTGTGCTATGGGCCCAAAAATATAACAAACTATTTGCAGTGTTTTCTGAATAAATGGCAAGTTCAATATAATCCTGATGGATATTTATTCAGACATGAAGAGAAAAATGTATTTATGCACACATCATTTAATGAGTGGCAAGTCATGTACTGCATACTAGAGTTATTAAAAGGATGTACCAAAACTGAAAGTATAATTCACTCCAACAAAATAAATAGAAAATCTTATTTATGACATTTCGGTGAAAGATCATCTCTTACATGAAAATAATGTACTGCAATTATGTGAAAGAGAAAGTGATTGTCTCCTTGCACATTTTTTAAATAAAATGCTGCATGATAAACCAATAAGTTGCTCATTGCAACTTTACTTTCGACTGCATGGATTTTTTCAAACACCAACAAAATTCAATATATTAGATTTGGAGTTTATCCTAATTCTCTATATTTTTAATTATCTTCCTAGTTCATCACTAATCAGTAAAACACAGACTTATTCATTCTATATGCTATGTTTGAGCAAAGTACTGAACAGGATTATGTGCCTCTCCTCCGACCCCCCCCCAGAGCACATTCCAGACTACTCGCATGATTTTAGTGGATGCATCTAAAACAGCAGTAAACACTCTGAGAATAATTAACTATTCTATGTTCAGTCCTTCAAAAAGGTGTATTACAATATACCCAAACAAAAGGGACAGTTTAATTTCCTTCCCTAGTTTTAAATTCATACAAATGGGGACCCTTTGCTCCTCTTGGACTGTATCCAATTCTACAGCTAACTTACTTTCTCTGTACCTGTATTGTAATTGTTTAACATTTTCATAAGTAACTCAAGAAATAAAGCTCGAAATGTTGAAGTACGATGATTTTTGACTTAACGGCATAAAACTTTACACCAATATGTGGAAATCTCCACGCACGCACGCATGCACACTATCAGACTTTTAATAGTTATACGATTTCAGTTATTTGCAGAAGGTTTTTGAAAGTAGACCATCTTACTTTGACGAATATATTTCATTCATTTTTCGGTTTTAGTCTCTCCATTCCAGACACTTCCAAGTAAAGAGAAAGCTGTTTGAAAGTTCTACCGTTACCATTTAAGTTGTGGAATGCACGTAGACCTAATCTACAGTAACAACCTGTCAGGGAAAAATGTCTGCCTGCTCAGCACCTTATTAAAATTATCAGATGGAAAAAAACTCAAGGACGTGCTCAACGCCTCGTTAAAAAGTAACATCCTCACTGATTCTTGTGAATTCCTAGCCCATGACTGCCGAAAGAAGAGCAGCATTTAGGATACCACTCTTATTATGTTCCTCATTTTCTTTATGGAAGTAAATATTATTCTTGATAATTAAAAACAGCTGCAAACGATGGGGATAACAGACAATGCAGAGAAAACACAGCAAATTGGCATCATTGATTTAAAGCGAAACATTTAGGTTGAAAATTTCTATAACTAGGGAAAAAAATAAGTTGGTTTTAAGTTGTAGAGCGGACAAAGGAACTATCTCTGATAAAACCAGGCCACTGTTGTCATGGAGATAAACTGTAAAGGAAACAATCCAGTCAACCCAAACAATCCTTCCAGATGAAGAGGCGATTCACCTGCACTTCTTCCAATCCAGTGCACTGCATTTAGTATTCACAATGTGGTTTCCTCAACTTGAGAAAACAAACAGATTATATGACCGCTTTGCCGAGTACCTGCACACAGCCTGTGGAGCGACCCTGAGCTTCCTGATGCCTGCCACTTTAATTCTCCATCAGACTCCCGTTCTGAATTATTGAAACAAGATCCAACAGAAATTTGAGAAAAGACACCTTGTCTTCTGTCTGGACCCTTTGCTCCTCCTGGACTGTACCCAGTTCTACAGCTAACTCACTTTCTCTGTACCTGTATTGTCATGTTGGCACAGATTTACACTCTTCATTAGTACAGGTTGGCCTGCCAGACACGTCTGATTGTACTACATTTCATAACATTTTTGATCTTTTATGTTCTCACTCGCTAACTGCAATCTTTACTGAACTCTGAATTTGTTTGTTTTTTTCCAGAGATATTTCCTTAGTCACAACCATCTTTCCTCCACCATCTCTACAACTTTAAACCAACTAGTTACTTTTATAGTTCTAGTACTTTTCTACTTTGATTGTTTTGTAAATCCTAACTCTGTTTTTCCTTTCATAGATGCTGCCTGACTGCTAATTCCAGCATATTCTGTTTTATTATTGAAGTATGTTAAGTAGTAAAAAAACACGTGAAATAAATTTCCCATTGAAATGTCATTTTGTACATTTCTATCAAGTTATCCAAAATGATTAAATTAAACTTTCAAATTTTCTAATTGATTTTTATAAAAATAAATTATGAATCATCACTGGCATGAATTTGAAATCTTTAATTGGAAGTGGTCAGAGAAGGAGATTTTAAAAATTGGAAACTCTCCTACTATAATCCTTGCTTTCACAAGTATTACAGTTTTTTAAAACTCCTTTAAAACATGGACATTCACCATCTTCCATTTCTCTTTTTCCCCATTTCCATTTTTTTGTTTTCCATCCCTTGATGTGACAGTTCAACTCACATTTAAGTTAGAATAACAATTTAAATGCAATCTCATCCATACCTCTGCTAGAAGCTACCTTTGCCATTGCCAATTCACTTATTTGCATTAGGGTACATCAGCTTGGTAGAGTAGTGCCATAAATAGTATATTGAAGTGGATCCTGGTCTGCCAAGCAAGATTATTGCTTGTGGTTCTTGACCCTACACTGAACTGAGTCAAAGGAAGAGCCCCATTCTGGCTACCCACTATGCCGTAACATTGGATGGTAATGACCAGGCCATACAGTCACACAGGTACACATCCAAAATGGCTGTGTCGGTCAGACAGAGGCCAAGCTGGGGACAACACTTAGCTTCTATCAAAGCTGTTGAGTACATTGTAACATTTGTTTTTAACTATCCATGATATTCACAAACATTTTGAAAAATAGGTGAAAATGAACTAATTAAAACTTAAAACATATAGTTATCAATATCATGAAAAATATTAAACTAATGGAAAATAAGTAAAAATAGCTTTAAAAATAAAAGTGCTCGAGTAACTCAGCATATCAGGCAACATCTCGGGAGGGCATGAATTGGCAATATTTCATGTCTGAATCCTCCTTCAGTTTGGTTGTAGTAGGGAGAGGAAGATGGAAAAGAGGTGTGGGCAGGGCAAAGTCTGGCAAGTGATTGTTGGATGCAGGTGAGGTGGGTTTGATTGGCAGATGGGTGGACAAAGGCAGGAGGTGAAAAGGAGATTAAAGGGCATCAGATAAGGAGAAAAGGGGTGTGAAATGTAGAGCCAGAGGGGGAGATATAGGAGGAAGAGATAGGAGGGGATGGGAAAGGGGACGGGAGAAATGAGTGTGCACCAGGGTGGGTGTATCGTTGGGTGATAAGCTACAAGCGGAACATGAGGTGTGCCACACTATCACCTGGACCGGGAGCTCGAGACTATTTTCAGTTGAAAGGAATGTTATTGCAGCATTCACTATACTAGATTTCAGGCATGCATCCAGTGAATCGGCCTCCACTGCCTTCTGAGGCAGAGAATTCCACAAATTCACAACTCTCTGGGTGTAAAAGTTTTTTCTCTTCTCAGTTCTAAATAGCCTACCCCTTACTCTTAAACAGTGGCCCCTAGTTCTGGACTCCCACAACATCGGGAACATGTTTCCCTCATCTAGCGCGTTCAATCCCTTAATAATTTTATGTTTCTATAAGATCCTCTCTCCAGAGCTGCCAAGTTTTGTCAGAGCATTTCAGTATTCTAGTACCTGAAAACCAGTATTTTGCTGAGGAAATCAGTATTTTTACCCGGTACCATTTTGCTGAAATTTTATTTTTAATGTGCGGTTTTACCCATGTACAAGCATGCATAACTTGTTTATTGTGTATTTGCAATACAGTTTATTGTGTATTATATGTCATAGCTGCTTTCTTGCATCTCTCTGCCTCTCTCTCTCTCTCTGTGTTGGCTGCAGCCATCGTCTGCTTCAGTAAGGGAAGCTGGTCGGTGATTGGTCACAACGCCCTTCGGAGACTGCGTTTGATTGGCCGCCGAGTGACCAGCGCATTATGTGATTGGAGGCAGCGGCTGATTGGACAGGAATTTTAAGGGAAGGTAGTCGGTGATTGGACGCAACCCCCTTAGAGACAGCGGTTGATTGGCCACCAAATAATCGGGCACAATAAAATTGACAAACAGGAAAAAAAAAAAAATCCGAATTCCGATTTAAATCTTCCTATTGAGAAGAACCCTGGCCCAAAACAACTCCTAATCCATTCCCACCACAGATGCCGCCTAGCCCGCAGAGTTCCTCCAGCACTCTGTTTTTTTTAATTTAACTGAAATTGAAGATAGACAAAGCTGGAGTAACTTAGCAGGATAGGCAGCATTTCTGGAGAGAAGGAATGGGTGACGTTTCGGGTCGAGATCCTTCTTCAGACTGAAATGAACTCTCGTCGGTGAGAGTACTTGTGATTGTCTGAAGAAGGGTCTCGACCCAAAACGCCACCCACTCCCTCTCCCCAGAGTCGCCGCCCGTCCCGCTGAGCCACCCCAGCCCCCCCGTGTCCACCTTCAACTCCAGAGCCAAACAAAAAACACAGAGTGCTGGTGGAACTCAGCGGACCAGGCGGCACCCGCGGAGGGAAAGGACCAGGAGCCGCCCCGGGCTCCCCCCCCCCCCCCCCCCAACAGGAAGGAACCGCAGATGCTGCCATCCCCGCAAAACGCCAAATGATCCCGGGAATGCCGAGGCGAGAGAGGGAGCGAGAGCGAGAGAGACGAGATGGGGAGCGGGAGAGAGAGCACGCCATAGAGGGAGGGAGGGAGAGCGAAAGACAGAGAGAGACAGCGAGGGAGGGAGAGAGAGCGAGGGATGGAGGGGAGAGAGAGGGGAGAGAGGGAGGGAGAGTGAGGGCGAGAAAGAACGAGAGACAGAGAGACCCAAGCACTGCGGCAGACCAACGCCCACAAAAACAATCATCCGTATTACTTGGCAGCTCTGCCTCTCACCCTTCTAAATTCCAGTGAATACAAGCCCAGTCGCTCCATTATTCCATCATATGACAGTCCTGCCATCCTGGGAATTAACCTCGTGAACCTACAATGCACTCCCTCAAAGCAAGAATGTCCTTCTTCAAATTAGGAGACCAAAACAGCACACAATACTCCAGGTGTGGTCACCTTTGCTCCTATACTCAACTCCTCTCATTATGAAGACCAACTTAGCTTTCTTCACTGCCTGTTGCACCTGTATGCTTACTTTCAGTGACTGTTGTACTAGGACATCCAGGTCTCGTTGTACTTCCCTTTTTCCGAACCCGACACCCTTCTTGCCTCCAAAGTGGATAACCTCACATTTATCCACTGTTTTTGGACTTTTCCATACGAATAGACCGATGGTAACATCAAAGTAAAATATTCAAAGAAAATCAGCTCAGAATTGCAAACATAAATCTACATATAGAAATCTAGAGTTAACAGGTCATTAAAACATGTTTCATGCTTCAGGGTGACCATTCTATTTATAATTGCAAAAAGTTTAAAAAATGCTGGTTAGTTGAAAGTGAAATATTGCATCAAGGATATCCAGTATGGAGATCCTCATCAAATTTCTAGTTACCTTTATAAACTGCAATACAAAGAGAGAGTTGCAATCCTACAGTGATGTTAAACTTAAGTCCTGAATATTCAAATGAAAGGTCCAATGAAATCTACTTAAAATATTTTCTCCCAACGTTAAAGCCAATACTCTACATATTCCACAAAAATATCTCCAACAGAAAGTCAAATCACACATAATTTTTAGGGATCCTGTTCTGTACCAAATAGGTACAATGACATCTGCACGCAAATGCCTACCTTTACAAAGTACTTTGAAAAATGTTTTAAATATTAAAGAACCTATTTAAATCACCGTTTTTAAATATACCTTGTATTTAGAGGCACATTCAATCGTTTTATTTTTCAGCACAAATACAAAAATGTGTTCCATAAAGATTATCCCAACAATTGCAAGGGATTCTGAAAATTAGATACATAGCAATGAAACTGTGGCGCCCTCTGGAGATTGCACATGGAAAAGATAGCAACAGATCAGAAAAATGTTTTCAAATCAAAACAATCAAATCAAAGGGAAAAAATCAAAAATCAAAGAAGCTGCATTGTACTCGACATCAATGCAAAAAGATCTACTGCAAATCTTCATTGTCTGAGAATTTTCAGTTCAAATTCTGAAGCCTGCATATAAATACTCAATCAGCTATTTATCTTCCCAAGCTATTCTGAACATTTTAACAAAGTTACACAGCAATTTTATGTTAAAATTTAGAGTGGAAGGGGATTACCCGAACTGACATATCTGTATGAACATATATATTTTTTAAATCTTAAAGATTTCACATCTGATTCCCAATTCTCTATTTGAAAATGAAACCATTGAACACATTTTGATTGCCTGTTAAGATTATTTTAAATACCAAATGTTGTTGAATTGATAAACAGATCATGGGGAAAATGATGTGTGCAAACTAATGGCAAAGCTGTCAAGTCATTAATAGGCAAATTCATTTGTAATTGAGGCAATAATGAAGTGTCCATTGATAGCTTGCTCTTTTAAGCTTATGGGTCATATTCAATATTTTAAAAACTGATAACAAAACTATTAAGCAACATCAACAGAATACTTTAGGGGAAAATACTAAATGATCCATACCTCACACTATTCAAAATACTCTTTTTTTCCTGTTCTTCCTTCCGTGCCCGAAGCTGTTCCTGCGCCATGACCATTTCTTCCTCCATGGACGACAATTCCTCTTTGGCTCGCCGGCGATTTTCCTTTTTTATTTATCATAAAATATAAGAATTTAAGGATCATTTTAAAGTACAAACATGGGCAGTCTAATGCTGATCTCTAGAAGTGAAACATTGTCTCTCCCACTTCAATACTTTGCTAACTACAGCACAACTTGTTCAGCATGACAGGGACAAGATTATAATTTTTCTGAATTTAGGTTAGAGATGTAATTAATCAATGTTGCATGGTTTTCTGATTTCCCCAATTTTATTTTAACAAATTCTCTCTCTGATATATTGGTTCAGAGGTGGGTAAATGTTTACTATTAAAGATTCAAATACATTATTAAAGGGTATATATTTTGCTTAGTTCCAAACGATAATGAAAGTATTGGTTAAAAAAGCTTCTTTGTCTTGGTGTCAATCTTTATATCTTCATGTTTGCAACCCACATCCTATACTAGTTTCACTCCTAAAAGTCTGAAGAAGTGTCCTGACCCAAAATGTCACTTATCCATTTGTTGCTGGACTTGCTGAATTACTCCAGCATTGTGTGTCCATCTCTGGTTTCACTCCTGCTTGGTAGTGATGAACAAAGATGGAACCTACATTCATGAATCTGGGCTTCTTTTCAAATATTCTTCACTGAGAGTCATTATGTGAACATTTGTATGTACATAAGAAATAGGAACAGCAGTCGGGTATTAGTTTAATTAAGCCTGTGTCAACTTTAAATAAGATAGATGATCTTTACTTCAACACCAGTTTCCTACACCTTCTTCAAACACTGGATTCTGCTCATAACAAGATGAATCTGAAGAAAGGTCTCGCCCCGAAACGCCTCCCATTCCTTCTCTCCAGAGATGCTGCCTGTCCCGCTGAGTTACTACAGCATTTTGTGTCTACCCAAGATATTATGGATCTCTGCTTGGATTACAATCAATGACTTTGACTCAACACCCTTTTGAGTGAAAACTTCTCAAGATTCACCACTTTTGGGTTAAGACATTTCTTTAGCATTCAGTCCCAAGTAACCCACCAGTTTAATGAGTTCATAAGTTCCAGGAGCAGAATTAGGGCATTCGGCCCATCAAGTCTCCTCTGCCATTTAAACATGGCTGATCTAACTTTCCCTCTCAACCCCATTCTCTTGCCTTCGCCCAATAACCCTGACACCCATACGAATCATGAATCTGTCAATCTCCACCTTAAAAATATACATTAACTTGGCCTCCACAGCCATATGTGACAAAGAATTTCATGATCATGGGATTTTGAGATCACGAGCACCTAACCAGAGGACATATTCTCATGATACCCGAGATAGTCCTAGAAATGCTGGGCCGGTCTGACAGCAGATAGGATAGGGTTAACACTTCAGGTTAAAGATTCATCATTAGAATTGTAAAAATAGTTCTGATCAAGGGTCAGAAATATTCTGATACGCTTTCTAGAGATGTAACCCAACTTGCTGAATATTACTAGCACTGTTTTATGTTAGATTGTAATTGTATGCATTTTGTAAATTTGCCTTAAATAGAGAAGTATCACGAGAGGCATAGTTAAGGTAAATGTTAAGTCTTTTTCCCCAGTGTATGGGAATCTAAAACCCAAGGGCATAGCTTTAAGGTAAGAGGAACATGGATTTAAAGAAGACATGAGGAGTGGGGGTGGGGGTATGTGGAACAACATCCTTTCCATTTCAAAAAATGAAGGCAAGACTGAAGGATGATTTGTTGAAAGCAACTGTATCAGATTGCTGGCAAGCCAGTGGAAAAAAGAACCACACATTTAGAATGGAAGCACCAGTATACTGATATGTGGCAGGTAGCTCACTCCAAGGAGAGAAGGGATTGGAAAGATGATGGAGGTAGGCTGCGAGGAATGAAGGTAGTAAGGAAGGCAAATTTATTTCAAGAGGGCTAGAATACCAAAATAGGGATGTAATGCTGAGGCTTCAGAAGGCACTGGTCAGGCCACATTTGGAGTATTGTGAGCACTATCAGCCCCATATCTGAGGAAGGATGTTCTGGTGTTGGAGAGGGCCCAGAGGAGGTTTACAAGAATTATCCCAGGAATAATTGGGTTAACATATGATGAGTGTTTGAAGACACTGGGCTTGTACTCATTGGAATTTTGAAGGATGTGGGGGAACCTCACTGAAACTTACCGAATAGTGAGAGTCCTGGATAAAGTGAATGTGGAGAGGATGTTTCCACTAGTGGGAGAGTCTAGGACCAGAGGCCATAGCCTCAGAATAAATGGATGTACCTTTAGAATGGAGCTGAGGAGCAATTTCTTTAGTCCGAAGGTGGTGAATCTGTGGATTTCATTGCCACAGCTAGTTGTGGAGGCCATCAATGGATATTTAAGGCAAAGATTGACAGATTCTTGATTAGTGTGGGTATCAGGGGTTATGGGGAGAAGGCAGGAGAATGGGGTTGAGAGGGAAAGATAGATCTGCAAAACTGACTGACTGCAAAAGTTTTTATAGATATGTGAAAAGAAAGAGATTAGTTAAAACAAATGTAGGTAGGTCCCTTGCAGTCAGAAACAGGTGAGTTGATCATGGGGAACAAGGATATGGCGGACCAATTGAATAACTACTTTGGTTCCGTCTTCACTAAGGAAGACATAAATAATCTGCCGGAAATAGCAGGGGACCGCGGGTCAAAGGAGTTGGAGGAATTGAGTGAAATCCAGGTTAGCCGGGAAGTGGTGTTGGGTAAATTGAATGGATTAAAGGCTGATAAATCCCCAGGGCCAGATAGGCTGCATCCCAGAGTACTTAAGGACGTAGCTCCAGAAATAGTGGATGCATTAGTAATAATCTTTCAAAACTCTTTAGATTCTGGAGTAGTTCCTGAGGATTGGCGGGTAGCAAACGTAACCCCACTTTTTAAGAAGGGAGGGAGAGAGAAAACGGGGAATTACAGACCAGTTAGTCTAACATCGGTAGTGGGGAAACTGCTAGAGTCAGTTATTAAAGATGGGATAGCAGCACATTTGGAAAGTGGTGAAATCATTGGACAAAGTCAGCATGGATTTACAAAAGGTAAATCATGTCTGACGAATCTTATAGAATTTTTCGAGGATGTAACTAGTAGCGTGGATAGGGGAGAACCAGTGGATGTGGTGTATCTGGACTTCCAGAAGGCTTTCGACAAGGTCCCACATAAGAGATTAGTATACAAACTTAAAGCACACGGCATTGGGGGTTCAGTATTGATGTGGATAGAGAACTGGCTGGCAAACAGGAAGCAAAGAGTAGGAGTAAACGGGTCCTTTTCACAATGGCAGGCAGTGACTAGTGGGGTACCGCAAGGCTCAGTGCTGGGACCCCAGCTATTTACAATATATATTAATGATCTGGATGAGGGAATTGAAGGCAATATCTCCAAGTTTGCGGATGACACTAAGCTGGGGGGCAGTGTTGGCTGTGAGGAGGATGCTAGGAGACTGCAAGGTGACTTGGATAGGCTGGGTGAGTGGGCAAATGTTTGGCAGATGCAGTATAATGTGGATAAATGTGAGGTTATCCATTTTGGTGGCAAAAACAGGAAAGCAGACTATTATCTAAATGGTGGCCGACTAGGAAAAGGGGAGATGCAGCGAGACCTGGGTGTCATGGTACACCAGTCATTGAAAGTGGGCATGAAGGTGCAGCAGGCAGTGAAGAAAGCGAATGGTATGTTAGCTTTCATAGCAAAAGGATTTGAGTATAGGAGCAGGGAGGTTCTACTGCAGTTGTACAGGGTCTTGGTGAGACCACACCTGGAGTATTGTGTACAGTTTTGGTCTCCAAATCTGAGGAAGGACATTATTGCCATAGAGGGAGTGCAGAGAAGGTTCACCAGACTGATTCCTGGGATGTCAGGACTGTCTTATGAAGAAAGACTGGATAGACTTGGTTTATACTCTCTAGAATTTAGGAGATTGAGAGGGGATCTTATAGAAACTTACAAAATTCTTAAGGGGTTGGACAGGCTAGATGCAGGAAGATTGCTCCCGATGTTGGGGAAGTCCAGGACAAGGGGTCACAGCTTAAGGATAAGTGGGAAATCCTTTAAAACCGAGATGAGAAGAACTTTTTTCACACAGAGAGTGGTGAATCTCTGGAACTCTCTGCCACAGAGGGTAGTCGAGGCCAGTTCATTGGCTATATTTAGGAGGGAGTTAGATGTGGTCCTTGTGGCTAAGGGGATCAGAGGGTATGGAGAGAAGGCAGGTACAGGATACTGAGTTGGATGATCAGCCATGATCATATTGAATGGCGGTGCAGGCTCGAAGGGCCGAATGGCCTACTCCTGCACCTAATTTCTATGTTTCGATGTTTCTATCAGGCATGATTGAATGGCAGCGTATACTAGATGGGTCAAATGGCCTAATTCTGCTCGCAGAACGTATGAAGGTTGCATACTATTACATGGACGCAACAGGATAATTAGCCTTGGAAAACAATAAAAAATGAAAAATTAAGGGTCAGGTATTGCAACAGATTCTGTGAATAGAGTACAAGCAACATGCTAGGTTGTGGGGCAGCAGGGCAAATGGAAAATCAGCCGCTCCAAGCGAGGTCTTCAAATTACCTCAAGATGCTTCACAGGCGGCATCATCAAACAAAAAGTGACACTGGGTCACATAACATAAATTGTCATGTTTAAATGAGTGCCTCAACAGAATTCAAGAGATTAGGGCATGGTAGCTGAAGGCCAGTGATGGAACAATTACATTGCAGGAAGAACAATAGGCCTTGATGAAAGGAATTCAGATATTTCAGGATTGATAGGCTTGAAAATAATGAGAATTCTAACATTAAGTCATTACTTAAATGAGAGTTGATGTAAATTTGGGGCGTGGTGGAGGAAGAATGGAAAGAAAATTAAATGACGCAAATGCAGTGTAGGCAATCCAGGAACACAGAAATAAAAACATCAAATCCAAAACAAAATGTAAAAAATTGGACAAGAAAATAAAACAGAAAAAGGAACCAACTCCAAACGAGGCAGAAAATGCACCAAAAACTCTAATGGTCTGTAATTACAGCTTCACCACATCACCACCTAGTGGCCAGAAGCCTTGCCAGAACAATTACCATTTAACATGTTATCTTTTATTCCATTTAGAAAGTATAAATATGAATCTATGTTTATATCCCATTATTGCTATTGATATAGAAGGATTAACCAAAAAAGTTATTACATGAAATGAGATTCAAGAAAATCTCACAAAAATGACTTACATGCCATGATCAGGAATTTCAAATCATGCACTTCTTGCTAAACATCTATACATTTCACGAGGAGAGGATTGACAGACAATCACTATCCTCATTGTTTGCCACATTTCTGAGTGCAAGTAGTTCTGCTATAACATGTTTCACTACACAAATTGGATGTAATGCATTTGATGAATTCGGGAACACTATTTGCATTGCATGGGCCAAATTGTTTATAACACAAATCTGATCGAAAACTGGAGAAGCATTTAAAAGTAACATTGGAATAGACAAGCAGAAAGAAAGCGGTCGTGGAAAAAAAGTCCCACGAGGAAAAAAAACATTCCATGTAACCACCCAGCAGTAATCGCCTTCCCTTGTCTCCCAAGAATACAGACTGCTAGCTTAACCTCAGATGGACATTGAAATTAACAAGCAATCGCTTCTGTTGACACTTGTGCAATGAAACAATGTAACAAACCACCTTTAATTTTCTCAGCTCGCAGTAACAAAACTAAACTTCTTCCTGTTAAAAAGACCTTTAATTTTGAAAATCCTTTGGGGGAAAAAATGTAATTGCGAGTCTAATGCTCTCAATCCCCTAACCACCCTTTCCCCATGACACAATTGTATTTTAAAACATAATTTTCTATAATGCAAGATTTCTGAGGAATGTGACTATCCTGTCAAAGCAAAACTACCTGTATGTCATTAATGGGAAATTTTAAATTGACACGTTGTATACTCAAACCAAGCTATCAATATCTATATCTGACAATGATGCTAATCCCAACACTTGAGAAACGCCTCCCTCCATCTAAAATCATCGATCAACACAAATCTGCTTTCTGTCATCAGAACATAACAAATAGGGGCAAGGGGGTAGGCGATACTTCTCCTTCCCCCATATTCAACAAGATCATGATTTATCCATCCAGTCTGAAGGAGGAACCCAACACAAAACATTGCCTATCTATGACCTCCAGAGATGCTGCCAGAGATACTGTTACTCCAACACATTGTATTCGACATACGATTCCAGCATCTGCAGTTCCTTTTCTCCATGATTTATCTTGATTCCATTTTCTTATCCAGTCCCCATAACCCTCCATTCTTGTAAAATACAAAACTTTCACTCAGACTTAGAATGACAGTAAATCGGCATTCACAGCTCTTGGATACAACATTCCAAAGAATCACAAACATACAGCAGAAGAAATTCCTCCTCACAAGAACACGTGGAAATAGGGTCAGGAGTAGGCTCTCAGACCGTTCAAGACTGCATCACCATTTAATATAATAATAGCTGATCTTCGCTGGCCTCAACTCTTCTGTGCCATTTTACCAAACCCATCTATCCCCTGATCTGTTCCATGATCTCTACTTTAAATAATCATCTTTGAATGATCCAGCTCTATCACCCAGCAGGGCATGGAATTCCAGACATTCAAAACCCGCTGTAAGATGATATTTATACGTACCTCTAGTTTAAATGACAAGCCCTTTCTCTCAGTTTTGTCCCCTCTTTCTTGACCATCTCATTAGTGAAAATATTTCAATCTAGACTGCAAGTTTAGATCATGTGGGATCCAGGGAGAACTAGTCAGCTGATAGAGAATTGGCAAGAAGCAGAGTGTGATGGTGGCAGGTTGTTTTTCGGACTGGAGGCCTGTGACTAACAGTGTGCTTCAGGGATCGGTGCTGGGTCCATAGCGGTTTGTGGTTATATCAATGATTTGGATGAGAGCATATAGTGGACATGAAGGTGGGTGGCATTGTAGATAGCAAAGATGATTATCAAAAATTGCAGCAGGATCTTGATCAGTTGGGCTGAGGAATGGTTAATGTACATTAATACAGATAAGTGCGATGTGTTGCACTTTGGGAAGTCAAACCAGGGCAGGACCTTCAGTGTATGGCAGGGCTCTGGGGAATGTTGAAGAGCAGAGGGATCTGGAAGTGCAGGTACATAGAAGGTGGCATCACAGGTAGAAGGGGTGGTCAAGATGTCATTGAGCACATATCCCTTCATCAATCAAACTCTTGAGTATAGAAGTTGGATCGTTATGTTATAGCTATACAGCTATACAAGACATTGGTGTCGATTGAAGTCCTTACAATAACAGTGATCTTACATCAAGATAAGGATTCATAGGTTTTATTAACTACATAGCAAACACAACTTCTCTCTAAACAGTTCCACTTATACTAAAAGGGAAGCAGCAGACCACGATACTGAAAAGCTAGTGGGCGTAACTACAAATGCATGACTCATAACACGAGTCACTAATCTACAATTGGTGAGGCCACATTTGGAGTATTGTGTTCCGTTTTAGTCACCCTGTTATAGGAAAGATGTTGTTAAGCTGAATAGGGTTAAAGACCATCACAGCATCCAAACATCTTAGAATTCACAAGCAACAATAAGATCTCACAACCTTCCATAGAGTCAGTCATACAGCACAGAAGCAGGCCCTTTGGCCAACTTGCCCATACCAACCGAGATGCCCCATCCATACTATTCCCATATGCCCGCGTTTGGCAAATATCCCTCCCAGTCCAAATTTCATTTAAATGTTGTTATAGAAACTGCTGTGGTGGACGATTGCACCTTCACGTGGCCCGCCCTGTTTCGACGAATGCAATCAACCTGGCGTGCACAATCAAATAAGATTAAATAGAACAAGTCGTCCTACAACTTTAGGCTGTGCATGCCATACGCAAGAAGTAGATAGTAACTGCTTCAACTATCTCCTTCAGCACTCATTCCATACACCCACCAATTTCTGTGCGACAGTTGCCCCTCAAGTTCCTATTGAATCTTTCCCCTCTCACCTTCAACCTATGTTCCTTCACTTTTGATTCCCCTACTCTGGCTAAAAGTGAATTTACCCAATCTATTCCCATGGTGACCATGTATACCACTCCAAGATCACCCCCAAACCTCTTGCGCTACAAGGAATAAAATCCAAGCCTGCCTAACCTCTCCCAAGAGCGCCTCGTAAATCTTCTCTGCGCACTTTCCAACTTAACAAAATCCTTCCCATAGCAGAGCGACCAAAACTGAACACAATATTCCAAATGGGGCCTCACCAACACATTGTACAACTTCTATACTCAATACCCTGACTGACAGCCAATGTACTGAGAGCCATCTTCATCACCCCATCTACCAGTGATGCCACTTTTAAGGAATTATGTACCTGCGCTCCCAGATCCCTCAGCTTCACAACAATCCCCAGAGCCCTGCCACACACCGTGAAGGTCCTGCCCTGGTTTGAACATTCATGCCCAGAACTCCTGTAATGACACTTTAAAAGCATCCCACTCTGGACTTTCTTTAACCACTAACAACCTACTCCAATCAACTTAAGCAAGTTCCTGTCCAATAGCAATGTTGGCCTTAACCCCCATTAAAAATGTTCACTCATGGGCCCACCCTGTCTTTAATCATAACTATTCCACCAGTCTAAACCCTTGGCACGGTGATAATCCCAGTCTGTAATGGGAAAGTGAAAATTCCCTACTATGACCACTTTATTAGTCTTTATTATCAATATTTACTCTTCTGATTCCCATTGACTATTTGGGGGCCTATAGTACACTTCCAACAAGGTGATCAATGCCTTTTTATTTCTCAGCTCCACCCTTACAGCGTCAAGTGATAAACCATCAGTAATGTCATCTCTGACTATTGCCGTGACATTCTCCTTTATCATTAAAGCAACACCCCCTCCTCGTTTGCCTCCTCCTCTCCTGTAACACCAGCACCTGTACCCTGGAACATTAAGCTGCCAGTCCTATACCTCTTAACTAGGTTTCCATAATGGCTACAACATCTCAATCTCACATACCTATCCACGCTGAGTTCATCCGTCTTACCCTTCTCTCACATTGCCACATTGACTACGACTTCTGGCAGCTCATCCTCCCACCAGCCGCTCCAAGACATCCTGGATCCTGGCACAAGGGAGGCAACACTGCATCATGGAGTCTCAATTGCTCCCTTTCCAAACTCCAGAACTGAGGTAAACACTATCTTTTCTCAGAAGCCAATTCCTCCTAGCCAGGAACCTCAGCTAAACGATCTCTAAGTAACTTGGTCCTTAAAAAAAGATACAATTTATACGCAAATTAGTCAATTTTATATCCAAGCTGCTCGTCTTTTTAGAGCAAAACAAATGAAACTTTGCCAAAAGCTTTTCAAAAGACTATAAAATGTAACCAACTGCAGCTCTTACTCCAATTCCTCAATTGTTTCAGAGAATTCAATCAAGATAGTCAAAATCTTTGTCTCTACACATCTGTGCTGCTTTTCATTACCCCCTACTTTTTCAAATGCTGATTAACTTACTTTTTGGCTGTCTCTTAAAGTTTCAGAGTACCCAACTTTAGACTGACTGGCTTTTAGGTTTCTTCCTTTTTGAACAGGGATGTAAAAATCGGATTTCTCACTCCTGGGGCATCACTGCATATTAAAGATGTAATTTTCTATCATGGATTGGCAATAATGTGACTGATGAATTAAGGAATACTGTTTGAATTATTTGGGCCAAATAGGTTATCATGTACATTTAATCGGAAACTAGAAAATCACTTAAAAGTTAGTTTGGAAGTTGAAATGCAGAAAGAAGAGTCTTGGAAAAAAAGTTTAGTGGAAAAAAAAAACTGTTTCCTTGTAACCTCCCACAGTAACCAGACAACATTGTCTCTTGGGAATTCAGGCTGCTAATTTCTCTAGGTGGGCATAGAAATTGACCAGCAATCACTTCAATTGACACCTATACAATGATACCCTATTAAATAATGTTACAACTGCCTTTCGTATTCCTAGCTTGTAGTAACCGACCTTTAAGTCCTGCGAGGAGAAAAAAAAACTTGCTTAAAGTGAATCTGAAACTCTCTGGGTCCTCACCCCCTTTCCCTAATCGATACAATCGATTTTTCATTATTCAGATTCAGATTCAGATTCAATTTTAATTGTCATTGTCAGTGTACAATACAGAGACAACGAAATGCATTTAGCATCTCCCTGGAAGAGCGACATAGCAGATGATTTGAATAAATAATAATAAGTGTCCGGGGGGGGGGGGGGGGGGGGGGTGATTGGCAGTCACCGAGGTACGTTGTTGAGTAGAGTGACAGCCGCCGGGAAGAAGCTGTTCCTGGTCCTGCTGGTTCGGCAACGGAGAGACCTGTAGCGCCTCCCGGATGGTAGGAGGGTAAACAGTCCATGGTTGGGGTGAGAGCAGTCATTGGCGATGCTGAGCACCCTCCGCAGACAACGCTTGCTTTGGACAGACTCAATGGAGGGGAGCGAGGAACCGGTGATGCGTTATGCAATTTTCACCACCCTCTGCAATGCCTTCCGGTCAGAGACAGAGCAGTTGCCATACCATACTGTGATGCAGTTGGTAAGGATGCTCTCGATGGTGCAGTGGTAGAAGTTCACCAGGATCTGAGGAGACAGATGGACCTTCTTCAGTCTCCTCAGGAAGAAGAGACGCTGGTGAGCCTTCTTGATCAGAGTTGAGGTATTGTGGGTCCAAGAGAGGTAATCGGAGATGTTGACTCCCAGGAACCTGAAGCTAGAAACACGTTCCACCTCCGTCCCGTTAATGTGGATGGGGGTGTGCGTGCCGCCCCTGGACTTCCTGAAGTCTACAATGAGCTCCTTGGTCTTCTTGGAGTTAAGGGCCAGGTTATGCAAGCTTTCTTATGATGATAACTATCATGTTATAGCAGAACTACCTGTATATATAAATAATCAGTAATGTTTAAACATATGTTTTAACATGCAGGATAAATCTTATATATTCACATTAAAGTGACTGTAAACTATTAAAGTTACCCGGCCATACCTGTCGAGTTTTACCAGCTTGCTTAACACTGTAAAACATTGGCCCAAGTTCAGCTAGCCACTCCCCATCCACTGCAGTTACGCACTGCATGTATTCCTGAAAAAGATGATTGGATTTGTCACATATCAAGTAAAAATTAAAATATTTAGAGTACTCCGAGATAATGTACAGGTATTTTCTCTAGTTTTATCATTCTGCAAACAATACTGATCATGTTTTTCCACTATATTCACTTCAAGACTGAGCTACCTTGGTGATTAGCATTATTCAGTTATTTTATGTACAGCTGATACCAGACAGATGCCTAACAGAAGTAGTGGCATAGATTCATACAGCACAGAAACTATCTCAGCGAGTTCAATTTTAGCCCATATCCCTCTGAACCTTTTCTGTCTATGAACCTGTCCAAGTGTCTTTAAAATGCTATTTTAGTACTTGCCTCAACCACTTTCATTGATAGCTTGTTCCATATCTTCCATTGGGAATTTCCCCTTTCCTTCCTGTGCACCTCACCCATTTCTCCCACTATTCTCCCCCCCCCCCCTCCCTTCTACCCCGTTCCCCATCCTCTTTAACCTGTATCCCACTATCTGGCTTTACATTTCATTGCTCCTCTCTACTATCTCACCCTTTGGCTCCTTTTCATCTCGAGACTTTGTCCACCCATCTGCCAATCACAGATCCCCTCACCAGTGTCCACCTATCACTTGCCAGACTTTGTCCTGCCTCTTTTCCAGCTCTCAACTGCCCCTACTACAATCAGTCTGAAGAAGAGTCCCAATCTGAAATGTCACCTATCCGAGTCATCCACAGATGCTGCCTGACTCGCTGAGTAACTCTTGCACTTTCTAGTCAAGATTCCAGTATATGTAATTCCACAAATCTTTTTCTATATTCAATACCCTGCCTGATGAAGGCCTATGTCTCAAAAGCCTTCTTTACCATCTATTCTGCATGTAACACCACCTTCTTCTGCACCCTTTCTACCTGTGATTCAATGCCCAAAATAATTTACTATTCTCTTTCAATATTAATCATTATAAAGTCTGGTGCAACCCATAAATTCAGTGCCATGATAGCACAAAATTAGAGTAGCCACAAGGGTCAATGAGTAAGCACATTTACAACTCTTATTGAAACTCTAGCTATCTATAAATTAAGCTAACATTTGCACTGAAATTCAGAAAATGTAATTCTTTCAACAGAAACCATCATCCCAGCTTCTTACCTTTGAAGTCATCACGAGTTCGTGGTACACAATGTAATCTGGTGTGTATCCCATGCCAAAAAGTGAACTAGTTGGGTGCAAGTGGCAAGGCATGCCTGTTCTCACATTCACATACTCTCCTATGCCCTGCAAAACATTACAAAAAGAGATACTTGTTAAATTAAAAGGTGAGGACTACAGAGCCGAGGTCCTCAATTACTGAATTCCCGTCATACTAAGTTATGAAAATAGTTAATACCTAATCGGACTTGGGAGTTTAGTGGTAGACTATTCTACATGAGGATAGAACAGAAACATAGCCATAGTGAAATTGAAACAAAGTGAACAAATGTATTTCAGGTGATTTTGGAAAAATAGTCATATAGATAAGGACTTGGGTAGGTGGCATGGAATATGACACGTATGAATGGAACAAAAATAAAATGAAAAGTTGGACAAAAGGCCATCCTAACA
Source organism: Amblyraja radiata (assembly GCF_010909765.2). Lineage (NCBI taxonomy): Eukaryota > Metazoa > Chordata > Chondrichthyes > Rajiformes > Rajidae > Amblyraja > Amblyraja radiata. The sequence continues at coordinate 10,275,833 of NC_045972.1, read as the reverse complement.
ATGAAATATGCCACGCAAATAATGAAATAATGTATTTTACCAACATAGGATGATGAATAAGGCATGATCCTTTCATGTCAAAAATTCACACAGTAGATTATTTTTTGACCATAGCACTATTCGAGAAGTCGCTTCTCACACACCAACACTTGTTCCTTTGATATTGCACTCTTAATAACAAGAGGTTGAAATAACAAAGCAGTTAATGCCAAGAGTAACTACGCCGAAAACATTGCACCGAGGTAAAATGAAAGAACCATCAGGAAGGGCGCAGCAAATCAAATTAAATCTGCCAAGAATATACACCATATTATATATCTTCTGACCTTGAGTTTTGCAGCCTGATGAAAGTATGCTGCACAGATACATTTCCTGATGATATCCCAGTCAGTACCACAGCTTACAATGTTCATACGCTGTTGCACCATTATATCCTTTAACTGAGAACGAACTTCTCGAACCTTCGGTAAGAGAGAGATAGGCATGTCAATGATCACAATACAACTTCCAACTAGCAATCTGTAAATTGTCAGTATTCCTTTTCATTCCTCTTGGCTTTCCTTTAACACCCATCCAAGAGAGATAGCGTCCATGACGCCGGGAAATACGGTAGTTGTTTTCGAAGAATGCTTAGCCTAATTCAAAGGGACCAGTGGAACACGCGGACACCTGCGAGGCCACTAAGATAAGCTTTGCTTGCCCAGAGACATCCAAGACTAGCTCGGTGACTGATAGGACATATAACTCAAGCCATTATGGTACCAAGGAGGATAGCTAGTTTGACACACAATTGTGTCAAGAGATAAAGGTTATTATATAAATACATGCTTCTACCATGAGAACATGAGCTTCACCTTCGGGGGGAAAAAGAGCTTAAAAGAGAGATAGAGTGAGCGAGCGAGCTTGGTGACAGCCACAAGAGAATCGAATACTCAGAGGGACTTGAGACCTGTTATTTTGCATTGTTACTTTGATAGTTTTTCTGTGTTTTACTTGTATTTTGCTTTAATAAATAGTTATTTGTGCTCTTCAGCATGTGCTTTCTCCAATTTTTGATCCGAATCCCTGAACCCTGCATATATTTTGTTATATTTTGGCATATTCGGCAGGATTCAGTGAAAATGAGGAGAAAGAGGGTTGAAGATGCGGAACCCGAGGCCTTTCGAGTCCTGGGATGGGTAGATAATTCTGAAGGGTATGGTAGTTTTGCCAATGTGTTAAGTAAATGGGGACCTCCTGAGTGGTGGGAGGGAGAGGTAAAGGATAAGGCAGCAAAGCAACAATACCTGATTATTAAATCTTTGGAGAAAGTGGACTTTCCCCCAAAAAGAAAGAGGATCTCCCACAGGTGGGATGGATATTTGCTACTGCACTAAGGCAGCAGGGTCTCATGATTGATAAATTGAACAGTGAAAATGATGGATGGAAGGAAAGGTTTACTGCTCTGGAAAGACACCCAGCCCAGCCCTGGAGAACGTGCAGCCATCTGGGCCTCGAGTGGACCAGATGCTGCTCCAAAAGGTCGAGAGCGTGGATCAGACATGGCTTGACACCAACAAAATTGCCTAGCCAGGCTGACACTGCAACTCCAACCAGCACCACTGCCTGGACAATAGGCCTTTATGGCCAAGTTAAGACTATATTTTTTAACAACTTTGGACTTGAATCATACAAAATGGCACCAGAAACTTGGGTGACTCGTGTACTGTCTCAGTGCAATCTATTATTCCTACACTCTTGTAGTTAAGTATGATTGTGCCTATGTATGTAAGATTTTTACTGAACTGTATGCAAAAAGAGGATTTCACTGGACACATGAGACAAAGTACTAATGAACCATTAATACATAGGCCATTTTAGCCCAACAATTCCCACATTAATTTTTCCTGTTATATATTCTCCTCCCAGAATCTATTCTCATCTACACACTCGGGCCACTTTACTGAGATTGGTTAACCTCGCAACCAGCACAACTTTGGGAAGTGGGAGGAAAACAGAATCTCGATGGAAAAACCAGAGTCTTATGCGGAACGTACAAACTCAACACAGACAGTAGCCAAAGTTAGGATCTAACCCGTCACTAGAGTCATGAGGATGCAGCTTTACATTACTATGCTGCTGAAGTTGCAGAATTAACTTCAAGAAACAGCTGTGTTTCAGCTGAGACAGACAAAAATGAGGAAAATTATTAATTATTGAATAATAGCAAAATTTTGAAAACATTTATTAAGCATTTTATTTCTGGATAGAAGAGACAGAAGCAGAAAAAACTTTTCACACTTGTTTAAAAAAAATCTGCTGATAACAGTGTTGTCATCAGCCATCCATTCTTTGGCGAAGATTGAGGGATGGTCAGGCTAGTACACAGCAATGAGGAATGGTGTGGAGGATTGCTTCACTCCTTTGAAGGCTAATATTATAGAAAGTACAATTTCCACAAAACCACATATTTAAGTAGAGCCTTACTGATAATAAATTAAATCCAAAAACCTATTAAAATGTGCAAAAAATATTACTGTAGGGAGTTACCTTCCTCATAGCTTTGGCATGAATAAAGTGTTCATTAGACCAGATTGTAGAATAATTGTTATTCTTCCACTGCAGGTAAACATTAAGGTATGTCAAATGGTCACTTTCGGGCACAGCAAACTTCTCCCTCATCTGATCACTCTCTTCTTCTCGGCCCTGTAATGGTTAAATACATATATATATAAATATATATTAAGAAGAAAATCCAGTGACCAGATAAGTTACAAAACCAATTTCACACACTGATACTCCTCTTTCAAAATTATTTAATTTCACCTATGAAAGATAAAAGAAAATGAATTATTCCACTCCTGTAACCTTGGATTGATTTATTCCAGTGAACATTGTATAAATGCAACAAACTTTTGAAACCAATTATGGGGCTGTCCCACTGTACGAGCTAATTCAAGAGTTCTCCCAAGTTTCCCCTAATTCGAACTTGGAGAATTACAGTAATAGCCGCTCGTAGGTACTCGGGGCTCTCGTGGACATTTTTCAACATTTTTCAACATTTTTCAACATTTTTCAACATGTTGAAAAATCTTCACAATTCTTCCCGAGCTTACCGCGTTTCCCGAGTACCTGCCATTAGCGTTAAGAGCCACTAAGAGACGTCCCGAGCTCCGACGTACCGGCTACGTACATTCTACGTGCTTACCATGAGTTTAATTTTTTTTAAACCCGGGAGAGCTCTTGAATTAGCTCGTATATTGGGACAGCCCCTTAATAGTCTCAGAGAAATAATCAAAAGAATAGTTTAGAGAGGAAGAAAAAAGATTCCAGCAGAACTATTTTTATTATCAAATTGGAAATTTGACATTTCTAGGGCCAAGAGAGATTTTTGCCCTCCTACCACCTATTGCAATTCAGATGCCAAATTAAGAAATAAAACTGTAAAAATTAAGATCTTCAAAATGAAGGCATCAGGTTGATGATCTTATAAAAAAGTGGAAAATGTAGCAGTTGTGGAAGCAGAGGCACTACAAGCAGAGTGGAATGGGAGACAGTCAGGGGGTGAGGGAAGGAAGAACAAAAGGGAAAAGGTAGAGGAAAAATAAGATGAGAAAAGGGATACAAAAAGGCAACAGAGCATGTAATTTTTTTTTAAATGATGGACACACATGAAAAGTAGCAAAAGATAATAAAACAGATTTTTTTTATTGGCTTTAAAAATAACTTGGATGAAGAGCTGAATGTGCTGCAATTTAAAAAGCTACACATTTGGCCATGAGGAGTGGGATTGCATTTTTCAAACCAGCATCAACATGGCTCAGGTGCCTTCTTTTGTACTGTAAATTTTTATGTTCAATAAACTGCAAAGTTATTACCAACAGCTACTACTGGGAGGAGTAGCTCGGACCTGGAAATGATAGGCTTATCAAATCTGTGGAATAACAAAGCCCAAATTGAAAGTTCCGATGCTCCTGAATTGTGGAGTTTAACAGAGCAATTAATTTTCCATTAAAGTGGCAAAGGATGCTGAAATAAAGCAAGATGTCTGTCATATTTTGAATTGATTTAACAATCAACTGTTGCCCTGCTTAATATTAAACCACAAAGGAAATTAGAAGGAAAAAAAATATGAATTGGAATTAAAAAAAACTATATTTATGCATAAAGTAGTTGAGGGATTACTGCATACATCTTTCAAACCATCAAGCAGGTCCATGAAATACATTTTCTTATATACTAATATTGTTATTAATGGGCCAGATAGTATCTATTTATGAGCTCAATTATACAGAGAAACACCGATTATTATCCACTTACCTCTCATGCATTTATATCCGTGCATTGAAATATGGGTGTCAGAGGTGAGCAAAAGGTCAGATTCCCACTTTACAATCAATACAATACCGTTTATTTGTCATTTGAACCTCACATGAAGTTCAAACGAAATTTGGTTCCCCCCCCCCCCCTTTACTGCTGAACTAACCACACCTCACGCCAACAGATAGACAGAGAAGAGGTCCAGAATGTATTTACAACCCTCAGAATTACATCTGGGACAGTTGTTGTAGATCGTATTTCAAAGGGCTCACCAATCAATAACACAAAACAAAATACGAGCATGGGTAGACCACCCAGCCCCTCAAGTTTGGCCTGCCCGTCAACATAATTGTGGTTGATCTACCCCAGGCCTCAACTTTTCTTCTGTGCTTGATCTCAATGCATATTCTGACCGCAATGAATCTATTATATAATAGCACTTGAATAAAAATAAATATCAGATTTGTAAATGCAGTCATTTTCAAGGAGACATACCGAAACAAAGTGGAAAGAACTCTGCACAAATTTGGGTAAAAGCATTTCACCATTCTTTAGAACTGCATATTTCAGGTTTTCTCGCATACCTTTGGTCGATAAAAGATGGCAGGCACTGAAAGCATTGATACAATGATGAGGACATCAGCACTACAGCTCATATCACACGATACTATCAACATCTTTGAGAGAGCAGGATCAAGTGGGAATTCAACCATCATCCTTCCAGTTGGAGTCAGACTGCCTATCAGGATAAAAGAAAATGACATCAAATATCAGATCAGTAAAACTGGCTAGATTGTTCCCAAACCTGGCCCACTCCCTGGATCACCAGCTGCAATTCCCGTATAGTGTCTCCATCCGCACTATAGTTCTTTAGCTCTCAAATCACTGATTTTGTTCTTGCCAGAATTTCAGTTTTAAATTTAAAAGGGATCATGCATCCAAGATTAAATCTGAATAGAATAGCGAAAGGCTTTGATAGAGTGGATGTGGAGAGGATGTTTCCACGAGTGTGAGTCTAGGACAAGAGGTCAGCCTAGGAAGTAGATGAGAAATTTCTTTAGGTAGACAAAAATGCTTGAGAAACTCAGCGGGTGAGTTTCTCCAGCATTTTTGTCTGCCTTCGATTTTCCAGCATCTGCAGTTCCTTCTTAAACATGAGAAATTTCTTTAGTCAGATGGTGGTGAATCTGTGGAATTCTACCACAGAGGGCAGTGGTGGCCAAGTCAGTGGATATTTTAAAGGCAGAGATAGATAGATCTTTGATTAGTATAGGTTATGGGGAAAAGGCAGGAGAATGGGGTTAAGAGGGAGATAGATCAGCCATGATTGAATGGCTTAGACTTGATGGGCCGAATGGCCTAATTCTACTCCTATCACTTATAACATTATAATTAAGTTTTGCCTGAAAATACATTAACATGTTTCAATTGAAACCTCTCTCCCCCAAAGTGGTTTTCCCAATCACCACTTGGCGTGTCTGGGTTAAATCCCCAAACTGGCAGATTAGTGTTACATTTCGAAACTTCGACGCCATCTGCAAAACCCATAATTCTCAGGTTGCACAATACAATCACATATAAGCATTAAAATATTATGCAGAACAAGAGTTTCCAAAAAAGTCCTACAGAATAATTACCCGTGTTGTCAAGAGCACCCAGGATCCAGAGTTGGTACATAGAATTCAACATGTTATCTTCAGGTGGCGGGTCCATAAAGTGAAACTGGAGTAAATCTTGAACACCAAGTGATTTAAGCAGCAGCACCACATTCGCCAAATTTGTTCGCTGAATTTCAGGAACAGTGGCGGTCAGCATCTCATTTTTATAAGCACTTTGTGTGTACAACCTATGAGATTCGATAAATAAGTTATTAATTTTAAGGGGAAATTAACACGCATTTTTCACCAGTCTCTTAGTACTTTTGTATATATAATTTACTTGTATATAACATAATCCTTGCGATCAATGTAATAACAAGCACAAAAATAACCCCATATAAAATAAAGTGCTTTTAGTTTATTAACGTAATCTATTAAAGATGATAGTCTAGAGTAAATGTATAAACATTGGTAGTTGATGTTCACAATGCAATGTGACAATTATGAAAGGTGCTTCACCGTAATCAGTAGTCAGGTAAAGAGCAACTAATCTATGTATGGAGCCAGGAGATATGGGAGAGGTACTAAATGAATACTACTGACCTATACTCTCCCAAGGAGAAGAATATGAAAGATACAGAGTTCAGGGAGGGGCACATGGATAATCTGGAGCCGTTCTAACGGGAAGGTGCTCGGTGTCATGTCACGCTCATGGGTTAATAAATCCCCAGGGACAGACAAGATCAATGAAATATAGAACAAAGTAGGACACAGGAACAGACCCTTTGGCCCACAATGTCAAACTATAATGGATTGTTTTCTAATCTATTCAGTTGAAGCCATCTACTTTCGTCATCACAAAATAAGTTAAACAGTCATTATTTCTACTTAGAGCTTCGTAAAGTTAAACAACTCGTTGAAATTGAAGACTTTTATTCTGCCTTGACATGGTGTAACATTCAGATGAAGCAGTTTTCTACTTACACAGGGACTTGCATCTAATGCATGTGCCTCGAGGAATACCGGGAGATGGCACAACTGAGGTACCGTGTTACAATTGCAGGTTTGCATATCCCACATAGATTCACCAAGTATTGGTCAAGCAATTGGAAATGCCGCACATCTGCAAAATAATGTGCAAGGAAATATTATTAGTTATTACCTGAAACACTGTCCTGGACCGGTTCTCCCAGCTCGACCAGCGCGCTGATTGGCATTGGCCTGGCTGATTGGATAAATCTGAAGAGCATCCATACCCATTCTTGGGTTAAAGACCTACAAAAGAGTTCAAACATTAAAGTGCAAAAATAATGGCAATCAATATGTATTAGAACAATGTTTTTGCATTGTTTTAGTGTTTCTTTTCCTAATGAGCAGACTTGCAACAAAAAAATAATCAAATTTTGATTAGTCATTACAATGTTCAGGCAACTGAATCATCCTACCACAACCAGAGTGCAGTCCTGAACTACTATCTACCTCATTGATGACCCTCAGACTATCCTTGATTTACCTTGCACTAAACGTTATTCCTTTATCATGTATCTATGCATTATAAATGGCTCGAGTGTAATCATGTATTGTCTTTTCGCTGACTGGATAGCTTTTCAACAAAAGATTTTCACTGCACTTCGATACACATGACAATAAACTAAACTGTTAATTCAACATCGGGAACAAGAAACACCTTTATGTTCGATCAATTCTGCTCCTTCAGGTCCCACGGAAATATTTGACTAGCTACGATACCATTGTAACCACACTTCACCCTATCAGTTATTACTTTGTCCTATCCATCTGTTCTCCACTCACTCAGCAACAAAACTAATTTTACTTTCCCAGTTCTGATAAAGGATCTCCAAATTAAAACATTAGCCGTGTTTCTCTTTCTACAAATGCTGCCTGATCTGCTGAACGTTTCCAGCATTTTCACGTTAATAGATACTTACTTTTAATTTGCAGTATCCCGAATCAACAACAAACATGATGCCATCCACTGTGAGTGAAGTCTCTGCAATATTTGTAGCCACAATACATTTGCGGATTCCATCCGGAGCCTTGATGGAGAGACAGTTGCAGAAATGAGGAGAAATCAGTGATATATTCACAAGTCCCAGACACTTGGAGGATACCAGTGAATTAAATCAGTATAATTGTTTAACTTTTGCTTTAACATTGCAATGAAATGAACCTGCTGCCTTTCAGTCAACCCATAATGAGTATTCTGGAGTTGTTTGCTTAGAAGGGTGTAGATTGTAAATAAAAATGAGAGAACCACATACATTTACATACAAAAACCCTTTCCCAGAAATGAAGATGGCCAACGAAAATAAAACTTTCATGCTTCACAATTATCATTTGGAACGCACTGTCTAAAGATTAAGATGCACAGGATTAATAGTGACTTGGTTGTATAGATTCATAGCTGACATAGTGATAGAAGACAGAAGATTATGATGGTGGGGAATATTCAGACTATATATTTATTTCCCAAAAAGTGGTAACCCAAGTAGATACAGTGACATACGATATGCTTGCCTTCATCAGTTGGGGCAATGAATACAAGAGTAAGGACGTCACGCTGCAGCTTTAGAGGACCTTGGTTAGGCCACATTTGGAATACAGCATGCAGTTCTAATCATGTCTTTAAGGAAACAATATGGAGGCTTTGGAAAGGGTGCAGAGGAGGTTTATCAGAATAATGCCTGGATTAGGGAGTGTTAGCCACAGGGAGGGGCTGAACAGACTTTGATTGGTTTCTCTGGAGTGGTTGCGGGGAGACTTGATAGAAGTACATAACATCATGAGAGGGAAAGATTAGTTCTGACTGTCCCCTGGGTGGAAATAACAGATACAAGGTGGCATTGCTTTAAGGTGAGTGGGGCAAAGCTTTAAGGGGATGTGCGGGGCAAGTTATTTTATTTACAAAAAGGGCGAGTAAATGCCAAGACAGATACAACATTGGCATTCGAAAGACTTTTGGATATAGGCACATGGCTATGCAGGAATATGGATTATGTGCAGGGTTGATCACATTCAGCTCAGACAATGTGAGCCAAAAGGCCTGTTCCCGTATTGTACTATTCTATGAAAGCACAGTGGGGGGGAGGGGGGGGGGATATTCAATTATGATGTAATTGACTATTACTTGAAAATCTAAAAATAAAAAATATTGCAAGCAAATAGACAACAGGACAGGGAAATGGAAGTGACAAAAAGATCTGAAACACTCAATGGGCCAAAGAGTCTCCACTTTTTTGTAACAATCCAATGCTTCTATAATTAAAAGGTAACTGCAGTGCCCTCCATAATGTTTGGGAGAAAGACCCATCATTTATTTGTTTGCCTCTGTACTGCACAATTTGAGATTTGTAATACAAAAATCACATGTGGTTAAAGACCAGTCAGATTTCATTAAAGGGTATTTCTATACACTTTGTTTTCACCATGTAGAAATTACAGCTGTGTTTATACATAGTCCCACCTTTCAGGGCACCATAATGTTTGGGACACATGGCTTCACAGGCGTTTGTAATTGCTCAGGTGTGTTTAATTGCCTCCTTAATGCAGGTATCAGAGAGCTCTCAGCACCTAGTCTTTCCTCCAGTCTTTCCATCACCTTTGGAAACTTTTATTGCTGTTTATTAACATGAGGACCAAGGTTGTGCCAATGAAAGTCAAAGAAGCCATTATGAAACTGAGAAACAAGAATAAAACTGTTAGAGACATCAGCCAAACCTTAGGCTTACCAAAATCAACTGTGTGGTACATCATTAAGAAGAAAGAGAGCATTGGTGATCTTACTAATCGCAAAGGGACTGGCAGGCCAAGGAAGACCTCCACAGCTGATGACAGAAGTATTCTCTCTATAATAAAGAAAATTCCCCAAAAACCTGCCCGACAGATCAGAAACACTCTTCAGGAATCAGGTGTGGATTTGACAATGACCATTGTCTGCAGAACACTTCATGAACAGAAATACAGAGGCTACACTGCAAGATACAAATCACTGGTTAGCTGCAAAAATAGAATGGCCAGGTTACAGTTTGCCAAGAAGTACTTAAAAGGGCAACCACAGTTCTGGAAAAAGGTGTTGTAGACAGATGAGATGAAGATTGACTTATATCAGAGTGATGGCAAGAGCAAAGTATGGAGGAGAGAAGGAACTGCCCAAGATCCAAAGCATACCACCTTATCTGTGAAACACGGTGGTGGGGGTGTTATGGTCTGGGCATGTATGGCTGCTAAAGGCACTGGCTCACTTATCTTCATTGATGAAACAACTGATGGTAGTAGCATAATGAATTCTTAAGTGTATAGACACATCCTATCTGCTCAAGTTCAAACAAATGCCTCAAAACTCTTGTACTTTCAGCTCACTTCATGATAAATAAAAACACTTATGTGCACCTTTTGAAAAATCTTGGCCTGAAGATCAGAGGGCAGCTGGGAATATATTGGTAACACTGCCAGTTGTGGAGAATTTTCTAGTTCTTCCAGGCGTTCCACTATCTGATCACAAGTCACCTAGATAGAAATAGCATATTTTCGTGAGAACAAAATTCGCAGTTTTAGACACCAACAAGTAATCGTCATACCCATTCTCAAACATCAACCGTTGAAGTGACATGAAAATGTCTCAAAAAGGAGCTTGCAATAGAAATCTAGTTTGGATAAATTTCTTATTTTATCAAATGGCCACAGTCCCCCGAGAAAACTGAACTCTGGCAATGCCTGACATGCGTGTGGAGATCACTTGAACATCAAAATAAAAACATTTCACTTTGAGCCATTTCTTTGCTAGCAAGAATTGCTACAATGAAAGGCCGATGATTCTTCTCAAAAACTAAACCAGAGCAGCAGCAAATATCATAATTGTCATGCAATTTTGACACCCCATTTAATCTTATCCCAAGGTCCTGATAACCGATGTTATTTCAAATACACACTTACTATTACTATTCCAGACCCAAGCTCTTTCATGACAAAGTAATAACCCATCTACATGGCAAGATTCTTTCATTTGCAGTCCTCAAAATCAAAGAATCACTTTTCCAAAGATTTTGTTATCAATAGTCAGTTGGAGAGTCATGTAGTAAGAGAATAGGCCCTTCAGTCCAACTCGTCCATGTCGACTAAGATGCCCTATCTAAACCAGTCCCATTCCTATCCTGCATCCTGCAAAGGCTCTATCCTCTACTCACAATTCCTTCACCTACGCCGCATCTGCGCCCAAGATGAGGTGTTCTGTACCAGGACATCTGAGATCTGAGGATAAGGACATCTGAGATGTCCTTATTCTTCCCCTTTCCCATCATAAATGAGGCCCTCACTCTTGTCTCCTCGGTACCCCACAGCTCCGCCCTTGCTCCCCTAGTCGCAACAGAGACAGAATCCCCCCAGTCCTTACCATCCACCCCAGACAATCCATTCAGGTTAGGCAGATGTTCACTTGCACCGCCTCCAACCTCATCTACTGTATCCGTTGTTCAAGATGTGAACTCTTATACATCGGCGAGACCAAACGTAGACTGGGCGATCGTTTCGCTGAACACCTTCACCTGAACCTACCTGATCTCTCCGTTGCTAAGAACTTTAATTCTCCACACTGATCTTTCTGCCTTAAGTCACCTCCATTGTCAGAGTGAGGCTAAACACAATTTGGAGGAACAGCATCTCATATTTCACAGGCAGCTTACAGCCCAGTGGTCTGAATATTGATTTATCTCACTTCAGGTAGCCCCGGCATTCTCTCTTTCTCTGTCCCCCCCCCCCCCCCCCCCCACCCCACACAAGTCGCAATAGTTCTCGTTTCCACCCAACAAACAGCTAACAGTGGTCTGTTTTGTTTATCATCATTACTTTTTTTGCATATCTTTTATTCATTGTTCTTTATCTCTCCACATCGAATATATATCTCGTTTCCATTATAATTAACCAGTCTGAAGGGTCTCGACCCAAAACGTCACCCATGTCTTCTCTCCAGAGATGCTGCCTGTCCCGCTGAGTTACTCCAGCTCTTTGGGTCTATCTCCCATTTACCCATAACGCTCTAAATCATGCCTATCTATATACCTGTCCACATATTCTTTAAATGTTATTCTATCTGCCTCAACTTCTTCCTCTGGCAGCTCGCTCTATCTACTCACCACTCTAGTGTGAAAAAGGTGCCCTGCAGGTTTCATTCTACAGGTATACAGTAGAGAATATATTGACTGGTTGCATCAGGGCCTGTTTCGGCAACTCGACTGCCCAGGAACAAAGAAGATTGCAAAAAGTGGTGAGCACTGCCCAGACCATAAAGTGTACTGATCTCCCCACCATCAAAGGGAAGTCAGCATTAGAGACCCACACCACCCCGGCCACACTCTCATTTTACTCCTACTTCGGGAAAAAGGAATAGGAGCTTGAAAACTGTTAACATCCACGTTCAGGAGCAGTTTCTTCCCCACATCCATCAGGCTACTGAACACTACAACCTCTCTATACATATTTTTGTTGGTTTGTTTATTATGTATTTACGGTGCGCTATAGCTGTTGTGTTGTTGCTGCATAAGAATTTCATTGTTCCGTTTCACGACACATGACAATAAAACACTCTTGCCTCTTGACATCTTTCCCCACTTACTTTAAACCGTTGCTCTCTAGTTCCCAATTCCTTGATTCTGGGGGGGGAAAAAGTATGTGCATTCACCCTATCTATTCCCCTCATTATTTTATATGCCTTACAAGTTTCACCGTTCAGTCTCCTACAATCCAAGGAATAAAGACCGAACCTGCCCAACCTCTCCCTATAGCCGAGGTCTTCGAATCCTGGCAACATCCTCATTAATCTTCTGTGCTCAATAGCATGTTTCCTACAAAAGGGTGACCAAAACTGAACATAATAGTCCAAGTGTGACATCAACAATATTTTGCACAACTGTAACATAAGGTCCCAACTTCCATAGTCAATTCCCAGCTCAGCATTCCAAATACCCTCTTCATCGCTCTGTGACGCCGTTTTAAAACCCCTACTGCCCCACAGTTCTTTGTTCTCAGCTTTAGTCCAATATCTGGGCTCTGATGCTTCCTCGTTCATCATTACACTAACCTATTAGAAAGGCAATGACAGATATGACGGATCTGACGGATAATGAGCTAATCAAAGACTGAATACAAACTTTTTAATTTTCCAAAGATGGGAGTGCCCAATTCCAGTTCATCCCTTCAAAGCCACAATTTGTGTTCCCTGCTTTTTGTCTTCACCAAACTAACCATCCCAGCCACAACATTTATAGTATACATTCCCTTGTTCTCTTCCCTTATATCTAAGGGCTACTGAAAGATCTCAGAACTAATAAATTGCCAAATGAGCAAGAAGGAACATATATTCAGAATAATTCTGTGTTTACATAGACCAGGACATTCTGCTCAATATAAAACCTGAATTAGCACCAGGGCAGCATAATCTGCAGAGGGAAAAAAGTACAAATAAAAGTTCCATCCTATCCCACCTTCTCCAGACCGTTCTGACCTACATCAGCGACACTGCACACACCCTTCAACTTTTTAATAACTTTCCATGTCTAAGCCCCCATTGCTTTGTCTTTACCATGCACATCCAGTCTCTTTACACCTTTATTCCCCACCAGGAATGTCTCAAGGCCCCCTTGTTCTTCCTTGAACAGAGATCTAATCAATCTCTCTCTACTAACACTCTCCTCCACATGGCAGAACTTGTCCTCAGCCTCAATAACTCCTGTGATTCTTCTCACTTTCTTCAAGTTTAAAGGTGAGGCCATGGTTCCTCACATGTGCGACAGCTCTGCCTGATTTTTTGTTGGTTGTCAGTCTTTGTTCCAAACATACACTGGCACCATCCCCCAACTCTTTCTCCACAACATCAACAACTGCATTGGATTTGCCACCAGCACCTGTGCATAACTCGCTGATTCCATTAACTTTACCACTAACTTCCACCCTGCCCTCAAATTCATTTATACTATCTCTGATACCTCTATCCCTTTTCGTGATCGCTCTGTCTCCATTACCGGAGACGAACTATCAACTGACTTCTACTTCACACCTACCGACTCCCATTTATCCCCTACTCTCAATTTCTGCGCCTGCGCTGCATCTGCACCCAAGATGAGGCTTTCCATTCTAGACATCCAAGATATCCTTTCTTCACAAAACATGATTTTCCCCTTGCTGTCATAGACGGATCCCTCATTCACATCTCCTGTGTCCCTGTAGTTCTGCTCTCACACGCCCTTCCCCCCCCCCCCCCCCCCCCCCAACAGAACATGAATAGAGTTCTCGGGTCATCATCTTTTTTCCCCACCAGCGTCCGTATCCAACACCATCACCTCTTCCCATCCTCCCCCCTTCCGACTTCTCCCTCTGTAACTCTTTGGATAACTCATCCCTTCCCACCCAAACCACCCTTTACCAAGTTATTTTCCACTTCAACCACAGGAGATGAAACACCTGCCCCTCTACCTCCTCTCGCACCTTTATCAAGGGACCCCAACGTGTCCTTCCAGGTGAGACAAAGGTTCGCATGTACCTCCTCCTACCTCATCTGCATACGGTGTTCTCGATGAGACCTCCTGTACATCAGTGAGACCAATCATAGACTTGGCAGCCATCTTGCCAAATACTTGTGCTCAGTTCACCTCTGTGTCCCACCTGGACTCGCACCCATTTCTCCCCTCCCCCTCACCTTCCACCTATATTTCTTCTTCTCGCTTCACAATTCATAACTCTTCAATCCTTTTGTCCGCACCTTCTGTCTTTTCATCTCTGGCCTTTGTCCAACCACCTGACAATATAATAAACCCTCAACTGTGTCCACCTATTACCTGCCAGGCTTTATCCTGCCCTTCCTCTCCTCTAGCTTTCTTCCCCTACCCACAACAATCAGTCTGATGAAAGGTCTCAACCCAAAATGTCACCTATCCATATTCTCCAGTAATGTTGCATTACTCCATCATTGTGTTTTTTTTTTCCCCCAAAATAAAATCACTGTGCTTTCAATTAACTCTTTGTGCACTGGTTTCACATCAGTAATACCCCAAACATTGAATTATATAAACCTAATTAATTGTCTTTGCCCCTGCTACAACTCTTTTCCAGGTTTCTTCCCTTTACTACAATTAATCTGAAGGGCCCCGACTTAAAACATCACCAATCAATTTCTTCCACACATGCTGCCTGACCCAGAATTATTCCAGCACTTTGTACTTTACTCAAGATTGCAGCATCTTCAGATTCTTGTGTCCCTAAGATAAGTACCAGACCTCCCTACATGTGTAAAAGCATGGAACAATAAAATCCTGGAGGTTTTAAAAATTCTGGAATAAACTAAACAATAGGTGGTGTTGGTGGCCAGATATACATCTTAACTTTACCGTGTGCACAGTTGGCTGACACAAAGAACAATCCTAAGTGTGTGACAAGTTCTGACGAAACATTGTCAACCTTAAATATTAACTGTTTATTCCTGAAAATAAACTGCCAAATCTTATTTCCAGGATTTTGTTTTACTTCATATTTGCTGTAACAACACAATTTTGCATTTTCCAAGGTTTCTTGCATGTTCATGAACGAGGTAACTATGCAAGACTATAGTAGTTAGTATTAAACATGCCTTTGTGGTTCCTTTCAACTTTGAGTAATTCCATATTTCTGTAACATTCAGTTTTCCACAAAGAATCCAGTAAAAGTCTTGTTTTAGCATGCAAAATCAAACTTTAAAAACAAGCAGTAGTATTTTGCCATTTCAAGCATAAAAGGGCATTTCATTCTGGTTTTCATGGGGTTAACTCAAAAAAGAAACAATGTTCTCCTCTGACTGCCACAGGACCATGATAAAAGTCAGCATGCAATATGTCAATCATTCAGTGCTGCTCTCCACAGGCAAGCTCTGTAGTGTCATATTCCGATTGATCCAGAGAATCATTTACTGTGATTAAAATACATCACTCCATGACATGTTCAGCATTTGTGCTTTGGAAGGAGTGACATAAATGAGAAAAGATGAAAGTATACTGTTTTTAAAATTAATTGACAGTTCTCTTACCTCAATATCTTCTTGGCCTGGCATAAAAATCAATATATCACCTGGAATAGTTGACAGGTGAATTTGAAGAGCCTGTTTAACTCCTCCTTCAACATAATCTTCTGTGGGGGTCTGTAAAATGATACAGAAATTAACTCCTCAATAAGTAGAATGTAACACACAAACTTAAGGTTTTAACAATCTAAACTCAACTCTCAGATTTATTGAGATCAGCTAAAAAAAAAAAAAACTTCCAAAAAATGGGCTTCTTTGACTGGACGACCACAGTATGTCCGGCTACAGAACTGTGTCTCGGACATGATAGTGAGCAACATAGGGGCCACACAGGGCATAGTCCGCTCTCCCTTCCTGTTCATCATCTGCACCTCGGCCTTCAGATAGAACTCTGACTCCCGCCACCTGTAAAGTTTTCAGATGACTCAGCAATTATGGGCTGCATCAATGAGGGGAAGGAATCTGAATACAGAGGTGTGGTCAACAACTTTGTTGAGTGGTGTGGGCTGAATCACCTGCAGCTCAACATCGACAAGACTAAGGAGTTAGTGGTGGACTTTAGGAGGAGAGGAACACCCTTGTACTGTCTCCATCAAGGGTGTGGATATGCAGTTTACCAAGGAGTATAAGTACTTTGGAGTTTACCTGGACAGAAAATGAGGCTGGTTCATTTACGCTGAGGCACTGAGTAAGAAGGGACAGAGCCTTCTGTACTTCCTCTGGACGCGCTGCTCTTTCAACATCTGTTGTAAGACTCCTCCTTCCTTCCTTCCCCCCCCCCCCCCCCCCTAATCTTTGCACATCCACAATCCTGGACTGTCCACTCGTCGCTTTAATTTCATGTTTCATGTATCTTGTTGTGTTTTATGACTGTTGGCAGACCAATTTCCATCCTGGGACAAATAAAGTTATAACGTATAAATATAAAAAAGAATAATTTTATTTAATTTGAAACCATTTTGTCAGCCATTGTATTTTTCATGAAAAAGGGCTAGCTTTATATAAGACATCCAGGGCTCCAAAATTAATTATTAATTTTATCGGAAATAAATTACTTATTTTGTAGTTTTCTTATAATGCAATAATGAAACTGAGCAATGTATATTTCGTGATTTTTTTGTTAATGTGAAAGTAATTTGGAAAAATAGATAAAGATCCAGGCTCTTTCATGTGGTTTACCCAATCACCATGTAACCATGTGGACATTGATCGATAGGTCTGGAACTTTATCTTGCACGTCCCACACAACTCCACGAAAAAGAGTAGGTAGACAAAAATGCTGGAGAAACTCAGCGTGTGAGGCTGCATCGATGGAGCGAAGGAATAGGCGACGTTTCGGGTCAAAACCACGAAAAAGACTAACATCTTTTTTTTCTAATCTCAGTTTTTCACTTCATATCCTACCAGCAATAAAACAAAATTTCAAACCACAACAAGCCGTTATTTCATACAATTGAAAAAGTTTGCTCCTCTTGGGGAAAACCTAGAAGTAGGGGTCAATGTTTAAATAAGGGGGCGCCCCACTAAAAGAAAGCCTTGGAATATTTTTAAGATAGATTCTTGATCAGAAACAATGCGAACAGGTGGATGGAAATGTGGGGAATTGAGGTTATAAGCACATCATGATCTTTTTAAATATTGGAATCGGAGGACCCAAGTGACTACTCGTGCTCCTAAATTCATGAAATTATTTGTGTAAGTGCAGCTAACCATTAGGTAAACTCATCAAACAAAAAAAATCTAGCTCTGCCCATGGATCTAAAATCTATGCACCCTTAAATTACATTCACTAAGATTCTCAAGGTAAACTTTCGAGTCCAACCTTATTTTTAGGGAAACCTCAAAGATATTCTCCACAACACTCAATTTTTCTAAAGTAAATAGTCTTGTCCGTGACCAAGATCTCCAATGCTGAGCTTGGTCTGCACATTCTCAATTCACCATGTGAGCAAAACAGAAAACATTGCAAGTACATTCACTTAGTGCATTATATAACCTAAGCACAGCAACACACAACCTAACCACAGGCTATTTGCATTACATCTCAATTTAGACTTCAGAACTATAGCACGGAAACAGGCCCTTCGGCCCACCGAGTCCAGTGTATGTTGAGGATTTTGAAATTCATCATTTACATTGTTGATCTTTAATTGCATTTTATTTAATTTGTTAATGATGTAATAATGGTCAATGGTCTTAGAGGTCAGCATGGACTATGGTCTGTGAGAAAAAGGATAACTGAAAATAAAGTTAAGCCCTTGGAACACATACACAAAAACATGCAAGTCCTATGGCATAGTTTAAAGTTACCTAGCCAATAGGTTTTAACAAGGAAAAAAAATGAAATCAAGGTACTTCTTCCTTTCTCCTCCACTGTGGTATAGTAATTAATTATTTTGATACTAAGCTGCAAAAGTTAGAACATCTAAACAGTCTAGTATATAAAGTTTTAGATCAATCATGTTAAAAGTCAGCTCAAGTTAAAATCGCAGCATTGCCCAAGGGGTTTTGGAGTCCTGAAAGCTAAAGGAGCAAGTGCTGCATCTTATTCAACATACAAGAGAGTGAATTTGGAGTAGTAGTAGATCGCTTGGCCCTCCAATCCAGACCGAACAGTCAATAAGGCCCAATTTCAATCACTTCCATCTATGCCCAGTAACCTTTCAGCAATGTGTTCTTCATACAGTGCCCTCCATTATGTTTGGGACAAAGACCCATCATTTATTTATTTGTCTCTGTACTCCATAATTTAAGATTTGTAATAGAAAAAATAAAAAAAATCACATGTGGTTAAAGTGCACATTGTCAGATTTTAATAAAGGCCATTTTTATACAGTTTGTTTCACCATGTAGAAATTACACTAGTGTTTATACATAGTCCCCCCATTTCAGGGCACCATAATGTTTGGGACACAGCAATGTCATGGAAATGAAAGTAGTTATGTTTAGTATTTTGTTGCATATCCTTTGCATGCAATGACTGCTTGAATTGGACATCACCAGTTGCTGGGTGTCTTCTCTGGTGATGCTCTGCCAGGCATGTATTGCAGCCATCCTTAGCTTATACTTGCTTTAGGGGATAGTCTCCTTCAGTTTTCTCTTCAGTATATAAAAGGCATGCTCAATTGGGTTCAGATCAGGTAATTGACTGCCACTCAGAAATTGACCGTTTTTTAGCTTTGAAAAGCTCCTTTGCTGCATTAGCAGTATGTTTGGGATCATTGTCTTGCTGTGGAATGAACCGCCAGCAATGAGTTTTGAGGCATTTGTTTGAACTTGAGCAGATAGGATAGATATGTCTATACACTTCAGAATTCATTATGCTACTACCATCAGCAGTTGTATCATCAATGAAAATAAGTGAGCCGGTACCTTCAGCAGCCATACATGCCCAGGCCATAACACCCCCACCACCGTGGTTCACAGATGAGGTGGTATGCTTTGGATTTTGGGCAATTCCTTCTCTCCTCCATACTTTGCTCTTGCCATCACTCTGATACAAGTTAATCTTCGTCTCTCTGTCCACGACCTTTATCCACAACTGTGGTTGCTCTTTTAAGTTGCAGTGTAGCTTCTGTTCATGAAGTTTTCTGAGGACAGTTGTCATTGACAAATCCACACCTTGCTCCTGAAGAGTGTTTCTGATCTGTCAGATAGGTGTTTGGGGATTTGTCTTTATTATAGAGAGAATTCTTCTGTCATCAGCTGTGGAGGTCTCCCTTGGCCTGCCAATCCTTTTGAGATTAGTAAGCTCACCAGTGCTCTCTTTCTTCTTAATGATGTTCCAAACAGTTGATTTTGGTAGGCCTAAGGTTTGGCTGATGTCTCTATAACAGTCTCATAATGGTTTCTTTGACTTCCATTAGCACAACTTTGGTTCTCATGTTGATAAACTGCAATAAAAGTTTCCAAAGGTGATGGAAAGACTGGAGGAAAAACTAGGTGCTGAGAGCTCTCTTATACCTGCATAAAGGATGCATTTAAACACACCTGAGCAATTACAAACACCTGTGAAGCCATGTGTCCCAAACATTATGGTGCCCTGAAATGGAGGGGACTATGTATAACCAAAATGTATAAAAACACCCTTTAATAAAATCTGACAATGTGCACTTTAACCATATGTGATTTGTTTTCTATTACAACTCTCAAATTTTGGAGTACCGAAGCAAATAAATAAATGATGGGTCTTTGACCCAAACATTATGGAGGGCACTGTATATCTATCTTCCTCTAATTGTAACTGTAGTATAAACAGACAAATATATTTCTGGACAGGATATTTCAAAGACTCATTAATTTCAGGGAAAATAATTGCACCTCACCTTGAATTGGTAAACTCTTATATTTAAACAATAATCTTTAGTTTTGGACTGCGCCACAAGAAAAAATATATATCCTTTCCATATCCTACCCATCAAGAGCCCAGAGGATATTACATTGAAACCATTAAACCATCTCCCACTGTTCTAAACGTCAGCTTCCAATGCATTAACAACCTTCTTTACAAACTCTTATAATCTTTTATATTTCTTATATTAGCCTTTCTTATTCTGTCTCACCATCAGTCTTTGTGTAATTATATACTTTTAAGTGTGACAGCTAAAAGATACTTTCTTACGGAGAGTGGTGAATATGTGAAATGTTCTACCCATGAGGATTGTGGAGACTGGGTCACTCGGAATATTTCAAGAGGGAATAGATACATTTCTGAAAGACAAGCGATTTGAGGTCTTTAGGAAACTGGTACAGAAAAGATGAGGTTGGTAGAGGTTAGCCATTCTCATCTTGAATTAGGGCAGGCTTGTGGGGCTGAGTATCATCCATTCTTATTTCATTATTAATATTTATTATCTTTCCCCTTTTAAGTTAATTGCAGATGTTGGGTCCTTCCCTGAAATTTACAGGAAATAAATTGTAAGTAAAAGATGTCAATTTTGGGGGGAATCTCTGGGTTTGTTTGGATACAGGTCACTCACTGCTTGAAGCAGTGCTTACATTTTCCTTTTTTTTTAATAAATATATACAGTATAATATATACTAAATCTCCTACCCACTAAGTGGCCCTTTCCATGTGAGGTGATCAAGGATACAGTGGCCACTTTACAGAATGTTTCCATTAGGTCATCAAGTACTTTTCACTATCATTTCTGTCACTTTATCCTTCCCGTCCTCCATCATATAACTTTCCTCTTGTTCTCTTTGCCTCACCCTCTGCAAACCAGTTTTTTTTAAGCACCCCCACTTCTGTTGGGATTTCACTGACCTGAAGATTTAATAGCTTTAATCTCTACAGATGCTGCCTAACCCATTACATATTTTGATCACTTTGTATTTCAGAGTTACAACATCTACGATGTTTTGGTTCTGTAATGCAGTTTAAGAGAATTGTATAATGCAGGGGTCGGCAACCTACAGCCCACGGGCCGGATCCAGCCCGTAACCCGAAATCATCCGGCCCGCAGGCGTTTTTTTAACAATTAGTTTTCGCGTCGTGGGAACTATAGCCAGTCCATGGGCACGCGAGGGACCTGTGAACTGCAGAAAATTAATTGAAAAACACATGAAAACTAATGCGATAAAACATCAAGTGTCACACTAGGGCGATAGATGGCTCGCCATCTGCTCCTATGCAGAACAAGGTTGCCAACCCCTGTTATAATAGAACAAATTTATTAAACTGAACTCCCAACACAAGTAAAAATTTCCAAATCGGTACCATACCTTACTGAAGAAAATATCAACTGGAAATGTCCGGCCAGGGATATAAAACACAGGCACATTCCCAAAAAATACTGCAAATTTGCCTGCATCCATGGTTGCCGATGTAACAATCAGTTTTAGATCAGCACGGCGAGCTACAACCTGGAAAAGGGTAGACAATAGTTCAAGATAAATAATTATTCTCCATCTCCTACATTATTCGTAATGTATTTAATGAAATTCAAAACCTTAATACACTTTTTTTTTAAACTAAGAATAGAAATAGAGAAATTACAGTCACAAATACTTAATGTACAAAACTGATACGCAATACCTCCGCATTGTATATTATATACACACCTCTCGAAGTAAGCCAAATAGTACATCAGTGTTTAGTGACCGTTCATGGGCTTCATCCATGATGACAGCACTATAATGATCCAAGTCTGCTTCTCTCAGAGATTCGCGAAGTAGAATACCATCCGTCATATATTTAATGACAGTTTGTTCTGAAGTACAATCTTCAAATCGGATAGCATAACCCACCTAAAAAGGTAATAATACAAAGGTAAGTCTGAAAAATAACAATGGATAGCTTAAGATCTTAAGTTCTCTTTTTCTGTCTTGTCTCTATTTTATAGTTCTTTAAATGGCCTGTGCCCGAACACAGGCATTCCCTCTGTTCTTTCCACAACCTGTTTTCTCATTGTTTTGACTTCTGAAATGTTAAATCAGTTACAAATCACATGCAAATCTGGCTTCAAGGCAACTCTACATGTGTTTAGTTGTACTTTTATCATTAAAACATTTTCAAGCTAACATTTTATCAACTTTTCTCATTTTATAATACAATTAAACTTCTTGAAAAGCTATACAATTATTCATAAAAGAGTATTTCATATCTGATCAAAGCACTGTTTATAACTAGTTTACCTTCATGGAGCTGTTTTTTTTTTGAAGATCTGACTCAATGCTAATCTTAAAGTAAATGTAAACCAAGCATATAATGCCCCTGAAGTATAGGGCTTCTTCAATGTGAGCCACAGCTAATGATCACAGAATAAGTCAACAATTTTAATATTAATATCAATTATGCTTTTCACTCTCATTGAGAATATTAAATGTTTAACATACTGTTTCATAAGAAACATTATTTAAAAAAAAAGAAAAGCTATTGCCATGCATCTCTGGTGAGCATGGTAAACTAACACTACAAAAAAACGCAAGCAAACTAATTTCATTACCTCTTCTCCAAGATTCACATTCATTTCCTCACTGACACGTTTTGCCACAGACATGGCTGCAACACGCCTGGGCTGAGTACATCCAATCATGCCGTAGTTTGAATACCCATCTTCACTAAGATACTGTGTTAGCTGAGTAGTCTTTCCACTACCAGTTTCTCCGACAACAATGACCACGTTGTTATCCCTGTAAGAATGAAGGGAAAAGAGGGATACTTAAATGTTGTTCCTTATTGCTTTCATCTTCCCGAGTTAGGTTTATCTTTTTATGTCCTTAAGCCACGATAAAAGTTGAATCAACTCCTAAGGTGTTTTACAAAGAACTACAGATGCTGGAAAAATCGAAGGTAGGCAAAAATGCTGCAGAAAGTCAGCAGGTGAGGCAGCATCTATGGAGCGAAGGATCAGACTGAAGAAGGATCTCGACCCGAAACGTCACCAATTCCTTCGCTCCATGGATGCTGCCTCACCCGCTGAGTTTCTCCAGCATTTGTCTACCTATGGTGTTTTGATTGCTTTTTCACCATTTAATATTCTCAGAGAATAGGAAGTATACAGAAGCTGCAGATGCTAGTTTACAAAAAAAGACAAAGTGCTGGAGTAACTCAGCAGGACAGACCTCATCTGTGGAGAACATAGACAGGTGACATATCAGGTCGGGTCCCATCTTCAGACAGATTGTTGTTTTTGGGGGGGGGGGAGGGGGGAGAATTCTGGGAGAGATGGGGCAGGGCAAAGCCTGGTAGGCAATAGGTTGATAGTGAGGAGGGTTTTCTGATTGGCAGATGGTCGAACAAAGGCCTTGGATGAAAAGACAGGAGGTTTTAGACAAACGTATTGAAGAGTATGGGAATGGAAGAGGAGTTAGAATGGTTCGCAACCAGAAGGTCCCGTGGCCTAAAGGGCCTGTCCCACTTTCACGACCTAATTCACGACCTCTACCGAGTTTGCCTTCGACTCATATTCGCAGCATGGTCGTCACAAGGTCGTAGGTGGGTCGTAGGAGGCCGTGATGCTAGTCCTAGGTACTCGTGGCATCAAGTATGTCGGGGCGTTTTTTCTAGAATTATGAAAATTGTCCATGAGTAAAAAAGGTCCCTCGTGAAAGTGGGACAGTCCCTTTAGCAGACCGAGGGAAAGTGTTCATCACTTGGTCTTGCCGATGTACAGGAGGCCACATCGGGAACACCAGATACAGCAGATTAGGTTAGACAAAGTGTACGTGAACTTCTCTCACACCTGGATGGAACCAAGGGACAAGGTATAAGGACGGTTGCACAGGAAAATACTGTGGATGGGGCAGTTTGGGTGGGAGGGATGAGTGAACCTAGGAGTTGCGGAGGGAGCAGTCTCTGCGGTAGGCAGAAAGGGGTGGGGATGGTGGTGGGATCGCATTGGAGGTGACGGAAATGTGTCAGACGGGACTGGAAACCCATTTGAACGCTCGGTTGGTGGGACTGGGAACCCGCCCGAAGGCTCGGAGTCTGCCCAAAGGTTCGCGGTTGACGGGACCTCGCCCGAAACCTCGTCGTCGGCGTGATCAGGAACCCACCCGGGAGGAAGCTGGAGTGGTCGGACGCAAGGAGGGTGAACCATAGTAATGACTCCAGCATAGTAATGACTTCAGGTAGGCTGCAGGTTGCACCCTCGGGACACAAGGATGGCTGGGTGAGGAGAGGGGAGGGACATCGGTCACTACCTACAGGAATGGGTCAGTAGAGTGATGGAGGGTAAAGTCTGAGAATACGCCATTTGCCATTTAGGACAGAGATGAGGAGAATTTTTTCCACTCAGCTAATTGTAAAGTTTTGGAACATGGTGACTCAGAAAATGAAGGATATTCATGTGTTAAGAACATCCTAGTCAAAGAACAGTAGATACGAGGAGTAAAATCAGATGATATGAGAATAAGAAATTTGAGATACGTGATTAGATGAGACCTTGCTGAACAAAAGAACAGGATCAGAGACCATAAGGCATGCAATTCCTCATACAGAATCTTAGAAAGTCAAAAACATGAACATATGAAGCTGAAAAATCACCAACCTGCATTATAAACACAAAATGACATCTTACCGTATTATATTGAGCAACTGCTCCCTGACGGCAAATATTGGTAGATACTGTCTCTGTTGAAGAATAGTTTTCTTTTTTGCAAATTCACTGCTTGCAACATTCTTGTCTTTCATGTGGTCAGCAAACTTTTGATCAGTTCTATATTTAAAAAACATTGGAAAATACATTAGTGTATTTATCTGTAATAAGACCATGACTTTTAAATCATGAGACAACATCCAGCCACTTAAATGTGTATTGATGGGTGGCAGAGAACAAATTACATTTTGTGATTAGTTAATTATTAAACTTGCATTTGTGAAAATACATCGGAAAAAGACAATATACAGAAGTGTGCTAGATTTTTTTTATTTCTGAGATAATTTTCAGCTGCATATTGAGTTGAGCTGTCTCTTTGACAATTAAACGGTTGTACTGCAACATCTGTGTGAGAAACATCATTGCATTTCCTAATAATTACATTAATGGATTACAAGGATGCAAGCTGCAAATTTCAAAACTACAATTATACTGCTTACTTGTTGGGCAATAGCTTACAATGTTCAAGATTAATTTTCATTTGTTTGGCCAGTTGTGCAATTTGTGAATAACTTACAAACGAATCAACAAAAAAAAAATCAGTGACTATTTTTCACACCTAACATCCTCCCATAGAAATCCTGTCACCATTAAATTCAATGTCCTCTGATTCCCGAACTGTTTTGTACAAAACCTTCCTCATATTTTGTATTATTTTGCTGTTAGCTTTTACAATCTATTAGGACTGCTTGTTCGAGCAATGGCCTCTAAATTCAGGCTGCTAATATTCCAGTCATATATTAAGAAACAGTAATCATTGAACCCCGTGAGAATAAATTGAGCAAGGATTCAACACCCTATTCAATATAGGACTCCTTGCAGGTCAGTTCAATTGACTGCAATTTTTAATTTAGGCCTCAAAATATTCTTCTCCAATTTAGGGAGTCTAAGCATTCAATAGTTTGGGATTAACACTGCTGGGTTTGCAAGCAAAGAATTTCACCGTGCCGAGTCACATGTGACTATAAAGTATTCCAACTATTTCTTTAAATTAGTTTAACTTATTTTAACATATTTTGCCGCTACTGTTTGGCAACCATTTTATTTTACGAATTAAAATGTTACAAATATTGGTGAAGGGCAAAAATTAAAACATTTTTTAAAAAGTAAAAATTAATCTACCTGTAATCCACTTTCCCATCTTCTTCTACATCTTTATCTTTCTCTTCTACCTGTTTTATGCCCATGATGTCTCCCAATTTAGTCCCAGCCAGTTCCCAGTGTTTATGCTGAGCCTAAAAAAGAAAAGTTGCATTAGAATTATATTATTAAAAAATACTTCAGCCATATCATAATTGTCACAGCTTTCAGAGAAACAAAATGGGCTCGGAAAATTCCATTCAATATTTCTTTATTTTCTCAATAGTCATTATGTCACACTTACCAAGTTAAAAGCAATATGTACAATATAAATGTTTAAGAAGGAACTGCAGATGCTGGAAAATCGAAGGTAGACAAAAATGCCGGAGAAACTCAGCGGGTGAGGCAGCATCTATGGAGCGAAGGAAATAGGGAATGTTTCGGTCCGAAACGTTGCCTATTTCCTTTGCTCCATAAATGCTGCCTCACCCGCTGAGTTTCTCCAGCATTTTTGTCTACCTTCGATTTTCCTGCATCTGCAGTTCCTTCTTAAACATTTATATTGTACATATTGCATTGTGTGTTACAGATGTATTGTAACAGCATCTTGAAAATATTGTTACTTCGGCTGAACAAAATGCTAAATAGCACCTACAAATAGTTATTAAAACCAATTAGATAACATGAGAAATGAAGTCTCTCAGATTGACTATGTCATACCAACAGCAATAATATGGCACCGTTTTAAATTTTACCCAAGAAGCATATCAATTTAAAATTACTACATTTCAATCCAATTGTGAAATATCTTTGTCAAATTGTGAAGGTTCCAGAATTGATCCTTGAGAAATGCAGCTATACATTAGCCTATCAATCAGATGATATCTTAGTTTAGTTTATAGATATAGCATGGAACCTCGACCCACCGAGTCCTTGCTGAGCAGCGATCTCCACACCGTAACACCAAAGTCCACACTGACCATCCTACACACTAGAGGAAGTTTGCAGAACCCAATTAACCTACGAACCTTGGAGTCTCTGGAATGTGCAAGGAAATTGGAGCATCTGGAGAAAACCCATGCAGTCACAGGGGGAACGTGCAAACTCCGCACAGACAGTACCCGTAGTCAAGATCGAACCCGGAAAACCGGCGATGTGAGGCAGCAGCTCTACCATTACGCCACTCCCAAATTTATGTTATTCATATTTCAAACAAATTACCATAAAATGGCTCCCGAAAATTTACAAAATCTCATCTAAAAGAATCCCCAATTCACCAAACCGATGGCAATCACAAAAATTCAATCAGAGATGTACCCTACACTTCACAGATCTTTCTGCACATACTATAATTCTGACGCTTAAAACTGATTCCAACTGACAGGTCTGATTCTACCTTTGCCTCCCTCCTTGAATGAATAGTTACAAATTTACAATCCAAACCACATTTACTGAACTCAGATTTTTGGGAAATTATACCCAATTTATTTGTAATTTCCTCAGTCTGAAATCCTGGAAACTTGTCTATCTTATCATAACTCCCCTTAAATAATTTTGCATATTGAATTCACAATACTACTTCCTTAGCTCTTATTTAGCTCTTTTTATTGCTGTGACAACAGGCATCAATAAAAGTTGCTTCGCAAGACTGTTGTTTATTTATTTGTCCATTGTAGCACAACATGCAGTTTCTTACTGAACCCAGTTCCTTTAAATGCTTCAAAGCATTTAGAGCAATTAGGTTTAATCTTTTGTCTATTGTCTATCTCCATTAAGTCTATATTCTGCTGCAATTACCAAGACTTACTCTGAATTCCCACTTCTGGCAACACACAGTAAATTCATGTTTTTCAGGTATTTGTGCATCCAGAATTTTCATGCAACTGGAAAAAATTCTAAGAATAATAAGCAATTTAGTTTAGTTTATCAGTTTAGAGATACAGCGCGGAAACAGGCCCTTCGACCCACCGAGTCCTTGCTGAGCAGCGATCTCCACACCGTAACACTATCCTACACATGCTAAGTAACATTTTTACATTTACCAAGCCAATAAACCCATAAAGGGTCTGAAGAAGGGTTTCGGCCCGAAACGTCGCCTATTTCCTTCGCTCCATAGATGCTGCTGCACCCGCTGAGTTCCTCCAGCAATTTTGTGTACCAAACCCATAAACCTGTTCGTCTTTAGAGTGTGGGAGGAAACCGAAAATCTCGGAGTAAACCCACGCAGGTCACGGGGAGAATGTACAAACTCCGTACAGACAGCACTCGTAGTCAGGATCTAACCCGGGTCTCCGGCACTGCGCGCGCTGTAAGGCAGCAATTCTAGCACTGCGCCACCATACCACACAAAATTTCATAAAACATTCTCAAAAAAACATAACTTTAAACTTGGGTTCTGATATTTTTTTCACTTAGTGATCCCCATCAGTCTAGGGCGCATCAGCCCCACATGTATTTACAAATGCCAGGCTGGTTCCAATAGTGTTACATAAAGTGTAAATATATTTTGCCCATCTATCCACTACATCAGATAAAAATACTCCCGACAAAGGTATGAAATGCAAATGTTCTTTTAATATCAAAAACAGAAAGTAGAAGCGGGTAAAAGGCCTGAAAAAACTAAAAATAGTATTGTTCTTATGGAAGAATTGAACATTGATTCAACACTTTGTTACATTACTTCACAATGTCCAGTTCATGAGTTCCTCCTGAAAGCAAAGCTACATACAAGTTTTGAAAAGTGCCATGCAACACATACAGTGAAGGATGACAATCAAGATCACACTTTATAGGATTAGTTTTCCTTAGAGTACCGAGGACATCGCAGGGATAATGCTATGGAAAAAGTAGAGGAATTTTATAAAAAATGAATCTTTTAAAGATTCAGTGTGGAATTCAAAAATTAAATGCCTTTAGTGAAAAGAAAACTAGCAGTAGAGGCATTTTGTGAAACTTAAGGATTTAGTTGTTGAATAATCTGGCTGCCGAGCATATTTATGATGCTAATGAAACAAGGTTAATGTGGTACTGCCTTCCAAACACAACATTAACTGGTGCAAAGAATTTGCACATGCTTTTAAACAAAAAAATCTCTCAAATATACATGTGTGCAATTGCCACATGAATCCATCATGTGCAATTGTTATCAGGAAGTATTCGAAACCAAGTTTTACAGATATCATTCATCTCCCTGTCGATTATCAAAAGAATGCCAAAATGGATGAAGATACGTGTAGATTCATCATGTTTTTGACAAAGCATTTATGTACAAAAGTTCCTGAAGACAGCAAAGAAATGTTTTTGTTAGATAACTCTGCACTCATTCTTCTGCAAAAAACATTTGTGAAAGGACATTTTTTTGTTATTTTTCTCCCTGGCCGGGTGACAAATTTAATTCAGCTTATGGGTCAGGGCTTAATACAAAATGTGTGCATTTTGTAACAGAATGAAAGTGATGATGGATGAGTGACAGAGGAAAACATTTACTGGTAAATTGCTGTCAAAGGATTTTAAAATGTGTTAAAACTTGTTGAGTAATGAAATGGCATTTCTGCTCACACGGTAATGCAGATTCATCTTCTTCATTTACACTTTTTGCATGATATAAAAAAGCCATGTAAGCAAGCGTATATAAAGGTAACAAGCCTAAATCTTCTCAGCCATATCTTTAAAAGTTCTGTTGAAATTGGTGAATAATCTGCATTGCCATTTTGACATTTAGAATTTAATGATTTTAGTTTAAATGATACCCTAGCCTTTGCTAGGACATGCATAAAAGTCCATGCATAGCCTATATAAAGTTGATTTGCTTTTATGAACACATGTTTAGTGAATTTAGTTTTGTATTACATAAAATAAGTGTAAAAAAACAGGTTTAGTTTATTTATGTTAATACCCAAGGGCAGTGCAGTTGTAGGCCTATTAGAGGCCTCTTTGAACATTTGGCACCATGTGATAGTGAATAAGAAGGGTCTCGACCAGAAACGTCACCCATTCCTTCTCTCTAGAGATGCAGCCTGTTACTCCAGCTTTGTGTGTCTATCTACAGCCATTCATTTGACTTATTTTTCCTGTTGTGCAGTAATTATGTTTAGCATTAACATACAATTGCTGTATATTGACATTTTAATATTTATAGGGCAGCTAAGTGCTATACAGTTCAGTAATTTATTTGTATGTTCATGCATAGAATAGTGGAGTGATACAAAACAAATGAACATTTCTCATGTAACTAGCATCCCACATGGATGCCAGATGGCTGAATATGTGCGGCACAAAAGTATTTTCAATGAAATCAATTCATGTTAACTCTAGCTCTACAGCTCTCCCCATTGATTACACTATTACAGCGATCAGACACTAATCAATAACAAAAGAAGAAAATGTGAGAAATACTCAAGGCACCAGGAACAAGCTAGGGTTTCATGGTATTATGCCCTTTACAAAATTGCCTGGTCGATAGATTAATGAGGGCAATTAGAGAGTTTAAAAAAACAGGGGAAGATGTAAAGCTGTGAGATACAGGTCAGAGCTATTACAGAGAGGGAGATCAGGCAGTACTTGTAGAGAAAGAAAAACTCAATTAACATGACAAACACAATCCTTGGTACAGGACCGGCCAGTGCTGATTCAAAAAGACAAAGCAAGTTATTGCAATTATTAATTTCAATATTTAGAACTGAAGATTACAGTGTCTAAACAAACAATGAGGACCTTAAGTCTGAAGAAGGGTCTCAACCCGAAACGTCACCCCTTCCTTCTCTCCAGAGATGCTGCCTGTCCCGCTGAGTTACTCTAGCATTTTGTGTCTATCTTTGGTTTAAACAAGCATCTGCACATCCAGAGACCCAAACAGGATGAAGCAGAGATTCAATTAAGCATCATCCAATCAAGGATATTACATCTAGCATGCACAACATGGTCTCAAAGTCATATAGAGACAAAGCCTTTGCCCACCAAGTGCGTGATGAGAAATGCGGATTCAAAATCCTATACTAATCACGGTTTTTGGTCAGATTTTCCTGGAACACAGGCACCAGAAATGGATCTTCTGGCCGTAACATGCTTATTAAATTTAGCGTCAATGCATGTGTTGAAGCCTTGCAGTGCAAAAGGCATGCAGCCAAAATGGTAAGCTCAAAACAAATAAATCTTCCAACAGCCAGCTA
The DNA here is from genome assembly GCF_010909765.2 of Amblyraja radiata. Classification (NCBI taxonomy): domain Eukaryota; kingdom Metazoa; phylum Chordata; class Chondrichthyes; order Rajiformes; family Rajidae; genus Amblyraja; species Amblyraja radiata. The sequence continues at coordinate 10,244,527 of NC_045972.1, read as the reverse complement.
ACTATACCCCAGGCTTAATCAGCTGTCATAAAAGTAAATGTTTGTGAATGTCTTGGACATTCATGAATAGATAAAAACTATAAAAAATAAATTAAAACATACCACTCTAGAACATTTTAATCTATTTAAAAATAACAAGAATAATTAAATATAGAGCATCTGAATTACTGACACTCGCCTCTTTCCCTTGTAGCTCTTTTCAACACCTCTCAATCGATAAGAATGGAGTTATTCAATATGCTGGAAAATGGCATTGCATTGCAAGGCCAATGTCACATCACAGTGAGGAAATCACTGGCAAAGCACCGATCAAGAAGTTCAGGACATGTTCACGAGGGAGTCCTTACAGTTTCAGAGGGAAGTGCTGGTGTTGCACAAAAAACGCCTGGCATTTCTCACCAAAATCAGATGAATTAACATAAATTGTCATGCTGTTAGTCTTGGAATATAGGTAACCAAATAAAATAACCATTTTGGGCTATTTATTAATTTATACTCTTATAATACCAGCACACCAATTTGGTGCAGTGCTTAAAATAGGTCACAATATGTTTGTCACTGAGTGCTGTAATGCCACAACATTTCAAGATTTTCAATGGGCAACATGAAATTGGTGTAGATCAGTTTTATTTTATATAATTTAAACATGATAAGCTTAAGTTTTAAATCTTAAGAGTCGTGGAATCATACAGCGTGGAAACAGGCCCTTCAGCCCAACTTGCCCACATCGACCAACATGTCCCATCTACAAGAGTCCCACCTGCCTGCGTTTGGCCCATCTCTCTCTAAACCTGTCCTATCCATGTACGTCTAATTGTTTCTTAAATGCTCTTAAAATTGAAAAATACTACTCATATTCAAATTTCACATTATAAAATAATCCACTCCTCTCACCTTGTAATAAATTCTTCCCTGCAATTCAAAGTAGCAGGACTATTTTAAAAATATAATCAATTTACCTTTTTGCGCTCTTTCTGCTCACGGTGCCTGCGCACGAGCTGGCTTCCTTTGCGAGAGATGATTGCCATGTCGGATGTGGCATCTTTTACTGGAATCACTGGCTCAGGCTGTCAAAAGAAAGAACAGCATTAAAAGCATAATCAATGGAAGAAAAATAGGTCATTTTGTCCTTCAAGCCTACCGTATCATTCACCAACATCATGGCTGCCCTGCCATTTTCCTCCTTCAACCCCATATTCCTCAATTCCCTTATATTCAGAATTCTATTGTTTTGTTTAGTGTGAAATAAATGATAGAGTGACCATGTCTCTCCAAACATTGGCCACCCTTAGAGTGAAGATTATTCTGAGACTGACTTATTCTAGACTCCTCAGCCAGTGGAAACATAAACACAGCATCCAGTTTATCATGCCATGTTAGAATTTTACAAGTACCTGAATTCTGGAAACTCAAATCCTCTTGAGATAAAGGCCAACGTACCATTTACTGTACTTTTACATTTCCTTTCAATAACTTGCATGCAAGAACAATTAGAAAATAGATAACGGCCAGACAAATGAGCAGGAAAGTATTTCTGGAACCTTCAGGGTCAATTTTGCTCTGAGTTTCCTCGTTGCCAACCACTGGGAGCAATGTTTCCTCAGAGGTGTGCAGTCACTCATGGGCACAGTTCTCGACATCATGCTGCATTAGACAATTTTCTCATCACCGTTTGCCCCTTTGATCAATTACCATAAATCTGTTGTCTCATCACTTACACTTCTATTATCTGACTGAAGTAGCTTTCCTTATATACTATATCATAATTCTTTATGATGGTGATCGGCTCCATTAAATCTTCCTTTACACTTCTATACTCCAAGCATATTCCCAGATGTTCGAGCTAAATGTGCCTGAAGTTCAACATCCATTGGAACGTACTCTGCATTCACGCCACATTAATCAGTTCCTTCCTAAAGTGGGCTGCTTAAAATTATATAACCATAGCTGGGTTTCAAGTGGAAATGTAAAAGTTCAGCACAATTCTATTCATATTTTTGTATCCGAACACATTTCAAACATGTCTGTGAACCAATTAACACACTACAGGTGCACTAATGCTGGCAGCATACATTACTTCCGGGATAGATTTGGAACAATGCCACCCCTGTGAATATTTGAAGAAATGTTTTTTTGCTGGGTACAAAACTATTTTTTTCTTTAAATATTTTTAACTATTAATAATTTCCAAACATTAAAAATCATACTTCCCTTTGAAAGGAACATAGCGGCTGGCAGCCTAACATAGATCTCTTGACCAACATTATTCTATATAGACAGGTTTAGGACTTGAGTTTGTTAAAAAATAACACAGCTGGCTGTGGACTTACTTGTTTGGTGAAGACAATTCGTCCATCCAGGAATGGCGGGACTAAATTATGTACTAATAAATGAACTCTAGTTGCACTGTCCTCTTCGAAATCTTCATCCACTTCCAGACGTTGAACCACGCCACTGGTTAACATTCGATTTGTTTCCCATCGCTCATTATCCTACAAAACAGCCATTTAGCAACAATTAATAAATTCTGACATATTCCTCAATCAATTGTACCGTATGAGATTAATGGAATCAAATGTCTGACTACAATTTTGTTAACAAAATATAACTCGGTTTCAGCAAGAATCTAATGAAAAATAAATCTAACTCAGGAAAGGACTTGAATGCAATGTGGTACAAAATGTGATACAGCTAGACAAATATTTGACAAAACCAAATAAACCTCTTGATAATTATCAAGTCTTTGACAAACCTGAATTTCAAGGAAACCAACATTGAATTCAGCAAGGTAACACCACAAGTTTTAAAACTTGTTTCAAAATATAATCTTAGGCAAGTTTTTGGTTAACGTGGTGTACGTCTTAAAATTGCATACTCTAGAAATAGGTTTACATTTTACACTTTTTTTTCTGGAATCTTTCAACAAATTGGGGTAGCAAATAAACAAAATATGATCTGTACCTCATTAATCTGTCTCTTCTGAGCAGAAATTCTTTTCTGAGACTGTTTTTGCAATAATTGTTCCCGTTTCTTCACATATTCTTCTGAAGTGTATGCTAGAGGATTATGAAAGTCATCATGTCCTTCGTCCATCATGTACCAATCTCTATCTGCTTGCTACAGACATTTCAAAAACACAAACAAGATAGAACAATAATATAATTGTTTATCAAATAAAACTGAAAATTAGGTTTTCACTACGATGAAATTAAACGGTAGATTCATATTCCAAAATAATGCAACCATATACTTAATTTGAAGTGGTACTTTAAGTCAAATCGATTCTCATATGCACAAGGGCGGTGAGGTGCACATATAGTGAAAATCTTGCTGCAGCAGCATCATAGGCACATTGACTCAAACACACAAAGACAAATTAAACAAAGATCACATAAAAGTCTGTAAGGCAGTAAAATTGAATATTACTGCCTTACATTGAAAAACATTAGTGAAAAACAATTATTTCCATTGAAAAACAAATTTACAGCCTGATGAAAGGAGATTTACACAAAGTATAAATCCTAGATTTTATGTTTTTATTTCAATTTTCAGCATTTTCACCCTGAATATGTCTTGACAAGATAAACCCAATAGCACCATCACCATGGGAGAAATTAATGGTCTACAACAATAACCACAGACACATGAAAATTTAGCCCATAAGGTCCAACACTGCAGACAATGTTGGACCTTGATAAGGAAATGCTGGTTGATTACCTTCAACCACCCTCCCGAGTTGATTAATCAATACTGAGGAACTTGGGATGGGAGGGTGAGGGGGTCTCAAGTGCTAATGAGTGGATCATTAGCATTGCCACTGACTGATTTGGCTATGCCCTAAAGAACATGAATGCCAGGCTACATCTGTGGCAGGTGATGAATAAATCAATTGAAGGGATAAAACTAAATGAATGTTCCCACCAATCTCCCCAAGGCAAATACATCTGTCCATAAGTTGAGAGGCCAAAGTCTGATCTTCGCAGCAAGGTCACCCTCCATTGTGATGTGTGCTGCATAGGGGAGACCACAGTACACTTTGCAACAAGACTGAGTATATATGAAGCGTTATGGGCAATTCAACTGCTACTATCACAATCTCCAACCTCAAGGGCCCACATGTCCTTCAATATACCGCTATTATTATGACAGGGGATTAAAGGTGGTCCATTGGAGCATACTGTGGGCAGCACAAGGTTTGCAAAAAGACAGACCCAAGTTGAAGTGCTAACACAAGCTCCTAAACTGCAAAAGTAGTGTGCAGTAGACCTAAGCAATCCAAGGATCAACTAATCAGATCAAACATGGAAACAAGGAACTGCAGACGGTGTACATAGAAACATAGAAATTAGGTGCAGGAGTAGGCCATTCGGCCCTTCGAGCCTGCACCGCCATTCAATATGATCATGGCTGATCATCCAACTCAGTATCCCGTACCTGCCTTCTCTCCATACCCTCTGATCCCCTTAGCCACAAGGGCCACATCTAACTCCCTCTTAAATATAGCCAATGAACTGGCCTCGACTACCCTCTGTGGCAGAGAGTTCCAGAGATTCACCACTCTCTGTGTGAAAAAATTTCTTCTCAACTCGGTTTTAAAGGATTTCCCCCTTATCCTTAAGCTGTGACCCCTTGTCCTGGACTTCCCTCACATAGGTGAGATCCTGCGCAGACTCGGCAACCATTTCGCTGAACACTTGCACTCAGTCTGCCAAGGCCTAGTGGATCTCCTGGTTGCCAGACTGACAGTCCTGTCCTGGGCCTCCCCCATTGCCAGAGTAAGGCCACACTCAAACTGGAGGAACAGCACCTCATATTCCACATGGATAGCTTACTATCCAATAGAATGGACATTGCATTCTCCAATTTTAAGTAACTAATTTTAGGTTGGTAGATTAATTGACCACTGTAAATTACCCCTTGCATGCAGGCAAGCGGTAGAATAAGGTGGGAGAATGTGGGGACGATTTTAAAAAAAAAATTGTATTAATGCAGGATTAGTATGAATGGGTGACCGATGTTGTCAAGTATTTGAAAGGATGAAGTGCTGTATCTCTCTGTGACTAAATTAGGAGCAGGATAGAAAATATCTGTGACAAATCAAATATAATGTATAAAAATTGAGATTATTCCTTTAGATACAAATAATAGACTGTTACTATTAATAATTACTATATTAAATGGTGCACGACCATATCATGTTAGTGTTCAAAGATATTTGGATGACCCTCAGCAAAAAAAACAATAAGTTCACTACTTGCATGTTTCCATGTTAAGAGGGCAAATCGTATGATGCCATTTGAAACAGCGCAACACAGTAATCTGCTACAATTGTACAGGGCTGCAGTCAAATCACAGCTGGAGTGCTGTCTCCTTATTCAAGGATGGATAAACACACCTTGAAGGCAAGGTACATGTATTTACAAGATAGATTCTTGGGATAACACATTAAGCAGGATGATTTCTCCAATTTCGAAAAAATGTGCAACTTTATTGAAACATTAAAAACTCCAAGGAAAGTTCATTGAGTAAATGCTGAAGGGATATATCCCCTGGTGGAGCAGAATTAAACCCGCAAAGGGATATTCTCAGGGTAAAGGATTAATCACATAAGACTTACGATGAGCAACTGTTACTCAGAAAACAGAATCCTTTAATTCTCTAAAGTTGTGAATGCGGAGATATTAAGTATATCTTATACTGAGAGTTTGGGGTGACAGAACAAATCAATGGTTATGTGGACCAGGCGTTTAAATTATATTCAGTCATTACTGAATAGCCGAGCAGGCTTGAAGGGCCATAATGGCCTACTTCTACACAAATTTAATGTTGTTCATATAATCCATGAACAAGTGCTATGTGCACAATTCTAATGAGCTCCCTCCAGAGTTCCTCACCATCACACAAGCTAACTTCAATCAATTCAATCCCTGAAAATAAAACTTAGCTTAGACTTCTGAATGCAGCAAAGTCTACGGAAGACAAAATCTCGGCTGCAGCATTGAAGGCCTGCGCACAGAATTACCTAGATCTCCAGCAGAGTTACAATTCTGGCATTACCCAAGTATATGGAAAGTTGCCAAGCTGTGTACAAAAGGAGAGATAAATCTAATTAAACTAATTACCACCGAGTGAGTTTACTGTCCATCATGAGGCCACTACAGGTTTGTCCTTGGCATTAGGGTGAGGGTTATCAACACAAACATATTCATTAATAACCCACTCACTAAAGCCCAATTAGATTCAGATAAGGAGTTCCGTTTAAAGTAGTCAATGGCTAGTAAAGGGCCGAATGGCCTACTCCTGCACCTATTTTCTATGTTTCTAAAGGAAATGCACACCTGTGATTGGAGTCATACCTTGCCCAAGGATAGTTGTGATTCTAAATTGGGCAAAGGCTAATTAAAACAGCATTAGGCAGGAAATGGAAATAGATTGGTTCAATGGTGCTTTATTGTCACATCTGAGAAGTGCAAATGCAGTGAAATAGTTTTCTTACAAACTGTCCAGTAGACTATCACCATACCACACCCCAATTAGTAGTTGTACATAAATAGTCCACTGAACCCACATGCAATAGATACCCTGTCTTGGTGCCCTTTTCAAAGTCCAGTCCACACTCTAGTTGTTATAAGAGGTGCCCGATTCAGACCAGCCACAGGCTGCTGCGGGCCTCCAGCCTCCTACTTCCTTGGTCAACTAGCAACCGATGCCCGCTCCTCATCAGTTCACCCTTGTCCCACAGCTGACCTCGCGGATGTGGTAGGTCCAACCCCGGTTTCCTCCTCTCCTACCGGACTTGCTCCTCTCCTGTCGCATCTGGTCGTCATCGCCGACTCCATCCTCCATAAAGAGCAAACACATCTTTGATTTGTTTTTCTATGACTCCTAGAGCAGCCTCAATGCCATTTCTATGAGCAGCCTCGATGCCAGACGTGCTGGCAACAGTGGATATCTTTTGAGTACAGACAGCCAAGGTCCAAGATATCATCATACTTGAACATCTCGGTGTAGTTTCTTCCCTCCGTGTTCAAAACAGTTTCCTTCTCTCCTCTCCTGTTGGCCGTTTCATTCAAGAAGCGACGAGCGATTCCTCTGGTCCCACAAACAACTGCGTTTTGTGCCACTGACATAATTAGTGAGGAGAAGTCAAAGTGCACCTTTATGATAGGCAACTTCAGTTTAACCTCACACCAAAGACTATGTTCCATCATATTTATAAGCCACAAAAGCTGGATGTAATTTTAACTACATTTACGCTCGAGTCTTCGATCTTGCCCGTGGTATCATTTTTTTAACTCATTTCCTTGCTGCTCTTTGTAGACTCAAGACTGTTCAGAAGAATCATGGTCGATGAGTTCATGTTACTTGTCTTCATCTTCCTTCTCCACCAGTTTGTCTGGATCATCTCCGGCCTCCTCTTCCTCACTTATATTTCCTCATCCTATTTTTAACACTCTTTGGCATCTGTGGTGTCAGTGTGTCCTTCATCTGCATCAATGATTTGGACCTCCTCCTCACTAGCTAGTTTGGGGAGTGGCTGCTTGAGGGTAAATCCACATATAACTTGTTGGAGTCTTTCAAAGGCCAGCTGGTTAGAGTCCAGGGTGAGCATTTTCCTGTGTGGTTGAAAGATGCGGTGCCAAAGTTCAGGAACCTTGGATGACAAGAGATCTTGTAAAGTCAAAATTCAAGGTGAAAAAAAACCTGAAATTGGACAAGGCCCTAGAGTAATGTAAAGGAAGCAAGAAATGTTCTTGGCAAGTAGGATTAAGGAGCACCCTTTCCCCAGAAACACTCTTATTTTTAACAGATATATTAAAAGTAGGAGGGTAGGTCCACTCAAGGAGAAAGAAGGGAATCCACATCTAGTGTCAGGATGAACAAGGTCCTAAATGAGTGATTTGTGTTGGCTTTGGATCGTAAATGAATTACGGTGGTTTTAAAGTGAATTAATGATAAATTCCCAGGGCATGACCAAATATACCTTCAGACCCTGTGGGAAACAAGATAACTCTGCTCAATAGGAAATAAAAAAATTGTTAGGACAAATTTGGAGTATGGTGTGCAGTTCTGGTCGGCATTACAAGAAAGATGTGGAGACTGGAGAGGATGCAGAAGGTGGTTACCAAGATGATGTCCGGATTAGTGAGTATGAACTAGAAGGATCTGGACAAACTTGGATACTTTTCTCTTGAACGTGAGACGCAGAGGGGCAACGAGATAGCACAGGGCTCTCGCTTAACTTTTTTTCCCTGTTGCCAGCCGGGCAACCTTGACAGCTTTTTAGGTTGCCAAATCAGTTTAGGTGGTCATTTAAGACGGTTTGCATGAAGCTTGTGATAATGTGCTTGGACGAAGTGCGTAGTTACCAGTTGGAATTATGCTCAATGAAGCATTCACATATTATGTTCAAGAAGGAACTGCAGATGTTGGAAAATCGGCAACGTTTCAGGCCGAAACCCATCAGTCTGAAGAAGGGTTTCGGCCCGAAACGTTGCCCATTTCCTTCGCTCCATAGATGCTGCAGCATCCTCTGAGTTTCTCCAGCACTTTTGTCTACATTCACATATTATTTCTGCTTCAAATAAAGTCACAAACTAAACATATTCACCAATCAAGACATTATATATACCGCAATGACATGCAGCAAAATTATAATACAATATCTCAACTCTTTTTACGTAGAAACATAGAAAATAGGTGCACGAGTAGGCCATTCGGCCCTTCGAGCCTGCATCGCCATTCAATATGATCATGGCTGATCATCCAACTCAGTATCCCGTACCTGCCCTCTCTCCATACCCCCTGATCCCTTTAGCCACAAGGGCCACATCTAACTCCCTCTTAAATATAGCAATTTACATATTGCAATTGATGCAAGCATGTTTTCTGTGAAGGACCGAAAATTACCATGACATGGCCATAGCATGGGTCGTTATTGCTATTGGCACAGAAACACTCTGGCTTCCCACATAATTTATCCATAACAAAATATACGGGTTGCAAGGAAATTTCTAAAGGCATTTTATGATAATAGCTGTTAAAACCGACTATACCCATCTGACAGGTTAAACATTACACTAACTGACAAGAGATGGCCAAAGGACATAACTGCAGCAAATGTTCTTTTGGTAATATGTTTAAAGGTGTCAAAACAAATAATAACATTGGGAATTAAAACACGTTTGATTGCATTCCGTTATCAAACATAGTCAATGTTCGCTCTGAAGACCATGAAGCACAATGCGGTTAGGGGGTGTGTGAATCAGTGCGGGGTGGATAGATGGCGGGGGGCGGGTTTGAGAAGGCAATCGGTGCGGAATGGATGGATTGAGGCAGGTGAATTAGTATGTGTTGGTTGGAGTATGTAAAATTGTGAGGGGAGATGTCAGTGGTGTTGAATGGGGGGGATCAGTACGGGAAGGATGGGGGGGGGGGGGGGGGGGGGGAGATCAGTATGGGATGAATGGGGGTAGACAAAAATGCTGGAGAAATTCAGCGGGTGAGGCAGCATCTATGGAGCTAAGGAAATATGCAACATTTCGGGTCGAGACCCTTCTTCAAACTGTTCCCCCCATTCTTGAATGGGGGGGATCAGCACAGGGTGGATTGGGGGGGGGTCAGCACAGGATGAATGGGGGGGATCAGTACAGGATGAATTGGAAGGGGGGGGTCAGGACTGTGGATCGGAGGGTCTGTGCAGGATGAATGGGTCATCACAACAGGATGAATGAGGGGATCAGTATAGGATGAATGGGGGATCAGTACGGGATGAATGAGGGGATCAGTACAGGATGCATGAGGGGATCAGTACAGGATGAATGGGGGATCAGTAAAAGATGTATGGGGAGATCACTACAGGATGGATGGGGGGGTTGGTGCAGGGTAAATGGAGGGTGGGTCAGTACGGGATGAATGGGTGGATCAGTGCAGTATGAATGGGGGGAGAAGTGCAGGATGGATGGGAAGGGGGGTCAGTACAGGATGAATTGGGGGACCAGTGGTAGGATGGATGGGGGGGGGGGGGGGGGGGGGGGGAGGGTGGCAGGAGAATCAATGCGAGGTGGGTAGAGTGATGAATAGATGGGGGGGGGGGGGGGGGGGGGTAGATGGGGAGGGGAGCACATGGGATGTCAGTGAGGACTGAATAGAGGAGGAGGGAATGGGGATCAGTGCGGGATGGAGAGGAAGGGTCCCAGGATAAGAGGGGTGGGGCGTACAAGAGAGAGAGAGGGTGGAAGGTGCAGTGGAGGTGGGGAGGAAGGAAGGTTAGCGCTCCTCGGACAACATCGCCCCGCTGCCTTGGCCGTTCCTGTCCAACGCCAAAGTGCCGCCGCCTCCACGCCACCGCCTCCCCTCCTCCGCCAGCCGACAGGAAGGTGCGGGGCAGAGCGGTGCTGCTCAAAGATCCTATAGTTATAGGATCTGTCGTGCAGCTGCTTCAGACGACGGAAGGAGGCCTACGCCTCCCCCTCCCTCTCCTCCCTCCTCCCGGCCTCGGCGTGCAGGCGGGGTTGTTATGAAAGCGCCGTTGGCGGGTTTGCAAGCAGTGACCATTATCAGGGCGATAGCGGTCTCTGCTTGCAAATCCGCCAACGTTGCTTTCACAACCCCTCTCACACGCCGAGGCCGGTAGGAGGGAGTGAGAGGGAGGTTCCTTCCGCCGGGCGGGGTGCGGGAGGAGGAGGCGATGCAGCCGCTGTCGCGGCCGCTGCTGCCGCTGCTCGGAGCCCGTCATTCGTTTCGACCCTTCGCCACCACGCACCTAGTATCTTTGCCCCACAATCAAAGACACTAGACGAATACAGCCACCGCCGCTGACACGAAACGTCACGTTCCTATTCTCCAGAGATGCTGCCTGACCTGGAGTTACTCCAGTTTTTGTGTCTATTGGTATAAACCAGTATTTGATTGCCAAGCCGGGCAAAATGAGTCGGCATTTAGGTTGCCCGGCTGCACTTTGAGTGGTCAATGGCACCCGGGCAACCTCTAATTTCGAGCCCTATAGCAATACATAAAATTTTAAAGAGACATATATTTAGCTGATGGAGACATTTTCCACATTTAGAAATGCCAAATACTAAAGGACATAGGTTTATGGTAAGAGGCAGAAAGTTTAAAGTAGATGTGCAAGACAAATATTTTATATCTAGTGCCAGGTGGCTCGGGTATGCTGCCAGGGAGGTGGTGGAAGCAGATATGTTGATGTTCGAGTTCCATGTTCCATCACACACCTGACTCTTCAGTAAAGTAAGTAATCCATTTCTGATGCAGCAAGTTTCTCAATGACCTTCAAGTGTGAGGGGGGAGGGGGGGGAATGACAGCATTTGCATGATACAAATGTTGAGCAATTACTACTTTAGACTTTAGAAATATAGCGTGGAAACAGGCCCTTCAACCCATGGAGTCCATACCGATCATGATCACATGTACACTAGCACTATCCTACATTCTAAGGACAATTTACAGAAGCCAATTAACCTGCAAACCTGTACATCTTTGGGAGTGCGGGAGAAAACTGGTGCATCTGGAGAAAACCCACGTGGTCACAGAGAGAAGATACAAACTCCATACAGAGAGCACCCGTAGTCAGGATCAAACTCGGGTCCCAGGCGCTGCAAGGCAGCAACTCTACCGCTGCGCCACTGTGCAGCCACATCTAACCGGAAAGCCAAAGTACTCAGTTGATTTTCAACAAGTTCTACATGGTCACAATCCTAGAGATCATAATTAGCCAGAAAATAAATTGGACCAGGTCTGTAAAGACTGTTAATACAAAAGCATCAGCAATGGTATCTGACGCCAAATGACTCAACTCCTGACTCTACAAAGCCTTTCCACATTTAGAAAGCAAAGAGTAATGGATTACTGTTCATTTTCCTGCACAAGTCTATTATGTAAGATGACTTACACCATCTGGAACAAAGGTGTCTGCATGATTAACACCTTGACTAAAAGGATTACAGCTGTTAAAGATGTATGTCACTTTCTCAAGAACAATTAGGAATGGGCACATGCTTTGTCAGTATTGGCCATATCCTATATAAATATACAAAAAGTCTTGTTCATTACACAAAGGGAACAAGTGAAAGTTTAACAAAAGCTTAACTGTGCAGAAATTCTAATAATTTTCAAAAGACAAACAGCAATGTTAAATTCTTTATGAAACGTTTGTTTTAAATTAATGCACCTTACCCTTTGATCTTCTTCCCATTGTCTTTGCTCATCTTCATTCTCAAAATAAATGCCATCTTTACCATCCTCCCTTCTACCTAAATTAAATTGAGATATTTACAGTTTAGTCGAATACAGCAAATCAACCATAGCTGCAGTAGAGGGTGAGACTTTCAATCACAATTTGATTACGTTAAATTTCCAAATCTGCACAAGAAACCGGAGCACCCCGAGAAAACCCCCATACTCATAGAGAACCGACAAACTCCGCACAGACAGCACCCGTAGTCTGGATCGAACCCAGGTCTTTGGCATTATGAGGCAGCAGCTCTATCACTGCGCCAGTAAGCATTCCTTGGAATTCGGAAGAACAAGGAATTACGTGATTTTAAGGGAGCTTGACAGGTAGATATTGGAATGTTGTCACTAAGGGTGCAATATTACGCTTGTGTAATATTACACCCTTTGTGAAAACGTGTAATATTAATAAGGTTTTAAAAGAACTATATCAATAGCAGGAAAAGCATCTAAAACTATACCTTTGCCTTTGGAAAGTCGCGGCGTTGCCCCCAGATGCTTTCTGTCATCAGCCCATTCATTGTATTTATACGATGGCGTTGGTAAAGGTGTATCCTCTTCATAATGGTTCCTTCTAGATCTGAACCAAACAAGACATCCAAATACCATTTTTCCCTTCATATTCAAGTACTTACCCAGGTAGTAAACTCTAAAATAGTCTATGGTGGCAAAATATACATTACAGAACAGAATGTTTACAGGGACGACAGATGGCACAATGGGCTAAGTGTTCGGCTGGCGACCGGAAGGTAGCCGGTTCGAATCCCGCTTGGAGTGCATACTGTCGTTGTGTCCTTGGGCAAGACACTTCACCCACCTTTGCCTGTGTGTGAATGTGTGTGAGTGATTGGTGGTGGTCGGAGGGGCCGTAGGCGCAGAATGGCAGCCACGCTTCCATCAGTCTGCCCCAGGGCAGCTGTGGCTACAGAAGTAGCTTACCACCACCGAGTGTGACTGAGGAGTGAATGAATAATGCGATGTAAAGCGCCTTGAGTATTAGAAAGGCGCTATATAAATCCCATCCATTATTATTATTATAGAATGAATCATGGTACTTTGGATTTGTTAAATGTTGTAATTATTTGATTCATTTATGTACAGGCATAGCACTAGAAATGGATATTGAAAGGCTATACAGCGCAAGCAATTCTATTCCACGATATAATCAACTAAATAAGCATCTTTCTGTCAAGAAGCGTTTTTATGTCACAGGGAAACAGAATCCACACCATCTCAAATAGCTTACAATAAATTATTTTCATTGTGATCTTTGCCATATCCACATTTATGACAATGCATGAAATATTAGCATAGAATACTGCATTATCATGCATTGCTGCCAAAGCTCTATGTGTGCAATACTTAGATTGTGTTACTTATGTAATTTTTCAAAATTATAGTAAAGCGCCTGTCCCACTTTCTCGAGTCCTCTGTCGAGTTGAAAGGATCTTAAAAAAAAAATCAAGATTGTGATCTACGAACTCCTCCTCCCAACTATCTTTTTACTCGTGGACTTTGTCATGCTGGAAAAAAGCCCCGACTTACCTGATACCCCGAGTACCTACGGCTGGCATAACGAGCCGCGACGATATATCTACGGACTCCTACGGACATTCTCAGAGTTTGAATCAAGGGGAAAATTTGTGAGAATTTGTGAGTAACACGGGAAAGGCCCTTAAAGAAATCCTTGTTCAATACTAAAACTTAACTCCAATGCAAATATTTAATGTAAATATCACACTGAAAATAAGTTACCATTACACATTCAAAAGAAACCATCTTTAAGTTACTTAAAACAGAATGACTTGGGTTGTCTTATATTTTCATCTTCCTCACCAATTTTTTCAGCTAACAACCTAGTCTACTCCAATTCCTCATTCACTCTTTGGTATCTCATCCAAAGCAGCCAATAATCAGGTAGCAGCCCTGATAATTCTTCAACATTGGGAAATGTTTGAAATCACTCAAAGACATCTGTGGAATTACTATCTATCTATCTATCTATCTGATTTGAGATCAGTTAGCATAGATCAATTAGGGCACAAACCCAGGGTATATTTGCTCTGGCTCTTCATCATGACCCATCATGGGAAATTGTCCACAATGAGCGATTTAACTATCACGATGTTTAAATTGTAGTTGGGTCTACAATAATCACGGCTACAGTCTCTTCGAGTGCCAAATGCTTTATCAACAACACAATCAGAATTGTATTTTATCCCCATCAGATAGAAGTTCCTTCCTGAAAAGCTGAAGCAGCAGCCATAATCATAACACCACAGCCATCTGTACTTAAAGTATATTCTTTGCTTTGGATTTCCATACCTTTCTTTATCACGTCTCTCAGTATCCCGGCCTGAACTCCGATAACTTCTTTCACTCTTATCCAAATCCCTTTGCGAGGGAGTAGGAGATGGTGATTCCCATTGAGATCGATGTGAATAATAATTTCCATTCCCACTGTCATCATCCTCCCAGCTAGATCGAGAAGGAGTAAGAGCATCTATAAAACAAGGCATTTCAACAGTAATGCAAAACATTAAAATCAGGCCCCTTTCATTTCATTCTAAGCCATCAAACTACCCACCACCCACGTTCACTCTTGCTGCATCTTCTACATGAAAGAGCTGGAACCAAAGAATCTATTCCACATTTTGGCAATGCTGTTGGTAAATGTGAAATTGTTCTATAATTTTCTCATATTTTGCTTTTTCCCCCCCACTGGTCTAGGTGAAACCTCTAATGTGAACAGATTTTAAAAGCTAAGAGACAGGAGACACCAATAACCCATTGGAAAAAGAGCAGTACTATGAGACTGCTGGAGATAAAGTTATTTCTATATTTGGGCAGACAAAAATGCTGGAGAAACTCAGCGGGAGAGGCAGCATCTGTGGAGTGAAGGAAATAGGCAACGTTTCGGGTCGAGACCCTTCTTCAGACTAGACACAAATCTAGTCAAATCGCAGGTCACCAAAATAAATTTAGGGAAGTAAGAACATTATTAAGCAGAATAATTTAGATGGCTCAGCAAGATCATGATTGACCCTGTGTTTCAAATCTACATTCACACTTGTACCCAGTATCATCCGATATTTTTTTCGGTAACTCGCTTTTGATTCCGGCCTTTAATACACTCAATGAGTGAGAGACTACCATAGTCCCATCAGAAAATATCACAAACCTCTGCCAAAGGGATATTTTATTTCAATCCTAACTGGTAAACTGCTTTCTTGGATCTTTGCCTGCCAGCTTCTGACAGAAGCATACGCTGAGAGACACTTATCTATCATCCTTTTTCAAACTTTTTCACATCAAAGCAATCATTCTTCAAAATTCCAGAGAATAAAGATCTATCTTATTCATTCTCGTTCGTCTGTGGCAGGAAAGTAAATAGAGTCAAAGTCACGGTCCAATCCTTGTGTTCTACCCATGGAGTGGAACAGACAATGCGACAGCCAACAGGAAGAAGCGGCAGCTGGTGAGAGGAGAGGGAGTGGCATGGTGACCGAGCGCATCTTGTCACTGGCAGGGGCGAGAAGAAGAAAACCGTCGCCAGGGGTACAACATGAGCGGCTACAATAGCCATGTCAAACCGACCATACGGTGGGTGAGGAAGGGTTCACTGGTGTAAACCAGCATCAACGGCACCTAGTTTGAAGGTGAAACAACACAAAGTGCTGGAGTAACCAGCAGACCGAATCAGTCTGAAGAAGGGTTCTGACATCCTCTATCCATATTCTCTAGAGATGCTGCCTGACCTGCTGGGTTACTGCAGTTCCTAGTTTCAAAAACATACAACGATAATACCATATTCGGCTAGAGTGGACAATCGGCAATAACAGACACCATTTCCCCCCCAACTATTGTCTGTTGCTACAAGAATTTATTGTATTTATGTTCTAATTGTCAAGACCAAAGAGGAGTGACACAGAAAATAGGAATAAATAAGCATGGAGAACAGATAAATAATTGGCAAATGAATTTCAACATGAATAATTGAGAGATTTTACAATTGACAAGAGTAAGAGAGATCAGCTTATTTGGAAAATAATAATCTAAATGTAAAGTAGAAAAAGCTCAAAAGCAGAAACACACTAATCATCTAGGTTAATAGGGCCATAATAGAGGATTTATTTCCAGTCAGATTGGAAAATATTTAAACTCATCTTGTAATGAACACTAGCTCTGCGAGCCATCTCTTGGGGAAGGCTCCAAAGAGATTTACAAAAATGGTTCTAGGAAAGAGAAACTGAACAGACTGGACAGACTGGAAAAGCAGATATTGTTGTTCTTCTTAAAATAGAACAAGTTACAATGGGTAGAACACAAAGGTTGGAGAAGGTAAAGGCTGGGTCAGGCAGTGTATCTGGAGGATATGGATAGGTGACATTACAGGTCTGGGCCCTTCATCAGACTGTTTCATGGAGGTCTGATGAGGTATTTAAAAGCCTTGAAGGGTATAGACAAAAATGAAAGAAAACACATGATCTCATTGGCAAAGTTGGGGGGGGGGGGGGGGGGGGGGGGTGGTCAAGAACTTTGGAACATAAAATGAGGATGATTTGCAGAAGAAACTGAGAATAATTCTTAATTATGCAGTCACTGTTTAGTGTCCAGAATGCACCGACGGCGACTGTATTGGATGCAGATTCAATAGTAACGTTCGAAATAATCTGAAAGGATACAATCTGCAGGGCTATGAAGAAATGACAGGTAAATGGGACTAGCTGGATTGCTCTTACACAGAACCAGAATTGAATCTGTGGGCCAAATGGCCTTGTGATCTGAGAAGTGAGCAATAAATTCAAGCATTAATTGCATGAATCATCACTAATGTTTTTCCTCCTAGCCATTTTCCATGCAAATAATGTAGACCGAGCAGGTCTACATTATTCAAAAACAAGCAGCAGATTAACTATTCAATAATAATCAAACTGCATAAAAAAGGTATAATTTCTCCACATAAAATTAGGAAACATTTTCATTCATTCTAAATATTGATCAATATTTGTGCTCACCTTTCAATCTGTGCCTGGGTGTGTCAGGTTCATCTTTTCTGCTATTTCTACTTCGATCTGAGGAATTGTCTCTGTACCCTCTCTCACTTCGCTCCAACCTGTCTCTGTCCTTCGCTCTGGAAGAGCTGGACCTGCTCCACTCTCGATCATCTAGAAAGAACAATATAAATAACCATATTATCAGGATGGAGCTAATTTACATTTTCCCAGATGAAGACAAGCTATGGTAGAGCACTTGCAAAACTTGTATTTGACTACCAGGTCTGTAAGGCTCAATTTTTCTCTCCCTATTGTTTTTTTGAATAGCATTATTACATTTTCCACTCTCCAATTACTTATTTCAATAATAAATTTTCAAATCTTAGCACTGAATATAATTTACATAACCAATACAAAGCAAACAGATGGCCAGAAAAATTGACCCTTTCTTTACTTGAAAACTATTACTTTATTTTCAAGTGACATGCTTAATACTTAACATTTTATTTTTAGTGAAATTATTATTATTATTCCAGGAGTCTTAACATTTTCATTAAATGAACAATTCTAATTTGGTAATCAGACAATATAGAACAAATTCAAAAGTCATCTCAATGCATTCAGCATCGTTAATGTTTCCCCTTAGCAATATGCTATCTGAGCAGATTTAAACCTTGTTATAAACTGTTTAAGCTTTTAAAAATTAAGAGAATCAAGGAATGTATGGTTGGTGCAGTAAAGTGGTACTGAGGTATTTCAGCCATGTGGCAATAAAGGCATGAGGGAACAAATGGCTTTCTCCAGCTTTTACAGTATCCTCCATAATGTTTGGGACAAAGACCCATCATTTATTTATTTGCTTATGTACTCCACAATTTGAGATTTGTAATAGAAAAAAAAATCACATGTGGTTAAAGTGCACATTGTCAGATATTAATAAAGGTCATTTTTCTACATTTTGGTTTCACCATGTAGAAATAACAGCAGTGTTTATGCATGGTCCCCACATTTCAGGGCACCATAATGTGTGGGACACAGCAATGTCATGCAAATGAAAGTAGTCATGTTTAGTATTTTGTTGCATATCCTTTGCATGCAATGACTGCGATTCATGGACATCGCCAGTTGCTGATGTCTTCTCTGGTGATGCTCTGCCAGGCCCGTATTGCAGCCACCTTGAGCTTATGCTTGTTTTGGGGGCTAGTCCCCTTCAGTTTTTTCCTTAAA
The DNA here is from genome assembly GCF_010909765.2 of Amblyraja radiata. Taxonomy (NCBI): domain Eukaryota; kingdom Metazoa; phylum Chordata; class Chondrichthyes; order Rajiformes; family Rajidae; genus Amblyraja; species Amblyraja radiata. The sequence continues at coordinate 10,226,050 of NC_045972.1, read as the reverse complement.
AGGCATGCTTAATTGGGTTCAGATTGGGTGATTGACTTGGCCACTCAAGAATTTACCATTTTTGGCTTTGTTTATAGCAACTGGCAATTTGTTTGGGATCATTGTCTCACTCTAGAATGAACGGCCGTCCAATGAGTTTTGAGGCATTTGTTTGAATGAGCAGATAAGATGTGTCTATACACTTCAGAATTCAGTATGCTACTACCATCAACAATTGTATCATCAATTAAGATGAGTGAGCCAGTACCTTCAGCAGCCATACATGCCCAGGCCATAACACCCCACCATTGATGTGCTTTGGATCTCGGGCAGTTCCTTCTCTCCTCCATACTATGCTCTTGCTATGACTCTGATAAGTTAATCTTTGTCTCATCTCTCCACGAGACCTTTTTCCAGAACTGTGTTTGGTCTTTTAAGCACTTCTTGGCAAACTGTAACCTGGCCATCCTATTTTTGCAGCTAACCAGTGGTTTGCATCTTGCAGTTTAGCCTCTGTATTTATGTTCATGAAGTCTTCTGCAGACAGTGGTCATTGACAAATCCACACCCGACTCCTGAAAAGTGTTTCTGATCTGTCTGCAGGTGCTTGGGGATTTTTCTTTATTATGGAGAGAATTCTTCTGTGGAGATCTTCCTTGGCCTGCCAGTCCTATTGCAATTAGTAAGCTTACCAGTGCTCTCTTTCTTCTTAATGATGTTCCAGTTGATTTTGGTATGCCTAAGATTTGGCTGATGTCTATAACAGTTTTATTCTTGTTTCTCAGTCACATAATGGCTTCTTTGACTTTCATTGGCACAACTTTGGTCCTCATGTTGATAAACAGCAATAAAAGTTTCCAAAGGTGATGGAAAGACTGGACGAAAGACTAAGTGCTGAGAGCTCTCTTATACCTGCATTAAGGAGGCAATTAAACACACCTGAGCAATTACAAACACCTGTGAAGCCATGTGCCCCAAACATTATGGTGCCCTGAAATGGGGGGGGGGGGGGGGGGGGACGACTGTGTATAAACACAGCTGGTGAAACCAAAATGTATAAAAAATACCCCTAAATATAGCAATGTTACAAAATTTTGAGATTTTAAAAATCAAGTCTGTAATTTATCCCATCAGATAAAGCATAAAAATAAGTTTAATTTGACATCTAATTCACTTTCATATCTCAAGTATTTAAAAGGTTATGGCCATTTTCATACTCGGAAATGAGCATCTTGTTCCCTATTGATTTTCTATGGACATAACAAAAAAGTTGTGATCGTGAACAGTCAAAAGCCCATAACTTTCTTAAAAATTAAGAGAACTGAATGAAATTTTCAGTTATCATAGATTGAAGCATTCTGAAACAAATATAAAATAATCTTACTTGGATGACCTGAAATTAAAGCATATAATTAGTTAGTTACCTAATTGTAGCTAATTTCAGACTTCAATTACTAGATCTCAACATCTATCCATTTCTTAATAAATGATTAACATTTTTAAATAGCCTAAATGTCCAAATAATATTCACAAATAATTCACAATAAAACATGATTTTAAAATCTCATTTACATTAATTTATAGGCCAAATGGAAGGAATTCAGTGTTCAATTGCTGTAAATAAATGCCCATTTAAATCAGCTTTCTAGCGGGATCCTGTGGAACGCGCTGGTTTAGAACGTTCACATTGCGGTAGATTTGTGCCTCAAATGCCGAGAAAAATACTGCGCGATATAATGGGCCCAAATTGAGCTACTCGCAATATTAAATTTTGTATAAAAGGATCTTTAGAAGCCCTTTTGAATGTAAAAATATACAACCTACCTTCTGCTATTTTCTTTATGAGACTCTGCGGTTGCTGACGGTCGCGGGTTTAAAGATTGATTTTTAAACTACTATAACTATTATTCAAGGCCTTTAAACCTAATAATAGCTTTTGCGACGGGGTCTATCAGCGATTTTTCGTTAATAATTAACTAGGCTGAACATTTTCGATTGGAACAGCTTAGAGAAAATCGCGTTTTAAACCCGCCCCCTCTAAACGGCGCCAAAATCGCGCACAACCTCAGCGGCAGATCTTCAACGACGCTTCAGGTAGGCTTTGCAACATACCTACTAAATATAATCTGACAATGTGCACTTTAACCACGTGCGATTTTTTTTTCTATTACAAATCTCAAATTGTGGAGTACAGTGGCAAATAAATAAATGATGGTCTTTGTCCCAAACATTGAGGGCACTGAACTTCCGATATGTTTAAATTGACAGATAGGTTTTGCAGGAAATATAAATATCGAAGTTCCCAATGGCAGCAGAGCTGGAGTCCCAAAATATGACAGCAACATCAGGTAAAATGATACAGTGAATTTGATTCACCATTGCAACTACATTTATGACACAAATAAAAAATAGTTAAAGACTTACCTCTATCCCTCCTTGATTCGCGATCATGGTCTCTGCTTCGATCTCTTTTCTTTTCCTTATCACTGTCCTTTGAAGATGCATAAACTCCGTGTTCTCGGCGATCTCGTTCTCTTTGCCGATGCCGTTCCTTAAACTCCTCGCTAACACCACCTGTGTGTGAAGGTGTCTCTGCACCAGAACTCCGATAATATCTGCAAGAAATTTAACAATATTTAAACAATGCTCACGTAAAATATAGTGCCATAACTATTGTTTACAGTTTTAACTTAAATAGCAACCATTCAATTGTATTTACTGAATATCAAAGCATTGCACACAATTTTTCTGGCAATAATCTCTAGAATATTAATCAAAAATTTAATGCAAAAATAAACTTATATACTTTGCAAACAAATTAAATACAATCCACTTGTTAGCTTACGCCAGAACTTGCTAACAGCAATGAACCACTAACTCTTAATAATTACCCATTATGTACTTGTTGTATGAAATTGACCTGGTCCTAAACGTATGAGCTTGTAAGTAGGACCTGGGGGTCAAGGAAAGAGCGTTCACGTCACGGCCCTGTTTTCACCAATCTTTCCACCATCACGCACGATAAGCACAAGAAGCGCAAGACAGACACCATTATATGCTGATGCCGAGAAGTGCGTTCAGCTCTGGCTGAACACTTCTAATCTTGTGTGTGGACTCGATAAGAAGAAGTAGGACCCTGGGAAATACATGCAGCAGCTTGGCGTTTTAGGAGAAGGATGGTGAGGATAATGGTGGTAGAGCAAGGCTTGCAAATAAAACAGCAAACAAGAACATGACAGTGGCAATGCAGTGCGGATGATCAGCCATAATCATATTTGAATGGCTGGCTCGAAGGGCCGAATGGCCTACTCCTGCACCTATTGTCTATTGAACAGATTTCAAACTTGTCAGAGTTGTACAGAATAGAAACAGGCACTTCAGCCCACCTAGTCTATTCCAACTATCATTCCTATCTATACTAATCCCACATGCCTGTATTTATTGCATATCCCTCTATACACCGCTAACTAAAGTACCTGTCTAGATACCTGCAAAATGTTGTTACTGTCCCTGCCTCCAACACCTTCTCTGGCAGCTCATTCCAGATACCAACTTCTCGGTATTAAAAATGTGCCCTTCGGTTCCCCTTTATACCTCCTTCCTCTCACTTACGGCCTCTAGTTTTAGTCACTGCAACCATGAGAAGAATTTGCATTCTTACCCAAGATATTGCTTGTGTCATTTTACTTTGTTGAATGAGATAGATGCTTTAAGCAAATTTGGACATAGTACAGCGGAAAACAAACAAAAACACAAAAGGTTTTATAAGCATTATTAACATTAGTCAACTAAAATGTCTTGCCTCTCCTTTTTCCCAGCTTTGGCAGCTTTGCTATCGCTCTCCTCAATTGGGCCAAAGTCTTCCTTTCCTTCTTCCCAGTCTTTGTATGAGGACACCTTGGATTTCTTCTTTTCCTCTTTTTCTTCCTTCTCTTCTTTTTCTTTTCTCTTCTGAGCAGCCAATTTATCAAGCCCCAGTAGTGAGGCCTTTGGTGCTGGGGCTCGAAAGATGTGCTGATCATCTGTGGCACTCTTCTTTTTTATTATCAATCCCCCAATCTGATTGTCAGGGTCATAGCCCTCCAACCTGTGAATGGCATCATCATCATTCATGCTTGAAAGTATGCACGCATAAAATCCACTAAACGGTCGTCTTTGCGGGAATTAGGTACAGGCCCCTAAAAACAGGTTGTAAAAATAATTATTGCAAAAATTAATTATTAATGAAAATTACAACGATTAAAATTCAGCAGAGTGTGATTAAAGATAGTAACTGCAATTATTTATACTTGATAAAGTGTGTTATCCCACATTTGGGAGTTTATCTAAATGCAGATACCCTCAACATGACATGCTATCCACACATTCAGGTGCAAGGCCATCAAAACACCCTTTATTAAACTAGACAGGCTTTATAATACAAAACATTAATGTATAAGGTAATTCATACTCGTTTACAAGTTATGACCCTCAAAAGTCATTTCAGATAATTAAATTGTTAAATCTGTTTCAACTATTCTACCATAACAGGTATTTCTTTGCACACGTGTAGAATGCAACAGTAGAAGTCAAGCGATATGTAAAAATCTATTGAAATGACACTAGCAATGTGTACAATTATGGTAATCACATCACAGAAAGGATATATCTGCACATGTTGAGCATCATCCTGATATACTAAGGAGGCGACTGACAGATATTTGAATTGCCAACAGGAGGGGAGATCAGATTGGGGTATTAATGCCAGCCACTATTTTGTTGGCTCAAGGGGACGAGTGGTCTCCTCTGCCACTTCCAATGTTCTTGTGAACTTGCCATGGCATTTCCCACTTATGAGTGGCATAGACACAGTAGATGGTCAGTGTCTTTTTCCCAGATTGGAAATGTCGAATACTGGAGGACAAAGCTTTAAGATGGTAGGGGGAAAGTTTAAAGGAGATTCACAAGGTAAGATTTTATTTTAAACACCAAGAATGGTAGGTGCCAATAATGTGCTGCCAGATAATGTGGTGGAAGCAGATCAGGGGCAGCACAGTGGCACAGCTGTATGCTGCTGCCTTACAGAGCCAGAGACCCAGGTTCAATCCTAACTACGGGGGCTGTCTGTATGGAATTTGTACAGTCTCCCTGTGACGGCGTATGATTTTTCCAGGTGCTCCGTCCGGTTTCTTCCCACATTCCAAACAAGTGCAGGTTTGTAGGTTAATTGGCTTCTGTAAATTGTCCTCAGTGTAGAAGTGACCGCTGGTCAGCAGGTACACAGTGGGCCATGGGGCTGTTTCCAAACTATATCTCTAAACTAAACAGATACAACAGCAACATTTAAGAGACATTTAGGCAGGGGATGGAAGTATAAAGAACAATTGCAGGCAGATGTGCAGTTTAAATTAACATCATGTTTATACAGATATTGTAGGCCAAAGAACCTGTCCCCGTGCTATAATGTTTTAACTTCCAAAACAGTTGCAAATGTAACATTGAAAGAGCAGAAAGAATCAAATAGGGTGTGGACACCAAAGTAATTGTGAATTATCATGCAAATTCCATGTAAATTCTGCAGACCAAGCGCGATTTAAACCAAATAGAAACAGAACATTATCAGACCCACTCGAGTAAAGAAATAATTGTCAAGAGAATGCAGCAAAAGACAAAAGTAGTTAGTGTTCCAGGGAGTTTGAGAGCAGATATATTTGCCGAGCTTTGCTGATGATCTAGTACTATTGTTATTCATTTTATTTGTATTGCTGGGAGTAGTGGTTTTCAAATTGTTTTTCAGATGACCTGTTTTAACCAAAGAGTTCACCAATGAGATTCAATAATAATAACCAGATAACTAAAAATCTAATATAGGTAGTTAAACCACTTTAGTTAAACCTTGATAGCAAGTGTCAGAAGAAATTTATATATTTCAAGTAAATTTCTCTGTTAGGTTGTTAGAACGGGAAGATTTAGAGCAACCAGGGCAGACGCGTAACATGCAGTTATCAATCTCTCACTGGCCCAGGGTGTTGTCCCCACTTGCCTCAAGACATCAACCATCGTGCCAGTGCCCAAACAGTCAGCCACAGGGAGCCTCAACGATTTCCGCCCAGTGGCACTCACCCCTGTCATTGCTAAGTGCTTTGAGCGGCTGATCTTGGCTCACCTCAAAGCCAGCCTCCCCCCCACACTGGACCCACATCAGTTTGCCTACCGGGCCAACAGGTCTACAGAGGACGCCATATCGGCGGCCCTACACTCTGCCCTGACCCACCTGGACAACAACAACTCCTACATCAGGTTGCTGTTCATTGATTTCAGCTCCGCTTTTAACACTGTCATCCCCGCCAGCTTGATCACCAAACTCAGCGGGCTTGGCATCTCCACCTCCCTCTGCAACTGGACACTGGATTTCCTCACCAACAGACCACAGTCTGTTAGGGTCAACAACCTCACCTCCACCACTATAACACTGAACACTGGCGTGCCACAGGGCTGTGTGCTCAGCCCTCTCCTCTACTCCCTCTTCACCCACGACTGCATCCCTAAGTACGGATCCAACGCCATCATTAAGTTTGCTGACGACACCACGGTGGTAGGACTGATCAGTGACAACGATGAGTCAGCCTACAGAGAGGAGGTCCAGCACCTGACAACCTGGTGTGCCAACAATAACCTCGCCCTCAACTCCAAGAAGACGAAGGAAATTATTGTCGACTTCAGGAAGGTCAGAGGGGGCAGACATACCCCCATCCATATAAACGGGACTGAGGTGGAGCGCGTCTCCAGCTACAAATTCCTCGGGGTACACATCTCGGTGGATTTGTCCTGGTCCCTCAACACCTCCAAGCTGATCAAAAAGGCACAGCAGCGCCTTTACTTCCTGAGGAGGCTCAAGAAAGCCCACCTGTCCCCCCAGATCCTGACCAACTTCTACCGGTGTACCATCGAGAGCATCCTGACCACCTGCTTCACGGTATGGTACAGCAGCTGCACTGTTGCGGACAGGAAGGCACTACAACGGGTGGCGAAAACCGCGCAGCACATCATCGGTGCCCCGCTCCCTGCCATGGATGCCCTCCACCGAAAACGGTGTCTGAAACGGGCTGGGAAGATCATTAAAGACCCCTCCCACCCCAACCATGGACTGTTTGCCCTCCTCCCATCAGGGAGGCGGTACAGGAGCCTCAGGTCTCGTACCAGTAGGATGAGGAACAGCTTCTACAATTATACCGTCGCATTGTTGAACTCGGAGTCACGCCGATAGATTCCTCCGGTCCCTCCGTCCCCATTGTTTAATTATTCTGTATTTTTTATTATTCTGTATCCTCTTTTTTTTTTAAATTTCTATATTGCACTACTACTACGGACTGACGCAAAACTGCATTTCGTTGTACCCATACTCAGTATTTGTGCAATGACATTAAAGTTGAATTGAATGCAGTTATCATGAAGCCAAAGAAGTGAACAGCACAGAAACGGGCTCTCAGAATATCACTTCAATGACAGCCTTTTTGCCCATCTATATTAATCCCTTTGACCCACTTTAGATCCATATCCTTCTATGCCTTGCCATGCAATTCTTCAGCTGTAGACCCATGCGTTTTGATCCACTCTCTCTTGTACGTCCCACAAGCTCATCAGGCCTCCCTAGCTCATGCTCTTCCCAAAAGATTCTTAGAGCAACTTGTAATGGAGCCGACCAGAGAAAAGGCAATTCTGGATTGAGTGTTGTCCAATGAACCAGATATGATAAGAGAACTCGAGGTAAAGGAACACCTTGGAGGTAGTGATCATAATATGATTAGTTTTAATCTGCAATTTGAGAAGGAGAAGGTTAAATCGGAAGTGTCAGTGATGCAGTTGAACAAAGGGGACTATGAAGGCAGGAGCTGGAAAGGTATCCTAGCTGGAATGACGGTGGAACAGCAATGACAGGAATTTCTGGGCATAATCCGGAAGACGCAGGATCATTTCATTCCAAAAGGAAGAAAGATTCTAAGGGGAGTAGGAGGCAACCGTGGCTGACAAGAGAAGTTAGGGATAGAATAAAACTAAAAGAAGAGATGAATAACACAGCAAAGAATAGCCGGAAGACAGAAGATTGGGAAACTTTCAGAGGACAACAGAAGAAAACAAAACAGGCAATACAGGCTGAAAAGATAAAGTACATGGGGAAGCTGGCCAGGAATGTAAAGGAGGACAGTAAAAGCTTCTTTAGGTATGTTAAGTGAGAAAGAATAGCAAAGTCAAATGTGGGTCCCTTGAAGGCAGACTCGGGTGAAATTATTATGGGGAACAAGGAAATGGAAAAGTTGAACAGGTACTTCGGATCTGTCTTCACTAAGGAAGGCACAAACAATCTCCCAGAAGTACTGGATGACAGAGGATCTGAGGGGGTAGAGGAAGTGAAATAAATTTTCCTTAGGCAAGAAATAGTATTGGGTAGGCTAATGGGACTGAAGGATGATAAATCCCCCTGTGCCTGATGGTCTGCATCCCAGGGTCCTCAGGGAGGTGGCACTAGAAATAGTGGACGCATTGGTGATCATTTTCCAATGTTCAATAGATTCAGGATCAGTTCCTGTGGATTGGAGGATAGCTAATGTTATCCCACTTTTCAAGAATGGAGCGAGAAAGAATACGGGGAATTACAGACCAGTTAGCCTGACTTTGGTGCTGGGAAAGATGCTGGAGTCAATTATTAAAGAGGTAATAATGGGGCATTTGGATAGCAGTAAAAGGATTAGTCCAAGTCAGCATGGATTTATGAAAGGAAAATCATGTTTGACTAATTTCCTGGAATTTTTTGAGGATGTGACAAGTAAAATGGATGAAGGGGAGCCAGTGGATGTAGTGTATCTAGGCTTTCAGAAAGCCTTTGATAAGGTCCCGCACGGGAGACTGGTGACTAAAATTAGAGCACATGGTATTGGGGGTAGGGTGTTGACATGGATAGAAAATTGGTTGGCAGACAGGAAGCAAAGAGTAGGAGTGAACAGGTCCTTTTCAGAATGGCAGGCAGTGGCGAGTGGATTGCCGCAAGGCTCGGTGTTGGGGCCGCAACTGTTTACCATATATATTAATGATTTGGAAGAGGGAATTAGGAGCAACACCAGCAAGTTTGCGAATGACACAAAGCTGGGTGGCAGTGTGAACTGCGAAGAGGATGTTCGGAGGTTGTAGGGTGACCTGGACAGTTTGAGTGAGTGGGCAGATGCTTGGCAGATGCAGTACTATAGATAAATGTGAGGTTATCCACTTTGGTGGCAAAAACAAGGGGGCAGATTATTATCTCAATGGGGTTAGGTTAGGAAGAGGTACAGCGAGACCTGGGTGTCACTGAAAGTTGGTGTGCAGGTACAGCAAGCAGTGAAGAAAGCTAATGGAATGTTGTCCTTCATAACAAGAGGATTTCAGTATAGGAGTAGAGAGGTTCTTCTGCAGTTGTATAGGGATCTGATAAGACCACATCTGAAGTATTTACAGTATTCACTGGAGTTTAGAAGGATGAGGGGGCATCTTATAGAAACATATAAAATTATAAAAGGACTGGACAGGCTAGATGCAGGTAAATTGTTCCCAATGTTGGGCGAGTCCAGAACCAGGGGCCACAGTCTTAGAATAAAGGGAGGCCATTTAGGACTGAGGTGAGAAAAAACTTTTTCACCCAGAGAGTTGTGAATTTGTGGAATTCCCTGCAACAGAGGGCAGTGGAGGTCAAATCACTGGATGGGTTTAAGAGAGAGTTAGATAGAGCTCTAGGGGCTGTTGCAATCAAGGGATATGGGGAGAAGGCATGCACGGGTTATTGATTGGGGACGATCAGCCATGATCACAATGAATGGCGGTGCTGGCGCGAAGGACCGAATGGCCTCCTCCTGCATCTATTTTCTATGTTTCTAATGCTCCCACACCCAACATCACAACATTTCCCCAGCCTAGTCAACCTTGCACAGTCCTCCTCATAAACATCTGGAGACCAATATCTAAATTAGATAGCTGTCTCACAAACTAATCAAACAACAGCGTGATATAGTCATCCTCACAAAATCGTAACTCATTAGATAACATGCCAGTCTCATGCTTGGGTACATTTAGTCCCAGCAGGGCAGATCCACTAGAAAAGTTGACAAAAATCACATAGACAGGAAGGACTCCAGGCCCCTTTAACTCCCAAAGCATTAGATAAACCAGAAAAGAAAATATTTTCCTAGCTATTACCTGCAGTTCCTTCCAACACACCTAGTTATTACCTTCTCCCATAACTGATACTCTGGCACATTACAACACAGAAGAAATATTGAAAGTAGCATGGATAAATAAAATACTTTAAGCGGAGAACAACAAAGACAATCATCACATTTGGCTCAGTTGCACCAGCACCAACTCATTTAGCAGCAAAAGATACAAAGCCTCTTAGCTCTCCCAGCCACATTAAAAACACTTGAGCTACGATAGATCAGAAGGTAGACAAAAAAGTTGGAGAAACTCAGCGGGTGAGGCAGCATCTGTGGAGTGAAGGAATAGGCGACATTTCAGGTCAAGACCCTTCTTCCTCAACCCAAAACATTGCCTATTCCTTCGCCCCATAGAAGCTGCCTCACCCGCTGAGTTTCTCCAGCTTTTTTGTCTACCTTCGATTTTTCCAGCACCTGCAGTTCTTTCTTAAATATCTCAAATCCGAAGTTGGGTTTCCTACAGCAACTGAATTTGACATACACGAGGCACAAGTGTGGAGACATACTCTCCATTTGTCTAGATGAATGCAACTCTAAAATCACTCACAACCATCCAGGTGAAAGTATTTTCCTTAATCCACTGGACCAATGCACCACGGTTACTCACCTAGGCTACTCTGACAACCCAAAGCTATGTAGTCCAGCACCAACACGGTAAAGAAATTCAAGTGTAGGAAGGAACTGCAGATGCTGGTTTAAACCGAAGATGGACACAAGAAGCAGGAGTAACTCAGCGGGTCAGAGGGCATGTGTTCCTGGCACATTCCCACCTAGTCATACATGATTGTGACTCGGCGAGTGCAGCAGCATCTATGGAGCGAAGGAAATAGGCAACGTTTCGTCCCGAAACGTTGCCTATTTCCTTCGCTCCATAGATGCTGCTGCACCCGTTGAGTTTCTCCAGCATTTTTGTGTACCTTCGATTTTCCAGCATCTGCAGTTCCTTCTTAAACACATGATTGTGACTCGATCCCTTCGTTATCACTGGGTGTAAATCCTGGAACTCCTTAACGGTACTGCAGGTGTAACCTCACCAGGACACGACGGTTCACGAGGGCCCTTCACTGGGGAGGGGGGGGGATGGAAAGGGAAACGCTGGCCTAATGAATTAAAAAGACCAAACACTTGACAGGGAGCCACGACACTCAAGCAAACCGCCCAAGTTCCACTGTTATCTGAGACAGCGCAGTGGGAAGTTTGTGATTCCACTCACACGGCTTCACATGTTGTTTGAGTCGAGCAGCGCCACATCCAGCGACAACACGGCGGCCATGGCGCGCGCTCCCGCCGACCTCACCGCGGGCCGCGATGGTTGCCGGGGCACGGCCGGAAGTCAGGCCCCGGCTCCCGGACCGCTTCCGGTGAGTGAGTCTCTCTCTCTCTCTCTCGCTCCCCTGTCCGCGGCCGCGATTCATTCTCGACCCGATCGCACACAATGCCCGATTCTGTGGTGGAGAAGGTGGTCGTTCACCCGTTAGTGCTGCTGAGCGTCGTGGATCATTTCAACAGGTGAGGCGGCGGCGAGCCGCGTCTGGGGCCGGCTGCTGGGGACACTTTAGTTGCACTCGGGGCTGGTTCAGGCCCGGCCTTACCCTGCTGAGTCACATTGACAGCCCTTCTTCTCCCAGTGCTCATTCCTAATCCCAACTTGCAGTTTACACCCACAACTATTGTTTTCCATTTTAAACGCGACTCTTGTTATCATGCAACCATTGAATCTTACACTACCAGTTAGATTTCACATTTTGAGTGCAATGTAACCAAAATCCTTTATGCCCAGCCTGATCCATGATCCAGTCATTTGATTCTTAGCAAGAAAATAACACAATCCAATCGTTGAAGTGTTATCGTGAAAATAGCATTGATTTCCTCATCAAATATTGTAAATTCTATTTTTTAATTTAAAAATATGGATCTGCACAGTAGCGTTTGCGTATATCTTGTTTATGTCTAAAACACACTTTATTTCAAAATCACTCACTGAAATTGATACCTCCCTGCAGAATGGAAAATTCGAAGTGCTGATCACACACAGTTGACATTTGTCTAAAATTATTTCACATCTCTGGTATCCTCCAAAATCGTCTGAATTTATATTTGGAAGCCATGAGTAAAATCTAATTCTGTTTCATGGGTGATTATATATTGATAAAGTGGCGTTTCTCCCCTGTTTGGAAAGGAAACCTTAGGCATCCATTGTTTTCTTATCGAAATATAAACTTTTTGTATATTTCCTCCAAGATATCAGATTACACATTAAATAGTGTATTGTTGCATCTTTTCAGTAAGAGCCAAAAATGAAGTCCATGCACTCAAATAGTAATGGGGATGAGGATTGTCACTGAGTGAAAGAAAGACCAGGAATAGGTCATACAGAAACCTGTACCGTCATTCAATATTATCCTTTAATTCCCCGGAACAGCTTAGTAAACCTTTGTTGTAACAGTCTCCAATGCACATAGATCTGCTCTGAACTAAGACCAAAACTTTCTGTCGCAATGCAAACGTGGTCTCACCAATATTGTGTGATTAGCCAATCTTCTCTCCTTGCTAATATGTATTGTATCTATGTATCAACTTATTAAATATCATTTTGAAATTCAAATGTCTGCAGGTTTCCTTTTACCCAGCCTGCCATCTGCATCCTCAAGGAATTCTATTTTGAAAGTCTGAAATGTGATGCCAGATGAATGGGATATAGGTGGAATGGGGCAGCGGGGGAGGGGAAAGAATGGCAGGATAGTTGAAATGAGTACACATCAAGGTCGAGCACAGTTGTTGGTTACTACCTAAAATTAGATAATTCAATGCTCGTAGGTCGTAAGCTTACCTCTGTCCCTTCCAGGTTTGCTTCTGCTTCAAATGTCACACTTTTTTCAGCCTTTTGTCTTTGTTTAATCTCTAGCCTTTGTCCACCCATCTGCCAATTAAAACGTATCCACCTATCACTTTCCTGGCTTTCTCCCACCTCCAGCTTCCTCCCCCCTACAATCAGTCGGAGGAAGTGTCCCAACCTGAAACGTTGCCTTTCTACATCCTCCAGAGATGCTGCCTGACCACCTTTGAATCACTCCAGTACTATGTGTCTTTATTTCCTCATTGATCAGTTCAGTGAGCTAAACTGTGATTCAGCCTCTCCAGCATTCAGTTATATTGATTATCTTGATCAAACCTTTTTTTAACCTAATATAAAACATTTCAAATGTTGGGTCGATGTAGCTCCATATTTCCACTACCTGTTGTATGGAGAAGTCTTTTCAGGCATCATTAGTACTAGTGAATGATTCACAGGGCCCTCCATAATGTTTGGGACAAAGACCTATCATTTATTTATTTGCCTCTGTACTCCATAATTTGAGATTTGTAATAGAAAAAAATCACATGTGGTTAAAGTGCACATTGTCAGATTTTATTAAAGGGTATTTTTATACATTTTGGTTTCACCATGTAGAAATTACAGCTGTGCTAATACATGGACCCCCATTTCAGGGCACCATAATGTATGGGACACATGGCTTCACAGGCGTTTGTAATTGCTCAGGTGTGTTTAATTGCCTCCTTAATGCAGGTATAAGAGAGCTCTCAGTGCCTAGTCTTTCCTCCAGTCTTTCCATCACCTTTGGAAACTTTCATTGCTGTTTATCAACATGAGGACCAAATTTGTGCCAATGAGTCAAAGAAGCCATTATGAGACTGGGAAGCAAGAATAAAACTGTTAGAGACATCAGCCAAACCTTAGACTTACCAAAATCAACCGTTTTGAATATCATTAAGAAGAAAGAGAGCGCTGGTAAGTTATTAATCGCAAAGGGACAGGCAGACCAAGGAAGACCTCCACAGTTGATGACAGAAGAATTCTGAAGAAATCCCCAAACACCTGTCCGACAGAGCAGAAACTCTCTTCAGGAATCAGGTGTGGATTTGTCAATGACCACAGTCCGCAGAGGACTCATGAACAGAAATACAGAGATTACACTGCAAGATGCAAAACCACTGGTTAGCTGCAAAAATAGGATAACCAGATTACAGTTTGCCAAGAAATACTTAAAAGGGCAACCACAGTTCTGAAAAAAGGTCTTGTGGACAGATGAGAGGAAGATTAACATATCAGAGTGATGGCAAGAGCTCCGCGAAAATTGTGTGTGTTTTTAACTTTCATGTTCCTTTTTAACTTATTTCTAAGTTCTAACTCCCTAGTACTAATGAAGTATGGCAGGGAAACCCTTTTAAATCTAAACTCTAGGGCAAACGGAGACTTTTTAAATGCTGTACTTACTGATCCAGCATGGCCAGCAGAGATCAACAGAAGCTACTGCAGCAACAATGGGAGCTCGGCTACAAGGAAAACCTGGAGAAAACATCGAGGTAAGCGGGGGGGGGGAGATTCGGAATAGGCTGAGAGCCCAAGCCTTTCGTCCCCCTCTGCCCAGCATTCTTCTGGTGAATGTCCTGTCCCTGGAAAACAAGCAGGATGACCTCAGGGCGAGGATCAGATTCCAGTGGGACATAAGGGACTGCAACATCCTCTGCCTGACTGAAACATGGCTGACCTCACTGATTCCGGATCAGGTAATCTGCCCAACCGAGTCCTTCACTGGCCATCGTGCTGACAGAACAGAAGCATCTGGGAAATCCAAGGGTGGAGGAGTCTGCTTCATGACCAATAACAACTGGTGCAACCCTGGAAATATCAAGATGCTTTCACGTTCCTGCTCGCTGGACCTAGAGCACCTGACAATCTCATGTCGCCCATTCTACCTTCCCCGGGAGTTTAGCTCAGTGATCATCACAGCCGTCTACATTCCACCACAGGCGGACACCGACGTGGCACTATCGGCCCTACACGATGTGCTCTGTCGACATCAAAACAAGTACCCGGATGCGGCTATGGTGGTGGCTGGAGATTTTAATAAATCAAATCTCAAGAAGGTCATGCCGTACTTCTACCAACACATCACGTGTGCCACCAGGGGGGAGAGAACATTGGACCACTGCTATACGCCGTTCCAGAAGGGCTACAAGGCCGTTTCACTCCCTCCCCTAGGAAAATCTGACCACGCTGCTATTTTCCTGCTGCCGGAGTATAAACAGAGGATAGTTCGGGAAGCGGTAGAGATGAGGGACGTAAAGCGGTGGTCCGACCAGTCAGAGGCCATGCTGCAAGATGCACTGAGCGACTGGAATATGTTCCAAACAAATTCCAGTGACGTCAGTGAGTTCGCGGAAGCAGTCACCGACTTCATCGCAACAATAACCGACAAGATCGTCCCCATGGTAAGGGTAAACACCTTTCCGAATCAAAAACCCTGGGTAGACAGGTCCATTCGTGTTGCCTTGAATGCTCGCACCGCTGCCTACAACTCGGGCCTGGCATCAGGAAACATGGACGTCTACAAGGTAGAGTCCTACCGACTACGAAGGGGGTGAAGGACGCAAAAAGGAGGTACAGGGACAAGATGGAATCACAGATGGAGCAGCAGGACACCAGACGCCTGTGGCAGGGGCTACGGACTGTAACCAACTACCGGAGCACCCCACCCTCATCCGCAAGTGCCGGCACCTCACTAGCTGATGACCTGAACTCCTTTTATGCTAGTTTCGAGATAGGCAACACCACCCCAGGTCTGCCGACTATCGACAATACCGCCAGCGGGCTGGCTAACGAAGTTGAAGGGAGGAATGTGCACACATTCTCGCTGTCCGAGCACGATGTGAGGAGGGCTCTGACACGTGTGAACACGAGGAAAGCTGCAGGTCCCGATGGCATCTCGGGCCGAGTACTCAAGTCCTGTGCTACGCAGCTAGCTCCGGTGCTCACTACAATATTCAACCTCTCCCTGGACAAGTCCGTGGTCCCTGCCTGCTTCAAAAAATCCATCATTGTACCGGTACCAAAAAATGCCTCCCCAGCCTGTCTGAATGACTACCCTCCGGTGGCCCTCACCTCGGTAGTCATTAAATGCTTTGAGAGGCTGGTGAAGAAACACATCTGCACCTTCCTCCCTCGCAACATGGACCCGTTACAATTCGCATACCATCCGAACAGACCCACGGACGATGCGGTCTCCCAGGTTTTGCACACCGCTCTCTCTCATCTTGACAACCAGAAGGGGGGCTACGTGAGGATGCTGTTCATAGACTTCAGTTAAGCCTTCAACACGATAGTCCCCACCAGACTGGCCGAGAAGCTACTGGAATTAGGGCTCAACACCCCCCTGTGTGCCTGGGCCCTGGACTTTCTCACCGCCAGGCCCCAGGTAGTCAAGATGGGAGGGAATACGTCGAAGTCCCTCACCCTGAGCACAGGATCCCCCCAGGGTTGTGTCCTCAGCCCCCTATTGTACTCCCTGTACACACATGACTGTGTGGCTAGGTTAAGCTCCAACTCAATAATCAAGTTTGCTGATGACCCGGTGGTGGTGGGCCTGATCTCAGACAACGATGAGAAGGCCTACCAGGAGGAGGTGGCTGATCTGGCACTCTGGTGTCAGGACAACAGCCTCCTCTTGAACATCAAAAAAACTAAGGAGCTGATCGTGGACTTTAGGAGGGCACATCATCCGAGGACGTACACACCATTGAGGATAAATGGGGATACTGTGGATAGGGTGAGCTGTTTTAAATACCTGGGAGTCCACATCTCTGAGGATATGACATGGACATCACACGCCGCAGCACTCGTGAGTAAGGCAAGGCAGCGCCTTTACCACCTCAGGCAATTGAGGAAATTCAGAGTGTCTCCGAGGATCCTCCAGTGCTTCTACTCAGCGGCTGTGGAAAGCATCTTGTCCGGAAATATTACAATCTGGTTTGGGAATTGCTCTGCCCAGGACAAGAAGGCTCTGCAGAGAGTAGTGCGTTCGGCCGAACGCACTATGGGAACTTCACTCGCCCCTCTGCAGGAACTATACATCAGGAGGTGCAACTCCAGAACCAATAAGATCATGGGAGACCCCTTCCACCCCTGCAACGGACTGTTCCAGCTGCTACGGTCAGGCAAACGCCTCCGTTGCCATGCTGTGAGAACGGAGAGGTTGAGAAGAAGTTTCTTCCCAGAGGCCATTAGGACTGTAAACTCCTATCTCACCAGGGACTAACTTTACTGTACCACTCTCCTGCTTTTTTTTAAATTGCTGTTTTTTTCCCTTTTCCCTTCCGCCCACAATATTTAATATGTAAAAGAATATGTGATTCTGTTCCATTCTGTTTGTAGTTTGTTTGGTTGTTTGTTTGTTTGTTTTTTGCACAAAGTCCGCGAGCATTGCCACTTTTCATTTCACTGCGCATCTCGTATGTGTATTTGACGAATAAACTTGACTTGACTTGAAATGGGGAGTCTATGTATAAACACTGCTGTAATTTCTACATGGTGAAACCAAAATGTATAAAAATGGCCTTTATTAAAATCTGATTGTGCACTTTAACCACGTGATTTTTTTCTATTACAAATCTCAAATTGTGGAGTACAGAGGCAAATAAATAAATGATGGGTCTTTGACCCAAACATTATGGAGGGCACTGTAGCTCAAATCTCCTCCTGCCTTCTTGATCTGGACTCCTGTCCTGTCCCATTTCTATTTTGTGACTGTACATCTAACATGTACCTATCCCACTCATGATGGACAACTGGAAATAATTACAGAATTAATTTTGAATGTAGACCAGACATCTGGAATTAAATAAATTAAACTTCAATACTACATTGAACAGTTTGGTGAAGAACATGCTGTAGTTAAGGTTAACAAAATAGATAAATAAGTGAGAAGTTAAAAGGAATAAAGCTCCACTGATTTTCCGGCAATTTGTGGCACCCACTTTAATCCAGACAAAATGTCTACATCATCGGGACTTCCACGCTGATCGATGTGTCAAATTTTGCTTTGACCTGGAATTTTTTAAGACATGGTATTAGAGTTTTTAGTTTATTAGTGGCATTTTTATGAAGAATCATTTATAATTTATTTTAATATTTAGAATAGGAAAAGTTGGAAATCAAAAACGAGTGGTTGGAGTGTTGCTGGGTTCTTGGCACAAAAAGATACTTGATGTTTCCAACAGTTTTGCAGGTAAGAATTAACATTTGTGAGTAGAATTGTTACAGATCACCAATCATTCATTATTTGAAGTAAATTCCTTGCAACATTGATTTGTTACACCTCACTTGGGCGTAAGTAAATATTGCTCGACTTGAGTGTTGGTGTCGGTAGCATAGTTCCTTAACTGCAGAAATTGATTTTTCTATTTCATACTATAAAGACAAAATTAATCTCAATGTTGATAAACAGATGGCATATAATGTACCTGTAAGTAAGCTGCTTGTATTGTTTAGTACTAGTATTGTTTAGTAACTAGTAATCATTAAAAAAAAAATTTTTAAAGGAAAAATCATTGTTTTATATTTGTTTTTGGATTATTATACAATTGGCCAGTTAAATAATAAGCAATAATGCACATTTTGAAATTCGTTACATTTTTGCGAGTTGTTGTGTTATGAGAGTAAATGGTTATCTTTGCAACTTGCACAAAGAAGGAAATCCACAAATTATATGACAGATATGACAGTTAGAGGTTATCTTTTAGTTTTTATGTATTTCAGAAGCTCTTCATTTTTGAACATTTCTTTATTTCCATTTTAGTCCCATTCGATGAAGATGAGAAAGATGATTCAGTGTGGTTCCTGGATCATGATTATTTGGAGAACATGTATGGGATGTTTAAAAAAGTGAATGGTAAGATTCCTGACTTAAATCCCTTTAGTTTTATAGTTTACATTAAAACGATATTCCAGAAGAGTAACTTTGCATATTATTTTGTAATGCACAAATACCAGAAAGGTTTTCCCTGAAATCAAGTTTGTCGCTTTCTCCTCTCTTGTGAGGCACTTTCATTAGGTAAATACTGTGAAAATGTTTCCCTTTGGGGTAAATAGTATAGGAATATGTGGCAAATGTTATGCTTTGACAAAGAAAAGGAACTGTCTAATGTCAGATTATGTTGCAGAGATCAGGTATGCTATCAAAATTGGCAGAAATCTTCTACTTAAAATCTGCATTTACTTTTCTTAGAAAAATCAATTAAAATTATATGAAATATTCTTAAATCTTGTTGCTTAATTGACATCAGTCATGTTTCCTGTTTTTTAAAAGAGAGATTATGTTAATGTTTTCTCATTCCCAATACTGTTTAATCAATGCAATGAGTGCATTAGCTATTGTCTTAACATTTATTGACTTGCATTTTAATGGGTGTTTATCTACCTGTCAGCTAGGGAAAGGATCGTTGGATGGTACCACACTGGACCCAAGTTGCACAAAAACGACATTGCCATCAATGAACTTATGAAACGATACTGTCCTAATTCCGTAAGGTTTTAGATTTTCTATTTTTAAATAACTTAAGAACTTAATGGTAAAATGCACTATTTGACAAAGCATATCAAGCATTTGTTTTGTATGCCAATCTAAATTGTTTCATAGCATATAGCTTTTTAAAAATGATTTAACGGGTTTTTTCAATACATTGCATTCTGTTATTTTGTGGTGTTGCTTTTCTTTTTGAAAATGAAATCTCTTAATTGGTGACTGGTTTGACAATTTAATTTTAATCCATATATTTTTGTAGTGATATATTTTTCACATCAAAGAGCTGGGTCTTGCTCAAACCCACTGTGTAAATGGAAGTGTGCATGCCTGTATGTGTTTCTATGACATTTCAGTTCAACAAAAAAAAATGTTTGCTATGCAGCATTTCACCAGCGTTTTCTGTACGGTCATTGTCTATCTGTTTGTGTGTTGGGTCAGGTAAACAATTTGGAATGAGATTAATATCCTGTGTATTTAAGGATTAATTGTTATTTTAATTATTTAAGATTATCAAGCATTTGCATTCTTTAAATACAAGAATTGAATAGCATGTGGATCAAAGTGAACGTGTGGCAGCCACTTTGATTTAAATGGGTTTGAGATTAAAATGGAGTAATAACCTGACTGGGACAAATAACAGGCAGTGCAGTGGCACACTGTTAGTCCAGGGGCCTGGTTCCATCCTCACTTCAGTTGCTGTTTGTGTAGTGTTTGTACATTCTACTTGTGACCACATGGGCTTTCACCTGAGTTTTAGATTTCAACCCACATCCCAACAATTTGCTGGTAGGTTCACTGCCTACTGTAATTTACTCTTAGTATAGATAAATGGCAAATGAATCAAAGGGGAGTTGATGGGATCATGAAAGAGAATAATAGGGCTACAATGCAAATGAGACTGATGGAATTGTTATTCTGTAGTGAGCCTGGATCTTCACTAAATGACTTCTTGTGCTACAATAAGTAGGCAAGGTGGAAACAAAAATGAAAAGATTAGGTATCAAAATGTTTCATTGAAGTTTTATACTGCAAGTAGTTAGGACAGACAAGAGACTGCAGATACTAGAACCTTAAACAAAAAATAAAGTGCTGGAGGATTGATCAGTCTGAAAAAGGGTCCCAACCTAGATGGTTGTCTGTCCATTTCCCTCCACAGATGTTGCCTGGCCAACTGAGTTTCTCCAGCACTTTGTTTTTTTACTGCAAATAGTTTGTTTCTTGTAAATTTAATCTGACTGGAATTTAAAAAGTTTATGGAAAAGGAATGCTAGAGACAGTTCCCTAAATTTCTGTTTTGAGATTCATTTGCAACACTTGTGAAGAATATGAAACATCATCATAGATGGGCAATTGACTTTATGATTTTAATAATTTCCAACATGGATGCTTATTAACATGAAAAGAAAAAAATGTTATTGTTGAATTTACTGAAATATAAATAATATACACCCTCAAGATTGAAGCTGTAAATTCTGTTTTTTAGGTTTTAGTCATCACTGATGTGAAGCCTAAAGATTTGGGACTACCGACAGAAGCTTACATTTCAGTGGAGGAAGTTCATGATGTAAGTGATGCTTCATGGCTTCTATAGAAACCCTTTAAATATTATGAATCATTTTGTTGCAAGTTTCTTTGTAAGGTGAATCCAACTGAAATTTGGGATCTAAACTGCTGAAATAGATTTGAAAAATGTTCCTAATTGATATCAAAATTTATTCAATTTCCAGTGGCAAATAAACTTGAACTTAATGTGGAGAACAATGAACTTGTGGAATTCTTATCTGAGAAGGAAGTGGAGGCCAAATCAGTTAATATATTTTAGAACTAGTTGATTTTTAAACACAAAGAGCATCAAGGGACCTGGGGAAGGTGAGAGAGGAGGGATATGGCATTAAGACGGAGGTATCAACCCTAATCCTGTTTCTAATTATCGTACTTCCTGGCAATGAAGACGCACCTCCCTTTTGAGTTGCTAAATTTTGAAAAAAGGCTGGCGGGACATGGAATTTCTCACGCTCAAAAAAATAAAATAAGAAAGAAAGTAACAATTCAATTTGCCCAAGGCTTCCAGATCTCCTCCATTCTGAATGACTGAATGGGTGGGGGGGTGGAGGGTGACGGCAGGTGGAGAGATGGTGGGAAAAACGGGAGCACACCGGGCGACAAGTTGAATCAGTTGTGATCTTATTGAATGACAATACTAGTTCAATGGTCCAATTGGGGGGGGAGTTCCTTTCACAGCGTATGGGGAGTCTGGCCCGGGTCAGCACGGGCAGGAGCGTTGAGAAGGAGGGGGTCAGGGATCATGCCAGCAACTCACTCACCGCTGCCGCGGAGCTCCGGGTGCGGAGCCACCGCATTGTGGCCGGGCAGGGAAGTAGCTCGGGTGGCTGCGAGCAGCTGCTGTTCCTTATATTCCGACTGCCACCAGGAGCAGGACATGGCCTCACTTGCTGCGCTGGGTGACACTGCATGGCGTTCACTGGCCGATCCGTGTCTATCAATGTAGACCGGATAGTGAGGGGACCAGCTCAAGAGCAAAGATCATAGAGCAGAGCGGGTCAGCGGGCGATGGAGCTTACTCCTGTGTCAGCACGATCAAGGGACCAATTGAGGTTACTCGCGCTGACACAGGAGTAAGCTCCACAACCTGCTGTCCTGTTATCCATCGCCCGCTGACCCTCTCCGCTCTATGATCTTTGCTCTTGAGCTGGTCCCCTCACTGTCCAGTCTACATTGAAAGACACGGACCGGGCAGTGAATGCCATGCAGTGTCACCTAGCGCAGCAAGTGAGGCCATGTCCTGTTCAAAGGTTATTTAATGGTCACATACACCTAGGTGTAGTGAAGTGAAATGCTTCTTGCCAGTGCAGCACATAAAGAAAGAATACAGACATAACATTAATAAGAGATTTAAACATAAAGAACATCCCCCCACAATGGTTCCCATTATGAGGGAAGGCACAATGTCCAGTCCCCAACCCCAGTTCACCCATAGTCGGGCCTATTGAGGCCTCCACAGTTGCCTCCACGGAGTTGCCTCCACGGAGACCCGATGTTCCAGGCCGTAAAGTACAGCGACGCTGCCCGCGGCCGGCCGCTCCACAGTCCCGCAGCTCCGCGATGTTTTTCTCGGCGGTCTTCAGCTCACCGGAGCTCCAGCGCGGCGACCCGGGCAAGGCATCGCCCTCTCCGCTCCGCGTTAGCGCTCCAGCGCTGTGCCGCTGCCGAAGCCGTGGTTCTGGGCGGTCCCCGACAGGAAACGCCGCTCCAGGCCCGCTGGTAGGCCGCGAGGACGGGTCGAAAACTGCAGCCCGGAGAAAAGCCGCCTCTCCGACCAGGTAGGGACCCTGAAAGGTAGTTTCCCCCTTCCCCCCTACCCCCCACATAAAAAAGTCTAGAACTCCAGAAACAAAAACACTTTAACTAACTAAAAATAAAAAAAAGAGATGAAAAGACGGACAGCTGCTGGCTGGGCAGCCATACACAGGACAGCGCCCCCCGACAATTGGAATTTAAGGAACGGCGGCCGCTCACAGCCACCCGAGCTACTCCCCTCCCCTGCCTGGAGCGCTGCGCGGCAGCATTGAGTGAGTGAATTGCTGGCATGATCCCTGACCCCCTCCTCTCAACGCTCCTGCCTGTGCTGACCCTGTGCTGTGAAAGGATCTCCCTTCACCCCCCCCCCAGTGTCGCTGTCCTTTTACAGCCGCTTCCCATAAGCTGCCAGCAATGAGGGATAGACTTGATTGTTCCTCAGTACAGCAACATCGTTCTTGATGTTGCTGTACTGAGGGATAACCAAGTCTATCTCTCTTGGCTAACAACCTAACCTTCGGTCTCCATAACGCAGGTAAATTTTCGTGCCTTATTTTTGGGTAAAAAATAGTGTCTTCATTGCCGGGAAATACAGTAATAATAGTGGAACTGACCACAGGAGCCAAATGGAAACACAAGAAACTGCAGATGTTGGAATCTGAACCAATAAACAATCTGTTGGAAGAATGTGGCAGGAACAACTTCTTTGGGTTGAAAGAAATGTTTGAAAACCTGCATTAGGAATCGCCGAATGGCCAATTCCTGTTCCTATTCATAGTCTTGCTGAATTGCAGCACAGGCTTGAAGTGCTGATTGGCCTACCTCTAATCTATATATCCATGCATTTAGGACTCTGCTTACAATCACTGACTTCAGCATTTAGTCAGCTGTCTTGATCTGCTTTCATGGCACAATGACATTTCTTTTGGTAATGCTCCAGTGAAGCGCCTTGAAACATATTTTACTTCAAAAAGGTGAAAAATGCTGGTTGTTTTTGAATTTCCTTGCCTTGGTACTATTGTGGACATGACTCTGATCAATATCTTTTCTCTTCTAGATAAGTTACTTACATTTTACTTGGCCATCACTTCAAATTCTTTAGTTCAGGTGCCTCTCGATTTACCAAGAAAGAACAAAGACGTTGGGGTACTCCTTTTGGTTTTTGCTCAAGCAATATTTGGAATCCCACAGTCCTTTATTTTTGTCCCAATCCAATGCACTGGATCAGAAATTACTCTGTTCATCTTTTGTAAGTGAAATTGATGAAGGGGTAAAATGATTTAGACAGATTGTACTGTAATCTGTCATTTATCTGGGCCTAAGTGTAAACCACATGCATTTGGGCAGGACCCGTGTTGAATGCTGATCCATATAGGATATCAAGAATTAAGTGGAAATATTAAAAAGTAAAATAAATTTAGTACAATAGGTGTGCTCACCTAAAACTTCACCAGATCCAATGTGACTGCAAAAGAGAACTGATAAATGACTGTTAAATTCACTATTTATTGTGTGATCTCTCTTCAGGATGGAACTCCAACATCCAAAACATTTGAACACGTAACTAGTGAAATAGGAGCAGAAGAGGCTGAAGAAGTTGGAGTGGAGCATTTGCTACGGTAAACTGTCAATCTTTCCCTAAAATCCTTGCTCTTGGGCAAAATCATGGGCTTGTTTCCTTTTGTACAACTATGAGACACCGAAGACCATTTGGCTTGTGATGATGATAGCTAAAGAATTAATTTTGCCTAGTTTTACTTTGACTTCCCAATGGATGGCAAACGTTACCTGGTGTTCGTGGAATGTAAATAAATGTGCAACTTGAGACTGCTGGTAACGTTTTGTTTAATAATTTGATGTGCAACTAACTGTTTTATTGATCGACCGAATAGTACCATGATATATTTTGATTTTGTTAATTCCCGCCAGAGATGGAATTGCAGTGTTTTGAAGACGATGGAGGGATATGGACCTAACACGGGCAGGTGGGACTATTGTAGCTGGGACATGTTGGCCATTATGGGCAAGTTGGGCCAAAGGGCCTGTTTCCACACTATCACTCTATGACTCTATGTTTAATACTCTGTCAGTCAAGAACAATTTCATAATAGGTTCAATGCAGCTGTATTTTTATGGAATAAAATTTGGCCACTGTTATATCATGCTTAAAAAATATTACATGAGAATAAAGTTGTTTTTCTTTGCTTGTGTTACCATTACAGAGATATTAAAGATACTACAGTGGGAACACTGTCACAGCGAATCACAAACCAAGTGCATGGCCTCAAAGGGCTGAACTCAAAGATTTTAGAGATAAGGAATTACTTGGAGAAAGTGGCCACAGGAAAATTGCCCATCAACCATCAAATTATCTACCAGCTGCAGGATGTCTTCAATCTTCTACCCGATGTTAACCTGCAAGAGTTTGTGAAAGCTTTTTACCTGAAGACAAATGACCAGATGTTGGTGGTATATCTTGCATCACTTATTCGATCAGTGGTTGCTCTACACAACTTAATCAACAATAAAATTGCCAACCGAGATGCAGAAAAGAAGGAAGGGCAAGAAAAGGAAGAGGGGAAGAAAGAAAAGAAAGATGATAAAGAGAAAAGCGAATCAAAGAAGGAAGAAAAGAAAGACAAAAAATAAATTGTGCCGTGCATTTTTTTAAAAAGAAAAACAGAACTTCAGCAATACTTGGTATCGAGGGGGAATGTTATTATTTCGGTCTTCTGCAATAAAAGGGCCAAAATATCCAGCCATTGATGTGTTTGCATGGGGCAGTTTTCTGTATCTGTACAATGTACATGTTTAAAATCTTGAAACATTATAAATATTACTTTACTAATAATGTTATTCTAGGTCTTTTCATTTCTGTTTGCCTTGTGGTACTAAGAAGAATTAATGTCCAATTCTTCATATGTATCTAACCTAAAACAAATGTGTGCTATGTATGACTTAGCAATTGTGAATCAGCGAAAATGTATTTGCCCTTAAATCCATTGCCATAGGTGAGGTGCCAGAAGATGGTAGAGTGGATAATGTTGTACTTACATTTAAGAAAGACTGTAAGGAAAAAATCTGGGAACCACAGTTGGATGAGCCTTGAATCAGTGGTTAAGTTATTGGAGTGTATGCTGAGAGATAGGATTGACATGCATTTGGAAAGTCAAGGGCTGATTAGGGATAGCTAGCATGGTTTTGTGTGGGAAATTGTATCTCTTGAAGTTGATTGGATTTTTTGAAAAGGTGACCAAGAAGATTGATAAGGGCAGTGCACTAGATGTTGTGCATGGACTTTAGCAAAGCCTTTGACAAAGCACACTGATCTGGAAGGTTAGATCACATGTGATCCAGGGTGAGCTGGCCTGATTGGAAATAAAAATGGCTTGAAGGTAAGAGGCAAGGTGATGGTAGAAAGTTGTTTTTCAGATTGGAGGCCTGCAACAAGTTTTCTGTTCATTATTTAGATCAACGATTTGAATGCTAATGTAGTAGTAAGTTTTCTGTATGACACGAAAATTGGTGGTATACATATGAAGGAACTGCAGATGCTGGTTTACACAGAAGATAGACTAAAAATGCTGAAGTAACTCAGCGGGTCAGGCAGCATCTCTGGAGAAAAGGAATATGTGATGTTTTGGGTCGAGACCCTTCAGGTATAATGGACAGTGAACAAATTACAATTAAAATGAGATCTTGATCAACTAGGCTAATGGTTTGGGGAATGGCAGATGAAGTTTAATTCAAATATGTGCAAGGTTTTGGGAGACATGGATGTAAATAGTAGGGCCCTGAGAGTGTTGTACACAGAAATCTAGGGTTACAGGTGTATAATTGCATGGACGTGGACACAGGTGGTGAAGAAGGCATTTGGCACATTTACCTTCATTGGTCAGGGTATGAGTCCGGACATCATGTTATGGCTACATTTGAGTACTGTGCACAGTCTCGTCACCCTGCTATTGAAAGGCCGTTGTTAAACGGTGAAAAACAATTGACGTGAAATTTTCTGGGTCTACAGGGTTTGAGTTGTAATGAGAGGCTGGATAGGCAGGTTCCGCTTCCATGTTGTATATAACTCCAATTTGAAAATATTGCAGGGAGAGTTGATAGCTGGCTGCCTATAGATGGAGTGTATTCAGATTTCCAAAAACCATTTGACAAGTGCCACATGGCTGATGCATAAATTGAAACCCCATGGTATCGAGGGAACTGCATTGGAATGGATAGTAAATAGAGTTGAAATAAATGGGGCCTTTTCAGACTGGACGAAGGTAACCTGCGGAATACCACAGGGATCAATCCTGAGCCCGCAACTGTTCACTACATTAATGACCGGGACAGGAAGGAACAGTATGTAAGGCTTCCAAATTCGCTGCTGATATGAAAATAGGTGGAAAGGAATGTTCTGATGAGGATACTGTGAACCTTCAACAGAATATGGATAGATTTAGTGGGCAAAAGGAATTTAACGTGTGAAAGAGTAAAGGCATGCACTTTGGTTAGAGAATTCAAAAAGCAGATTATTTCCTAAATGCGAGAGAAGTATGGAGGCAGACACAAAATGCTGGAGTAACTCAGCGGGTCAGCCAGCATCTCTGGAGAAAAAGGATGGGTGATGTTTTGTGTTGGGACCCTTCTTCAGACAAGTATGGAGGGATTTAGGTATTCCTGTCACGAATCTCAAAAAAACTATCAGGCAGGTCCAACAATTAGTTAAGAAGGCAAACAACAATTTGGTCTTCATTGTAATGGGGCTGGAGTGAAAAAACGGAGGTTTTGTTGCAAATGCACATGATGTTGGTGAGGCCTCGCCTGAAGTGCTGCATATTTTTCGTTGCCTACACCAAAGATATAATAACGAGGCAGTACAAAACATTTACGAGCTTAATTCCTGGGAGGAGGGAGTTGTCCAACCAAAAGACACTCCAGAGATGCTGCCTGACCCATTCAGTTGCTCCAGCATTTTGTGTCTGTCTATGGTGTAAGTAAAGGTTGGTGCTTAAGGCAGAATTCGGGATGTTTTCACTAGTGGGAGACTCTCGCATAAGGGGTCATACCTTCAAAATAAGGGTGGTTGTTTAACACTGGGTTATGTAAAAATGTCTTCTCTCAGATGGTGGCAAATCTCTGGATTTAAGTATGGATTTCTTTGCAAGTAGTCGAAGTAAGATCATTCTAAGTATGTAAAGTGGAGGTGGATAAATAATTGACAGAATGAGGAATAGAGTGGTGTGGATGAATGGCGCAGAAGAGAAGTTGAGGCCAGCACAGATCAACCATGGTCTTATTAAATGTTGGGATAGGTTTGGAGGACCTGATGCCATACTCCTGCTCCTATTGTTTGTGTTCTTGTGGTAGGTTTAGTAAATTAATAAAATTAAAAATACACACAAATTTTGGCTCAATTTGACAGTTTACTTTATACTCAACCCCGACTAATGCACAGGACGGAAGCACTGATGAACTCAGGGTCTTTAGCTCGTTCTACATTACATTTAACTGTCATTGATCTAGTGCACAAGACTGGTAACAATTAACAATACCTGAGAATTTCAGTGAGAACGGCAGCTCTGGAATGTGGGAAATCCCACAGTTGTTTTTTTAAAGAAGCAAATTCACTGCACCTCACTGAGGAATAATGCCAATACAACTGGTTCATTATTTAGCAGAAAAAAATATTCTAAATTAAAACGTATATAAAAGTTGCTGTTTTGGTAAGCATTGATAAACTAATTGAGGAATGGTACTGAATGTGTGCAGTATTAGGATTTCTAGAAAGTTAATAATGGTGTATAATGAAGGATCTGGGTAAAGAGAGGTTGATTAATGAAAGGCTCACATGTTCGGTGTACCTAGCCAAAACCAAACTAATTGCAGTGAGAGAATTAATACAAAAACACAAGATTTTAACAGTGCAAAGATCCCTCAAATTATTCAGCAAGGGATTGTGGACTCGGTATGTATCTATCTATCCTACATTCTATTCTATTTATATAATTAAAAGTCTCATCATGACCACTTCCTGTCTGCACTGTATATTGATTTTACAACAATCGCAACCCTGTATCGCTGTGATTTTTGGCCATCTTACTCGCAGTCCTCCGCTGAGCCAGCCCCGAGGATTTCTCCCATCGATGAAAAATAAAAAAGTTATGAGTGTTTAAAAAACCTTGAGATCAGCTGATTGGTCCTCTCACCTGTCAATCACAGCAATGAAGATAACGCCCCTTCCGGGGGGCAGGACTATAAAACCACGGATGCCTGGACGTGAGTCAGTCACTCTGCAAGATAGCGAGGGAGAGGCCACAACTGTCATTCTAAGCTGTGAATCAACTGAACTGTGAGTCTGCAAAGTACTTGCAATAAATGATTTGTTAGCCCTTAATGACAATGCCATGAGTTGTTTGGCCTGCTGCCCTGCCTGTGCTTGAAAGTGCAATGCTTAATTGGAAATGAAATGACAATGCCATGAGTTTTTTGGCCTGTGCTTAAAACTGCCATGCTTTATTAGGTCCGACTGTGTTTGGAAGGAATAAATGCGTTATTAGGTCCGACTGTGTTTGGAAGGAATAAATGCTTTATTAGGTCTGACTGTCTTTGGAAGGAGTAAATGCTTTATTAGGTCCGACTGTGTGTAGTCCAAAAGTCCCGCTTATTTAGTGACTTAGTGGACAGGTGGGGAATGCCAAGCGAGGTGAAGAGGGAGAGTGGGGGGTGGGTGGGGGGGGGGGGGTCGGGGTAGGGGGAGGTGAGGTGCAGGGAGGTGGGGGGGGGGGGATAGAGGGATAGGAGAGGGGTAGGGAGGGGTGAGGAGTTGTGCAGGGAGGGAGGGAGCGAGTGACTGAAGGTAGGGGAAAGGAGAGGGAGGGAGAGGTGAGGAAAGTATTGGGGAGGGGAGGAGGGGAAAAGAGGGAGGATGTAGAGGGGGAGGGAGTGCTCGGGGATGAGGGGAATTGAGCCGTGCCTGCGCAGTTGGGGGCTATGGGTGAGTAGTGGAATATTCTGTTGGGGGAACGGGTGAGTGGTGGAATATTGTATTGGGGAACGGGTTGTGTTGGGGGAACAGGCCTCCCGTGTGACAGGGGACCCGTTTGGGTCCCACTTAGTCTACTTTAGAAGTTAAACTTGCAGTAGAAACAGGCCTTTCAGTGCATCTAGTCTATTCCAACCAAGATGGATATCTACCCCAACCCTATTTGCCTGCATTTGACCCATATCCCACTAAATAGTTGTTATTCATGACCCTGTCCAAATGTCTTTTAAATGTTCTTGTAGAAGAACAATCACATTCTCTGGCAGGACGTTCCATAAAAGTACCACCCTCTGTGTGAAAATGCTGGCACTCAGGTTCCTGTTAATATTTCCCCATCTCACTTCTTCAAAGACCCTCCAGTTCTTGATTGGGGAAAAATGCTACGTGTTTTCACCCTATCTATGCCCCTCAAGATTTCATACACCTCTACAAGAACATCCCTCGATCTCCTATATTCCAAAGTATGAAGCCCCATCCTACCTAAACTCACCCTATACAATAACTCAATCGCTCAAGTCCTGACAAAATCTTTATGAATCTTCTCTGCACTCTTGCCAGATTAATGACATTGTCCTTTATTAGGATGTCCAGAGCTGAACACAATACACCAACGTATTGTTCAACTGCAACATAATGTCCCAACACTTATATTCAATGCCTCTACCGCTGAAGGCCAGCATGTCAAATGTCTCCTTTACCACCTTGTCCACCTGTGTTGCTGCTTTTAGATAAGTATCTACTTGTACTCCTAGATCCCTCTGTCCTATAATATTCCCCAGGCCCTTACCATTCACTGTGAAAGTCTTATACTGGTTTGATGTCTCAAAATCAATTACATTATTTTTGATATTCCTCAACCAGCTTACCCAAACTGATCAAGATCCCTCTGCATTTCTTGATAGCCACTGACTGCAATATTCCCTCTCTTAGTATTGCTTGGAAATTTACTAACCATGCCTCGCACATTCCTATTCAAATTGTTTGCTCTACAACAAACTAGGTGTACTATTGTGCAATAAAATGATTGTTTAGTAAAACTGCTTATCTTTAATGCAGCATAATCTTATGAAATAAATTAATTTAAGGAATTTATCATAATATTTTTGATTAAATATTTTAATCAAATATTTTATCAAAATGATATGGATCTCAACCTGAATCATCCCTTATTCATGTTCTCCATGGATGCTGCATGATCTGCTGAGTTACCTAAGCAGTTTGTGTCAATTATTAGTTATTAGTTTCATCTCAGTGTTAGCAAATTTGCCTCTGAACATCCTAGCTTTAAGTTGTAAGTCAGCGATTTAAGATGTTATCTGGCTTTGTGCTTCAGTATAAAGAAGATAGGCTAAATTGTTCAATAGCTCATCTGAAGGCAGAATCTTAGGCAAACCAACACTTCCTTCATATTGCACTGACCTGTCACCTTGGGTAGAAACAAGGAACTGCAGATGCTGGTTTATAAAAAAAAGGACACAAAGTGCTGGAATAACTCGGCGGGTCAGTCAGCATCTCTGGAGAACATGGATAAGTGACATTTCAGCTCAGAACCTTTCTTCGGACCGATTGTGGGGGGGGGGGGGATAGCTGTGAGCCTCTGACAGCTTTCTTCATCCCCCCCCCCCCCCCCCCCACAATCACCCTGAAGAAGGGTCCCGCACAACTCGTCACCTATCCATGTTCTCCAGAGATGCTGCCGGATCTGCTTGGCTACTCCAGCACTTTGTAACCTTGGATAATACATTCCTCCCATTGAAAGCATTGAAACCATGACCTTTACACACAAGTAGACATTGGTTGAGGGGGAAGTGGTAAGAGGGGGAGATGGAAAGAGCTAGAAGCATTAAGTGGGGTGGGAGATGCTGACCTGAGTAGAATAGTGGTTGCTGAATTAAGAAGGGTAGGGGGCGCTGAACTGAGTAGGGTGGGAGGTGGGTGCTGAACGGAGTAGGGTGGGGTTGCTGAACTAAATAAAATAGAGCTCTTAATTGAGTAAGATTACAAGTGGGTCCCTCACTGTTGCCTGAAGTCTAATAAATCATAAATCATAATCATAAACACCACTCTTGCACAAAGGACCCCCAGTAAAATTCAAGCCCACTCCTTGACATAAATAGTTAGCCCTGTCCATGCTTGTAGTCCCAGAGACATAAGTGCTACTTCAGGAGTAAGAATTAGTTACAGTAAATTTGTGTTTCGGCCCGAAATGTTGCCTATTTCCTTCGCTCCATAGATAGTGCTGCACCCGCTGAGTTTCTCCAGCATTTTTGTGTACCTTAACATTTATTAATATCCATGGAAAAACTGAAAACAAGGTCTTTCAGAGATTTTTCATGCCATTTATATAGGTCAACACCAGGTGGCACCATTGTTCTGATCATCCACTCACTTACAGCTAAAGAAATACAGTAGAGAAAATGCTGTAAACACCATCAAACCACATAATGCATTTATGGGGAGATGAAACAGAAGCGATGTCTGACTTGCTGAGTGTTTACATCATGTCTGGCTTTCATTCAAGCTGTCGTGCATTTTCTGCGTTACTGTTCCCAATTTCAGCTGTGAAACATGATCATGTTTGCAACTCTTTCATACTTAAATATCAAATTTCCATTGGCAACAAATGGTGTCAGTTTAATTAGTGGTTTATGTACTATGAGAACTCTCTCATGAACATGCTGAAGTCTTCATAACAAGAGTTTGTGTATCCAGCTTGCACTGAAATACCTCTGTAAAATGTTATCACCATCTTGATTATATGGCCCCCATCCAAATATTATGCAATCTAGTACAACTAACCTACACTGATGACGAAAAAACAAATTGCTCAGTAGGTCAGCATCTGCAGTTCCTTGTGTCTACAATGGTGAGTTGTCGTTTTGAAGAATACCCATTGAAAAAAATTGCTTGCGCCATTGTTGGTAGTACCTGAACCGTATTGTCAATTTTCTACATAAAGAATTAAGCAACAGGTAAATTGTTATCTTCCCAATGAATACCTGTTCTTGGGCCCAAGTATCTTGTTATCAAACCAGCGACGTGACTCAGTAATTCAGAACCAATTCAGAACTTTTTCCAATTCCATTTTCGCATGAGTAGATGAAGGGAAAGTCTTGAAGAAGGATGGAGGGAGATGGAGAAGTATTACTTATAATACAACCCTTTTTACACTCAGCACATAAACTTTAGGATCAATTGAAATCCTGCAGTGCACCTTGCCTTCAGATTCAGTCACACAAAGTTCCAAGTGACGTAAACTGAGAGAGGCTGGGCGGAACGGTTCAATGAATTTGTTTAATGACAAAATGGATCTCTGATTTAAGAATCAAATATCTAGAAGGAAATAGGGCACGAAGGAGGCAGGAGATCGCTCTGGTAAATAATATAGAGGAAACTAAAGAGGTTTTATATGAAGGGAAAAAGGGTAACTGGAAGGAGAATAGGGCCTCATATACACCAAAGCAGTCACCTGCATGTGAAGAAGCAGGAGATCGAGAAGGTCCTCAATGAATATTTCTCCTCTGTTTTTATCATGAAGTTAGACATGAAGACTTGAGTAAGGGGAAATACCGGTGTTAAATGTTATCACCATCTTGATTATCTTCAAAGTGAAGTTTCTTCAAAGTGAAAACTCACTTGGAATCCTGAGTTAAAAAATGAAAGTGCTGGAGGAACTCAACAAATCAGGCAGCATCTGTGGAGAGGGAATGGACCCATCCACAAATATAGCCTGACCTTCTGAGTTCCTCCAGCAATGTGCTTTTTCCTCGTCAGTGTCGGTTAGTTGTATTAGATTGCATAATATTTAAGGGAGATGTCGAAGACAGTTTGTATTACAGTCAAGGAGGTGTTGGATGTCCTAAGGCAAATGAAGGTAGATGAATCTCCTGGACTGATCAGTTATATCTAAGGCCACTGAGGGAAGCTAGAGAAGAATTTGTCTGAGCCCTGGCTGAGATATATGAAGCATCATTAGACACTGGTGATGTGCCTGAAGACTGCAGGGTGGCTAAAGTAGTATCTATATTTAAGAAGGGCGGCAGGGAAAAGTCTAGGAATTAAAGACCAACAAGCCTAACATCTGTGGTAGGCAAGTTGCTGGGGAGGATAGTAAGGGATCAGACTTTAAGACTTTTGCCTTCCATCACAGTGAGAAGGTGTCTGGTGAACTCACTGTGGTGGATGTTAAATTTGTGTTTATTGTGTGTTTTGTTATTTTATTATATGTATGACTGCAAGGCAACAAAATTTCGCTCAGACCGAAAGGTCTAAATGACAATAAAGGAGACTTTGACTTTGACTTTGAGATATATGAGTATTTGAATAGACGGGCTGCTTAGGGATAGTCAACATGGTTTTGTACATGGGAGATCCTGTCTTACGAATGTGATTGAGTTTTTTGAAGTAAGCCAAAATGACAAGGAGAAAACTGTAGATGTTGTCTATAAGGATTTCATCTAGGTCTTTGATACGATTGTTCTGGAAGGTTACATCACATACAATCCAGGGAGAACGTGCCAGAATATCTCAATCATAACTCCCACAATGCTCTTGGATATATCTCATCAGGGATGGGAGATTTGTCTACCTTTATTAGTCTTCGGACACTCCCTACCTATTTGACTATAATATGGACTGTCCTCAAGACAACTCCATTAACTGTCCCTAGTTCGCTAGTCTTCATGTCTTTCTCTGTTAGGCCTGTGACTAGTGGTGTGCCTCAGGGATTGGTGCTGTGTCCACTGCTGTTTGTGGTTCATATCAAAGATTTGGATGAGAATGTGGCAGGCATGATTTAGTAAGTTTGCAGACAAACGTGAGTGGGTGGTGTTGTAGATAGTGAAGATGGTTATCCAAGCTGCAGCAGGATCTTGATCAGCTGGGCAAGTGGGCTGGGCAATGGTTAATGGATTTTAATGCAGATAAGCGTGAGATGTTGCATTTTGGGTAGTCGACCAGGGCAGGAAATTCACAGTGAATGGCAGGGCTTTGGGGAATGTTGTGGAACAGAGGGATCTAGGAGTGCAGGTACATAGTTCCCTGAAAGTGACATCACAGGGACAGAAAATAGCTGGAGTAACTCAGCGGGACAAGCAGCATCTCTGAAGAGAAGGAATGGGTGATGTTAAATGAAGCGTCACCCATTCCTTCTCTCCAGAAATGCTGCCTGTCCCGCTGAGTTACTCCAGCTTTTTGTGTCTATCTTTAAACCAGCATCTGCAGTTTAAACCAGAATCTGCAGTTCCATCCTACATCACAGGGACAGGATGGTTGGAAAAGTGTTTGGTACATTGGCCTTTCTGAGTCCGGGCATTGAGTACTGAAGTTGGGATGTTATGTTGCAGTTGTACAAGACGATGGCGAGGCTGCATTTGGAGTATTGTTCAGTTTTGATCATCCTGCTATAGGAAGGATGTCATTAAGATGGAAAGAGTGCATAAAAGATGTTTCCATAACTTGAGGACCTGAGCTATGGGGAGAGGTCGGGCAGACCAGGACTTTAGTCCTTGGAGCGCAGGAGTGATTTTATAGAAGATAGACACAAAAAGATGGAGTAACTCAACTGATCAGTAGCATCTCTAGAGAAAATGAATAGGTGATGTTTCGGGTTGAGACCCTTCGTCGGCTTAAACCAACATCTGCAGTTCCTTCGTACACTTAGTGATTTTATAGAGGTATATAAGGTCAGAGGGGAATAGACAAGGTCAATGCACAGTCTCTCACCCAGAGTGGGGAAATCAAGAACCAAAAGAGAAAAATTTAAGGTGAGAGGGGAAAGGAACCTGATGGCCAACCTTTTCCACACAGAGGGTGGTGGATATGTGGAATGAGCTGCCAGAGATAGATTTAGTTTAGTTTAGAGATTCAGCGTAGAAACAGGCCCTTCGATCCACCGGGTCCGCACCGACCAGCGATCCCCACACATTAACACACCCACTAGGGACATTTTTTTTCTACATTTACCAATTAACCTACAAACCTCTGCGTCTTTAGAGTGTGGGAGGAAACCGAAGATCTCGGATAAAACCGACGCAGATCACGGGGAGAACGTACACACTCCGTACTGACAGCACCCGTAGTCGGGATCGAACCCGGGTCTCCGGCACTGCATTCGCCATAAGGCAGCAATTCTACTGCTGCGCCACCAGGTACTATAACAACATTTAAAAAACATTTGGACAGACACTTAGATAGAAATATATGGATATGGATTGGGGCATCTTCACAAGTTATAGGAGTAGAATTAGGCCATTTGGCCCATCAAAACCACTCCGCCATTCAATCTCTGCCTCCTAATCCCATTTTCCCACCTTCTCCCCATAACCCTTGACACCCATTCTAATCAAGAATTTGTCTATCTCTGCCTTAAAAAATATCCACTGACTTGGCCTCCACAGCCCTCTGTGGCAATGAGTTCCCCAGATTAACTGCCCTCTGACTAAAGAAGTTCCTCCTCACCTCCTTTCTAAAAGAGCATCCTTTAATTCAGAGGCTATGACCTTTGGTCCTAGACTCTCCCACCAGTGGAAACATCCTTTCCACATCCACTCTATCGATGCCTTTCATTATTCTGAAAGTTTCAGTGAGGTCCCCCCTCAACTATCTAAACTCCAGCGAGTAGAGGCCCAGTGCTTTCAAGCGCTCATCATATGCTAACCTACTCATTCCTGGAATCAATCTTGCAAACCTCCTCTGGACCCTCTCCAGAGCCAGCACATCCTTCCTCAGATAAGGGGCCCAAATTTTAGTTGACATGGACAAGTTTACCGAAGGGTCTCTCTCTATGCTGGATGATACAATGACAATGACTCCAAGTGTTCGGCGAATTAATTAGCTGGGTGGTGAATACCATGAGGATAAATATAAAAGTGTACTTTTATTCAAATGGGAAATAAATCACATTCATTTACAGAATTAAAGAAGTGCCAGACACTATCGGAACAGCATTTGCCACATACGGGTGAATTAATTTGAAAAATATTTATCCTTATGGGTTACATGAAACAATGTTTGCAAATCGTTTGTGGGTTTCATTTTTAAACAGCCCAGAACCTATTTTATGATTCTACTTCCTTCTTCACCAAAATATTATTATTCCCTTGCATCTACTTTATCAAATCATGAATAACCACAAAATACTGGAGTGACTCAGCGAGACAATTTATGCTATCATTCAAAAAAAGTCAATTAGATTACCTCTTCGGCATTTAAAGTCACACATGAGTGTTGTGGAATCTCTTTATATAATTCAATCATTTTAAGTACTAGTTTCACGTGGACTTAATAAACATAATTTAAAAAAAATTCTCTGGGTGCAATCAACAGCTGCCTGTTTATGTCAATTATAGCCGATGAAAGATTTGTCTATGTATTAATACCATTTTGAGCTTGTGCATTAACTTGTAATTGACTGGACATTTTTAGTTCACTGGTTTTTTTAATCCTAATCTATCATCGGCAAGAAAATAATTCTGTTCTTGCCATTGCGTCAGATCAAGGCTGATGAGTGGTAAGCCTCCAGGTACCATGTTTTACCAACCCCAATGTACATTTGACAAGTCACTCCTGAAAAGCTGCATTGATCTAATGTACCCAGCCACTTTTAGTAGCAGGAGACTTAATTTGGGGCTTAATATTTTCATGAAATTGAATAAGTACAGTATTTGAACTGTGCACCAAATGAGGCTGAAGTAAATCACACCCATCAAGGTTGTTCAGCATAATTTGTGAAAGGGAAATCATATTTAACTAAATGAGCTGAAGGTTTTGAGGATCAATATTTGTATATAAAGTAAAGCCAACAAATAAGATATAAATTGATTTGCAATTCCAAGACTGTCAATTTTTGCCACCGTAACACATCCATTCCTCAACTCACTTGCTGCCAAATTGTCCACTCTTTTGTTACCATGGAACATGGCTATTCTGATACTCTCCTAGCCTGCCTTCTACTCTGCACTTTAGCTCAACCAAAATACCACTGCCCAAATTCTAATTCACATCTTTCACCTTCTCTGGTTTAACGCGCAACAAAAGCTTTTCACTGTCCCTCGTACATGTGACAATAACCAATAAACTAAAAGCTCTGTGCTCTTCCAATTCTGGCTTCCTGCACATTCATGTATCTCTCTGTCCTCCAGTGATCGCAATATCCTGATGTGACTGAGCCCTCCAAACTTCCACCCCTCCCTAAACCTCTCAATGAAACCCACCACTTAACTTTGGCATGTGTTAATATCCACCCAAGTGGCTTCTGACACGTTATTTGATAATGCTCCTAAATGAACTGATGATGTAAATCCTAGATGCTGCTGGGACAAGATTAATTCCACCGTGAAGTGGTACATGTGGTACAGTCTCTTATTCAGACCAATAGATAGCTCTGGCCTCTTCAGACCTCATCAGTAACACTTAACAGCTGTTAAAGTGTTGAGAAGCATCATCAGCCTTCAATATTTGATGGAAAGAGAGAATCTACAATAAATCAATGTGCAGTGTTAATTGGTTCTAATAATTAGATACATGGCATCATTTGTACTTCTATGGAGAAATTTGATTTCCAGAACCTGACAAAAGAATTAAGAATGATGCTGATTCCTCACTTTAAAGAATTCATACTTTAAATTGTGTTGACTTTACCGTGTGAAGATCAGGCAGGTCCCATGGTTATCTGCCCCACCAATGGCCAAGTCTAAAATACACCCTTAAAATGGCAGAATATTAGCCTCCTCGGAAGATCAGCAGAAGAGACCACATGTTGGGAATATTGTTGTAAATCACTAGTTGAACATTTTTTCAAGCGGAAGAAGCAATTGTGGATTATTAAAGAGGCAGAAGAATGAGCTCCTGCAACTCTTGGGATATAATCCATGAAATAACAATCTAAACCTTCACTTCCTAATTGCATAACTCAGCAGTTATTTTCTTAAATAAAGCCAATCTTTGTTTTGGCACATTGGCCTTCAACAGTCAGGGAACTGAGTAAAGAAATTCCCTGACAAGGTCACACTTGTGGTATTGTTTTCAATTTTGGTCACTCTGCCGTAGCAAAGGTTGGCTAATCTGTCCATTATGCTGGACAGAGTGCAGGGAATATTTACAAGGATGCTGCCAGGACTCAAAGCCTGAACTGCAGGAAAAGGTTGGGCAGGCTAGGATTTTATTCCTTGCAAGGCAGAAGGCTGAAGAGTGATCTTACAGGTGTGTAACA
The DNA here is from genome assembly GCF_010909765.2 of Amblyraja radiata. Lineage (NCBI taxonomy): Eukaryota > Metazoa > Chordata > Chondrichthyes > Rajiformes > Rajidae > Amblyraja > Amblyraja radiata. The sequence continues at coordinate 10,186,921 of NC_045972.1, read as the reverse complement.
TCATGCAGAGTCTTTCTCCAGGGCTGGGAAATCAAGAACTAGTGGACAAGGGTTAAGGTGAGAGAGGAAAAAATTAATAGGAATCTAAGGGACAACTTTTAAACTGAGAGGATGGTGGGTGTATGGAATTAGTTGCCAGAGGAAATAGTTGAGGCAGGTACAATAACAAAGTTTAAAAACATTTAGAGAGGAATTTCCACTTGGACAGCAATGGTTAGAGGGATATCGGCCAAATGCTGGCAAATGGGGCTGGGATTGCTTGGCACGGGTGATTTGGGTGAAAGGACTTGTCTCCTTGCTGTATGACTCCACAACTCCATTCATGGGATTAGATAAAGATAGAATGCAAACCGATTGTAACAAATCATTATTTTATCCAATGTGTAATGCTAGTGATATGCCGAGAATAAGAGTCCTAAAAAAACTGCAGACATTGGAAATCTGAAATAAAAACAGAGAATGCTGGAAAAACTAGTCCAATCAAATAACCACTGTGGTAAGAGAAGCAGTTAACATTTTTGGTCTGATATCCTTCACAAGAATGGAGAGAACCAAATTAGTGTAGGTAGCCAAAAAGGTCGGAGAGGGAAATTGGAGAAAGTGAGCGTATTTAGAAACATAGAAATTAGGTGCAGGAGTAGGCCACTCGGCCCTTCGAGCCTGCACCGCCATTCAATATGATCATGGCTGATCATCCAACTCAGTATCCCGTACCTGCCTTCTCTCCATACCCTCTGATCCCCTTAGCCACAAGGGCCACATCTAACTCCCTCTTAAATATAGCCAACGAACTGGCCTCGACTACCCTCTGTGGCAGGGAGTTCCAGAGATTCACCACTCTCTGTGTGAAAAAAGTTCTTCTCATCTCGGTTTTAAAGGATTTCCCCCTTATCCTTAAGCTGTGACCCCTTGTCCTGGACTTCCCCAACATCGGGAGCAATCTTCCTGCATCTAGCCTGTCCAACCCCTTAAGAATTTTGTAAGTTTCTATAAGATCCCCTCTCAATCTCCTAAATTCTAGAGAGTATAAACCAAGTCTATCCAGTCTTTCTTCATAAGATAGTCCTGACATCCCAGGAATCAGTCTGGTGAACCTTCTCTGCACTCCCTCTATGGCAATAATGTCCTTCCTCAGATTTGGAGACCAAAACTGTACGCAATACTCCAGGTGTGGTCTCACCAAGACCCTGTACAACTGCAGTAGAACGTCCCTGCTCCTATACTCAAATCCTTTTGCTATGAAAGCTAACATACCATTCGCTTTCTTCACTGCCTGCTGCACCTGCATGCCCACTTTCAATGACTGGTGTACCATGACACCCAGGTCTCGCTGCATCTCCCCTTTTCCTAGTCGGCCACCATTTAGATAATAGTTTGCTTTCCTGTTTTTGCCACCAAAATGGAGAACCTCACATTTATCCACATTATACTGCATCTGCCAAACATTTGCCCACTCACCCAGCCTATCCAAGACACCTTGCAGTCTCCTAGCATCCTCCTCACAGCTAACACTGCCCCCCAGCTTAGTGTCATCCGCAAACGGAGATATTGCCTTCAATTCCCTCATCCAGATCATTAATATATATTGTAAATAGCTGGGGTCCCAGCAGTGAGCCTTGCGGTACCCCACTAGTCACTGCCTGCCATTGTGAAAAGGACCCGTTTACTCCTACTCTTTGCTTCCTGTTTGCCAGCCAGTTCTCTATCCACATCAATACTGAACCCCCAATGCCGTGTGCTTTAAGTTTGTAAACTAATCTCTTATGTGGGACCTTGTCGAAAGCCTTCTGGAAGTCCAGATACACCACATCCACTGGTTCTCCCCTATCCACGCTACTAGTTACATCCTCGAAAAATTCTATAAGATTCGTCAGACATGATTTACCTTTTGTAAATCCATGCTGACTTTGTCCAATGATTTCACCACTTTCCAAATGTGCTGCTATCCCATCTTTAATAACTGACTCTAGCAGTTTCCCCACTACCGATGTTAGACTAACTGGTCTGTAATTCCCCGTTTTCTCTCTCCCTCCCTTCTTAAAAAGTGGGGTTACGTTTGCTACCCGCCAATCCTCAGGAACTACTCCAGAATCTAAAGAGTTTTGAAAGATTATTACTAATGCATCCACTATTTCTGGAGCTACTTCCTTAAGTACTCTGGGATGCAGCCTATCTGGCCCTGGGGATTTATCGGCCTTTAATCCATTTAATTTACCCAACACCACTTCCCGGCTAACCTGGATTTCACTCAATTCCTCCAACTCCTTTGACCCGCGATCCCCTGCTATTTCCGGCAGATTATTTATGTCTTCCTTAGTGAAGACGGAACCAAAGTAGTTATTCAATTGGTCCGCCATATCCTTGTACCCCATGATCAACTCACCTGTTTCTGACTGCAAGGGACCTACATTTGTTTTAACTAATCTCTTTCTTTTCACATATCTATAAAAACTTTTGCAGTCAGTTTTTATGTTCCCTGCCAGTTTTCTTTCATAATCTATTTTTCCTTTCCTAATTAAGCCCTTTGTCCTCCTCTGCTGGTCTCTGAATTTCTCCCAGTCCTCCGGCATGCTGCTTTTTCTGGCTAATTTGTACGCATCATCCTTCGCTTTGATACTATCCCTGATTTCCCTTGTTATCCACGGATGCACTACCTTCCCTGATTTATCCTTTTGCCAAACTGGGATGAACAATTTTTGTAGTTCATCCATGCAGTCTTTAAATGTCTTCCATTGCATATCCACCGTCAACCCTTTTAGAATTAATTGCCAGTCAATCTTGGCCAATTCACGTCTCATACCCTCAGTTACCTTTCTTTAAGTTCAGAACCATTGTTTCTGAATTAACAATGTCACTCTCCATCCTAATGAAGAACTCAACCATATTATGGTCACTCTTGCCCGTACAAGGGGGCACGTACAACAAGACTGCTAACTAACCCTTCCTCATTACTCAATACCCAGTCTAAAATAGCCTGCTCTCTCGTTGGTTCCTCTACATGTTGATTTAGATAACTATCCCGCATACATTCCAAAAAAATCCTCTTCCTCAGCACCCCTGCCAATTTGATTCACCCAATCTATATGTAGATTGAAGTCACCCATTATAACGGTTTTGCCTTTGTCGCACGCATTTCTAATTTCCTGTTTGATACCATCTCCAACTTCACTACTACTGTTAGGTGGCCTGTACACAACACCCACCAGCGTTTTCTGCCCCTTAGTGTTTCGCAGCTCTACCCATACCGATTCCACATCCTGCAAACTAATGTCCTTCCTTTACCATTGCGTTAATCTCCTCTCTAATCAGCAACGCTACCCCACCTCCTTTTCCTTTCTCTCTATCCCTCCTGAATATTGAATATCCCTGGATGTTCAGCTCCCAGCCTTGGTCACCCTGGAGCCATGTCTCCATGATCCCAACTATATCATAGTCATTAATAGCTATCTGCACATTCAACTCATCCACCTTATTACGAATGCTCCTTGCATTGAGACACAAAGCCTTCAGGCTTGTTTTTACAACACTCTTACCCCTTATACAATTTTGTTGAAAAGTGGCCCTTTTTGATTTTTGCCCTGGATTTTCCGGCCTGCCACTTTTACTTTTCACCTTGCTACCTATTGCTTCTACCCTCATTTTACACCCCCTACAAAATTTCTTTGGTAGGGTGAAGTAATGAGGCCCCTGAGGATCAGATAGGCTCATTTGTCTGTATAAAGTGTTGCTAATGTTGCAAAGTGTGGAGTGCTGGTCCGGTCTGGTCTGGTCAGAGTACACATTGAAAGAAAGATTGCGAAGGCAGGCAAAAGTAACTGGTCTTAACAGAAAGAGCAAGTTATCTCAAACTGGAGAATTTGTTACAAAGTGAACAGACAAATGAGAATACAGAAACAAGGAACTGCTGATGCTGGTTTACAAAAAAAGACAAAGTGCTGGAGAATGTCAGCGGGTCAGGCAACAACCCTGTGGAACATGGCTAGGTGACGTTTTGGTTCGGGATCCTTCTTCAGATTAATTGTAGGGGGACGGACAGGGCTGGATTTAGATCAAGAGAGCCCCTAGGCTATTCCACTTGTGAGGCCCCTCCCAATCCCCCACCCCCACGACGAGAGGAAGATGGAAGAGTCCACCAGATTGACACCGATGTGCAGCCGGGCGTGGCTAATGAGATAAGGGCTGGAAAGCTGCACTTTTTATTTATTGCCAGTGCTAATGTTAAGTTATCGGCTTAAAACACTATTATTCGGAAATTGAGGGCAAGGAAAAAAATTACTGAAGTGTTGTTTAGAGACTACAGTGCGTTGTGACAGCATATGTGGGGCCAAGGAAAGAGCGTTCACGTCGCGGCCCTGTTTCAACCAATCTTTCCACCACCACGCACAAGAAGCACAAGAAGCGCAAGACAGACACCATTGTGCAGATGCCGAGAAGTGTGTTCAGCTCTGGCTGAACAACTTCTAATCTTGTGTGTGGACTCGATAAGAAGAAGAAGACAGCATATGTAAGAAAGGCCTATGACAGTGTCAAAAATATTATACACCCCATACGAAGCTTTTCAAAAAGGGGGGTGGCATGGTAGAATTACAAAAATGTTATGTGAAATAAGTGCACGCAGTGCATATCACAAGCGCGAGGCTCATAGACCCTTGCGGTCGGGGTCCAGGGCCCGCATAAACGCCCTGGAAGCTCTGGGGTTTTAGATGCTCTCTGGTGCATTCTGAGCCTTATTTTGGAGCATTTTTGCACCAAATTTATGACCAATACTTCAGAAATAATTTTGTTTGAGTCAAGAGTAATGTGTGGTTGGAATGGGATGATTTGGGTCATTGTTGTACACATTATTTTTAATCAAGAATTGAAGCTGCCCTTGTTTTAATAATCAAGTTGTACTGTAAAATGTTATGTAAAATGTTATAAAGGAGTTTGCAAACACTACAAATAAAATACTGTAAGTTTTTGTAATAAATAAAACCTTTTTTTAGAAAATGTTTTGTGTGTTGATTTGATTGCCTGTTACTGTTCGACTGTGTTAGTGTGCACATTAAAAATATGATGCAAAATGAAAGTCGCAAACTATAGAATACATATTTTTCAGTATTGTTATCAAGAAAAAGAAAGCAGTTCAAATTGTTTGATATTATTCATATGGAGGAGAAAATATAATTGCTCTAAAACCTACCTTAATTTTGCAATCTCACTAAAGATAATCCCCCTTTCCCTCTTCCCCTCCACCTTCCCCCTCCCTCCCTCCCCATCTCTCTCTTCCCCCCTTCCCCTCTATCTCTCCCCCCTCTGTCTCATCCCCCCCTCTCTCTCCCTCCCTCCTTCTCTCCCTCCCACGCAGACACAGCAGCCGCCCCCGCCCCCGCCTCCCCCCCGGCCCAGAGAACCGGGCGCTCCTGCAACGCAATATTCCACTACTTACCTGGAGTAGACACCTAGGATCTTTGGTAGACACAAGGCATCGAGGTGATTGTGTGGAGTGCAAATGGAGATCTGAACCCGCCCGGGCCCACTGCGCACACGCGGAGAGACAGTTTAGTTTGCGTCACTACCATGTCACCGGCTTCCCCCAACTGCGCAGGTGCAGATGGTCGCAATTTTTTTCCCCAAAACATCCAGCGGGTCGGAACCAGAATTTCGGGTAATTTCCGTCAAAGTGGATACGCTGATAGAGCTCCAATTTTTTTTTTCTCGTGATTTTTTTTACTCTGGGGAAAAAAACACCTTGGCCGAAAGCCCCCTTGATTTTGAGGCCGTAGGCTTCGGCCTATGAAGCCTATAGGTAAATCCGGTCCTGCCGAGGCCCCCCTAGATCTCGAGGCCCTAAGCTGAAGCTTGTGTTGCTTATACGTAAATCCGGCCCTGGGGACTGGGTAAAGAAAGCTGGAAGAGAGGCAGGGCAGGATAAAGCATGGCAGGTGGTTGGACAAAGGCCAGAGATGGGAAAACAGAAGGTGTGAGACAAAAGTGTGAGATATATGGTTTGTGCTCACAATCACTACTCAGAGACTAAATCATGGAAACAAGAAATGCTTTATTTGCGAGTCTGCAGAATCGGGTGCCTCTCCAAGTTGAGACACACCGAGCAAAGGAAAAACGTTTATTTTTATACAATTCAGTATAGTCTTTATTGATCGGACGCCTCCCCTTCTGACCCCTTCCAATCAGGGTACCGAGGTTCACAATCTTCCAACCCTCCCCTCCGTGCGTCATCAATCATTCCCTCTCCTCCCACATCATACATCGCATGTACATTTAAATTAGGTTCTTTGTCATGAGGGGCGTAAAGTTAATATTCATTTATTTTATTAAGCATGCTCAGTAGCTGTTGCCCTAACCTACTTAATTGCCTTTGACCTAAAGAATAGCTTCTGTGTTGTCAGCTACATTCCTTACCTCATCTTGTTATTCTACAATGTTATCAACAGCTCTGATGGTCTGACTGTTTGTTCGAATCACAAGGTTGGTGATTCCAACTCTCGGCCCATCACAAGGTCGGTGACTACAATCACTCGGCCCCTCACAATGACTACAATCACTCGGCCCCTCACAATGATGGTGGTTTAATCATCTTATCCCTCACAAAAGGATTGAAGAGTTGTGGATTGTGCAGCCAGGGGAAGGAATGTAGAGGGGGGGAAGGGAGAAATAGGAGGGGGTCCAGTTGGGCCTTAGGGGACGGGTGGGGGAGAAAAGGGAGGAGGGTTGTTAGAGATTACCTAAAATTGGTAAATTCAATGACCATACTGTTGGGTATCTTCAATTTAAACCAGCATCTGCAGTTCCTTTCTACACACTATTGGGTGGTAAACTACCCAAGTGGAATATGAGATGCTGATCCCCCAGTTTGTGTGTTGCCTCACTCTGGTAATGTAGGAGTGCCAGGATAGAATGGTCAGTATGGGAATGGAAAGGGAGATTAAATGGTTAGCAAGCGAGAGATTCAGTTAACCTTACTCCACCCATGTGCAAATCAAACCCCCCTCGCCTATATCCACCCATCACTTGTGTAGGAAGGAACTGCAGATGCTGGTTTAAAGCATGCATCCCCACCTCTTCTCCAGCTTTCTGCCTCTACTACAATAATAACAATAATAATAATAATAAATACTTTATTGATCCCCTCAGGGAAATTCAGATGTCCAGAAGCCCCCAACCAACAAACCCACAGATTCAAAACGAACGAAGACAAAAAATACATAGAATACAATGTGGACACTACCTGAGAGCAATAAATACTTAAAAAGACCAATAATTAACAATTAAAAATAAAAAATTGCAAAATGCATCCCCCTACAGCCTAGCGGTCCGAATTATAAAATCTAATGGCTGCAGGGGTGAAGGATCTCCTGAACCGCTCCGTTCTACAGGGCAGGGAGAGGAGCCGGTTGTTGTTCCGAGTGCTCTTTTGACTCTCCAGAATTACATGGAGGGGATGCCCGGGGTTTTTCAGGATGACCTGCACCTTGTGCCTCATACGCCTCTCAAGCACATCCATCCCAGAGTCTACTCTCCCCTCCAGCACTGAGCTAGCTCGTTTAACCAGTTTGACCAGCTTCTTGTTGTTTTTTGCACTAATGCTGTTGCCCCAGCAGACAACAGCGTAGAAAATAACACTTGCAACCACAGTGTTGTAAAACATGTGCAGCATCTCATTACACACATTGAAGGATTTGAGCCTTCTGAGGAAAAAGAGTCTGCTCTGGCCTTTTTTGTAGAGGGAGTCAGAGTTGACAGACCAGTCCAGTTTGTTATCGAGGTGCACTCCAAGGTATTTATATGTCTGCACCACCTCAATGTCAGCCCCTGCAGCGTTGACCGGTTGAAGGGGGAGCTTGGACCTGCCAAAGTTAACCACCATCTCTTTAGTCTTAGTTGTGTTCAGGATGAGACAGTTCTCTTCACTCCAGGCACAAAAGGAACTGGTCAAGTTCCTGTATTCCTCCTCCTGCCCGTTCCTTACACATGCCACAATCGATACATATGATACAAAATATTTAGTGAATGAGTCAATACCTACTGTTTAATTGAAATAATATTCCATAAATATTTACACTTGCAAGTCTAACGAGATTAGAAAAAAATAACCCAAATTAAAGAACAAACTAAAAGAATGACTGATATTTGAAGTTCAAAACTGTACCTTTTAAGGATTTTAATTGTAACATTGAAAATGAATCAGATTTCAAAAAATAGGAAAACTTACTATTGAGATATTTGATTTACTAATTTTTAATTTTGAAACCCTACCCATAGAGGAATTTGGTGATCAGAATGAATCAGATTAGTTGCACGAAAGATATTTCTCTCCATTACCTCATGGTTCACTTGCCACCTTATAATTTCCTACACCCTGGTTCAATCTCGGTTGGTAACTATGTGGAACTGCATCACCATTACTCAATGATTGATGGAACATGACATGTTCTTGCAACTGAGAACACACCCTAGGGTGTGATTCTCAAGCCACAATACAGAAGCCTTCTGTTCTTTCTGCAGCACAGCTACCAGCCAACCAAAATAGAAGCATTTTGAACTCCAGGGTAGAAAAGCTGATTTAAAAAATATATGAACGAGTTAGTCAAAATAAGCCAACCACGAAAAATGTGAGATATTCAAAACTGTGGACATGTGAGTTGTCAGTAAGATTATCTTATTTATGTTTTACTTGGGAGGACCAGCACAGCATACCCCAGGAATGTGATAGAAAGGAACACGCTTACAACTGGCTTACAGTATATGTGGGACCACATGAAATTATGCAATGTATAAAGTAAAGAAACCAAGGTGGCTGCAGAGAAACCCCTTCCATGTTATTGCTGAATTTCTTCTTCTACTGGAATTAATGGAATAATGAGTCCATTGAAAGGAATGACAGAAACAAAGATCTAAAATTAAGAGCATTAATTGTTCGGTAATGAAAATGGCAGCGATTCTAAATGCCGAGATGTAATGGTTTCTTGTTGACTCCCACAGATATTTAAACTTGAAAGAACTAAAAATAGGTGGCAGATAAAATTAAAAGCGTGTCAAAATCATTGGGGTCTCAGTCCCACTTCCGAATCCTCATCCATCCCACTTTACCTCATTCAATCAACATATTCCTTTCTTCCCTCAAGCCTTCATGTAGTATCCTTCAAATTCCATCTGGTCAATTTGCCTTGATACGCCATGTGGCACGATGTACAGTAAGTAGCACATTCTGTTTGGTTAATGATATTCCTCCAGAGTTATTTGCTGATTTTATTAGTTTTCCTATTTATATAATCTTTGGCTTTAGACTTCCCAACATGGGAATATCTTCTCCATGTCTACTTTGGCAAACCCCTTCACAGTTTTTGTCTTAAGAAGTACCCATTGTGTTACCCAGAGGTTAATTACATTAAAAAAACAGCTCTTCGCTTCTTTCTGATAACCTCTTGGCTCTGGTATATTTCAAATATGTTTTGCACCATCCAAAGATGTAATAGCATGCTTATAATAGAGACCAGATTTGCGCATAGTATTCCAAGTGTGGCGAAACAATGTTTTATAAACGTTAACTTTTATAAACATCTCTTCCTTCCATCTCTGTTTTTCTAATAATTAATCCAGTTTAAACTGCATTGCTACTTCCAATAATATGCGGCACGGCGGCATTGCAGTCGAGTTGTTGCCTTGCAGCGCCAGAGACCTGGGTTCGATCCTGATTATAGGTGTTATCTGTATGTAGATTGTACGTTCTCCCCGTGGCCTGCTTGGGTGTTACCCGGGAGCTTCAGTTTGCTCCCACACTCCAAAGACGTTCAGGTTTGTAGATTAATTGGTTTGCTAAAATTGCACACTGTCTCAAGTGTGTGTAAGATAGTGCTAATGAGGAGGAATCGCTGGTGGGCCGAAGGGCCTGATTCCGTGCCGTATCTCTAAACTAATAGTGAATTTGTAATCCATGGTCCCTTTGTCCCTCAACCTCATTCCCTAGATTCTACATTACTTAAAATCTTATTGCAAGTCTGTTCTGCAGTGTTGGATGGAAGGCATTTTGAAAGTCCAATAATGTTAGACCCTCTTTACTCCTCATTGGGTTTGCTACTTATCAAAGAGCGGTACAGTAGCGCAGTGGCAGAGACGCTGCCTTACGGCGCCAGAGACCCCGGTTCGATCTTGACCACCAGTGCTGTCTACGTTCTCCCTGTGATCACATGGGTTTGTTCCAGGAGTTCTGGTTTCCTCCCACATTCCAAAGACATGCAGGTTTGTAGGTTAACTGACTTCTGTAAATTGTCTCTAGTACATAGGATAAAACTAGTGTATGGGTTATAGCTGGTTGGCACAGACTCGATGGGCCGAAGGGGCTGTTTCCACATTATATCTCTAAACTAAAGGATTTAATACAGTAAGTCAAGCTACACCACTGCTTAAAACCAGTGCCCCATCTTTATGTAAGAAAGAACTGCAGATATTGGTATGAACCAAAGATAGACACAAAAAGCTGGAGTAACTCAGCGCGACAGGCAGCATATCTGGTGAGAAGGAATGTTTGACGTTTCAGGTCGAGAACCTTTTTCAGACTGGTTAGGGATAAGGGAAAAGAGAGATATAGACGGTAATGTGGAGAGATAAAGAACAATGAATGAAAGATATGCAAAAAAAAGGAATGATGATAAAGGAAACAGGCCATTGTAAGTCGTTTGTAAGGTGAAAATGAGAAGCTAGTGCGACTTGGGTGGGTGAGTGAGGGATAGAGAGAGAGGGAATGCTGGGGCTACGTGAAGTGAGAGAAATCAATATTCATACCACCGGGCTGAAAGCTACCCAAGCGAAATGTAAGATGCAGTACCTCCAATTTGCATTTAGCCTCACTGGACAATGGAGGAGATCGAGGACAGAAAGGTCTGTGTTGGAATGGGAAGGAGAATTAAATTAAAAACCGGTAGATCAGATTGGTTCACACGGGATGAGCGAAGGTGTTCCGCGAAACGATCGCCCAGTCTGCGTTTGGTCTCGCCATTGTACAAGAGTCCACATCTTGAACAACGGATACAGTAGATGAGGATGGAGGAGGTGCCATCTTTATGTTTTCCGTATGAGATACTTTCCTTCATCTTTGATTAAAAATATAATTCCCTTTCCTAAATTACGCTGAACCCTGAACTTGTTCAATCTACTTTGAAAGATAGGTATCACAAAGTTCCCCACCATACCACAGGAACTGTATCCTATATTGCTTCTTTTGTAAATGATTGCATAGTTACAGAAAATACAGCATACAAATGTAAGGACAAGATAGTGACATGAAAAATGTCATTGTTCTATAGCAGTTGAGGTTCAAGGATGACTTGCTTCATCTTTGGCTTTGTGGGTTCTGAGGTGCTCAAGAGGCCAATGTGGAACCCACTCTTCCACAGGTTGGGCAGGAGATGCCTGATGACGTGGACAGGTGAGTAGTTTGTGAAATATTGTGGCTCTTTCACCAGTACCATTTGTCCTCAAAGCATAGACCCAGGTTTCTCAATAGTATCCTGAATGCTTCTTCTCCAGAGATTTTCAGGAGTACATGGGGATTATCCATTGCTTTGAAGAGGCTTTGAATATATCCTTGAATCTTTACCTTCATCTGCCTGGTAATATCTTGACGGGAATTGGAATAGAGTTCCAGCTTCAGCAGTATGGAGTCAGGTGTGTGAGCAACAAGTGTAGTATAGGGGCTCGTTCCTCATTGTGTTTGTCTAGAAGGGAAGACTGATTTTAGTTTCCATATCCTTCCAATGCATTTGGAAAACTTTGTGTTACACAGAATTGGTAGTATCTTTCCAGTGCCTTATCTAAAGTAACATTGAAAACTAGCTAATTTTAATCGAGTCTGAAACTGGGAAAGATGAATGAGAAAAAAATGATTACAGAATGAGAACAGCAGTGAGAATTATAAGATTTATATTAACCAGAATGTAAACCATTTTATTATACTGAGCGAGGTGACGCGGAGTCATTGACACTTTGCATGGATACCATAAAATAAAATAAAACATATTTTCTGGATGCAATGTTAAAATCTTCATTTTTATTACACTAAACTGCAATTCATCCTCTAAAATTTATTTTACTTTTATTTATCTTCCAAATCAACAATTATTTATATTTTTAAAAAGCTTGAATTATTTATCAATGATCAATTCATTTTGACTCAAAAATAATCAGCGGTATTACATTTGGTTTAAAATTTCAAACATAATTCACAACAGAAATTCACAAGCTTAGAATATTGTGTGAACCTTTTATCAGAAATCATTGCCTCCTGAAAGTCAGAAATTAACTAATGTACAGTGTCAGCATAGCAACGCTTGCACCACACTTTGCATAGCTACAAAAGCACAAAACATTCATCACATATTTGGAACATACATCAACAATTACATTTATTTAAAACTTCCATAAAACTTATGATCTTTGCTATTATTCCAGGAAAACAAATATACACATTTTACACAATAGTTTCTCTATTTTGAAAAAAATAGTCGTTTACAAGAGATTTTGTTCTGCATTCTTTGATTATACAATAGATTTAATTAAAATACTGAATATTTCTTTACTACAGAGTGCAAAGTTAACAACCTAGCAGAGCTGAGCCAAAAGGTAAAACTAAGCCAGTCATTTATTGGCTAATTTTTTTAAAATATATTCATAAAACACAGTAAGTTTGCAGAAATCAGGAATAAAGTTTACTCAGAGTTACCTTTTGATGTTGCAGCCATCACTCGACATACAATTAGAAATGAAGACTAAACAGCAAGGGCTTTAATAAAATATGATTTGTCTTAAATTGATCTCAGTAATTTTGTTTTGCCACTGTATTTACTATTTCCAATAAAGTACAATTTTGAAAAGCCACTAATTCAAAATTTGATTGCCTGATAATGTTATGATGAGGTTTATTAAATTAATCGTCACCTCTAACAAAAGGATCACAACACATTACTGAAAATAAAAGTGATAAAGCATTTGAATCAATTAGTTGAATGTTAAGAGAAAATGTCTATTGAGTTCTACATGCTACTGCTACAATAAAATTTGAAATATATATATTTATATTTTAAAAGGCAACAATGTTGGATATTGTTAGTATGCTTAGTATGCTTTAGTATGCCTTAGTATGCTTTAGTATTGTTAGCATACTTTAGTATGTCATAAAACAACATTTCTAAGCACTGTGTCAGAAATATAATATTTGCTGCTGGTTTCCATGATTCATCTTTTAACATCAAAGCAAACTGCAAACCTGTAATTTATTTTGAGTATTGTCTCAGTTAAACATACGTTAACAAAATATTTACAACATGACTAAAACCTTTAGAAAAATCACAATTGCAATTATTATCTCTTCTCAAGAAATGCTTTACATTCATTTTGAGGTAAATTATATTTCTGTATATCCTGGTTAGTTTCAAATTCCTTTTTATAATGTGGACATTATCCAATTGGTCTCTATGGACTCGTTCTTGCTTAGAATGAAAACATAATTACAATATTATTGCAACAATATATATTATACCAACTAAAAGAGATAAAAAGTCATTTCTCGTGCCTGTGCCTTGCTATGGCAGGTCAGCTTGTGTATCCAACAAGAAACCATCTATAAAGTAACAATGCTCTAACAGTGGCAAACAGCATACATTAACAAATACACTCTTCTGCAATAAACAAGGCCATCTTGTGAGAATGCATTCTTAAAAATGGGAACGCTCCAGATAAAGATAATGACAGAATTGTTCAAAATAAATCCTGAGTAAGCATGATCTATACTGATCTCTCTATTTAAACATCAGTCTGGAAAAGGGAAAAGGTACCAGATAAGTGGAACAATGGGATTAAAGTGAAGATACTCAAAGAAAGAAGAATTTAATATTGGCATCAACTGACATGATCTTACACTTCCATCTGTGCCAAGCAAGTAATGTGCAAGATCCCAGTCCAGCACATCAGAAGCAGCTGGTCGCATTCCCAGAAAAGCATCTTTGGAAAGAGATGGCAGCACAGCCCAGATCTTTATGTACAAGATGTAATAGAACAATGCAGAGAATGGGACCAGCCTCTCTACATACATTTCACAGACATTGGGAAAACCTCTAACATCATTCATAGGATTAGACCATGGAATACTCTGCGAGAATAAGGAATCCTTCGTTGTACAATCAATATCAAATGTATCTAAGCCAACTTTACACGAATCGTTGATCTGCTTTGAAGACAAAACTACAGCATATCAAGGGAATGACGTCTGCAATTCTCTTCAATTTTGCTTGTGGGAAACATGGTGTACGACAGAAGATACCCCAAGAGACAGATAGACACCCTACAAAATCATCTCACACACCCATTAACACATGAAAGAACAAAGCAATTACTCAATATTCATCCAACAAATCACACCAAAAATTAACTGAGTAACAGATATTATAACCTTTCATCTTGATTCACCATCATCAGTATTGACATAAAATCAAGTTACCTCTAATGCTGAAACATTCACACACTTGAACAGTGCCATCAGTCAGGATGGCGGAACAGGCCAAGACATCAAGAACAAAATCAAGTCAAGAATACCTTCAGGAGCTTACATGTAGTCGGAAGAACATCAAACTATAACACCCAGACAGAACCTGAGATCTATCGACACTTCTCTACCAGAACGCTGAGGAATAGCAGAACTTCACATGCCCAGACTTCACTTTATACAGCCTGCCTCTGTATCTCTTGGCCCAAAACAATCCCAAACTGAGACCAGATTCTACTGTGCAGTCAAGACGAAATAAGCACCATAAACATCAAGAGCACTGGAAATGGATGAGCCATGTGCTTCAGGTGGAAGGTGATTCCACACGAGAACAGCTAAAGATGGATACCTGAAGTGAAAATGAAGGACAGCATTGTGCGGGATTGTGGAAATTCTCTGAAATACATGAAACAAAGCTTGGGAAACCTTGAATGGTTTGCCAGAACCAGAGATGAGTGGAAGAGAAAAAAAAGACACAGTGCTCAGGAGTAACTCAGGCAGATCAGGCAGAATCTCTAAAGAATATGGCAAGGTGACATTTCAGATCGTGACTCTTCATCAGATTGATGTTTCGGGTCAGGACTCTTCTTCAGATTGACATTTCGGGTCAGGGTACCTTCTTCTCTTTGTATCTTTTCTTGTAAACCAGCAACTGGTTTCCCATTTCTACATGGGTGGAAGAACCTGAACGCTACAGGAGATTCTTCTTCCCTGTGGCTATCAAACTTTACAACTCCTCCCCCTTCTGTCGTGGGGTAGACTGAGACTGACTCCCCTCCCCCTAGCACCTCCTCAATCTTTGCACATCCTAAAAGCCTTTTCACTTCTCACTTTAATTTCATGTTTCATGTATTTTGTGTTTTCTATGACTGTTGGCAAATTAATTTCTCTCCTGGGATAAATAAAGTTTTATCGTATCGAGCTTTGTCGCTAAGTGACACTAAGTGTCGAAAGTGTAATGGGTAATAAGTCAGTAGCAGTTCATTTAAAATAAACCTATGACGGATTCAGAGAAAGGAACATGTATCTCAGTCATGAAAATAATGTTATATTATTATTAATTAACCAGTTAAATCCTAAAAACAAACAGAATATATTATACAGAGATGAATTAAAGGGACATATGGAAGCAAACTTAAGCTAGAAGTTCTTCATAGTAGCCACTGTCTTCTGAATGTTTAATAAGGTTTCCTTATTCGATGTTTCTTCCCTGCAGCTGAATGAACCTATTATTCTTGACCAAAGCCTTCTGTTTCTTCAATGGCAAACATTAACTTCTCCTTTAGTTGCTCATAACTTTTGTAAGGGGGGAGGTCCAGGCGATTGAAGCTGCAAAAAATATCACAACAACAATCACTTATTTCAATCATACTTTATATCTTAATTATTTTAAAATAATTGTAATTATTTGTAAGTAATTAATGTCCTATTTCAAACTGCAATTCCCTATTTCAAACAAGATGGAGACACAAGAGACTGCAGAAGCTGAAATTTGGAGCAACAACCTGCTAAAGTAACTAATCGGATTGATCAGCACCTGTGGGGAGGAAAGGAATTGTCCATGTTCCGACAGAATGGGGAAGGAAGATAACCAAGGAGAGGTGGAAGAGTAAGTTAAGGGCAGGAGCTGATATGTGGACTGAGGAGGGATGAAGGATGCTGGACAAATGGTCGGGTAGGGGAGCAGGAGTGGTAGAATTGGAAGAGAGGTAAATGGAGAGATATCATAGATGCAGGCAAAATAAAAGGTGAGGGGTGGGGGGAGGAGAGGGGTGTGGGGGGAGGGTGCGGGAGAGAGGGTGAAGGTGAAGACAGATGGATCCTGAAGATCCATTGAATGGATGTACAGGAGATGCTGCCTCAAAATGGCAGCCAATATCATGAAAGACCCACACCAGCCTGGCCACACTCTCATCTCGCCACGACCATTGGGAAGAAAGTGCAGGAGCCGGAAAACCAGGAACTGCAGGTTCAAGAACAGCTTCTTCCCAACAAGCTTCATAGTCTCAAACACTGCACAGCACTAACAACAACCCTATCTCAGCAATTATGATCTACTTTGTTTTTTGCCTTTGTTTGCACTACATACTTTGTTTTCTTTGCTCTATCATGATCTGGTTACCTAGTATAACTGCTTATCAATTTATTGTATTATGGATTATTGTACATTCATTGTATTCTATTGCATTAATGGGCCTGTAAAGCTGCAGTAAGTAAGAAATTGTTCGGTTGCGGGTACTTTGACAATTAACCACTTTCATGATCTTGTGAGCTAGGAGGGTGATAAGCTACCAATATGAAGGGAGATGGAACCAGAACCAGATGGGGAAGAGGTGGGGCGAGAATGATGGGTAAAATGTGTGGATAGTAGGTGGATAGAATTAGAGGGGGAGGAGGACAGTAATGGGTGATGGAGGGCTGGAGTGAGAAGAAGGGGTTATGGAAAAGGGGACAACACATAGCAGATAAGCATTACCTGAAATTGGAAAATTTAATGTTCGTACCATTAGGTTGTAGATTACTCAGGCGGAATATGTTATTCTTCTATTTTTAATTGGGCCATTAAATCAAATATTTTTCAATTCCATTACTGAGATAGCAAGAATAAAGGATAAAGAATAAAGTTGGGTCATTTGACTCAACTTGTCCATGCCGGACATTAGCTCAGTGGCTTGGAGTACTGAACCACAGACATGAATTGAAGTCCCAGCACAGCAACTGAGTAATTTAAATTCAGTTAAATGAATAAATCTGTAATAAAAACTAGTGCTAGGAAGTGTGAAACCACCTAGGTGTTGCAAAATAAGGCATCAGGGACGGAAATCTGGCACATATACATCTTTAGACTGACATTTCTGTTTGTCGTAAACCATCATATGACCATTCAGTTTAAGAGCAATTATGGATGTGGGGGCAATAAGCTGTCAGGCTTGCCATTTATACCCACCACACAAACAAATAAAACATAAGGATAGGGAAGAAAAGATGACCTGGACTTTCTAGGATTTGGTCCTAGATGATTGCCTGGAGATGATTTTAACAATTGGGTATTTTTGGCCATTCAAAGTTCTGAGACAGACTGTAATTGAAGCAATTTTATATTCTGGACATTAAGTTATGTCTTTGAAGCCAGCACTTATCCTGTCTAAACAGATTTTGACAGCTGTTTTCAGATACAAGTTGGCAAAAGCCAGAAGAAAAGGGGGGGAAAAAATGCAATTGGTAGCTATTCAATTATTTTCAGAAATTGGAAGAATAATAGTTAAAAATAAAGAGGGACTCAAGATTATGAGATGAATAGCAGGTGTTTATTTGTTAACTTTAAAAAATGTGTGAAGTGTTGGAGGGTGTTAACTTGAAATAAATAAAACTGCTTCTGACAGTTCACAGTTTTATTACATTAACATTAGTAGTTCTTTTGGCAATATGGTGAATAAATTGAAAGCTTGCAACTATCTTTCCAACGGGGGACATAAAAACTACTTTAGAGGTGAAGCCAGTAAAAACACTGAGGGAAATTTGGAGGGCGGTGAACAATCACAGCACCAAAGATTCCAGCTTTTATTCTTTCAAAACATTGTAATACCTAAAGTTAAAATCACCAATTATAACTCTCTTTGATCAAACATAGGATTCACTACCCTGACTTTGGATTTTAAAATTGTGTTAGTGATCAGATCACTGTAAAGGATTCCCATCCCTTGTGTTGGTTTATCTCTGATGGCAGTGGTATGGTATACAAACATACAAGTGACAAGCAAGAAAAGGCCACTCAGCCCTTCAAACCACATCTGGCTAATCTGACTGCAACTTCAAATCAGCATTCCTCTCTACTTGCAATAACCTTTCAGCCAGTAGACACAAAATGCTGCAGTAACTCAGTGGGACAGGCAGCATCTCTGGAGAGAAGAAATGGGTGACGTTTTCGGGTTGAGACCCGTCTTCAGACTTCAGACCTTTGATTTAAACCAGCATCTGCAGTTCTTTCCTACACATAACCTTTCAGCCCATTGCTTATCAAGTATCCACCAACATCTGCCTTGAAAATATTCTACGGACCAGCTTCCATCGCCCTTTAACGAACCGCTGTACAGCAAGACAGAACAAATGCATGCAAGGGTGTGTTACACAAAAATAGATTCATCTGAAATAATCAAACCTATATTCTAATGCAATCATCCAAATATATTCCAAAACATTGGAACTCTCTGACAGCTCCTTTTTTATTGACTGAAATGTTTGTTTTTAGTCTGTGCTCTGCTTTGAATGCTCATAACTAGGCTAGAAGCCAAAGTGCAAAAATTACCCTTGAGATTTCCTGAGATACAGAGTGGAAATAATCATTCCCACTCAGACTGTTTGCAACTTTATTGTGCTAAACTTATGGTTTCCATTCCGGTTTTTTTCCATCAAAAGAACTATCGACTTCCTTCTGTTAGTATTGGCTAACTCCTACTGAAACCCATCTTGCATCACTTGCCTCCACACAAGACTGGATCAATGCTCAACAGTTAGTTTTCCATACTCAACTCTCCATAGATTTCAGCTCATCCAAAACTCTGCCACTCATAACATAACTTGTATCAAATTCCTCTTAGTCTCTCAGCTTGCTGAACTACATTGGGTCATGTTCCCTCAATTCCTTTCCACCTGCTAAAACATTGGTGAACCTGTTGCAATCCATCAGTCGAAGTTACTTCCGCAATCCTGTTGGATAGGGAAGTCCAGGATTTAAACCCAGCAACGTTGAGAAAAGAAAATTGAAATTTTAATGGGGAACATGCAGATTGTGGTGTTCACATGCACCTAAACCCTTTGTTGCTCTTGGAGCTGGAGGTGACGGGTTTGGGAGTGTTGTTGGAATTGACTAGGTGAATAACTAGGCTTCATCTTATATACGGTACAAATTGCATTCACTGTGAGCTGGAGGTTGAGGGAATGAATGTTTAAAGGGGGTGCTAATCAAGCCTAATGATTTATCCTGGTTGAGCTGCTCGAGTGTTCTTGGAGCTACACAAAATCTTGTAAGTCGGTGTGTTGCATTACACTATAGTTTATGCCTAGTAGATGGTGGAACGGCTTCGCAATATTAGACGGTAATTCAAACGCTGACGGAGCTACAACATGTGGATGGTCAAGTTGAGTTTCCGGTCAATAGTGGCTCAAAAGAATGTTGCCAGTGGGGAACTCAACAATGGATTTATAATTGAGTAAGAAGCGGAGGTGGTTAGACTCTCTCACATTGGAGATGACCATTGATTGGAACTTTTGTGGGATCAATGCTATTTGCCACTTATTATCTAACACCAGAAAGTTGACTAGGTCTTGCTCATGCAGACAAATACTTTTTCATTTGTGGAGGAATTGTGAATGGAAATGAACATCTCCACTTCTGACCTTATTATTCAAAGATCATTGATGAAGCAGGTCAAGATAATTGGATTTTGAATCTTAGACATTGCCCCGAAGAACTCGTGCAACAATGTCGTGGGACTGGGAGATTGAGCTCCAACAGTGAAGAAAATTAGTTTGCTTCCTATCCAGACAAATCATACTAGACATGAGTACAATCAAGCCACACATAAAAATAACAAGTGCGAAAAGAAAAGTACCAGATTGCAGAATACATGCAGAATGGTTTTGCCGACCATTTCGCTGAACATTTGCATTCTGTCCGCCAAGGCTCGGGGAAACTCCCAATTGCTAACCATTTTAACTCCCCTTCTCATTCTCATACTGACCTTTCTGGCCTGGGCCTCCTACTTTGCATCTGTGTTCACCTATGGTCTCCCATGCTTTGCCTTGCCCCTCCACACTTCGAGCTTTCTTTCCTCACACTCCTGCCATCAGCCTGAAGAAGGGCCCCGACCCAAAACTTTACCCATCCGTGTTCTCCAGGGTTGCTGCCCAGCTTAGATCTCCACGGATGCTGCCCGGCTCCAGCATTTTGTGTCTTTCTTTGGTAAACCAGCATCTGCAGTTTCTTGTTTCTAGATCTAAGTCTCTATTATTTAACATGACTGCAGTATCATACAAAATAATGGGAATGTCCTCAGTTTTCTTTCCACAGAGACTGTGTGGCAGTTACTTCTACCACTCCAATCATGGCAAACTCGCCGCCTGACACAGACCTATTCTAGTTGCTCTGTCAGGACTCTACCAATTCAGTCGATGGAGGTAATTCCAAGGCAGTCACAGTGACAGATATTAACGTCGCCATCCACAGTTCACTCATGGATTTAATTGACAGAATATTACAGATGACCAAAAAAAAACCTGCAAATGTTTCAGAATGTACATCATTAAAGATTCTTTTCATGCATACAATTATGTTTCAATAACTTTTCAATGTTACTTACCAAGTGTGACTTCTTGGAAGCCAACTATCTTTTCCAACCTTATCGATGCAGAATTTTTGTGGCCCATTGCTCCCTGAAGTAAAATTTGTATTTTATGAATGTCATATAAATGATCTCAATTTATTTCAACATCAAATTATTAGGATTCCATTCTCTCCGTTTGACTCCCTAACTAAATATTACGGCATTAAATTCCAATCATTCAAATTTGAACATCTGAAGCCACATGAAATCTGAACAATAGACAATAGGTGCAGGAGTAGGCCATTCGGCCCTTCGAACCATTCAATGTGATCATGGCTGATCAAGCCAAATCAGTACCCCGTTCCTGCCTTCTCCCCATATCCCCTGACTCCGTTATCTTTAAGAGATCTGAACTAAAGGTAAATTCCTGAAATTCTTAAATTGTATTTGAATATTCAATGGAAAACAATTTCACAAATATTAAATAAATACAAATCTTATTGCAATTTAAAAAAATATTAAGGGCAGTACCGGGAATCATCTGCATGCAGAATGTTGGTATGAACTGTTGCCTCTTTAATTTCCATGCTGTCAGGTTCTTGTCCTCACCCTCATCATTGTGCATGAGGCAGAGTCCAGTTAATTTCCAGAGTAAGGGGTGTTTGTATGGAGATGACCTACAGGGAGACCTCTAAACAGGCTGTGCTTCATTTAGCAGCTACTTTTAAGGTGAAGTTGACTGGTCTAAGTTGATGTTTCAGCTTGCCTTTCAATTTGGAAAATGACCATTCAGCCCATTAAGTGAATGTCGACTCTAGATCAAACTCGTTTTCTACTTATTTCTCTGTCACCTATACCGTCTCACATGCCCATTCACTAACATCCCATAACCTCTGCCAATTCTCCTACTATCCACACCTCACCTAATTTTCAGTGGCCAATTATCTCATCAACTGGCACAGTTGTATAGGGCTCTGGTAAGATCACATCTGGCATAGTATGTACAGTTTTGGTCTCCTAATTTGAGGAAGGACATCTTTGTGATTGAGGCAGTGCAGCGTAGGTTCACGAGATTGATCCCTGGGATGGCGGGACTGTCATATGAGGAAAGATTGAAAAGACTAGGCTTGTATTCACTGGAGTTTAGAAGGATGAGGGGATACTTACAGAAACATATAAAATTATAAAAGGACTGGACAAGCTAGATGCAGGAAAAATTTTCCCAATGTTGAGCGGGTCCAGGACCAGGGGCCACAGTCTTAGAATAAAGGGGAGACTGAGTTGAGAAAAAACATTTTAACCCAGAGAGTTGTGAATTTGTGGAATTCCCTGCCACAGAGGATCACTGGATGGATTGAAGAGAGAGTTAGATAGAGCTCTAAGGGCTAGTGGAATCAAGGGATATGGGGAGAAGGCAGGCACGGGTTATTGATTGGGGACGATCAGCCATGATCACAATGAATGGCGGCGCTGGCTCGAAGGGCCGAATGGCCTCCTCCTGCACCTATTTTCTATGTTTCTATCCATAAGATGTGGGAGCAAACCAGGTCAACTGGGGGAATCCACATTGTCAAAGGGAGGGCATATTAACACCACTCAGACATCACCAGAGGCCAGAATCAAACCCGGGTCATTGGAGGATCAGGTATCAAATGAAATGAGAGGATTAAAAGTATTAATTAAAAAATAATTGCGATAACAAATCTGAAGATTATAATCTTAATTGGGGCTTAATTGAGAACAATGGTATGTGCAATTAAAAAATGTAGTCATATCGTAAAACTAAAAACTTTGAAATAAAAGCTCTCTGATGTAATTTCTTACCTATTAACTCTACAAAGCCCCCAACGGGCAGGCGACATGTGCCAGTGACAAACTGCAATAATCTGATCCGTTTCTCATTGTCCATTTCTTTTACAACCTGAAAACAGAGTTAAACAAAGGATGCTGGTAACCACACATATTCAATGAAGGCTTAGACAATAGACTATAGGTGCAGGAGTATGCCATTCGGCCCAGCACCGCCATTCAATGTGATCATGGCTCATCATCCCCAATCAGTACCCCGTTCCAGCCTTCTCCCCATATCCATTGGCTATCTTTAAGAGCTCTGTCTAGCTCTCTCTTGAAAGTATCCAGAGAAACGGCCTCCACCGCCCTCTGAGGCAGAGAATTCCACAGACTCACAACTCTCTGTGTGAAAAGTTTTTCCTCATCTCCATTGTAAATGGGTTACCCCTTATTCTTAAACTGTGACCCCTGGTTCTGGACTCCCCCAACATCGGGAACACGTTTCCTGCCTCTAGCGTGTCCAAACCCTTAATAATCCTATATGTTTCAATAAGATGCCCTCTCATCCTTCTAAATTCCAGAGTATACAAGCCCAGCCGCTCCAATCTATCAACATCTGACAGTCCCGCCATCCCGGGAATTAACCTGATGAATCTATGCTGCACTCCCTCAATAGCAAGAATGTCCTTCCTCAAATTGGGAGACAAAAACTGCACACAATACCCCAGGTGTGGTCTCACTAGGGCCCTGTACAACTGCAGAAGGACCTCTTTGCTCCTATGCTCAACTCCCCTTTGATATGACGGCCAATGTGTCATTTGCTTTCTTCACTGCCTGATGTACCTACATGCTTACTTTCATTGACTGATGAACAAGGACCCCCAGATCCTGTTGTACTTCCCCTTTTCCCAACTTGACACCTTTTAGATAATAATCTGCCTTCCTGTTTTTGCTACCAAAGTGGATAACCTCACATTTATCCACATTAAACTGCATCTGCCCACTCACCCTGCATTCTCATAGCATCCTCTTCACAGTTCACACTGCCACCCTGCCTTCTTATACATAGCAAGTATTATTATCATCACAAGTTAGGTGACCAGAATGAATGAAAGATCTGTTATCTTTACCAGATGATGGGGTCAGTTGAAGCCCCACTTGCTGATGTTTTAACTTGTGTGTCATTATAATGATGTTATTTAAATCAAAACCAATTACAAACAAAATTAGAAAATGCTGAAAAAAAACGTAGGTCAGGCAGCATCTGCGGAAAAACAACGTTAACATCAGAATTGTTTATTTTTCAACCAAGGTTGTCTAACCTGCTGAGCTTTTCCAGCATATTCTCCTTTCATTTCAGATTTCCAGCAGTTTAATTTATTTTCAAGCTTAATTATAAATCTGAGTTTATGTAGCTGAATGTTAATATCTGATTTAGGATAGTAAAATTAGGGTCAGTCTTAAGTCAGGATATGGTATTCAGTAGTAATTCCCTTTAACTAAACAGCAATAGAAAAATAAGTTCACAATCCTCTGAAGAAGGGTTTCGGCCCGAAACGTCGCCTATTTCCTTCGTTCTATAGATGCTGCTGCACCCGCTGAGTTTCCCCAGCAATTTTGTGTACCTTCACAATTCCTAAATGTTGATTTTCATTTTAATTTAGTTGTACCAAAGTGGATTAAAAATCTGTTCTAGTCAGAATTATGTTCCCAACCTTACGAATAACGCAGTAACACTTACATTACTGCATTCCAAAGGTAGTTCTTTGGTAGGAAGTGTTGAAATATCCTGGGGTTATGAAAATACCCAGGTAAATTTACAGAGCTATGAGACAAAGTTCGAAAGAAAAATAAAGAAATATTGCTATAAAAGAGTAATATCATTTTGTTCTGCTTTACAGAGATGCGGGTTCAATCCTGACTACGGGTGCTGTCTGTACGGAGTTTGTACGTTCTCCCCGTGAGTTTTCTCCAAGTTTCTTCCCACACTCCAAAGATGTACAGGTTTGTAGGTTAATTGGCTCGGTATAAATGTAAATTGTCCCTAGTGTGTTTAGGATAGTGTTAATGTGCAGACTCGGTGGGTCAAAGGGCCTGTTACGGCTCTGTATCTCTAAAACTAAAACTAAACCCTCAGGAAAAAAAAGATTTCTGTAGTGATTCCGTTTTTAGTATATACGGGGGTCAAATGGCAAAGCAAATCAATAACAGAATGGGAAAGGACTAAACTCAAATTCCACTAGACGATGTTGTGCATGGTAATTAAACAACAATTTTGACCTCCACCTGACAAATCCACACTGGCATCTTTAATTTGCTTAAATACAGTTTTCATAGTGCTTAATCTGTTAGTAATACTGATATGGTGACTGAGTGTAGTTTAAAAATAAAGCATGACATCCATTTATCTTTCTTTCTGGATAGTGCTTAGTTTGGCTGCACATTAGAAAACACTAAACAAACTGTTCAACATTACTCCTGTGACCTGGGAAATTGTGCAATCGCCAGTTTATGTACGAAGCAACCACTCTGTGCAAGGGCTTAAAAAAATGTAAGCTTCATTTATGTTTGCAGCCTGGGAAAATTAGTAAAATAGTTGAACAATTTAATTTTCCAATTTTCCCAATAACAAGAGATACAGACACATATTAATGGCATGGTAAGCTTGCTCTGGTGACCTTTAAATACAGATCACCAGCAGATGCTCTAACACTGACGTATCACATAACAAAATGAATTGTCAGTCCTTTTTACTGCTGCATAGGTTGGGATACACACCTGCCAGAACCACTGGATCGGCTTGCTGTTCTTCGTGTAATGGCGATAGATGGTATTCTTCTGCCAATCAGTCAGGTCAATTTCTTGCATTCCACATAGCATTAACTGTAAATGCAAAATCAATTGCCATCTCTGATTAAACGTGTTTGTAGAATAATTGACCATTGTTGTGGCACATGAGATTCTATGCATTTTATTGCTTTGAACGTTTTCTGTAGATTTTTTTTATTACAAAATGACAACGTTTTAGTATTATTTGTGCATAACTACATATAGAACTATTAAGTTTGCTGCAATTTATACATCAATCATTATCTATTTAGTTGAAAAGTGACATGGAAGGGATTTCATGACTAGTAGTGTTGGCTATTGAAATGAGACATGTTGATCTGGTGACATGGAACTTAAAAGCACAAGCAGAGGAAATACTGGGAAAATCCTCATTGATTAGCAATTAATCTTGAATGGTTAAAGATGAAAGAACAGGATTTCAAAGAACAAAAACATATTAAGATAGTTCAACCAGTGAAAAAATAGCAATATATTATTAGGAACTGATCTGCTGAGGGGTATTGACAATACATTAAAATACTTGCCGTTGGTTTGGAACAGAACATGAAAGTAAATAAAAATAATTACTTAGGTGTAAGTGGGAGAGGTAGAAGTGATGGGAAGTGGACCTACTTTATAAAAGCAATGTTTAATAATGTAGAACAAATGACGAGGGAATACCACTACTTTTACATTTTTACATTTACTTGTAAAAATCATTTTATGCAAATACATTAGTGAAAGAAACAGATGGATAAGGCCTATTTGTGCCATTAAAAGTGAAAAGAAGCACGGATGTTCACTGCTACTGAGGGTGGTGGGCTGAAATTCCCTGTGCATTTGCACATAGATATACATCATAATGGGAAAGCTGGACACATATCAATATTAAGTACTTCAAATTTCCACTTCAAATGGAAATTATGCATGCATTCAATGATTTTTTTAACGTACTATTTGTTTATGCTAATTATTCTGGTTTGCCGCTCTGCAGAAGATTCCAGCCTTGTTTATTCATTCTTAGGTACAATAATGTTGCACTGAAATGTTTTAAAATTGTACCATGTCTGTAAATTTTTTTACACTTTAGAAATGAAGCATTTAGAAATGAAACATCAATTTTAATCAGATTTACGTTTTTTTAAATGGTTGAAAATCTAATAGTGACAAGTTAATAACACATACCTAAATAACTGGTATATTAAATCATGTTATATAGTCATGCCTGTATCTTTCATTTTAATCAAAGCACTCCAATCTTTTTCTATGCAAAAGTTTGCCGTAGAGAGAAAAACAAAAATTACCAAAATGGAAAGATCCTTTATCTGTGGAATGCTGTTATTTCTTGGGTGTATATTTAAAATCGTGGATTTTTATTATTTACAAATTAAGATATCAATTATGCTTCATGTATTTATAGTGCAAGAATGCTACGCTGAATTCCAAAGAATTAGCAATTATTCCAAGCAAAGAGTCCCAGCTGAACTGAATTCAAGATCTGATGATACAACACAAATGCAGATCTAAATTGAAAGGTCATTGGGTAGTTTGTACTGTTGGTGAGTGAAAAACCAAGGAGGCAAAGGAAGCTAATCGTGTGATATATTTTAAACTAACCAGTATTACATTAAGACTTTCTAAAAGTTATAGTAGCTGTTGTCAACTTTCAATGCCCAACAAGTAGAAAGGTCTGATCTAATATGCAAAATGAAAAGCAAGAACAGGTCATCAAATAGTAATAAACAACACAAATTCATTGATTAGTGAAACCACCTTCACCAATAATAATTCCAGGTGGATGTAAATGACCCATGGGAGAATACTTCGTACTCCATCCAATATTCAAAGAGAATTAAACAGATTTCAAGAGAAGAAAATTGGCGATAGTATATCAGAGACTATCTTCACCCCTTTTCACCGGCCACCAAGAGCACTGTATATACAAACTGATAGTGTTGGTCCATTAGGCAGATGCCAAGGGCTACATATCACTTATTCTTTGGTGCAAGATGTTTTTCACTATCACTATTCATGTTTAATGATATTAATATACACAATTTTCTGACTCTCTTCTTGAACGTTTAACCACAGAAAATGATGAATAAGATATGTGTAAGATGGAACTGCAGATGCTGGTTTAAACCGAAGATAGACACGCTGTCCTGCTGAGTTACTCCAGCTTTTTGTGTCTATGAATAAGATATGGTTTGACACAAAATACTGGAGTAACTCAGCATGTGGTTGTTTTCTTCAGAATTGAAGAGATTGAGGGGAATCTTAATTAAGGAGTTTGAGGAGGCTGGATATCCACTTAACAAAATATCTTCTGCCTTTATTTCTAATAACTTACTCTGTGCTCATATTCCATATCAATGTTCATACCAATTGTTCTCTCCACTCAACAGTATAATAAAAAATAACAAATGTGGAAACACACAGCAGGTCAGACAACATCAGTGCAAAGAGAAATGGAGTTAACTTTCCAGCCTCAAAGATCCTTTGTCCGAACTGGGAAAGTGAAAACAATCATGTGCTAGGTTGCAGGGAACTTGTAAAGGGATGGATAGGATAAACGGAATATTTGTGATCGGATAAGGATAGGATTGTCATGGGTGATCCGCTCAATTGATTAATGGGGCAGTTAGAGAAGAAACATAAAAGGTAAAGGAGCAATTTACAAATGAAGGAACATAAATGTTGCAAAATGCAGGGCCGCAGAACATACCCAGCAAATCCATCACTTTTTCTCTATCTTTCCCTTTCAGCATTTTGCAGGGACCATTTCTGTCGTGTAGTCAGCTCTTCTGTCTCCACCACCTCCGCTTCTGATGGCATTTTCCCCATGTCTTTGCAGAAGAGATGCCACACCTCTCCACAACCAGGGCCCAAGCAATCCTTCCAGCTGAAGTAGGGATTCTCCTGCACCTGTTCCAAACAACGGTAGTGGATCTGGTATTCACATCTGGTCTCCACTGCAGAAACTACATTTCATGGGGTTCCTTTGTTTAGTCTGAAAGGGTATCCCTGACCTTCCTGTTGCCCCGCCCTTTGATTCTCCATCACACTCCCATGTTGGCCTGTCTGTGATCACCTGCACTGTTATAATGAGAGCCAACAGTATTTCATTTCTCACCTGTCTGGCCAAGTTGTGGCCTTTCTAGAATCTGCAGTATTTTTTTTAGTTTCAATAAATATTTTCCTTATATGAAAGGGACGGTTAATAATAAAAATTAAAGCAAAATAATAAAAATCTTAAATTTCATTTGCATTCCAATCGATAGATCTGAAATCACCAATGAAATCAATTACGTTTCAGATCTTGTATTCTAACTATGATGAGTCTTTGTCGGCACTGGGCCGGTATTTGCTGGAATTTAGAAGAATGAGGGGGGGGGGGGGGATTTAATTGAAACATACAGAATAGTGAAAGGCTTGGATAGAGTGGATGTGGAGAGGTTGTTTCCACTGACGGCCTCCACAGCCTTCTGTGGAGGCCAAGTCAGTGGATATTTTTAAGGCAGAGATCGACATATTCTTGATCAGTACAGGTATCAGAGGTTATGGGGAGAAGGCAGGAGAATGGGGTTAGGAGGGAGAGATAGATCAGGAGGGAGAGATGATTGAATGAGGGAGTAGACTTGATGGGCCGAATGTCCCAATTCTACTCCTCCTATTCCTATGTACGTCAAATTAGTTCCTGAAAATGCATTCATAAGAAATAAGTGCATTAGTCTTATTGGGTGCTTTCTTTAAAGCCTGTTTGCTATGGAAGCTATTAAAACAAATATTTGCGTTTGAGATGCGATCACTTGGTTTCCATTGCATTAACCTTACATTAGATGAGATAGGCAATGCTGTGGACTTTTACCTCAAGCTCTTTTTCATCAAAATACCGTAGCCATTCTAAAGGTACCACCTCGTTGAAACCATCTAAGAAAGCTTTGGTTTGTTCCTCAACTCCACGGGTGAATCTCCAGTCTGTCAGCAACCTAAGGAGCAAGAAAACATGAATTAATATTTATTTTTGTGAACATCTGATAGTGACTGAACCAAATGGCATTTGTATATTTTAAACTCTGACAACTAATGGGTCCTGGCGGCAATGGATTGAAAAAAATACTTCAATTCAACAAATTTTCCATTTTATAGTAATTTTTTATTAATGCATTTTAGGTGGGAATACAGGACAAGATTGACATGCAAAGACATTATAAATCATATAACCATATAACAATTACAGCACGGAAACAGGCCATCTCGACCCTTCTAGTCAGTGCCGAACACGTATTCTCCCCTAGTCCCATATACCTGCGCTCAGACCATAACCCTCCATTCCTTTCCCGTCCATATAACTATCCAATTTATTTTTAAATGATAAAAACGAACCTGCCTCCACCACCTTCACTGGAAGCTCATTCCACACAGCCACCACTCTCTGAGTAAAGAAGTTCCCCCTCATGTTACCCCTAAACTTCTGTCCCTTAATTCTCAAGTCATGTCCCCTTGTTTGAATCTTCCCTACTCTCAGTGGGAAAAGCTTATCCACGTCAACTCTGTCTATCCCTCTCATCATTTTAAAGACCTCTATCAAGTCCCCCATTAACCTTCTGCGCTCCAAAGAATAAAGCCCTAACTTGTTCAACCTTTCTCTGTAACTTAGTTGCTGAAACCCAGGCAACATTCTAGTAAATCTCCTCTGTACTCTCTCTATTTTGTTGACATCCTTCCTATAATTAGGCGACCAAAATTGTACACCATACTCCAGAATTGGCCTCACCAATGCCTTGTATAATTTTAACATTAACTTCTATACTCAATGTGGGTTTCGGCCCGAAACGTCACCTATTTCCTTCGCTCCACAGATGCTGCTGCACCCGCTGAGTTTCTCCAGCATTTTTGTGTACCTTCTATACTCAATGCTCTGATTTATAAAGGCCAGCACACCAAAAGCTTTCTTTACCACCCTATCTACATGAGATTCCACTTTCAGGGAACTGTGCACAGTTATTCCTAGATCCCTCTGTTCACCTGCATTCTTCAATTCCCTACCATTTACCATGTACATTCTATTTTGATTTGTCCTGCCAAGATGTAGCACCTCACACTTATCAGCATTAAACTCCATCTGCCATCTTTCAGCCCACTCTTCCAACTGGCATAAATCTCTCTGTAGACTTTGAAAATCTACTTCATTATCCACAACCCCACCTATCTTAGTATCATCTGCATACTTACTAATTCAATTTACCACACCATCATCCAGATCATTGAAGTACATGACAAACAACAGTGGACCCAACACAGATCCCTGTAGCACCCCACTAGTCACTGGCCTCCAACCTGACAAACAACCATCCACCATTACTCTCTGGCATCTCCCATTCAGCCACTGTTGAATCCATCTTGCTACTCCACCATTAATACCCAACAATTGAACCTTCTTAACCAACCTTCCGTGAGGAACCTTGTCAAAGGCCTTACTGAAGTCCATATATACAACATCCACTGCTTTACCCTCATCAATTTCCCGAGTAACCTCTTCAAAAAATTCAAGAAGATTAGTCAAACATGACCTTCCAGGCACAAATCCATGTTGACTGTTCCTAATCAGACCCTGTTTATCCAGATGCTTATATATATTATCTCTAAGTATCCTTTCCATTAATTTGCCCACCACTGACGTCAAACTAACAGGTCTATAATTGCTAGTTTACTCTTAGTTTACTCTTAGACCTCTTTTTAAACAATGGAACAACATGCGCAGTACGCCAATCCTCCGGCACTATTCCCGTTTCTAATGACATTTGAAATATTTCTGTCATAGCCCTGGCTATTTCTACACTAACTTCCCTCAATGTCCTAGGGAATATCCTGTCCGGACCTGGAGACTGATCCACTTTTATATTTCTCAAAAGTGTCAGTACTTCCTCTTCTTTGAATCTCATAGTTTTCATAGCTACTCTACTTGTTTCCCTTACCTCACATAATTCAATATCCTTCTCCTTGGTGAATACCGAAGAAAAGAAATTGTTCAATATCTCCCCCATCTCTTTTGGCTCTGCAGATAGCTGTCCACTCTGACTCTCTAATGGACCAATTTTATCCCTCGTTATCCTTTTGCTATTAATATAGCTGTAGAAA
The DNA here is from genome assembly GCF_010909765.2 of Amblyraja radiata. NCBI lineage: Eukaryota > Metazoa > Chordata > Chondrichthyes > Rajiformes > Rajidae > Amblyraja > Amblyraja radiata. The sequence goes on along the minus strand of NC_045972.1, from coordinate 10,155,301 downwards.
CCCTTTGGATTTACTTTCACCTTACTTGCCAAAGCAATCTCATATCTTCTTTTAGCTTTTCTAATTTCTTTCTTAAGATTCTTTTTACATTCTTTATACTCCTCAAGCACCTCATTTACTCCATGCTGCCTATAATTATTGTAGATCTCTCTCTTTTTCCGAACCAAGTGTCCAATTTCCCTTGAAAACCATGATCGCAATGTTTTATTCTAATCTGTCAGAGGTAGGTATAGTAACCATGTTTATGAGAATGCAGGAGACGTAGGTGGTGGGTAGATGTCGGGACAGCATAACAGAAGAAACAACCACCAGGATGGACATGGCAGCCTGTGAGCAGTGCCGGATTTAGATGAAGAGAAGCCCTAGGCTATTCCACGTGAGGCCCCTCCCAAATCCCCCCCCCCCCCACAACTAGATGAAGATGGAAGAGTGTTTTAAGTAATTTGCGTAGTTCAAAACAACTTCCTAGTTCAAATATCTTTGCAGTTTCCAACTTACCCCTGAGTTTTGACTTTAGAAGCCTGCAAGTATCCAAAGATGTTCCCTGCACCTGCCATCGCTGCTTACTGGAGCACGTGTGAAAGATTGACGGACCCCGGTGCCACCAGATTGACACCGATGTGCAGCCGAGCGTGGCCAATGAGATAAGGGGCTGGAAAGCTGCACTTTTAAAAAATGTATTTATTGCCAGTGCTAGTGTCGAGTTATCGGCTTAAAACAGTATTATTCTGAAATGCAGGGCAAGGAAAATTACTGAAGGGTTGTTTAGAGACCACTATGCGTTGTGACAGCATATGTAAGAAAGGCCTATGACAGTCAAAAATATCATACACCTTGACCGGAGGCCCCCTAGATTTTGTGGCCCTAGGCTTGTGAACTGATCTGTGATGAGCGTGTGAGGCCAGCATCATCCATGAAAACCCTGCTAATTTACTATTTACATTATAATTTGGCAATTTGCGGGTGGTATAATTTTTAGCTCTTCCTAGCATCTCGTATTATTATTATAATGAATATATTTTTCTTTCAACATTTAATGAATAACTGATGGTTAACTAGAAAAGGTAACAGGTAATAAAGTTGTACATGGCATGGAGAAACTGATAAAAGTCTGATTTTGTGACTTTGGTATATAATATATATATATATATATATATATTTAAAAAAATTAAATTTTCCCTCAGTGCGCTAGAGAAATGTAAAATGCATAATTTCCAAACTAAAATTACAAAACATTAAAAAGACAGTTAACCTCATATATTCCTCCTTATTCTCTTCAATGACCAAAATATCTTCTCCATCTTTCTTCAGCTCATGGGTTGTTACTTTCCCCAATATTTCCATATCCTGTGCAAAATAGAGTTCCAAGCCACATTCTTCTATATTGTTCTCCCTGAAAGAGAATAATAATAAAAATAATGGAAAGCAAGTAGCATGATGATTTATCTACTGTCTTCCTCAATACTGTGATGTTCTTGCTTCCTGAAACAATTACAAATTTATGTATCACCGTAAAATTATCTCCAAATACTTTTTCTCCGTAACAGCAAAATACAGACAGAAACACAAAATTATAACAATTTCAGTAATTTTAATGCTAGATTAATCAATTTATAAATAATTTTACAATCAACGAGACTGTTTGTTCAAATAATAGTTTTGAATGAACAAATAATTACTTGATCCACAGCAGTGAATTGTAGAATTCTGGGTCAATGGATTCCAAGTCTTTCATTGTGGGATTTTTATTCAACATTCGTTTATAAAATGGCAGTGTGAATCCTGTATCAATAAATTTACCATGGTAAAGTGCCTAAGACAAAACAAAACAAAAACTTTCAAAATGTTTCATAATACTGCTCATAGAAAGTTCTGAAAAGACCTAAAGTGGTGTCCACAGGACCGATAAAGAATAACTGCAAAGAAGATCCCAAGTGTTTTAATAATCCTTGAAATTCCCTCATGCAACAATCAAAGCACACTATCTTAACCCTTATTATCCAAGGTAAACAGATCATCAGAAACTTGTGATGGAATATCATATCCAACAACTTCAGTTTAATACTCTGAAGATGTGGAATTGCAAAATGCATTTGATGAGGATCCTCGTAAGAAATAACAAAAATTAAGGAGCACGGAATACTGACAATGTAGAGACAGTGGTGTGATCGAAATGGCAATAGTTAGATAGAGTTGAATGTCAGCTAGTGATTACTGATGAAATAATTGAATGGAGGAGACCAAAGAGATGTTATTAAAATACACCAGAGGTAACTGTAGAGTCAGTAATAAAAGTAATTGTAGGTCGTTGTCTGAATAAAATTAAATAGATAAGGAATTGAGATCTCCGTAAAAATTATCTTTGTATATGTATTGCCAAGAGCAGTCTTATACGATCACAATGATCATAAATGCTACATTAATAACATACACATGACATATACTTTAATTTATATTTCAAAATACATGGTATGGGAGATTAAATGAGTACATGAGTTAGGTATGTTGCAAAGCCTACCTGAAGCGTCGCTGAAAATCTGTCGCTGCGGGTGTGCACGATTTTGGCGCCGTTTAGAGGGGGGCGGGTTTAAAACGCGATTTTCTCTAGGCTGTTCCAATCGAAGATGTTCAGCCTAGATAATTATTAACGAAAAATCGCTGGAAGACCCCGTCGCAAAAGCTATTATTAGTTTTAAAGGCCTTGTATAATAGTTATAATAGTTTAAAAATCAATCTCTAAACCCGCGACCACCGGCAGCTGTCAGGGTCTCATAGAGCAAACAACTGAAGGTAGGCTGCTTATTTTTACATTAAAAAGGGCTTCTTAAGATCCCTTTATACAAAGTTTAATATTGCGAGTAGCTCATTTTGGGGCCCATTATATCCCGCAGTATTTTTCTGGGCATTTGGGGGCACAAATCTACCGCAATGTGAACGTTCTAAACCAGCGCGTTCACAGGAACCCACTAGAAAGCTGATTTAAAATGGACTTTAATTTGCAGTAATTGAACACTAAATTCCTTCCATTTGGCCTATAAATTAATGTAAATGAGATTTTAAAATCATGTTTTATTGTGAATTATTTATGAATATTATTTGGACACTTAGGCTATTTAAAAATGTTAATCATTTATTAAGAAATGGATAGATGTTTAGATCTAGTAATTGAAGTTTGAAATTAGCTACACTTGGGTAACTAACTAATTATATGCTTTAATTTCAGGTCATCCAAATAAGATTATTTTATATTTGTTTCAGAATGGTTCAATCTACGATAACTGAAAATTTATTTCAGTTCTCTTAATTTCTAAGAAGGTTATGGGCTTTTGACTGCACACGATCACAGCTTTTTTGTTATGTCCATAGAAAATCAATAGGGAACAAGATGCTAATTTCCGAGTATGAAAATGGCCATAACTTTTTAAATACTTGAGATATGAAAGTGAATTAGGTGTCAAATTAAACTCCTTTTTATGCTTTATCTGATGGGATAAATTACAGACTTGATTTTTTAAATCTCAAAATTTTGTACATTGCTACATGAGTAAGTGAGATCAACCATAATAATAAATAGTCAGATGTATATGTGGGAAGGAACTGCAGATGCTGGCTTACACTGAAATGCTGAAGTAACTCAGCAGGTCAGGCAGCATCTCAGTCACAAGTCAAAGTCACATCATAGTCACAGATCGATGAGGGTTGGCAAAATAAATATCCAGTCCTCTTTCAGTGCAATTATAGTGAGCATGCTGCACGTTACTTTTGCGTAAGTGATGGCTCAATAGTATTATCTCACCTTATGTCAAAGGGTGTGGGTTCAAACCACGCTCAAGATCTTGATAAATAATCTATTCTGGCTCTTCAATGCAATAAGGTGTGAATGTAATTTTGCTAACTCACTTTGTGAACCAAAATAATTCATGGCTTTATCTGAAGAAGAGCCAAAGGATAATCGCATGGTCCTATGTTAAGTCATTCAAACTATTTAATTACTAACAAAATCAATATTACTGTAGCACTTTGCAGAGCAAAAAATCATTTCCAAACATTACAACAGTGCTGCAAAAGTCTGATTGATTGCAAAATACCATGGGGTGTTTCTTAAGTCATAAAAGGCACTACATAGGGTCTTCATTCCTGGAGTGTCTAAGAGGTCCATTTTATAGTAAAGCAACCTTTCTGTTACAAATCTATCAAAATGTGCAAGTTGTACTTTAAAAAAAGAAATTCCATACACAGTGTTTAAAGTATAGACATGTATGAGCACCAGATATTAGATACTTAATTCACTCGACTTACCATTGCTATGAACCTTCCAATAAAACGGAAATAGGTCAAGTGATCCGGATTGATTGATGAAGCAGGGTTTATCTGCAAACAGTAGTTGTTCTTTCCAGCGTATTCAAACAAGCAGTACATTGGATTGAGAACCTCATGGGATAGCAGGAAAAACCACTCCCTACGGAACAATGATAAACTCCAAAAATGAATGTTCAACCAACCAAAAACGTGTTAAAATAGAACACACTTTAATATTTAAAATTTACAATTCATAATTTGCATTAATAGATTTTTTACCACCCCAATTATTCATTCTACATGCAAGAAATAACAGCTCTCTATTATTTTGTATACATACAGTTGGAGGCAAAGCTTCATTTCACCTTGTCTGACTCTTTACTCAGAACTAATGACTTGTTGATATGGCAGCAATTCTAATACATTTCTCCAGTAATTGCTGCAACTCAGGTGTAATTACACAATATAGTAAAGACATTTTGAAAACAATGTTAATTTTTCCAATACAACTAAATTATTCACATAAACTATTTTCTGTAATAATTAAAAATAAAAGCTCATAACATCTTTCCATGCTCCCATAAGTAAAACCAATTTCACACCTGCCAGTGAATAGCAAGCTCCAAAGATTACCAAATCAGGCGCAAATATTTAAATGCTCGGCAAAATTTCTCGTCTGCATTAAGCCCAGATCTGTCTTTAGCATAGAAGAATACTCATATTCAACTCATGGAGTCAGAGAGAGATGCAGCATGCAATCATTCCTTCAACCCACCAAGCCTGTACCATCAATCACCCATGTACACTAATTCTTCATAACCACCTTCTCTTTATATTGTACCAAATCCCAATATGAAACTTTGGGGCATCCTTCAGTTAAATATGATTTAATAAATAAGATACGATGAGTTTGTGCTATGGCTCCACACTCAAAGGGATCGGGTGTTTTAAGTAATCCTATGTAGAACCAACAAACCGATTCTCATGGGAACAGTGTGGCCTGGTAGTCACTTTAGAACTCAGAATCTTCTACTTGCTTGTGAATTAATTACCATTGCATATATTTTATTTAAATCGATGCATGTTTAAAATAGATGATTAACTTAATTGCTATGCCTAAATATCTGTTTATTTGTGTGGGAATCTCTAACAATTGCCCAAAATGGTCACATTCCCAATCTCAAACAAATTATTGGATGGAATGTGCCCCTTTCTCCAAGGAAAAGAAAGAACAGAGATTAGACTGAAGATAGACACAAAATGCTGGAGTAACTCAGCGGGACAGGCAGTATCACTGGAGAGAAGGAATGGATAATGTTTTGGATCGAAACCCTTCTTCAGACTGTCAGGGGAGGGGGAGGTGGAGATACAGAGATAAGACAGTTTAAGATGTGAGAAGGAGACAACAAAGCGGTGGAGATCAAGGAAAATGTAGAATAGATCATTGTTAGCAAGGAGAAGGTAACAACAAAGCAAACAGATAAAATGTAATCAGGGATAGTCAGACTGGTCGGAGAACTGGGAAGAGGGCAGGGATGGAGTGAGAGGGAGGGCAAGATTAGACTGCTCTGTAGATGCTGTAAGAATGTCAATATCGTGGCACAAACTGAGATATAGAAGTCGTCACCTTACAGGCTGTGATAGGCAAATAATCTGATTAAGGCAAAATGCAAAGCTACAAGGGGAGAACATGATTACTTTCCATTTTCCAGGGGATTAGCAAATGAATAGAAACTGGTTTGTTTGTAACAATAATTGTTTTTACTCGTTAATTTGATATTATTGTTAAATATTAAATGTTCCATCCTGATGATTTCCTGTAAGGATCAATACTTCACATTACTGTCAATAAAACACAGTCACAACTAATATGTGGAGTACAGTTACTTCAAAGGAACAATGAAACAACAGCAAAAATACAAGTGAGTTCCACGGATGAGGGAAGATTCTCAGCAACCTGTCCGTGGTTCTACCCTGTGGTAGAACAGCATGACGTAACCTACCATAGGGTAAAACCACTGGTAGGTCACAGAGAAAAGAGGCTTCAAGAAGAGATGACGGAGGCTCAAAATAGTACAGGCACCAAGAAAATTAGCAACTTTGAAAATCAAATTAAATAAAAAAGCAATCCCAGAAATGTGCCCAACAGTTCACATTAGAAGCTGCACATGTTATAGAAAACATATATAGAAAACAATATTTATTCAAAATATTAAATTCACCACAACAATTCGCTTTTGATGGCTACTTCATTTCAGTCAAAAATATTTATTTTTAATTATTAACTGCAGCTTCTAATTAAGATTTAATTAGTGTTTCATGCAACAAACCACCATATATTCAGTGTGCACTGTTGTATTTTAAAACTAATACAATGTTTATATATAGTGTTCACAAATTAAAAATGAGATCAAATCAATCAACAGATTGAAATTTGGAGGTCAAAACTAATATAATGTTTTACTGTATATATAGCATTCAAAAATAAAAAATGAGGTCAAATCAATTAATATATATTGAAATTTGGAAACTTTTTTCCCATCAATTAGTATTTTGTATGTTTTTCAAAAAATCCTTGAAAATTAAGTGTTCTTTCATCAAATTGAAATATCTTATCAGGCCCAAATGTTCCAAATTTTCTTGCATCATATTTGGACCTGGTGTTCATCAGGCTTTCAGAGAGAAAAATAATTCCAAACAACTGCTTTTACTCTTTCAATGATTAGTCCGGTAGAGTTATGCATTGATAAGAAAATGTAATGGAAAACTGCCCAACACTGAATGCACAGGGGAAAACAAATAGAAAATAAATCCAGGTGAAGAAAAATGATGCAACATTCATAATGGAATAACAAAGTATTTAATTAGAATCAAGGAGCCAATATACTCACAAAATAATCATATATAAATGATATATTCTTAAAATAAGGACTGTGGTTTTATTTTCAGAAATCTTAAAATATTTATATGAATATGAATACACAATATGTAAACATTACACATCTCATTTTTTTTTCTAATTTCATTTACAATAAAGTAGAAATTAAATTATTTGTCCATTGGCATGCAATTCATAATCTAAAATTAATTCAGATGGTAAAGTGCATGAACTCACTTGCTTACCTTCTTGGTTCAAGCTATACCTACTTGGGTTACCCTTGCTGGTAAAGAGAGGAATTTACAGACGAACAATATAATGTTTAAAACACATCTATGTTCAATATTAAGGACACTTCCAGCAGAACAGAAGAAAGTGGCACACTTCTTTTAAGCTAATCTTCTTTAAGTAGGGATTTGTGACCTGCACTATTTTGGCCAGTCTTTTTAAATCGGAGGCACATCAACAGTTGCCAACACAATGAAAAAAATTCTAAAACTGAACTGCAATATGAATCACTAGTTTACAACTGTGGCATTTTTAGTTGACCAGAATATTGCTTTAATTTGTTTTAATGTTCAATACCATTTGCCAATGGATGATCACAATGTTTAACTGGATATCATTTGTTTGCTAATGTACAAGAGCATTTAACCTTAGTTTCATGCACCAGAAGACTTCCGAATTGACCGAATAGTGTGGATTTTATTGAGGATTATGTGCTACCTCCACTGGACACTGACTAGTGAAATGTCTGCACTGTCAAAGGCATAGCCAGAAAGAAGAACTTTCTGAATTAAAGTTTCCTTCACTTAAACAGTGACACCAGAGCTTGATGCAAACTAATTAGATTGCATTGATGGGTCAAGAGCCCTATAATGAAAAAAAAAGAGTTTTTTTTCATTGATAACACAATCATCTGTCATTTTTACGATGCTTCTGAATGTCCACAACGTTGTTGTTCTTTCTCATTTCTAAACACAAAAATGCTCTAACCTGTTGTGACTCAAAAGGGAAAGTGATGCCACTGAACTCAGTGAGGCATAAAATATGTTACCAAACTAATTGTCTGAGTTACTCACCTTGCTATACCTCCATAATCCAAACCCTCCTCTCCACGCATTATTATGTACAATCGACGGCGCAAGTCATATGGCTTCATATTCATTATCTGTATTGTATATGATAGAAAATATTTTATAGAAAAGTTGCGAAGAAAAAAAATTCAGGACCCTTTTACAGTTACTTTACAAACAAAGAATATGCAAAAATTAGTGGCAGTTTCATTTCGAATTTTTCTTTAATCTACATCAAAGAATTCAATTTTCCAATCAGGACCTAACGATACATTTACAATTTTGTATGTCCATACATTACAAAATGTCCATACATTTACAAGATTGTGGTATAAGGAATTATAATAATGAATCATATTATTTTGATTCCACTGATCCACACAATAATGGTGAAATGCCTTATATTAAGAAAACGTCATGCTCAGTTATGCAGCTAATGAACACACTTTCCAATTAAACAATGTATGCATTACAGAGAAAGATGGGCTAAATACAAAAAGGGAATGAAGGCCAAAGTTAGTGGTGGAATGTCTCCCATTCTATGGCTGTTTTTAGTATTGTTATACTGTTATCAAAACAGCTCAGTTAAGAAAATGTGCACAGATTGAGCCTCAAGAGATGTAGTCAAAGTCATAAACAGACAGTGTAGGGAATCAACTTGTACCTTTCACATAATAAAATTGAGGGAAAATAGCACTTCTGCTCGAGAAAAGCAGAAGCAGCAGCTAATAAAATGTTCAATAAAGGCATCGAAAAATATCTGAGACACAAGAGACTGCAAATGTTGGAATCTGGAGCATTGTTGGAGTAAAATGCTGATAGCAAAAAATGTGATGAGAGGCATGAAACAGGTTAAGAACTGCTATGGCATAAACGTACAACTTAAAATGTGGATTATAAACGGAAAATTAATTAGTTTGGCAAGAAGTACTAAAATTTTCAGGCAATTTTCACTAGTTGAGAAGCCATGGCCTGAAGCGGAAAGAGATTTCCGATAAGACAACTTGAACCAGATGTGAGGAAAAGAAAACAGTACAAGTTATTTCTCTCAAAGTAAACTGTTAGAGGAACAAGTTTGGGACATTTTACCTTAAAATGCAAATGCAATTCCTATCAGTGCTTGATTGACTCCTCGAGTACATGTGCAATCTGCTTAGTTCCAAGGGTGAGCAAGACAATATTTTGTTGCAATCTCATAATAGTAGTGCTCACCAGATTAGGAGGAGATGAAGTAAGATGAGGCTGGTTAAAACTCATTTCCTATTCTACTCAAAAGTGTACCTTTGTACCTTCAAATGCGCAACACAAAAAACTGTTAATTTCAACGTGCTTGTAAAGAAAAAGCATAGATTGAGTTCATATTTGATTTTGTGTGCCGCCTTTATTATTAACATGACACCTAAAATATTTTGTTACCTGTTGAAAGGAATCCTCAAATAACGTCTGTCTGGAGACACTGATTTTGACATGACTCGGTAATGCATTAGACTGAAATAACAAATAATAGCAATTAAATATTAGAAAATATTCGTTAAATCAGAAAAAATTCGATGCTGATAAAGCACAACATACTATTCAAAACAAGCACATATCAAATGTAATCAAACTATTAAAAATGTTTTTAAGTTTAAAAAAACTAAAGGAAATTTTAGGAAATACAGAAACAATTATTGAAGACTTCAGATGTCAGATATCTAAAATGAAAACTAAAATTGCAGATCAGGCAGTATCTCTGGAGGGTGAAACAAAGTTAACGTTTCAGATTAATGATCACTCAGCAAAACTGAAGAAGAGTCATTCACTCGAAACAAAAACATGTGCATATAAATAAATTACTCAAACAATTTTAACAAATGTCTTGAAACTTCCTATTTCTTTACATCATTCTTCTTCATCGAAATAACTGGACTTGCTGAATTTGCAACAGGTCTAACATAGTACAGATTCAGCCTGCAGATTTCCCAAAACAGTTATGGAAAGTTGACGGTCTGCCAGTGGCTCCAGAAAGTATCCAACGTCAAAGTGCAGTAAAATTGACAGCAGTATGGATTGCTAGGAAGCCTGGGATTTGTATATTTGCATGAGTGATCCTTCATTGTTCCAGAGTATCAATATAACACTCCCGCACCGGATAATGCTGAAATCTTTGACAGCTGAATATTTCTATCTCCGGGTTGAATTGACATGGTACAACGTAACTCTAAACATTTTCTTTAGGAGAAATGCACTTTAAAAAAATAGGTGCTGGATTGCCAGCTTTAACATGGTAAAAGCTCTTGTTCAGCCATTTTACAAATGTTTCATTCTCCTCATAAAGAGATGGAAAACGTAACTATTGCATGGAAACTTTATTTAAACATTTTGGATATGTTTAAAACACCATGTAAACCTAATATGACATATTTTCAAATTACACTAATATATTTATTTGTGGTTTCAGTCCCAAAGGTAATCATTTAAGTTCATGCGTCGCAGCTGGAAATTAGTTCTTGGCTAAACTACTTAATGAAGCAAGCTCATCCCATTACTTAAAAACAAACATTTATTTACAAAGTTAAAAGGAACTGCGTATTAAAACCTCAAATTCCCTTTGCATCCAAGTTAAATAATTTGATCTTATAGTTGTGTATAAAATAATGAGGGTTGAATGCACATCTTTTTGTACCCAGGGGTAGAGAATTAAAAAACCAGAGGACAGAGGTTTAAGGTGAGAGGGGCAAGATTTAATACGAAACCAAGGGGCAACTCTTTCACACAGAGGGTGGTGGGTATATGGAACAAGCTGCCTGAGGAGATAGTTGAGGAAGGTACTATAACAGTATTTAAAGAAACTCAGACAGGTACATGGATAGGAAAGGTTTAGAGGTTTGCGGGACTAGCTTAGATGGGTATCTTGGTCGGCATGGGTGAGTTGGGCTGAAGGGTCTGTTTCTGTGCTGTATGACTCTATATGCTGTTACTATAGCTCCTAGCTCAAATAATGCATTAGAAGAGGTTGGTATCATCAGAGGCTAAGGGGCAATCTGATTAAAGTTCATAAAATTATGAGGGGCGTGTGGTCCCTTTAGATGAAGGGATTCAAAGTAACATTAACAAATTTGCAGATGACACAAAGTTGGGTGGCAGTGTGAACTGTGAGGAGGATGCTATGAGAATGCAGGGTGACTTGGACAGGTTGGGTGAGTGGGCAGATGCAGTTTAATGTGGATAAATGTGAGGTTATCCACTTTGGTAGCAAAAACAGGAAGGCAGATTATTATCTAAATGGTATCAAGTTAAGAAAAGGGGAAGAACAACAGGATCTGCGGGTCCTTATTCATCAGCCAATGAAAGTAAGCATGCAGGTACAGCAGGCAGTGAAGAAAGCGAATGGCATGTTAGCCTTCATAACAAGAGGAGTTGAGTATAGGAGCAAAGAGGTCCTTCTGCAGTTGTACAGGACCCGAGTGAGACCACACCTGGAGTATTGTGTGCAGTTTTGGTCCCCTAATTTGAGGAAGGACATTCTTGCTATTGAGGGAGTGCAGCGTAGGTTTATAAGGTTAATTCCCGGGATGGCGGGACTGTCAAATGCTGAGAGAATGGAGCAGCTGGGATTGTATACTCTGGAATTTAGGAGGATGAAAGGGTATCTTATTGAAACATATAAGATTATAAAGGGTTTGGCCACACCAGAGGCAGGAAACATGTTCCCGATGTTGGGGGACTCCAGAACCAGGGGCCACAGTTTAAGAATAAGGGTTAAGCGATTTAGAACAGAGATGAGGAAAAACCTTTTCACACAGAGTTGTGAGTCTGTGGAATTCTCTGTCTCAGAGGGCGGTGGAGGCCGGTTCTCTGAATACTTTCAAGAGAGAGCTAGATAAGGCTCTTAAAGATAGCGGAATCAGGGGATGATCAGCCATGATGGCAGTGCTAGCTCAAAGGGCTGAATGGCCTACTCCTGCACCTATTGTCTATTGATCTATGTTCTATGTTCATACTCTGTAATTCACTGTAAGAAAAAAGTGGTGCGCACTGACTTGGGTGCAAAGACCTCAAAGGCTGTTTAACCTTTGTACACATTTACACCAATAGATTAAGAGAAATAGAAATAAAATTTAGGATTATTTTAAAAGTCAAAGCCCATTCTCAATCACCAAATTCTAGAGCTGATAGCCCTGTATATTTTCTCATAGTAACATTATTTTGACATTATTTACCCTTGCCAACATCTTTGTTTGTAGACTCACTGTTCTTTAACACAATCCTATCATTCTTTTACTTAGTTTGAGCTCAATGACCTGGTAAGGGTATAGCTACAGCACCTGTCTGCAGAAAAACTAAGAGCAGTGTGAGGTCTAAAATTGTATTACTAACTATATACTTGCAATAATCTACTTTACATTAACTTGTATGTCACATTTTAATCTCTATTTAACCAAAATTTAAATTTGTTTATCATCTCTCATTATAAAATTATACTCACATGGCAGAGGAAACGGAATTGGTGATATTTCCATCGAAAGCTTCGATCATACGCTGCTGGAGACCCATTTCTTGCACTGTAAAGTCATTAAAATGATTATGTTTGTGTTGAGATCAACTTAATCTAGCCATCTGCCGCATCTTGCATGTGGTCTCAGTGGACTATTTCTGGACACTTTGCTAATCGGGAATTGTGCATATGGTTTGGCAATACTTTACTGAACTTTACTTTTAAGAATAAGGAGTAAGCCATTTAGAACGGAGACGAGGAAACACTTTTTCTCACAGAGAGTGGTGAGTCTGTGGAATTCTCTGCCTCAGAGGGCGGCGGAGGCAGGTTCTCTGGATGCTTTCAAGAGAGAGCTAGATAGGGCTCTTAAAAATAGCGGAGTCGGGGGATATGGGGAGAAGGCAGGAACGGGGTACTGATTGGGGATGATCAGCCATGATCACATTGAATGGCGGTGCTGGCTCGAAGGGCCGAATGGCCTACTCCTGCACCTATTGTCTATTGTCTATTGAACTGTATGTAAAAAAAGTATTTCACGGTGCGTTTGCACATGTGACAATAAAGGCACCATTGGCCATAACAAAACTGGATGACAAGCTGACTTGTAAACAACAATGCATTCATTATCCAGAGATTTATTTAACAGTATAATATCTAATTTCTAACTATTTCCAGTGATGAGAAACACATGATCCGTTTAGGTAAATACATTCTTTATGAAGTAATGGAAGTATGAAATGTTAAAAATAAGTGATGAATTTGTTTAGAATGAAAGCAAATTGGGTGTTTATTTCGTCTTTTTGCCTTGATGATCAGTTTTCGAGCAACAGGAACTTGAATAATGGAGTGCAACAGTTTGCAACTTTATTAATGAGTTTAGAGTTATAAATACAAATCATTCCTGCTTCTGTTTTCCATCTTGTCAAAAACCAATTGGTAACACCACATTAGAGGATTCATTCAGGATTAGAGGATGGTATCCTTGTTACTCAACAGCTGAGAGCCTCAATTACAGATACTTTATTACTGAACTTGAATCACCTTCAGTAGACTCACTGGATAATTGTATACAACTTCTAAAATGCATTATCCCATCATGATTAAAAATATATACTTTTGGAGGCCAGTCTCCAAGACTGTAATGCTAACACTAGTAAATGTGCATGTATTGTGTTTGACAATGCACATGAGGGAACTTAATGAAGAATTAAGGACTATCCATTGCAGAAGAGGCAGAAAATGTGCAATTGCTATTGCAATTTTATTCCGGATATGTGATAACAATAAAGTAGACAAAAAATGCTGCAGAAACTCAGCGGGTGAGGCAGCATCTATGGAGAAAAAGAGCAGGCAACGTTTCGGGTCGAGACCCTTCTTCAGACAATAAAGGGTCACTTTCAGATATTTTTAAAGCAAAAATATTACAATGGTATGCAATTTGTGGGTAGTATTTTAATATTTTTCTCTCAAAATTAAAACAATTGTTAGAATTGCACAATGCACATTTAGGCATCAGAATCATTAGTTAGTAAAATATAAAATGGTGGATTTTGTGAGTTTAGCATGTTTTAGAGTTTATTCTCTGACATAACTTTGATACATAAGATGAAGATTACAAAAAGCTATGTTTTTCATTTTAATTCAATAAAAGGTGGACCATATAGCTATTCCAAAATCGAACTGCTGGAGGAACTCAGTGTACAAGGCAGCATTTGTGGAACCAAAAGGACAATCAGCATAAAAGATAAGACACAAAATGCTGGAGTAACTCAGCGGAACAGGCAGCATCTCTGGAGAGAAGGAATGGGTGACGTTTCGGGTTGAGAACTTTCTTCAGACTAATCAGCAAAATCAGGATAATCAGCATATTGGATCGAAATATATATATCAGCAATTCCTCCAACAGATTGTTTTTTGTTCTAGATCACAGCTTCTGCAATCTCTTATATAAACGATATATCTCAATGCTTTCAAATTTGGTGATCTTTTTAATTCAGCAAGGAAAATTCATAAAATCTGAAGGTGCAGCCGGGGCATAGAACATGAGTAAATAATCTGATGATCAGGATACATTTTTCATTAAAGGAGCTATTCTCTAAAATTGAATATTCTTCACACAATATGACAGTAGATACCCATCACAATATTATTAGCTTTTTGCTGCTTTAAACACAATTATGTTGATACAATCAAACCTCAATCACGTCCCACGTACTGATTTTAATATTATTTGATGATTATCATCAGTTCGTCAATTGAAATAAACAAACACAAATAGTAATAATAAAACATTAGAATTGGTGCTACGCAAATATGTGGAAAATAACTTGCCACAACTTGGGCAAAATGTAAAATAATGAAAAACTCCTAAAGAGAAAACATATTTACCTAGAGGTGGAATCAAATCCAGTGCGAGGATCTTTAAAGGTGGTGGAACGAGAGTTATGGTCCACAAAATATCGAACACCTTCATTTGTGTATTTCATCTCCCAGCCAGGAGGCAGTGGGGATTCTTGAATCATCCTATGAAAACCCAATTTTAGCTCATGTTACAGGAATACCTCATATGATAGATAGATGGACAAAATAGTCACAGTGAATATCAATTAGCTTCATATTTTACGAATATGCACTGCAGTACTACAAGCTGCTTTTTTCTTGAATGGCTCAATAACGCCATTTTTTTCTCAGCAAGAACTATTGTCCACTATACCAAGTTTTAAAAGTAATTGAGTTTTCAGAAGATGCAGATTCAGAAATGCTGTAAGTACTCCACATTTTTAACTTACAGCACTTTGTATCAAAATGTGAGGAAAATAATTTGAAATGTTAATATTCTGGAAGCAAACAACTCATAAAAGAAAAAAATATTATAGGGTGATTGGGATAATGTTAGGATAATGAGAAGAGAAGATAAGAAACTTCTAAACTGTGCAGGGGTCTGCATGCTTTTGCCCCAGGGAGGAGGGGAATATTACTAGTTCCAGTTCTAGGTTATGAAATGGGCCAAGTGGACCAAATGTCAGTGCAGAACACCAGGGAAAAACTGGACATTATATTTTAAGGTTCAGATTTTTAATGGAAAAAAGGCTGAGAGAGCGCTAACTTCAAGAAGAGAATGTCTGAGAATATAAAAATCAAAGATCAGAAACTAAAACTGCTGCACTGCTATGTTTTAAGGAGGAAATCCAAAAGCAAAATATTAATGGTACACAAAAATGCTGGAGAAACTCAGTGGGTGCAGCAGCATCTATGGAGCGAAGGAAATTTCCTTCTTAAACAAAATATTAATGGTGCTATGTTTGTAAAAAAGCCCAAAATGTGCTGAAAATATTCACTAGGTCAGAAGAGTGAAACGACAAAACATTTCAAGATAATGATTTTTCATCACAAAAGTTAGAAATAGCAACTTTGAAGTTGCAGTGAAAGCAGAAATGGACACAAGAACAAAAGGGGATATCTGTGGTAGAATGGAGCATGAGCGATTAAATGGCAAAACTGGCAGGATCAATGGTTAGAAAGAGGATAACAAAGGTAACTAAACATGTCCAGGGTAGGTGCAAACAGGAGGAAGTAAATAAGATCTAAAATTATCAGGATAAAATAAATTAAAAACATAATCCTGGAAATGTACAAGGCTGGAATGGCTGAATTTGGAAAATTGCTTCATTCATAATTGATTAAAAAAAGTTTCACGTGTAATCGTACACTCAATTTATTCAACCCATAATTAATTAAACGTACAAAATTCTTTAGGGTCTTAATAGGGTAACCGCGGAACTAGTGTCTCCAGTCTCAAGAACCACGGCAATCTCTATTGAGATTGTCCTGTAACAGGGCATTCAGGACTAAGGTGAGAAATAATGAATTTATTCTGAAAGACTGTCACCTTATTTTGAGGGTGAAATTCTTCACCCAATCCACTCAAAATGCCGGTTAATTAATATGTTGGATAGCACGCAACTAAAGCTTTTCACTGTACCTCTGTACACATAACAACAAACTAAACTGAGTCTAATATATATAATTTTTTTAAGGTTTTGTTAGTTATTTACCTAAACAGTAACATTTTTTTAATCTACAAATGCTGCCTGAGCTACTGGGTATTCCTAGCATGTAAAAATATATTTCAGGTACAGGCTTGTATATTCTCATAATGAATACTTTGCTTCAGTGTTTCCGAAGGAAACATTCTGCCAAAATCACAGCAGGAAGGCGATAGTCTTAAGGCCATGGTAAAAATTGATTTGGTGGTACGTTACAGGCTGGTACCGAAGGTAAATAAGTTTCTCGGTCGGCATTTTTTAGGTTTCTGAGGGAAGAGGGGAAGAATTTACAAAATGGCTTTCCATCATTTTCTTATATCCCTGCTCGGAGAGGAAGTGCCAGAAAATGGAAACCGGCACAAATGACACTCTTGTTCAAAACTTAGTGCTGGGGTATGCCAGAAAACTACAGACTAGCCAGTTTAAATATGGCGTGGAAAATCTTTTACAAACAATAATCATGGAAAATTAGACATGGAAAAGTTGAAGGGACCAAGACCTAAAAACATTAACCGTTTCAAGACCAACACAAAGTGCTGGAGGAATTCAGCAGGTCAGGCAGCTTCTATGGAGGGAAATGGACAATGATGTTGGGTCAGGACCTTTCTTCAGACTCCATCACAGGGAACGTCAGTAAAAAGAAGGATCCCAGGCCAAAATAATTTCTTCATTTCCCTCCAAAGATGCTGCCTGAATTGCTGAGTTCTTCCAGCTCTTTCTTGCTCAAGATTCCAGCATCTGGACTCGAGTCTACATTAACTATTTCTCTTTTCACAGACAGTGCCTGACTGGCTAACAGGCTTCTTGCTGTTTTTATTTTTATTGCTGAAGTTAGACATTTGAAGAAGTCTGAGTTATTTGAGAAAACCCAGCACAGATTTGTGAAACTCTAATTACATTGGACAACCTTGATTATTTTTTGATGAGGAAACAATGAAGGGTGCTGAAGGAAAGGCATCAGATGTCATAAATGTGTAATTCCAGAAGGTATTTGGCCGGTAAGCAGAAGTGAGGCCCATGGAATAAAGGGTGTGTTGCATGGATAAGGAACTGGCCCATTAACAAAAAAACAAACCCATGGTAAAAGAACATGTTTTTTTTAGATGATTGGCCCTGAGGGAAACTGACTAGCAGTTAGCATATATGTATCGACGGTCTAGACAAGGGTGCACAGAGTCCACAGATCTGCAATGGCACCAATCTTGGAGATGACAAATATAGTGATAAAATGCAAAAAAACACAGATAAGCTGACAGAATGAGTGTCTGCAGCAGATGACATTAAATATAGAGAAATGTGAAGTACAGTTTTTGTATAGAACAAGTAAGTTTGCCTAAATAGCACAGTGATAAAGGGTGTGTAGCAACATAGATACTGTGTGCATGTGTGTATAAACCTAGTAAGTCATTTTGAGAGCAGTTAAAAGATTAATACTAGACTGTGTAAATAATTTTTAGAGGCATTGAATAATAAAGCATGGAGATAATCTGAAAACCGAATTTAAAAAAACTTGGCCACAATTGGGATATTGCATCCAATTACAGTCACTATGCATAATGGAAAAATGGAGACTGTACAGAAACGATTTACTAGAAATTGCTCCAGGGATGAGGCTTTTCAGTTACAAAGAAGATGTAGTTGTTATTCATGAAACATTGGGTATACAGAGAGAAGGTATTTCCCGTAGCATGCGCTTCATGGATCAGGAGACAAGAGATTTATTGTGAATGGCAGAAGATACTTTAGTGGTAGGGGACGGCTGGGATACAAGGAACATTTTTTTTTGTGCATAAAGTAGTTCTGATATAGAATTCACTGCCTGTATGGATCGTGTAACTGGGGTGAACCCCAGCATTTTAGAGAATGTCATTTGCAGTTACTGGGAAACAGTTAAGGAACAGTAACTGAATTGTGTCACAAATGATCTACATGGTCTCAATGAGCAGATAACCTCTTACCTAGATTTAACAATTCCATGATTTAATGCATGAAATAGGATGCGTGTTGTAAAGGATTAGAAAGCCAAAGAGTTACTTTTTGTGGAACCATATTATATACAATTAAAATAATACAGTCTATAATATTAATAGTTACTATATTTGCAAAATATAAATTGTAAGTTAAAAGAAAATTTTGCATCCTGTATTTACGTCCATAGGTTCCTAAAACTAGATGCATCTTTTTTCAATTTTACGGAAGTTATTTCCATATTTTTACTGAATCCTTTTGCAAATAGCATAATTGAATTCAGTCGTGTTTTGACAGTCTATGCGTTAATGTATTTATTAACTCTCACCATTTTGATGGTTGCCTTTTTTTCCACATGTTCTGGATTACACTTTAGTGAGATATTGCCTACTATTGCTTTCTAAATACTAATTTGTAACCCATGAGGGCTCAAGAAAGACAAAATAAACAAGTGGAAGTATGAATACACAGAACTAATCATTCTCATTGAATGTATACATTGAAATCAGCAAGACAAGAAAATTGAAATTTTCATTTGTATCAACACTTTTGTGACTTCAGGGTGTTCCAAGGCATTTTACAGCCAATATAGTACTTTCAAAATATAATCATTAATGTAGGGTGGAAATCTTGTCACCAATGTCCAACAACAAGCTCACACAAGCAGGACAGTGATATGGATCAGATATCTATTTTTGATTAATGCGAAATATGGAAAAATATTTGTTAGAAAACCTAGATAACTCCCTATACTTCCTCAAAATTGCAAAATGACATCTTCCATATTCACCTGAAAGAGTAGACAGGGTGCGGATAAACATCTCAAAGACAGGTCCTTCAACACTGCAGCACTACCTAAGTATACTCAATCCCTTCAGAACTTTGTACTGAATGCAAAATCATATAAGGTGATAAAATAGTGACAGAAACATTAAAAGTAAAGACGGGGTAAGGCTGAAAGCTGAATATTTCCATGACAGTGAAACAAATCTGTAAGTGATATTTGGAAAATCCTGATAAGAGACATTGCTTCTCAGGAACATTGTGAAGCACAATTGAATAACCGGAGACTTACTCTATCAAATGAAAAAATATATAATAGGGTGTGCAACAGTGGTTAGAGGGAATATATCCAATTCTTTTTCTTGAAATCAGCACCAAATTAAACACCAGGCTGATTAAAACTCATTTGTTTGCCAATTTTATTTTGTTTGAGAATATTGATTTATAATGTTAATTATTCTCAAAGCCAAATTAATTTATTTTGGAAAAAGAACTCCATTCAGCAGCATTTTCTATGGACTAATAAATCACCCACGGTTCGGAATGACTCAGGATGACTTCATTGCAAAGCTTCTCAGCCAATCATTACTTTTTGACTCCTTCCGTTATAATACTCAATGGATGATTTGCACAATGAAGCACCTGCATGTCAAATAGCTAATGGACTGCACAGGGTTCTTGACTCGAGCCAATTTCATATTTACCCATATTCACTATCTTGTCGGGGATCTGTAGTTAAATTATCACTCTAACATCAAAATGATCAAGAGGCAATTATTTGGTTCATAACCATTTTGAAGGTGTGTACTCTGATCAGAAGTTTCAGTTTGACACAAGATCATTAATCATTTTTTTTTCTAGATTTATAATGCCCACGTAAGAAAAAAACTTCAGGAGACGCAAATGTCATTCTTGATTTTGTTAGCCCAAAGTATTATTGTTTGGCCAATTGTAAATGAGTGGCAATGGCTATGAAATACTTCTGCCATGCTGTCATAACTGCTGTTTCTGATCATGCTGATCCCTGACAGGCAAATTAAGATAACCATGTATTTTTTGTTCATAATTACAGCAAATGGCTGGCTGTCAAATTCAAGGCTTAAACTGACCGACTCGCATAAAGACCGTACAGTTAGTTAACCAAGACACTGATCCCATTTATACAACTATTTGCTCTGATTGGTTCAGCTTGTCACTAAAATAATTAAAACTAAGGAGTATCTGACAATATATTTTTTAAATTTCATTTCTCAATAAGCGTTTTGTCTTCCTCCTGAGAAAGATTGACATCACCCACAGCAAACAAGAGTGCCATTTTCTATCCACGCAGAATTGCTTTAGTTTTTCTCCTCTTTCACCGTCATGTTACCTCACAACTAATAACCAGAGGAAATGCCTGAAGAATGTACTTATTCAACTTCGCCAAATTCACCAGGATTCAAACCCTAGTTAGATATTCAATTGCAACGCAACAAATGTTAGTTTTGTACTCCTATTTCCAATTTCCTTCACCCATTAAAGGCACTGAATCAAACTGGGGAACAGACGCAAAGGTGATGTTACAACTGAAGCTCCACATTCCTGTGTCCATTTGCATCAATCAATATTATAAATGTTCATACGCCACCGAATATATGGAACATTAAGGCAGGGCTGAATCCTAATTTCTTCTGTGACAAACATTTCATGATTTTTTCTTCAAGAAAATGATCAAATACATATCTCAGAAGAAATCAAGAATAGGACAGCACAATGCAAAAATAACTTTCAGAACTAACCCAATGACTGAATAAATTAAGTAAATTTTGCAACTTAAACGAATATTTTCAAAGCTGTCCAGGTGTAATTAGAGTACAAAAGGAATTGTAAAAACTGTGAAATGGGGGTCAGATTTGTGAGCAGAGAACAGAAATGGTGAAAAAACTCAATCAGAAGGTTTGGAGCTCCCATGCTTACGGCAATGTTCTGGTGCTTGGACTTTGCCACCAGTTTCCAGTCTGCACGCTGATATGCAACTCCACATGGTGCCCAGCAGAGAGCATACCCCAAGTGCGCTCTTCAACATTTACGTCACTTTTATCTATATCTGGCACAGGAACAACAGCTCTTTCATTTAATAAAAACAGAAAACGCCAGAAACACTCGACAAGTCAGGCAGTGTCTGCAGAGAGAGAAGCCGAGTCAATGGGAAAGAAGGAAAAGTTAGAAATAAAGCATGTTTTCAGTTGCAGAAAAAAGGAAGGGGTTTGAAAATCAACGGTTGTTTGTCCTCTGGGGTGCAGATCAAACATTAGTGAATAACACTCAGTGGTGGTGATGGCTGAGACAGAGAGTGATCAAAGCTCCTTATCCATACCAGATCTGTGTACAGAAGGAGATGAATGAGAATCAATGAGAGATAAGCAGCAAATCACTGAATCTTTTTTTTTTAACATCAGTGTACTACATTTGGTGTTCGCAATATGATCATCTCTACATTGGAGAAACTAAAACCAAATATACCATAACCACAATGGAGCACACCACCAATTTTTCTCTTTCTATGGTTTCTGTCTGAAATGCTGAGTGTTTCTAGCATTCATTTTTATTTTATATTCCCAGCAACTGCAATGTTTTATATCTCACAATTCCAGCATTGTTCGCTTTTCTCTCTTCTCTGTTATAATTTACCTCCTTCAATTTGTATCTCGTCCAGGTTGTTCAGCAATGATTAATAACCCTTCACCACCTTCTCTCTGCCAGCACCAACACATGTGTCATTCAATCTCGCTCAATCTCTGTTACATATATTCACATTTTTTCTCCACACCTTTGTTTAATTTCTAACTTTTTGTAGTTCTGATGAAAGATCATCAACGTGAAACGTAACTCTATTTCTCTTCCACTCTAACCAGATGCTGCCTGACCTGCAGGGTAATTCCAGCATTTTTTGTTGTTATGTTAAATTTTAGAAATATTATTTTTCTTTTTGCATTTTGCAAACCAAATCATTGGAATGGACAGGTACAGCTGTGAAAGGGGGGGGGGGGGGGGGTACTTTAAACTGTTTTTAATTAATTGAGTTTGCTTTAATGTTATTAATTATGCTTTAAGTGGCATTTAAAAAAAAGAAATGTACCTATTAATAATTGTTAAAATGTTCAAAGTTCTTTTTTCTCATTTGTTATTAAATGCTATTGAACAGGGTCCTTTAAAATCAATATGTCTTTGACAGCAAGCAACGCTAGGTGTGCAGCTTTGCTGGCTCTCAGTTATTCCACCGTCACAAGAGTATTGCTGGATTTGACTGACCCACATGATGTGATTACATTGCTAAGGCCCAAAATTAGGATCCAGACAAGCAAACTGATATTTGGAGAAAATGCAAAGTTTTTTATTAATAAGAAATGATCAAAAGCAGTCAACATCAGCAACAGATTTTAGTCGACTGCATTTTGCTCTAATAGTGTTTGGTGCAGATAATTAGAAGGCTTAACTTAAGAGTAAATTAAATGCATCTTGTATGATTTTCAAGTGTCATGAACGTGAGGAATGAAAATGCTGGAACATTGTCAAAATCATGGACAAATTCAGATTAACAGTAAAAAGGCAAAATATGAGCATGATTTAAATATCTGCGTGAAATTGGAAACTCCATTTTACTGTACTTTCCTTATGAATTCATTGTTGATTCTCAAAAAAACTTAAGTGAACATGGCTAATTAGCAAAGGCCCTATCAATCTACCATCTTGCTCGCTAAGATTAGGCTACAGATCAAAGTCTGCACACTTTTATTTACTCTGGTTTAGTCTCACAAGTGCACTCACTCCCTGTGGTTGTTAAGGATGGAACTTGTAACCAGTCACCTCCAATGCTGTTTGAGGCCATGTGCCAGGAGGTGCTCAGGAACAGTCTGGTGGAGACTATCCATTTGATTTTTCCCTGCCAGAAGGTATTTGGCTTAATCATAGTAGCTCTCTGTGCACAAGTCACTAAAGTTACCAAATCAGTAAAGCGAATGAATGGTTATGATTCTGAATTAAATTAAGTTAGTAAAAAATGCAACAACCTGAATCATTATTGCTGCTCGTTTACATTTCTTCTTGGTTTGCTCCAATGCTCCACTCCAAGATCAAGTGTTAACCAGGAAAGCCCAACCAAAACTAAAATACCTAATTGTTCCTAAATCAGAGGAATGGGAAGAGCTACTGAAAAGTCTAGACTTATAGAAACAAAATCTCCCAAATACGCATGTAAAAAGTATTGATGTTAAGTTTGGTGGGTTACCCGAGTATTTTTACAACTGTACAATAAGAAATAATGCGAAAAGTCTTGATGAACAACACCAGTTTAAAATGTATTTTAAACAGGGGGGAGTGCCTGTTTGATCCAATGAGAAATCATCAGATTTTCCCAAAATATACCTCTCCAGTTGTTATTTATTAAGATTAGCTGCACTTACCCTTGAGTTCTTGGATCCTCCCACTGGGTCGTACGTGTATTGTGGTTAACAAAATAGACTCGTCCATTATCCTGGCGCTTCTCTGAGGAGAGTAGAAGAATGTTTTTTCAGACATTTATATTGACCCAAAATCACATTTCAAATTTCACTTTTTAAAAATCTGTTCTTTGTAGATTATAAATTTGTCAATTAGACATTGTGACGTTTTCCGTATATTAAAAATGAAAGGGACATACTGTAGTCATCTAAATGTCAAATCAGGCAAGTAAATAGATCATTTTCACCATAACGGAGATTTGTAGAAATATACTATTAGTGTTAGGAATTCACATTCAATACATGTCCCTTACTGTATGATCCTGTGTCACAAATGAACTGCAAGTTTGTATGCATCACCTTGATAAACATCTGTCTGTCTCAGTCCATGAGAAACCAAAGGTTTTCCAGCTGCGTTGCTGAACACTAAAGGCCTTTAAATTCACTAAGGGTTCATAGCTGTGTTATTTGTGGCCCCTTTCAACATCATCACCTCAAAAACCTTACAAAAGGTGCATTTGTTCTGTTAACGTCGTTTTGCTCAGCTAACAATTAAATAAATTGTGTTGATAGAATTTCAACGAGGCAAACATACTCTTGATCAATGTGAGGAAACAAACATTTTAGCAGGTTAAAAAAAAACCTTTCTTTTCGGAAAATAATTGAAACATCATTAAAATAAAACAACAGCTCTTTATAATCCCAAGGCAATGAATGGATTATTGTATGTGCAAAAAATCTGCTTCTTGCCACCCACTCTGTGGTTTGTCAGCCTCATGGAACAGGTATGTTATTTGTCACTATGAAAACACTATAGAACTAAATAAATAACACAGCCTTAGTTACTAGTTTAAAAATGACATATTTTAACATGCTGTGCAGTGTGAATGTACATATATATATATTATATATATATATATACACACACACATATAATATATATATATATATATATATACACATACATATATACACACAGACACACACACACACATATACACACACACACACACATATATATATATATATTTATATAAAAGTTTTACATTCTAGCTTCTATATTTTTAATTAAAACAAATCAACTCCAGATGAAAACTAGTACAATTATTAGTAGTGCATTCCCTTCAATTGACAGCAAACGTTTTTTAATAACTGTAGTTATGAAGAAAGCCAGCTTTAAAAAAAATATATAAACATAAAGACTTTTCAATAAGTCATGACTTGTGAAATCCTGTTAACTAGCTTGGATTTGGTTAAGTAGATTAGTCCCAGCTTTCAACAGAATTGCTGCATGAGGCAGTTAAGGCACCATTGATTTAAGGAAGAGTTGAGGGGACACATGCCCTGCCATGCCATGTCATCCCCCCCCTCCCGTACAAAACTCCTGCTGCTGATTCACAAATTGACAGACGGTGATCACCCATCTGACCCACAGAACAGCTGTAGCTGTGGATTAAGGTTAAATAATTAACTTCCTTTGAAAACTAAACAATGCTTTCTGATTCATTGACAAAAAGTCGTGTATAAAATTTACATAACAATTCAACTTTTTTTACTTTAAAAAAAAGCTTTTTTTTTAAAAGTGTGATGAGAGACCCAATTTACACATTGGGGGGAAATTAAATGTTTGTTAATATGGCAGCATCGAGAAATTAGGATGATTGGGAGATACACTCTAAGGATAAATAATCGCTCCATTATATCAGAATAATAATTGCAAGTTGCCAACAACTGTAGATCACTTCATCAAGATAAGCCTTCATGTACAAAAATTCCTGTGTCATGATATTAGATAGATGCACACTCATGATTCCCACACACAAAGATCACTTGCTTATCACTGGTTTAAAAAAAAACTTTCGACTTGAAACTAGGTTCTTCACCAAAGGTTGGAAATATTTGAACGCAAACCTTCCCAAAATGCTGCATCTTTTGAAATTTCAAAGCTAAACAATTAGTGGATGGAAGCTCAGATTTAAAAACTACCAATCAGGCACTGAAGGCTTTCGATCTGCTTCAATCTCTCATGCCATTATCTCTGGATCAAAGATACAAGCTTTACACTGGACATTCAAATTCACCTATTGTCCTATAATACAAAATTATGAAGGAAAAAAAACTATAATGGGTAAACAGTGTTGAAACATTAATTCTTCTTTTGGAAAATATTGATCTCCACCATATTATGAGCAACAATTTCCAACAAAAGTTCAAGCTCTGTGGTGCCTGACAATTACAATGGTCCTGCTTCATCTTCTCCCCACACCACCCATCCCCATTAGTACACAAGGTAAAGTGGCATTGATGGTTATAAAAATAAATGCAATCTTTTTTTTCGCTGGGGTACATTTAACATTTTTTTTCGAATGTTATTATTCTACTGGTAAAACATATTTAACCCATCTTTAATACTACATTTCAAACTTTGCCAAGCTATTTCAATTTATCCTCAAAATCTCATATAGAACAAGAAAGCAAAGACGTAGCAGTAAAATTCATTAAATAAACCACATTCACTTGTCTTACTTACACTAAATTAGAATTAGAATTAGATCCTTTATTTGTCATTCAGACCTCACAGTCTGAACGAAATACCTACGGTATTGAAAATCATTGCACTTTACCGACAATTTAATGATAAGAAAATTATTCTTGCTTACGACTTGCTCACGGCATGAATTGTACTTAGGATTGAGAATCTTCTCAAATTATTAAATAATAAATTTCTTCTTACCCCAGCCAGCAAGCAAAGGACCGAGGGCATCATTGTCAGTCGAGATTCCAGATGGCTAAAGCAAAACAAAAAATAGTAATCAAGCACATTGTTACTTGAGAGAATGTTTAAGATACGTAAGATAACTATATCGCAACCTACTATAGTATTTTGTAGATCTCCCAACTGGTTTCTTCCTTCTCGGTTAATACAGCAAACTTATCAGCATCAGAAATCTGCATCTTTCAAATATACGTTATGAAAGTTGAGTTTTTCTCAAGCAATTATGCCACAGCAAGCAGTACAGGCTCCGCAGCCAGAGAATTTAAAACTTTTTCACAGATCAATTATAAAACACTAACTGTACCAATGCTAGACTGACACTGTTGGCTCAGGCAGCTGAAATTGCACCAGTGCTGCTGTGCGTCCCTCTCTCTCTCTCCAAGTTCTACACACAGAAATCACAGGCTGTTCTAATGAAATCATTACCGCATGGTGTGTACGCCCAAGCTTCCTGCCTGCAGTGTGTGTTCAACCTTTCTCAATGTGGTGTTAATGTAAGCAGTATTCTGCTATGTAAATTAAAACTGAGGGGACATTCATGTTATTTCCAGACAGACGCCCTTCCCTACTATGAATGTTTTATTCATACTCACAAAAGCACCTTTATTCTGAATGTAAATGAATGGCAATGAAGTGGCTGCTCTGCCCCAACCAAGCTCTGCAGCTCAGAGTAAAGGAAACTGATCATGACTAATGTTTGGGTATTTACATTACTTGCACAGTGTTGTGCCAAAAGAACTTGGCATATTGTCTGGGATGAGCCATTTTGCACTGCTTTTACAAAATCTTTGTAGAAATTGTGAATTCTCCTCCATTAATTAGCTATTAATTCCATTGCATAAGATTAAAGTTTTTAATAATATATTAAACTACCAATTTTATCACTGCTTTTTGCTTATGACCTTAAAGAATGAATCAATGGCACAGATTTTATTAATCAAATGTTTGAATGCTTGCCTGCCATCCAAATTTCCAATTTTGATTTCAAGGAAAGGACAGACGTACTTATGAAGCACATTTTGTGTTTCTTTCAGGATATTCCAAAGAACGTTATGGCCAAATAACTAATACTGAGACAAAATCTCCATTGTAATGTAGGAAAGGGAAGATATTTAACTTTTTTTCACCTTCCATCACAGTGAGGAATGTGGAGGAGTCACTGTGATGGATGTTTATGTTAAAATGTGTTTTGTGTGTTCAGTTGCTTTTTATTTGTATGACTGACTTGGCAAATGAAATTCCACGTATGTTGAACAACATATTTGGCTGATAAAGTATTATTGTGAGTGTAATTGATTGAGAAAGGTGGCAGCCAATTTTCAAACAACAACAATGTGATGATGTCCAGAATAACTTTTAGTGAGGCTAGTTAAATATTGGCCAAAATACATGGGATAATTTCCTTTGCTCTACTTTGAAATTGTGCCCTTTACAACAACCTATGGGGGGGGGGGGGGGGGAACAACTCATTTAAAAGACGACACTTCCAGACTTGCATGGAAGTGTCAGCCTGTTTTTGTACTCAAACCTCTGCAGTGGTACTTGAACCCACCACATTAGAGGCTATCCCAGTGGTGTTGCATTCGTAGAACATGGTCTATATTGAGATTTTCTATAGTGTGTAGCCACGTCATCTGAGCTTGTATTCAGAAATGCAGCAAAAGGATTGTTTATTAATTTCCCGCTGAGTTACTCCCAGCATTTTGTGTCTACCCGATTTGAACCAGCATCTACAGTTCTTTCCTACACATATACAATTAGTCAGAGATGACTGAACAATAAGTGGGATCCACCTGATATCTATATTCAATCAAGTTTGTACATTCATACATAGAGGGAAATGCAGTGCCAATCCAAGTGGTAGAAATAATTCCTAACTCAACCCCTAGTATTCAGCTAAATTATGCTTTTGTAAATTAAAGGGTTTTACAAACAGATATTTATTCTTTCATCACATCTTTTATCTAGAATTTTATGGCAATCCCACAACTAAGCATGACTAAAGGGTTGGACATTTTTTTTACATAGTTTTATATATTTAGAGGAAAGCTGCTGAATTAATGAGATGAATGAAAAGATTAAAATGTCAACATTCATGAAACTTGATCATGGACAGATAAGATCTTGGTCTATAAATTCAAATAAAAAACCATTGCAATGGTTATGCCAATGCTATTATGATGTTTGCGTTAAACACAAATTGCTGGAGGAACTCAGCAGGTCAGGCAGCATCTATGGAGGTAATGGACAGGCGACGTTTTGGGTCGGGACCGTTCTTCAGACTATTTGTGTTGTTTTGTCTTAAAGGAACTTCCAAAGTACTGGAACATACTCTGCCTGTAAATGCGTCTCATGGAATATTTAATTTCTGAGTCAGTGTTTAGTTTAGAGAAACAGGCCTGTCGGTTCACCGAGTCCACACCAACCCGCAATCACCTGTACATTAGCATTTTTTAATGGAAGCTAATTAACCTACAAGCCTGCACTTCCTTGGAATGTGAGAAAAAACCACAGCACCCAGAGAAAACCCATGCAGTCACAGGAAGAAAGCGCAAACTCCGTAAAGACAGCAACTCTACCGCTGCGCCACGATGTGCCAGTGTTTTTTTTAAACAAATATTACGTTAACTAATATGCCCTTCAATATCAAGCATCAATAAAATTGAATTTGCTGTTTTAAATTAAAATTCTAACTATAATACCATCATATGTTAAGAAAAAGATGTTTTGCATTAATTGAATCACAATTTTGTTATCCTGGAAGTTCATCACTTTAAATGCTGATAATTTGGAAAGATTATTCAGGGTAATATCACATTCGCTCTTGCTTTTTATTACTTCTGAAGCCATGTTAGCACTTTAGATATTCAGACAAAGAATCACTTTTTTTAGATTTAACACAGGTGTTGTTTCTTCAGTGAAGATATTACAGTCCTCTGCAGCCTTTTGTAACAGAATCGAGTTGCCTGTTGTACAAAGAAGTAATACTTTGTCAGAAGCTCTGAGAGTCACCAAGACGTTAACACTTTTTGACAATAGTTTCTTGGAATCATTATCCACACACCACAGTCCATCATTCACACCGGCAGAGAGCAATCACTAAGCAGCTGTTTGTAAGGTTGATATCAGCACAACATATTTTCGAATGACTTCAACATAGAGCTGGAAAATGATTGGAGACTTCTCGTTTAAGAAGGAACTGCAGATGCTGGAAAAATCGAAGGTAGATAAAAATGCTGGAGAAACTCAGCAGTTGAGGCAGCATCTATGGAGCAAAGGAATAGGCGACGTTTCGGATCGAGATCCTTCTTCAGACTGATTTCGGAGGGGGGGGAAGAAAGGAAGAGGCAGAGACAGTAGGTTTGTGGGAGAGCTCGGAAGGGGAGGGGAAGGAGGGAGAAAGGAAGGACTACCTGAAATTGGAGAAGTCAATGTTCCTAGCCCTGGGATGTAAATTACCCAAGCAAAATATGAAGTGCTGCTCCTCCAATTTGTCCTGGGCCTCACTCTGGCCATGGAGGAGGCCCAGGACAGAAAGGTCGGATTCGGAATAGGAGGGGGTGTTGAAGTGCTGAGCCACTGGGAGATCAGGTTGGTTATTGTGAACTGAGCGGAGGTGTTGAGCGAAGCGATTGCCAAGCCTGTGCTTGGTCTCACCGATGTAGAGCAGTTGACACCTGGAGCAGCGGATGCAGTAGATGGGGTTGGAGGAGATGCAGGTGAACCTCTGCCTCACCTGGAAAGATTGCTTGGGTCCTTGGATGGAATCGAGGGGGGAGGTAAAGCGACAAGTGTAGCATTTCTTGCCGTTGCAAGGGAAAGTACCGGGGAGGGGGTGGTTTGGGTGGGAAGGGACGAATTGACCAGGGAGTTACGGAGGGAGCGGTCTCTGCGGGAAGCAGAAAGGAGAGGAGATGGGAAGATGTGGCCAGTAGTGGGATCCCGTTGGAGGTGGCGAAAATGTCGGAGGATTATATGTTGTTTGTGACGGCTGGTAGGGTGGAAGGTGAGGACAAGGAGGACTTGTCCTTGTTACGAGTGGGGGGATGGGGTATGAGAGCGGAGCTACGGGACATAGAGGAGACCCTGGTGAGAGCCTCATCTATAATAGAAGAGGGGAACCCCCGTTCCCTAAAGAATGAGGACATCTCCGATGCCCTGGTCTAGAACACCGCATTCTGGGTGCAGATGCAGCGTAGACAGAGGAATTGGCTGTAGGGGATATAGCCCTTACAGGAAGCAGGGTGGGAGGAAGTGTAATCCAGATAGCCATGGGAGTCAGTGGGTTTGTAGTAGATGTCGGTCAGTAGTCTGTTACCTGCGATGGAGACGGTGAGGTCTAGAAACGGTAGGGAGATGTCAGAAATGATCCAGGTGAATTTGAGTGCCGTTTGGAAGTTAGTGGTGAAATGGATGAAGTCAGTGAGTTCTACATGGGTGCAGGGGTGCATTAACTTTACCACTAACTTCCACCTTGGCCTCAAATTCACTTTGATTATCTCTGACACTTCCCTCCCCTTTCTGATCTCTCTGTCTCCATGGCAGGGGACAGACTATCAACTGGCAACTATGACAAACCCACCAACTCCCTGAGTTATTGGACTGCACTACTTCCCACTCTGCCTCTTGCAAAGATGCAACCTCCTACTCTCAATTTCTCCATCTCCAACGCATCTGTTCATAAGATGCCCCCAGAGATGATGCCTGACACTGAGTTACTCAAGCAATGGTGACCTTTTTTGTAAAGCAGCATCTGCAGTTCCTCGAGTACAGAAATTAACAATAGAATAGGGTATTGTTCCAATTTATAAAAGATGGTCATCAATCATCCTGCATGTCTGCATGAGATTCCTCAGGAGAAGATAACATTAATTTATCCTGCAGCCTTCAAACCAAAACAAAATATTCCACTCTTGGGGGAAAAATGGGATGGTAATTGCTGGGACAAACAGATATTGTTTCCTTCTTGGCATGTTGCCCATAAAAATTATTCAGTGTAACTGACTGCTCTGAATTCTTACTGACATAAATGAGCTGGACACAAGAGGTCCCCTTGAACTTACATCTGACAACAACTGAAATGCATGTGAAATCCATGTCAAAGAAACAGCTTTCTTCTTTGGGGTTTGTCAGTTCATTGTTTCACGGCTGACTGAAAAATCCGAGCAAATATACAGACAAAGTAAGATAACTAATAATTACTGAATGCACAACAGAATGAAACAGTTTCCTACATACATCATGACTGGGTGCTGTATAATGTACAATATTGCAAAACTAAAGAGAGTGATGACCACCCATAGGCATCCCTTCACATTGCACAACTTATCCTCAGAGTTAAAAATGGAGATAAAAAATTTTAAAGCTAAAATTTAACAAAAATCTGGATTTAATTTTTGTTTTAATATGTAAGTTTTAAACGTTTCAGTTGTAACTTTATAGACTTTTGAAAATTTCACATTTCTTAGAAATGGTATTGGACACAGACAATTATTTTTAGACATTTCTTTCCAGAAATGTAAATATAAATGTACAGCTGAACAAATGGGCTGAATCCTGAGCTCCCGCACTGGAAGGTTTTTCGACAATTGCCTGCTGTCAAAGGTCTTTGAACTGCTTGGGAATATCTCAGATAATCAGAGAAGTGTTGGCAATATAAAGATAAAAATATTGATTATTTAAAATAAAGATTTTTTTAAAGTATTTGCATCAGATATAAATTAAAAACAGTGAATAAGTAAAAAGTGGTATACTAAAAAATACATCTTTGGCGATCCTGCATGTTGTTATCTGACCTCAAACATATTCCTGACAACTACGATGGATGTACAGGCATGGAAAACATGGACTTGATGAATCCATTCAGTGCAGTGTCTGGATTCTCTGCAAAAATGGCACAAATTGAATTGGTTTAATTCAAGCTTCATTAACGATGTTTTCCCAAAATCCCATAATTTCGTTTGAAGAATTAAGGCATCAAATATGGAGGAAACAACAAAAAAATAATCTATTTTGTATTTTACCAGTTTTTTTTAATTGTTGATAAGTGAGGTGAAATTAAGAGCAGATTTTAAATTAAAATTTAATGATACTGCGCCATCACACCTCACATTCTTGAAAATTTTTACATGAATTGGATGGGAAAGGCAAGTGTTACGGTTAAATTTAAAATGTATATAATTTTCATAAGTAGAAAAATCCAAAACATTTTATCCAGCTATCTGTTACAAAATGTCTGACTAATAAGACAGCAATTGAACTTGGGTACTAAAGTATGAGAAAAGAATTTCCCATTTCCTTTTGCATGTACCATAAGTGGAACATGTCCCACGAGTCTTGTACTTAGGAGTGTTTACTAATAATCAGCGATAATTTTCTGCAAAATACCAAACTCAAAAAGAAAATGTGATTGTAAGGAAATTAGTTGTTTAGAAACTTACATTTCAAAGAACAATTTTCAAGTTGATAACCACAGATGTTAACTTTTAAACTATCCACTTCAAGTATTCTGGAATTCCTCATCCAATTCTCTGAGGTATTATTTTTTTTATTTTTAGACACCACATCGTTCATTCTTGACCACAAAGCATTGTTACCAAGATGATTTTTCCCCCCATTGAAAATTAGAGAGTATAGAAATGTCAATTCAGGAGCCAGAGAAAAAAAGTGAAAAACTAGCCTGAATCTTCCATTAGGAAACTGGGCATATTCTGGATAGACTATATCTCTTCAGAGTTGCTGCCTGTCGGCTGAGTTACTCCAGCATTTTGTGTCTATCTTCGGTGTAAACCAGCATCTGTTTTTCCTTCCTACACACTCCTGGGCATATATTGGGTTTAGTTGCCCTTTTCTTCATGGCAAATGTTCTACAGGGTTAGTAAATGGCAAAGCAAATTGCTAGTGTTGGAAAAGAAAGCCTTGCTTTAATAATTCAAATTTCCCTGTGCAGATTATCACTGGGAGCACGAAGGAAAGGGATTTGAAAGAGAAACAAAAAAGTTGCAACTCAAATTATCCGAGCCAGGGAAAAACATATCCATTTCAGTACAATTCAATATGCACTCCAACAATACTGAAATCATTTAGCATAAAATCTTCCTCGTAGAAAAGCCTAAAATAAGATAATTCATGAATGCATAACTGAGAAGTTTTGATGTTATCCATACAACACAAAGTCTTACTGTGTCTGTGCTAACTGGCCAGTGATTTTCCACCTCAAAAACCAATGGTTAGTAAATTGTGATCTAGTAAGCACGAAAAAAAATCTAACCAATGTATTTCAGATCCTACATTCATTTTGCTGCCTTATTCATAAATAGATCACAATATGGGGCATTAAAATCATGATTACAGTGGCACACCCATTACACCAAACCACCTTTCCTCAATAGTCCACACTTTTAAACAAGACTCAATGTGTCTTTTGTTCATTGATGCAGCCTGCACAACCAATACATTCCACAGTCTACCATATCACCCACAAAATCTGGTTCATAATAAAGCTTCTGTAACAGAAAACAAAACTTCAATGTTGTTTACCCTGACAAATATAGGTAAAAAAACGACGTGGCGGAATTCAATTGCTTAATATCAAGCTGGAAAAAAGCCTTGGAAAAATCAGCCTTAAGAGCTCAATTTTTTTTCTGTTAGATTGAAATTGAAAAACATGGTCTTCAATTTTAACACATGCTTTCAAAATGGAAATCCACCACCAATCTGCATATCACTTACATCTAAATTATAAAATACAATCTGTAAAATGCAATTATAAAGTTGAAATACAGTAAAAATTCCAAGGGAGTAAAATTAAAACTGTAATCGTCCTTATTTTAACTTAAGTTTATAATCAATATGTACATTCCTGTTAAAACTGCAAATTGTACTTTTCCTTTTTTTCCCCTGATGCTTCAATGGATGCTATATGGACTCTGAAGAAATGTAATACCACAAAATACTACCACCATGAACTAATCGGAACGTGGAAAGTAATGAATACAGGTATTTTATTTATTTTAAAACAGGAAAATGGTTGATAAAATTACTTGAATTTTTCAAAAATAACGGAAGTACTGTAAATAGTGTTCAGCAAAATTCTTATGGACATCTGTACTCTATATATTTACATAAGATGAACAGTGACCCCATATTAACAATTTACAGACTGAACGTTTAAATTAAAACATTGGGTACCAAATACAAACTAAATGATATGGATCTGCTGAATACAAACCTCTCACCTAACAGGCTGAACCGTCAGCCAACCAATTCTTCTCACATTCATTCACATATAATTCGCTCTGAGGGGGTTCTTTGCCTCAAATTACTTCAACACAACAATACACTCATTGCAGTCTGTATCTACAATGCTATTATTTATTAATCTCTCTCTCTCGAAATCGCTAACAATTATCATTTTATATCCAAAACTGGAAGTCATTATGTGGAGCAAATATTCAGATTAATTGGAACACATTGAAAAATTAAACATTTTAGGTGTACATTGGTCAGCATTTAACTAAAATTATTTTGAAAATTTAAAGAAATAAAAATGCTTTGAAAATCCACTTGTATTGACATGTAATTATAAAGTTCTATGCTATATGATACCAGAAGTTGCCCAGAGAGAAACAAAAAACAGAATTTATGAGTGTGCCCATAAAACGACGAAATTAAAATATTTTTCAAAAGGCTGACAATAAAAACAGTAAAGATGAAGTGCAAACAATCATGTAGAAAATGAATTAAAATATTGATGAAGTGACAAAAATGAGTGAGAAATCAAATATCAGTTAAGGCAGGAAGGAAAAGAAAATCGGGAAAATTGATCAAAATAAAGTTTTTCAAAATACAGGGACTCGTATTCCGAAACATGGCAAAGCAATCTTTCTTTTCAGCAATAGGACCTGCTTAGGATTGTCAGGTTGAGTGAGTTGTATACTTTAGATGTCTTTCTAATTGTAACTACAAACCCTACCATTGATGCTTTTATTGGCTGACCATGATAATGAGGAGAAGTGCATTATTATTTGAATGGCTTAATTTCTCTACTGTTAATGTCCAAATTATTTTAACCAAAGAATGAATTTCTCTTTAAACAGTTGTATGCAATCTGTCACAGGAAAAGTCGTGACCTGTGCCCTCCAGAAATGCCTCCTCCAAGTGGCCAAAGGGTTACTCCCAGTTGTCACAATCTGGATTCTGTCCATCAAGAGAAGCAGTGGGCATGATCTTCACTCTTCAAAGAGTTCCCTTTTCAAAGAAAATACAGACAGAGAGCCTTGAACCCTATTCATCATGGGGCATTGTGGAGAATCCTTCTCATACTTGGCAGTCCTCAAAATATTCTCCATTCTATGCCTGTTACATGAAGGTTGCCGGAGGAAATAGTACAACAACAACATTTAAAAGACATTTGGACGGGTGTATGGACTGGAAAGGTTTAGAGGGTATAGGCCTATCGCAGATAAATCGGACAAACTCAGCTGAGCCGTCTTGGTCTGCATGATCAAGGTGGGCTGAAGGGCCTGTTTCCATGCCAAATGACTCGATGACCATCTATCATAGAACTATTTATAGTGCAGTCTGGGGTCAAGCAATTTTTCATGACACTATAATGGTCTTCTCAATCTTTCTCACTGCGATGTTGCACCTCATTAGAACAAGCTTCCTATTGGAGTACAGACAATGAACAGGATGTATAAGAAGCTGCTCAACCCATGCTATCTCCCCACTGGAATCATGGCCGCTCCAACTTCTGGCATCAAGTTGCAATATACAGATAATGCTTGCACATGGATGATTAAATGCACCACAACATCCAATACATGAGCACAGACACTGGATATCCTCAAACTAAGCACAAAGTTCATGCTCCACTAGACAGCAGTGCACCCCCCCCCCCCCCCGGTATGACCAAGTTTTGGATTTACAGCAGGCTACTTAAAACATTTGAGAGATGCCACCAATGCTGTCTTCATACAAACCACTGAAGACATTGGCAGCATAAATGAACTCATTAGCATCTCGCTGACCAACATCCCCCAGCATCAAGATTCTAATTTTACTCTGCCAGCTCCAACAGATGAGCCACACTGCATTCACGTTTGGCACCAAACCCCTGAAACAAGAATTTTACTCCTAACTCCTTCAAGTAAGCAAGGAAACACTCCAAGCATATTTCCAAAGCCTTGAATCCCTAGCTTAGTGGAGAAGAAACATCCAGATATGCATTGAGAACTTCATGTCTCCTTTTTCAGATCACACATAAACCCACCAAAAAAAACAAAATGTGGCACCCAATTACCTAATCTATTAAGCACCTTCTATCCCACATATGCATTCCACATAGACCTCATGGGCCATCTCAGAACCCAGAGATTGGATACAAGTAGGCGACCCTTGATTGCAAAGGACTGCTTATGGTAGTGAAATCGTGAAAGTGCTTGATCATTACTTGCTAATATCCTGCAATATATTTGTGAATAGATATTGGCGATATTGTAATATCGCTGAAATGACAGTACTCAGGAGCAAAATTGAGGATACTATAGATAAAAATACAACAGTTCTGATAAGGAGTCTCAGACCTTCAATATTAACTGTTTCTCTTTCCACAGATGCTGCATAGCTTGGCGAGTGATATTGTTTCTATTTCAGATTTCCAGAATCTGCACTTTTTTGATATTCATAGACAAAAAGACAGTCTCCAGGTTAAAAAAATGGAATCATAAAAAGCACATACCCAGACCTACAGAAGTTGTCTATTTAAAACTAGAGTAGTATATATTGAGGAAAGGTAACAAATAAAGGAAGATGAGGAGGGTGGATAAACCATAACATATTCTTGTATATTTCAATGAGTTTTTAAATGGTGCAGTCACTATTCTTTCATATAAAACACAATTTGCTTTCCTCTACAAATAGCAATTGGACATCTAGATGAATACAATATGGTGGTGCTGATCATCAGATGTTACTTAGAGATCAATATTGGGGATTGTTAAGAAATCTGCTCAAGGCAAATAAAAGCCAGAAGAGTTATGTCACCTTTAACAGAATATTATGATTTCCCTGTCTAGAGATGAATTTAGATTGCTTGAATTGCTTTATTTATCATTAATTCTCTTATGAGGAGATAATGTTTACAATATTGTCCTG
This sequence comes from Amblyraja radiata, assembly GCF_010909765.2. Classification (NCBI taxonomy): domain Eukaryota; kingdom Metazoa; phylum Chordata; class Chondrichthyes; order Rajiformes; family Rajidae; genus Amblyraja; species Amblyraja radiata. The sequence goes on along the minus strand of NC_045972.1, from coordinate 10,117,363 downwards.
CCAATAGAAATATTAGAGAATGATATGCCTCAGACTTTTCACAATCACCATTTAAGGTCATGGACCAATATTGGTATGGTCTGGTAGCAGGAACCTCTCATGTACTAAATGGTGTGCACTGCAGGGGCCCAAAGGGTTCTATAAACAGTAACAACAATTTTATAGAACACAATACTATGAAAATAACTATGTTATTGAATCAACTGAGCTTTCATTTGTTTAGATGCACAATGAAGAACCATTCCAGTAGTTCTGTACATATTTCCAATTGCATGTTAGAAAGTTCAATATTCATTTGCATAGAGATCAAAAATGAAAATGATGTATTTCTTTTAAAACCATTGAGAAGAGAGTTTAGAAACAAATGAACATAGCTTACTTGGTATAAAAACCTTTGGTTGAAATGTTGCATAGCTCCTTGCAATTGATTTCTTTGGGACTGCCATTGCTCAAAGTTTCGAACAGATTCAGCTGTCGGACGCTGCCACGTGGTTGTCCTCGTGTTATGGTCCACATAGTAAAATCTGCCACGTTGATCTACTCGCTTTTCCCAACTTTAAAAAAAATATCAAGAATGAGAACAAAATTGCAATTTTAAATGTTTGCTTTTAGTTAAATACCTCAATATTTTGCTTCACAAACTTGGGCTCCCTTCCCCACCTGAAATTGCTAAATTGGCGAATCATGGTAAAATACCAAGCAGATCTATTGCAAAAAAAAAGCCAATGCAATGGATCTTGTGAACCTTGGCCAGCGGTACCTTTAATTTGCTGCTGCTTTTTGAAGCAGCCAACATTTGCAGTGATTGCCTGGGGAACTATAGATAGACACATTAATGTTTGTAACATTAGCAGATCTTATCAGAAGAATGGAACAAAAAATAATCCTGGATACCTGTAACCAGCTGGGCTCCATAGCCTGCTGCAGGGGTAAAGACTACAAAAGGAGAGCTCATTATCACCATTAACTGAAATGGCAAGAAAGATTACAACGAGAACTAATTGGAGTATAGTATTGAAAAAGATTACTGCCCCTCCAATTCTTGAGAATCACTGAATTTAATTGCTCCCTCACTGATGGCTGTACCTTCAGCTGCCAAAGATTTCACATCAGTTACTGCTAATCCATTTTTCTCCTTCGCTCTTCCTCTAATGTTGTGTATAATGTTGTGGGAATTACAGAGACATGGGTGCAAGAGGGCTAGGGCTGAGAACTGAATATTCAAGGGTATACCTCCTATCGAAATGACAGACAGGTGGGCAGAGGAGGTGGGGTAGCTCTGTTGGTGAGGAATGAAATTCAGTCCCTTGCAAGGGGTGACATTGAAACAGGAGATGTGTAGTCAGTATGGATAGAACTAAGGAATTGTAAGGGGGAAAAGACCCTAATGGGACTTATCTACAGGTCCCCAAACAGTAGCCTGGACATAGGGTGCAAGTTGAATCAGGAGTTAAAATTGGCATGTAGCAAAGGTAATGTTGTGGTTGTTATGGGCGATTTCAACATGCAGGTAGACTGGAAAAATCAGGTTTGTATTGGACCCCAGAAAGGGACTTTGTAGAGTGCCTTCGTGATGGATTCTTAGAGCAGCTTGTATTGGAGCCTACCAGGGAGAAGGCAATTTTGGATTTAGTGTTATGTAATGAACCGGACTTGATAAAGGAACTTGAGGTTAATGAGCCATTAGGAGGTAGTGACCATAATATGGTCAGGTTTAATCTATAATTGGAGAGGGAGAAGGGTAGATTGGAGGTGTGTTACAGTTGAATAAAGGGGACTATGGGGCCATGATGGAGGAGTTGGCCAAAGTTGACTGGAAAGATACCCTAGCAGGGATGACAGTGGAACAACAATGGCAGGTATTTCTAGGAATAATACAGAAGGTGCAGGATCAGTTCATTCCTAGGAGGAAGAAAGATTCCAATGGGAGTAAGGGGCGACCGCGGCTGACAAGGGACGTCAGGGACAGTATAATAAAAGAGAAGAAGTACAATGTAGCAAATATGAGCGGGAAGCAAGAGGATTGGGTAATGTTTAAAGAGCAACAGAAGATAACTAAAAAGACAATACGAGGAGAAAAGATGAGGTACGAATGTAAGCTATAATGTAAGGAAGAATGTAAAGGAGGATAGTAAAAGATTCTTTAGGTATGTGAAGAGGAAAAAATTAGTTAAGATCAAAGTTGGACCTTAAAGACCGAAAAAGGTGAATTTATTATGGGGAACAAGGAAATGGCAGATGAGTTGAACAGATACTTTGGATCCGTCTTCACTAAGAAGGACACAAACAATCTTCCTGATATAGTAGTGGCCAGAGGATCTGGGGTGACGGAGGAACTTAAGGAAATCGACATTAGGCAGGAAATGGTGTTGGGTAGACTGATGGGACTGAAGGCTGATAAATCCCCAGGGCCTGATGGTCTGCATCCCAGGGTACTTAAGGAAGTGGCTCTAGAAATCGTTGATGCGTTGGTGATAATTTTCCAATGTTCTATAGATCCAGGATCAGTTCCTGTGGATTGGAGGGTAGCTAATGTTATCCCACTTTTTAAGAAAGGCGGGAGAAACAGGGAATTATAGACCAGTTAGCCTGACATCGGTGGTGGGGAAGATGCTGCAGACAATTATAAAAGGCGATGAAATAGCCGCACATTTGGATAGCAGTAACAGGATCGGTCCGAGTCAGCATGGATTTACGAAGGGGAAATCATGCTTGATTAATCTTCTGGAATTTTTTGAGGATGTGACTAGGAAAATGGACAAAGGAGAGCCAGTGGAAGTAGTGTACCTGGACTTTCAGAAAGCATTTGATAAGGTCCCACATAGGAGATTAGTGGGCAAAATTAGGGCACATGGTATTGGGGTAGAGTGCTGACATGGATAGAAAATTGGTTGGCAGACAGGAAACAAAGAGTAGGGATTAACGGGTCCCTTTCAGAATGGCAGGCAGTGACTAGTGGGGTACCGCAAGGCTCGGTGCTGGGACCGCAGTTATTTACAATATACAACAATGATTTGGATGAAGGGATTCAAAGTAACATTAGCAAATTTACAGATGACACAAAGCTGGGTGGCAGTGTGAACTGTGAGGAGGATGCTATGAGAATGCAGGGTGATTTGGACAGGTTGGGGGAGTAGGCAGATGAAGTTTAATGTGGATAAATGTGAGGTTATCCACTTTGGTATCAAAAACAGGAAGGTAGATTACTATTTAAATGGCGTCAAGTTGGGAAAAGTGGAAGTACAGCGGGATCTGGTGGTCCTTGTTCATCAGTCTATGAAGGTAAGCATGCAGGTACAGCAGGCAGTTAAGAAAGCAAATGGCATGTTGGCCTTTATAACAAGAGGAGTCGAGTATAGGAGCAAAGAGGTCCTTCTGCAGTTGTACAGGGCCTTAGTGAGACCACACCTGGAGTATTGTGTGCAGTTTTGGTCCCCTAATTTGAGGAAGGACATTCTTGCTATTGAAGGAGTGCAGAGTAGGTTTACAAGGTTAATTCCGGGGATGGCGGGACTGTCATATGCTGAGAGAATGGAGCGGCTGGACTTGTACACTCTGGAGTTTAGAAGGATGAGAGGATATCTTATTGAAACATATAAGATTGTTAAGGGTTTGGACACGCTAGAGGCAGGAAACATGTTCCCGATGTTGGGGAAGTTCAGAACCAGGAGTCACAGGGATAAGCCATTTTGAACAGAGACGATGAAACACTTTTTCTCACAGAGAGTTGTGAGTCTGTGGAATTCTCTGCCTCAGAGGGCGGTGGAGGCCGGTTCTCTGGGTACTTTCAAGGGAGAGCTAGATAGGGCTCTTAAAGATAGTGGAGTCAGGGCATATGGGGAGAAGGCAAGAACGGGGTACTGATTGGGGATGATCAGCCATGATCACATTGAATGGCGGTGCTGGCTTGAAGGGCCGAATGGCCTACTCCTGTACCTATTGTCTATTGTCTATTACTGCTTTCGGTGCTCCTTGACATCTGTGAGACCAAGCGTAGACTAGCCCACCGTTTCACGAATCCTTGTGTTCTGTCCGGCAATGCCTGCTGGAGCTCCAAGTTGCTGATTATTTTAACTTCCCTTCCCCATGCTGACCTTTATGTCCTTGGCCTCCTCCGTTGCCAGAGTGATGCCACACTCAAATTGGGGGAACAGCACCTCATAATCCATTAGTGTAGCTTACAACCCAATCATATGAACATTGAATTTTTCAATTTCAAGTAAACCCCCCCTCCCCTTTCCCCACCCCCACCCTGATGCATACACATTCTCTCACTATCTCCCAACATCCTAGCCACCCTCCTCCTTTCCTCACCTCTGTATGCTCATCCCCCATCCCCTGAGCTCCACATTTTCCTTCTATAACCCCTTTTTCCTTCCCCTTCCTCTTCCACCCATCCTTACCTCTGGTTCTACACTTCATTTGTCTTCATCTTTCCATATTTGACACCATTTTGTCTCCTTTTCCACTCTACCCGTTATCACTTACTCCACTCGTTAGCCAATCATTCCCCCGCCCCTTACTTGTTTCTACATATCGCTTGCCATGTATTGCCCCAACCAATCTTTCATTTTCAGCTTCCCACCCCCCCCCCCACCCCATCAGTCTGAAGAAGGCCCCAACACAAAATGTCGTTTGTCCATTCCCTCCACCAATGGCACCTGATCTGCTAAGTTCCTCCAGCACTTTATTTTTTGCTCAAGATTCCAGCATCTGCATTTTCTTGCGTCTCACACTCCTTAATATCTCCAAATGTGGCCCAGTTTTGGCTTAGGTGATAACGCACATTAAGTGCCTCGGGATATTGTGTTACATTAACTTTATTGTAAATATGCAAGTTGATATTTGTGTTTCTTTTGACATAAAAATAGGCAAATTGGTAAAAATGTAAAGGTGATGCCGGAAAGAGATCGGACCTGATAATTAGAAACTGCAGATGGAAATCTACAAAAATAGAAAATGTTGGAAACACTCTGGAAAACAGACAGCTTCTGCGGTTAAAGAAATAGAAAAGGATCCCAACCTGAAATGTTAAATGTTTCTCCAACCAAAATACCAAATATGTAATAACACATTTTAAACTTAATTAGTATATTGTAATTAAAGAACAGGGTTTTTATTTTTGTTTTTTTACGACATCAGATTATCAGGATGCACAGGTGCTGGTAACTCGAGATACCAGTAAAATCTATTTTACTTTATGCTAAAAAGGTATTAGGATGAAAGAACAGAATTCCTTGTAATTCCAGATATAATTATAATTTGCTTTAAAATTCTGTGTATTTCAATGCTTTATTTTACCCAAAATGTTATTTTCAAAGCCACTGCAGTGGTTTTAATAGTCAAGTCCATGTTCGCTTCTTGTTCGAGCTTTATCAATGGGCATGGTTAGCAAATTACTGCATGCAGTGAAAGCAAAATTATTGCGCTCGAATCACACTCAATCTCAATCATCATTGAGAAAATGTGCAGGTAATTGGAGCCCAGCTGGTAACAGCTATCCAGAATTATTTTCTGTTCATTCCGCGGATAAGATCAGCTAATATCATAAAACCCAATGTCCCAATTCAAAGCACCCCAAGCAAAGCTTGGCAGCTGAAAAAAAAGTAGCAAATGTTTCTAATACCAAACACAGCATGGGGTGGCAAACCAAGTCGTCCTGTAACTTTGAAATGATGATAAAAAGATAATGCAGTAATAAGTTTATGTTGCATTCATCATGTGATCCATTTAAACAAAATGCTAGCATCTAAACAAGGACTTATTCAGTTTAGGTTTTTAAAAATTCAGCATGGCCTGTGGCGGAAACTGAAAACAATTTAATTGGAAGCCAAGCAAGCTGGTTTTAGTATTCCTCATTGTGGCTGTTTTCTCCATCGTTGTAAAAGGGGATATGGGGAGAACAGGATGGGAAGAACTCTTAGTTCTGGCATGTAGAGTGAATATGTGGTGCATTAGCCATACTTCCAGTACAGCGTGTGACTGTGAACGGACAAAGAAAGCACCAACACATTCATGTTTTGGACCAAAGATCAGCAATGTAGTTCAAGGTGGGAAGGGTGCAGGGAGATCCTCAATTTTCCTTTTAATGTGATAATTGTTTTATAAAACATGGATATGTTGAGGGACTCATGATCCCACTTTAATTCATGGGATGATTTTGAAGCAGGATTTCAGTGGTAAGACAATTTCAAAAGTGTGCACTACTTTAAACAAAAGATATGTTGAAATTAAACTCCTTTTGGCTAGATGACCAGAACATACCCCGGAGGCAGAGGTCTCTCCCATGTGGTCGTTTTGGTGTTGTGGTCCACATAGTATACTCTTCCAGAAGGAAGCACTCGCTGTTCCCATCTGTAAAAAGAGCCAGAGGTTACAAATATTGCAATATTAAATGGTCTTCAATATTTCTGATAACTAATCTGCATTGTTGCGACACAAGGTAGACACAACATGCTGGAGTAACTCAGCTGCACAAGGCAGGTTAATGGCTCATTGTCCTAGATTACAGGAGTAAGGTGTTGAAGCATAATATTTCACTGCTGGTGAAAAAACTGGCATTAAATGCATCATGAATATTAAAAAAAGATCTGTCAAATTTAAATCAATCACTCGTCCCTTTTTTCCCCTCAAGGAATGGTGTTTTGAAGATTTTTTTTAAATGTATCCTTTCCAGGCTAATGATATTTGCAATTTGATAATCTTGTACATTATTAACTAAACAAATAAAATTATCATTCATTTTGATTTACAAAGATGTTCTGATACATGTCTTTTACGAGGTCCGCCCTGTTTCGATGGATGCAATCAACCCGGCTTGCACAATCAAATAAGATCAAATAGAACAAGTTGTCCAACAACTTTAGGCTGTGCACGCCATACGCAAGAAGAAGAAGATACATGTCTTCTGTAAAACCTAGTAGCTAATTAAATCCAGTTCTGAAAAAAAGACAAGGTAAATATTGGAATGATAGAATCATATAGGTTGAAATCAGGTTATTCAGCCCAACTTATCCATGCTGAGCGGAGGGCAATCTTCTGCATTAATCACATTACCCAGCACTTAGTCCTTTGCACTCACCACCTAAGAAATGCAAGTGCTTGGCTGGGTAGTTCTTAAATGGGTCATCAGTACTATAAATATTGATGACCTATCATCATTCACTCGTTTAGGCATTGCATTCTAGGTACTGACTGCGATCTGGCTGAAGAAAATCCCCGAGCCCAAACAATCTCTTCCTCCTTACCCTGAACCTAGGTCCTCTCGACTCGATAACCTCTGAAGTTAGGACATTTTTCTTGAAATCTTAATTTAACTCCCTCCAAACACCACCACAAGATCAATATTTACTGTCCTAAGTTCTCTATCTATCTCTTTTAAAATAATGAATGAACTTCACTTCAACATTGGTTTATAGAAAATATTTTCAGTTATCTTTTGGGAATCTTTTCTTTCTCTAGCATCCACGTCAATTCCATTTCAATATGTTTGAAACCATGCCAATGAAACTACAGGGAGCACCATCGACTGCCTTATATGGTCTTTTCTGACCTAGCAAGAGCCTTCAATTCTGTCGGCTTAAAGGAAAAGGGGAGAATTTGGATGTACTCAGAAAATCATCTCCTTTGAACATTTGTTAAATGATGGCATACAAACTCTAACTAATGATTCACCAATCCCAGTGCCGAGTGGGCTAAGCAAGACTATGTCATCACCACAACCCTTTTCACCACAACACATACCACTCAAATCCTACAACTTCCTGTTGGATACGAGTTAATCCTCAAGATGAATGGAGTCTGTTCAATCCCTATTCCCTCCTTTGCAGAACAAAGATCATTCAAGTCTCATCCAACAAGTTGCACAACATCAACATGACAAGAGATCATCAGGAAGACGGAGGAAATGTTTCAATTGTGTTCTCAAAGTCACATGATGGGAATTTCAGCCCCTTGCCCTTCAAAATAAATAAGTATCTAAGACCGCACTGAGAACCTCAGATTGACACAAAATGCTGGAGTAACTCAATGGGTTGAGGTAGCATCTTTGGAGAAAAGGAATAAGTAACGTTTTGGGCCGAGACCCTTTTTCAGAGAACTTTGGAACCTTAAGCCTCTTTTCTGCTCTCTTGTACATTCATTAAAGATCACAAGGTAGACAAAAATGCTGGAGATACTCAGCGGGTGAGGCAGCATCTATGGAGCAGAGGAATAGGTGACGTTTCGGGTCGAGACCCTTCTTCGTCTGAAGAAGGGTCTCGACCCGAAACGTCGCCTATTCCTTCGCTCCATAGATGCTGCTCACCCGCTGAGTTTCTCCAGCATTTTTGTCTACCTTCGATTTTTCCAGCATCTGCAGTTCTTTCTTAAACATTAAAGATCACACGGTGATTTTGTTTTTAGAACAACCATGGAGTTATGTCTGGTGTCTGTTTTTTGTGGCAGTTTGTTTTTCCCTAAATGGCTGCCACAATTCATCAATGCAATACAGACTACAATTCAAAAAATACTTCATTAGCAATATAGCATTTGGAACGGTGAAAGGCATAATAAAAATGCAGGTTCTATTTTTGTCTTATTGCATCCGAGTTTTCACTCTCCTGTTACTGCCCCATTGAAAATTCAATGAAAACAAACACAATGTGTCTTAACATAACTCTTCATAATGCTATCACTGAATTGCTGAATAGATTAACTGACTTGTTTTTAAAGCATTAATAATATGAACCACATGTTGATTCACTTTAAGATTGACCACATTTGAGGTCAAAATATATTCCAGACTGAAAATCCTTCACTGAAAAGCTTCTTGCTTGAGGACCAATTTTTCTAACACTAACAGTTTGTAAATGGTACCAAGCATGGAACTGAAAACTTCCTTGTCTGGGTGCATAAAAGGACTACTGTACATCATTCCAAATTTTAAACTTTCCAAACATTGCTTTCTTATATACATTTTTTCTGAATTTATAATCATCATTCTAAAAGGTTTAAGGCATGCAAATTAATACATTTGCACATGATAAATTGAACTTATTTAAGTTTTCAAAAACATTATGTGTCAAATTACAAATAATTACAAAATGTGCTACGTTTACTGAAATACAGGCAAAAAAAGTGCTGGAAATATTCAGCAGGCGAGGCAGCAACTGTGGCAAGAGAAACAAAGAATTATTCTGTCTTTTTTGCCTGAAATGTTTACTTTATTTCTTCCTTTACTGATGCTGCCTGAACTACCGAGTATTCCATCTCGAATAAAAGCTGAATCAGTTTTTATTTCAGATTTGAACATCTGTAGTATTTTGCTTTGCTTTGCTGACTATATTGGTTTGTGAAAGCTTCTAAAATAGGTTATATTTTCTGAAACATTGTTGCTGAAAAGTTTGCAGCTTCGGACTAAGTTACTAGTCTAGGTAATTTGCTCATAAATGAGGATGAGAGCAGTGCTTCATTTCTATATATTCATTCATTCATCTCTATAATACTAAAACTATTCCTACTGTTTGTGTTTGTGCCGACGATGTGTCAATCTGCTTTTCCTATCTTCTTCCAAACGCTAGGCCACAACCTTCCCATTTTCACATATCCTACTCAAATTTTTCCCGTCATGGCGATAAACATCTTCCCGTCGCATTCCCACCTACATTTCCGATGATATTAACCTTTTAAATTTTAAAAACAGTCCCAAAAACACCCATTTCAGAAAAAAAAAACCCAAGTGACAAACACAATGCACTCACAAGGCAGGACGGGACACTCCGGGAGGGAGGGGCACTCCAGCGCTCGCAGTGAACGAGGAGTGACGGCGGCTGCCAGCGCCCGATGCCCGACACCTGGTGGGGAGGGTGATGCCAAGGGCTGAGCCCGGGGCCTGGGCTGGAGCCGAGCCTGGTGCTCGAGCTGGAGGGAATGGGAGTGAGCACGGAATGGGAGTGAGGGGAGGAAGATGAGGGAAATGAGGAGGAGGGAGATGGTGTACGGAGTGGGGTGGTAGAGGGAGATGGGAGGGGTGGAGGAGGGAGATCCCCCTCCCTATCTACCCTCACTCCCACCCTCTCTACCCCCTCCCTCTCTACGCTCGCTCCCCCCCATTCTACCCCCCTCCCTCTATCCCCCTCCCTCTCTCTCTCTCCCCCTCCCTCTCTGCTCCTCTCCCTCTATCCCCCACCCTCTACCCTTCCTCTCTACCCCCACCCTTCCCCCCTCCCTCTCCCCCACTGCCCCCTCCCACTCTGCCCCCCCCCCTCCCACTCTGCCCCCCCCTTCCTCTCTACCCCCCCTCCCTCTCTAGGGATTGAAGAGGGAGGGTGAAGAGGAAGAGGGAGTGCTGGAGGATGAGGATAAATGAGCCACGCCTGCGCAGTTGGGGGCTATGCATGAGTGGTGTAATATTGCATTGGGGGAATGGCATGCGTAGGGGGAACTGGTGAGCGTTGGGGGAGCAGACCCAACGGGTGTGCACTTGGTCTAGTATTCATTTAAAGCCCACATTGAACTGCATTTTAATTTGTTAACACAACTCTTAAAAACATCCTTCTGATTAATTGCATTGGCAGTTCTAAGGTCACCACAGAAACCTTTAAGACAAACAACACATCTTAATCTGGTAATGGAATAATCTATTTAACTATCCAGTATTACTGATGGGACTGTAGAAATTAATTAAGTCACACTGAAAATAATGGAATGTGGTATCCAAAGGCTGAAAAGGGGATTTGGTTGCATATGGTGCTGCAATGTCAGGATAAAATGGAATAAATCTAATCCACATTTGCTTTTGGTCATAATCAACAGCAAATGCGTAAACCAGTCATGACTATGAAGGAAACAAATATTTGGGCAAAGGGCAGTCAGAATGACTAATCCATCCGTCCATTCGTTCTGCGTCACATTAGCTCAGTAAATACACTGGTAAACTGATGAAAAATCTAGACTGGTCCAGGAACCAAGCTGGCTGGTTATCTTCGATGCTGCCGCCCAGAGCTAGAAATACAGCAAAATAAGGATGCAAATGCACAGGATTACTTTAGGGTAGCAAAAAAGGATTCAAATATTTCTGCTGAAATTCAGGGGAACTATTTTTTCAAACTTTTAAGTATAAATATAAAGTTATTCTACTAATATCAAAATATCATTTGAAATTTCTTCGTGGTGTCAAATTTTCCTCATTAAAGTCTCCAATACCCCCAATTTTTTAATAAAATTATAGACATAATATCAGAGTTTAATTACCAAAATGTGATAATAGGGGGGGACTTTAACTGTGTTTTAGATTCATATCTAGACAAATCAGCAAAACAAAAGAAGAGTAATTTAAAATCTAAGACTAGCGAACTTCTTAATACATATATAAAAAATACTAATATAATAGATGTATGGAGATCTGCTAATCCAGTTGGAAGGGAATACTCGTTTTACTCTTCGGTACATAAAACTTATTCAAGAATTGATTATTTTTTAGTGGATATGAAATTAATGCCATATACAAACAACCCAACATACCACATTAGTAGTATCTCAGATCACTCTCCGTTGACATTTTCAGTAAAATTTGAGGGAATGCCGGGTAAAAAAATTTTTGGGAGGTTTAATACCTTTTGCAAGGCTATCAATATTTAAAACAACAAATGAAACTTTTTTTCGATACAAATGATATACCAGGTACTTTGACGTCTTTATTATGGGAAACTTTTAAGGCATTTATGAGAGGAATTATAATTTCATATCAAAGTTTTCAAAATAAAAAGAATAAGACAGAACAAATGTTGTTAGAACAAGAAATCAGGGCGTTAGAGTTAGATAATGCCAAAGATTCCACGACAGATAAACACAATAAGATAATATTACTGAAATTTAAACTTAATCGAATTTTATCGGCAAGAGTAATAAGACTATTCCAAATTACAAAACAGGAACATTTTGAGTTTGGTGACAAACCACATAAGCTTTTAGCTCGCCAATTGAAAAAACAAGAAAAGGAAAATACTATAACCAAAATTAAATCAGAGAAAGGTGATTTACTAATACTACCTAAAGATATTAATAATAGATTTGCTCAATTTTACCAAAACTTATATACATCTAAAATTAAAATAGAAGATAGTAAAATAAAAAAATTTCTAGATAACTGTAATCTTCCAATACTGGACCTTTTGGAACAAGAGGAACTAGGAGCTCAAATTACAATCAAAGAAATAGGTGAAACAATAAAATCGCTGAAAAATGGTAAGACACCGCCAGATGGTTTTAATAATGAATTTTATAAAGAAATTCATGAGATAACGACCCCTTATTTATTTAATTTATACTCCCATGCTTTTAAAGAAAACAAACTACCTGAAACACTAACAGAATCAACTATTACGCTTATTCCAAAAAAAGATAAAGATTTAGAAGATCCGGGCTCATACAGAGCTATATCACTTTTAAATACAGATCAGAAAATGTTAGCAAAGATTTTAGCAAGAAAATTAAGCAAATATATTAGTAAATTGATAAACCCTGATCAAACGGGGTTTATACCCAAAAGATACTCATTTAATAATCTGAGACGCCTGTTTAATATAATGTACTCGCATAAAGTAGAGGAAGAAGATATATCAATTATTTCTTTGGATGCAGAGAAAGCATTTGATCAGGTAGAGTGGCAATACTTATATAAAGTAATGCAGAAATTTAATATGGGAGAGAATTTTATAACATGGGTAAAATTATTATATGATAAACCGATGGCAAGAATTTTAACTAATAACATGTTATCTCAAAAATTTCAACTATCAAGGGGTAATAGGCAGGGATGTGCATTATCACCCCTGCTATTTGCCCTTATGATAGAACCCCTGGCTGAAAGTATAAGAATTCATCTTAATATTCAGGGCTATAATACCAGGGACTCAAAGAATAAAATCTCATTATATGCAGACGATATACTTTTATATATTACAAAGTCACAAACGAGCATACCAAATTTATTAAACTTAATAGAGGAATTTGGGTCTTTTTCTGGATATAGAATAAACTGGAATAAAAGTGAAATCATGACATTAAAACCTCAAGAACCTACACACTTATTGAAGTTCCCCTTTAAAATCGCAACAGAAAAATTTAAATATTTGGGTATTCAGATTACTAGAAAATATAAAGCATTATTCAACGCTAATTTCATACCTTTATTAAATAAACTTAATACGCTGATTAAATTTTGGAAAACACTTCCTTTATCATTATTAGGTAGAATAAATGCAATAAAAATGATCTTCCTACCACAATTACTATACCTATTTCAGTCTATACCAGTATATATACCAAAATATTTTTTTTTTAAATTAGACTCTAATATTACTAATTATATTTGGGACTATAGATCACATAGAATCACAAAAAAACACTTATGTAAACCAAAAGAGGTCGGGGGACTTTCACTTCCGAATTTTATGTATTATTACTGGGCAGTGCATATTAAGAATATGATTTATTGGTTGGATAGTTCTACCCAACAGACAGAATGGATAAAAATGGAGAAGGAGGATTGCCATCCGTGTAATATAGGAACGATCCTCCTCTCCCCAAAAAAACTGAATAACACAATATATAAGAAGAACCCAATTATATATGGTACAATAAGAATTTGGAAACAAATAAAATTATCTTTAAAATTAAGAAATCTATCATTGTTAATGCCAATAGCGAATAACCCTTTATTTAAACCATCTCTTATTGATAAGACATATAACCAATGGGAAAGTCTCGGAATTAGAAGGATCGGGGATATGTACGAAATGGGAAACCTACTATCATTCCAACAATTACAATTAAAATTTAAATTGAAAAACAACCAATATTTTAAATATCTTCAGATTTGCGATTTCATGAAAAAATATATACAAGGATATCAAAAAATAACCTCTGAAGTATTGGAAGAAGCAATGAATATTGAAGCTGACTCACAAAAATTAATATCATATTTATATAATAGTATTCTAAATATAGACCTACCATCGACAGAGGTACTTGGAGAAGAGTGGGAACGGGAACTAATGATAAAAATCACGAAGGTTACATGGGAAAAATACTTGATATATATTCACAAATGTTCAATTAATGTAAGACATAATCTAATTCAATTTAAAATTGTACATAGATTATATTATTCAAAAACAAGATTGAACAAATTTTATCCAAATATATCCGACACTTGTGATAAATGTCTAGCCCAAAATGCAACTATAACACACTCCTTAGTTTCCTGCATAAAACTTTATAGATTTTGGAATGATATTTTTGAAATATTTACAAAATTATTCAAGACAAGAATGGAACCTAATACTGAAATGATTATATTTGGCACAATGGAAGATGGGAATAAATTGAACACATCTCAAAATCTATTCTTTAACTATGGTTTAATAATAGCAAAAAAATTTAATATTTAAATTTTGGAAGGGTACATCAATACCAACGCTTAAAATGTGGATTGCAAGTATGTTGGACACCGCTCATCTTGAGGAAATGCGATTCCTCCTAATGGATAAATCAGACCAATTCATAACGAGTTGGTCTCCATTCGTCGTTTGTTTGGAATCATATGGTGCAACACAATTGTAAAAGAACTGTTTCAGGACTGGACGAGGGTTGGTCAAGATTATAAATAATGATCTCCTTTTTTTCTTTAATTTTATTTTATTTTTTCTATTTTCTCTTTCTCAACTTTCTTCATTTACTCGTTTTCTTTCTTCACACACTATATATTTCACATCTTTCTATCCTTTACTATCTAACTTCTTTTTCTTATTCTAATCTTTTTTCAATGTAAAAAAAAAAAAAAGAAGTTGTACATAAAATGTATTATGAAAATATATATTAGGCACTTTGGTGCCATATGACTGTACTTACTTCTAATTTAAAAAAAAAAGTCTCCAAATCAAATTATCTTTATAGGAATGTTATGGAATCCATCAAAATGTTCAAGTGACTCTCTTGGACATACAAGCTCTTTGTTACTTCTATTAATTTCCACAATCTTACGTAAACATACCTTGTTTGTAGTTAAAACTACCCATATGATAGTTAACAAAACCAGTGCACAATAGACGTATAAGTCTCTGGTGTGAATGCTTTTAATAAAGCATAATTCTAAATTCAGTATTTTAAACTAAGACATTAAAAAAGCTGATTTCACCGGTGTTACGGTTGGTTATTATTGTCACCTTTACTGAGATACATTGAAAAACTGTTTGCATGCTATCCAGTCAAATCATACCATACGTGTGCACTATCAAGCCATATATTAGTACAATAGGTAGTGTAAAGAGAAAAGTGCAGAAGATAGTGTTACAGCTTTACAGTGAAAGTGCAGATAAAATAAAAAGTGCACCGGTTGCAATGGAGTAGGCTGGGGGGTCGGGGCTACACCCTTAGCTTTTGAGAGGAGAGTTTAGTATACTAACATCAGGGAAAAAGTTGTTCCTGAATCTGGTGGTACATGCTTTCATACTTTCGTATCTTCTGCCTGACAGGAGATGGGAGAACGAAGAATAATCGGGATGTAAATGGTCCTTGATTATGTTGTCCGCTTTCCTGAGGCTGCATGACTATAGATGGAGTTTATGGGGAGGGGAAGGTGGTTGTCTGTGTGATGGACTGGGTTATATCCACAACTTTTCACAATTTCACGTTTCACAATGTTGCCAAACCAAGCACCCTATCGGCTGCATGTTGCATGTGTTTTCACTCTCCTGTTAAGGAAGGAGAGGTGTTGGTGCGTTTTCTTGGATGCAGCTTCATTGGGGTTGGTGATATACCCCCAGGAACTTGAGGCGCTTAAACGTTTCGGCATTCCGTCACCATTGATGCTGACTGGGACGTTTACATCATCTAATTTCCTGAAGTCAATAACTAGCTCCTACATAGAGGGAGAGGTTGCCTTGACAGCTTATTGATAAGCTCTCTGTCTTCTTCCCGTACTCGTGTCTCGTCATTGTTAGAGATTCGGCCCACTCCAGTGGTATCATGTGCAAACTTGTAAATGGGCTTAGAGCAGAATTTGGCTGCACAATTTTGACTATTTTGGGATGTATTGTAAGCGGTTGAGAAAGCATCCTTGTGGAGCTCTGGTATTGATAATTATTGTGAAGGATGTTTTGTCGCCTATCCTTATTGATTGGGTCTATGGATCAGAATGTCAGGAATGCAGTTGCATAGGGAAGTGCTGATTCCTAGGTTCAGGACCTTGGGCATTCATCTTTTTATCCTTGTAGCTTACTTTGATGCAACACATGACTCAAGGACCAGGCATTAAATAAGAAAACAAAAAGTTAAGTAATTTATATAGCATCTTTCAGAACCTCAGCAATATCCAACGTGCAAAATTGCATGACAGCCAATCAAAAATGTCAATAATTGTTCCCATTAATTTAAATATGCTTCAGATACAACGAGATTTTATTTTCAATGCAATCAGATTAATTCATCATTGGAGGAACAGTATGATGACCTTTGAGAAATGCAAGAGCCATACCACTCGTACGGATGTGTTGGAAAGAGAGGTCTTTATATAACACCTTTCAATACATCAGAAATGTGATCAACTGTCAACCAATATTTTGAGTTAATATCGCTGGATTGTGTCCAGAACCTTTAGTCTTCTAACTAGGAGACAAGAGTGCTACCATTGATCCATGAACGTACTTGGTAGGATTCTCTTTCTTGTCTGTGTAAACTTGTCTTGTCTGCATTTATTTCCATTATGATATTAATTTTAGTGGTTTGGTGTTACTCAGATCTTCAGAGGTATAGAATTTATTTATATCTGCCAATAAATTTCACAGCACAAGAACAGGAAATAAAAGATGGCAAATGCACATGTTGGTTCGGAAATAATATTTCTGTGCCAAAAAGCATTGAAAAGGCACAGGAAGAAGTTCAATTTCTAATTATTGTTTAGATGATTTTAGTGCCTCTGAAGACAGAGACCTACCTATCAAGGTTTAGTTGCTGCTCGTGATCTTGATGCTACTATTAATCCCAAATACTGGTGCAAAATCACTGCTGACAGATTAATTGCCAATGATCTATTATCTAAATTTAAACAGCAAAGACTTTCTGCAGTATCTTTTGCCGAATGAAAAATGCTTCACATAAATCACCATCGAGCCAAAGTATTCAACAATAAGAAAAATAACCAAAACATCTTGCATAAGAAGACCAGCACTCAGCTGCATGTGAGGGGTTGAACTGCAGGGAGTTTGTGGAAGGAATTCCAGAGATTATGACCAAAACAACTGTAGCTGGGCTCACCAATGATGGGTTGAATGAAGTGTAATGACATAGAGACATGTTGGAATTAGGGAGGTTACAAAGAAGTGAGGGAGAGAAAAGTGCCTAGGATGATTTAAACACAATATGAATGGAAGGTGGATCAATGTGGGATTTGGTCAGCTGGTGCAAAGGTCATAGTCACAGAGTGATACAGCGTGGAAACAGGCCCTTCGGCTCAACTTGCCGACACTGACCAACAATGTCCCAGCTACACTAGTCCCACTTGCCTGTGCTTGGTCCATATCCCTCCAAACCTATTCTATCCATGTAAAGGTGATAGATGAACACATTTTGTCTGAGTTATGATAAAGCAGCAAAATTTTGTTATTAAAACTAGTGTATAATTGTGAATAAATATCATTTCAGTCTGAGACATTTGAAACAAGGCAACTTGGATTTTGCATGAACTGCAGAAACCAAAAGGGTTGAGGCAGAAGGGTTGAAGTTAAAACATAAAACATCAAGGATTACTTGTAGAACTAAAACGTGACTGAATGATGAAGTGTTCATAAGAAAATGCACAAATTAAAACCACCAGGACAAAACAAGCTGGGAATCAGAAATAAAAACCTATGCATTCAGAATACTGGAGGTGGATTAGAGAGAAAGATGCTTTGGTTTTGGCATTATTCTTAAATAAGGCACAGAATAATTCACTGAATGTTAAGGTTGGTGGAACAGGAACTTGGGATAAAGAGAATCTTATCCTGGTTCTCCAGTGGTGATAAGTGGCAAGAGCAACAAAAGGGGGAGTGGAACGTTTGAGGGCACTGTTAATTGTGGCACAGGCCAATAAACAGTTGAGGAAAATAGCGAATATACTGGAAGCACTGATACGGAAGGTGGTATCCTCAGAATATGCCTGATAGTGATGTATGACCCTGAAATAGAGATAGAAAAATCGAGGAAGGGAAGACATTGGGAGCAAAGGTGGTAAATTTTGTGTCAGGGTTTCTAATGGTAAAGGGAGCATCAGTGCTTCAGGTAACCAACTAAGGATCCTTCTAATACTAATTGCAGAAATTGAGGTTTGCAGTATCAGACAGGAAGTCGACAACTAGAGAAACAGTAACTCTCACATACATGCATCACATAAAGGAACACTGATTTTTAAACAGCAGTAATGTGTATAAGCTCTGCTCTGGCTTTAGAGTATTGGTTTCATAATAAAATAAACAGCTCAGTGTTATAATAATTTAGAATTTCCTGACAGACAGAAACTACAAGCTACCTTTTGAACTCCACATAACGCGAGCAATACAGTGAATTACTTAAAACCCTTCATTGACACAAATTTCATTTTTAACTCTGTACACAGCAATAGTTGTGCTTTCCTTTTCAAAAAATCTCATTTATTTCCTTTGCAAAAAGAGTTAAAAAAAAACTTTTAGAATTAAAACCAACCATAAGAATTATGGCTACAACTCTAGTCCACTCTAATAGGTGTGTTGGATCAGTCTGGTAATGTCATTATTGCCAGTATTGGCCCATCAGTGCCTCTACTTTCTTAGAAGATTGCGAAGTTTTGGTATGCCGACGAATACTCTCTTGAAAATCTACAGGTCCAGTAGAGAGCATACTGACTGGTTGCAACATGACTTGGTTCGGTAACTCGAACGCCCAGGAACGAAGAAGATTACAAAAAGTGGTGATAACTGCCCAGTCCATCACTGTAATGTCCAGGTTCAGCAGCAGCTTATTCCCAACAACCATCACCCTATTGAATACTACCAACTCCAATTAAGTTCTAAACAACATGGGAGGCATTGATTTTATTGTTTTTGCCTTTGTTATTGCTTGTTTGTTTTTTTATATACTGAATTATTTTGTTGTTTATTCTGGTGTATAGAGAGTACTTTGATTACATATATGTTGTGCTGCTGCAAGTAATGCCCCTGTCCCACTTAGGAAATCTGAACGGAAACCTCTGGAGACTTTGTGCCCCACCCAAGGTTTCCGTCGAAACCCTTCTTCAGATCTGAGAATTACTGGGGTCTTTCGATGCTACACTCGGTCAAATGTTGCTTTGATGTCACACTTCACCGCTGGACATGAGATTTTTGGTCCATGTTTGGACTAAGGCTCTTTGTTATAAGAATAAAGGAGTCATAGAGCATAGAAACAGGTCCTTCATCCCACATGTTCATGCCAACCAACATGTAACCATCTATACTGATTTCATTTACCTGCTCTTGATCGGTAGCCTGCTATGCCTTGGCAATTCAAGTGTCTGTCAAGCTATATTTTAAACATTGTGAGACTGTACATTTTAAGGTATGATTCTTTGAGTATAACAACATCAGGTTGTTTCTTAACTTATTCATGGGACAGCGCTCTTAATTTAGATACTAATCCATAATCCATAATATGAGGAATTTCACTGGCCAGGTCAGTCATACAATTAAAAGCAACAAACTCAAAAAACACATTTTAACATGAACATCCACCACAGTGACTCCTACACATTCCTCGCTGTGATGGAAGGCGAAATAAAGTTCAAGTTCTTCCTTTTGTTCTTCCTCGGTCAGGGGCCTCGAGCCTCCGTTGACGGGATGATCTTGACTCCCATAGCCGGCGGCCTTCGGGCCCTCCGCGTCAAGGCGTTCAGCTCCCGCATCGGGGGTTGTCAGCTCCCTCCGCGGCGGGCGATCGAACCTCGCGTCGGGGCTGGTGAACCTTCCGCGACGTTAGAGGTCCCGACTAGCCTGTCCCGAGATTGCGAGCCCTTGATGGTAAGTCCGCAGGCCACGGTGGGACTAAGGCTCTTTGTTATAAGAATCATGGAGTCATAGAGCATAGAAACAGGTCCTTCATCCCACATGTTCATGCCAACCATCATGTAACCATCTATACTGAAGTCCGCAGGCCGCGGTGGGACCGATCCCAGGCAAGCGATCCGCTCCGATGTTATGTCCGCACCACGTGGTGGGGCTCACGACAGTCCGAGGCGGCTTCCAGCTCCAGCGATGGTAGGCTGCAGAACCCGGAGAATGTGATCCGAAAAATTGATCACCTCTCTACGGGAAGGTAGGAACTTGAAAAAAAGTTCCCCCCAATCCCCTCCCCCCTCCCCCCACATAACACAAACCAAAGTACATTAAAACAAAAACTTTTAACAAACGCTAAAAATAACAAAAAGATTTTAAAATAACAAAAAGATGAAAAAACAAACAGACTGCCGGCAGGGCTGCCATCTCCCCGGCTCCCCTGATGGTACAACAATAGAAAAATATTCTACAATTTCAATGCAATGACTGAAATAATATTCAATGCAAGAACTGTATATAAAATCAAACAATTAAAGTAGAGACAATGAGAAGTGTGGAGAAAGGAACTGCAGATGCTGGCTTTCAAAAACCCCCCACAAAGTGCTGGAGTAACTCAGTGGGTTAGGCAGCATCCTGAAATGTCACCTATCCATGTTCTCCAGAGATGCTGCCTGACATGCTATATTATGCTAACACTTTGTCTTTTATTAAATTAAAAATATTCTCCATTTCCATAATTACATGCACAATCATTATATCAACTTAAAATTGTCATTTGTAGGCATTACAATACAATTACTAAAATACAATACAACTACTTAATATTTGATATTAGGTCATAAGATTAAAATTTCACGAGAAATTCAACATATTGCTGAAGCAGAAGACTATATATTTAGAATTTTGCTTTAATGTTTAATTGGATAGTCTCATTGTAGTACACTAATGTAAATATAAATAAAAAACTATTGGTTTTGTGACAATGTTGTTGCAGTACAATAATTTGATGAATAATCATACTGCAAAATGGCAGGTAAAGCCCACTCTTGATTGCATGATAATCATATTCTCATACTTTCAAATTAAAAAAAATTGTAAGTAGTTTTCATTAAAAAACCTTTGATTAAACCTATATGGAAGTTCAATCCTCTTCATATTCAAAGTTAATCAAACAATTTCCTGCTAAATCACACAAAGGGTGGTGGGTGTATGGAACAAGCAGCCAGAAGAGGTTATTGAGGCAGGGACTATCCCAACATTTAAGAAACAGTTAGACTGGTATATGGATCGGACAGGTTTGGAGGGATATGGACCAAACTCGGGCAGGTGGGATTAGTGTAGCTGGGATGTGTTGGCCAGTGTGGGCAAGTTGTGCCGAAGGGCCTGCTTCCACACTGTATCACTCTATGGCTTTAAATCGTGCAGAATTATAAAAACAGATCATACCAGACCAAGGTGGATAGGAAAACATGCAAAAATCAGTGGAACGAAGTGGTGACTTCCTATGGTTGCTAAGCATTGATTCTTAGAATGAAAAATGATGCTGCATGAAGGAAGCCATTTTGATCCAGGTAAGCAATGTTGGCTTGTTGATTAAACTATCCAATTAACTTCTTACCCACTACTTTTCTTATGTCCTGCAAATCTATTCTTTCTGATATTCTGTAAATGATTTTTATCCCTTGATACTGTTTTAGAAAATCTCCTCTGCATCCCCACTAAGACTGTAACAACTGTCCATAAAAATTGAGAATAATTACAATCATTTTGATCCCCAAGTTCCTACATATAAGCAAAAGATTTGTGTAGATTTCTCAAGAAATCTCCTTTCCTGCACCCCATATAAAATTGCACCATGTTCTATCCACATTCTTCCTATCAAAAAGTATCAGTTCACGATTCCCTGCAATATTTTTACTATGTCATTCCAGTAGCTTCATTAAACTCTCCAGAAATGTATTTGTGAATCATGTACAATACTAATGTGGTTTATTCTACACCATTCACTGAAGCAGCCCTCAAATCAATCATTTACACCAGACTCCAACACAGGAGCAGTCTAAGAAGATCAGTGCCGGCTGCTTGGAAAAACTAGATGTACGCTATAAATCTCAGCCTTGCCAGCAAAGGTTCACACCATAAGAATCAATTTTGTGTTAGAAGAAAACCAAGTACTTCATCAATAAATATCTCAGCACACTGTTGAATTCAAAATGTAAAATTAGGAGAAGTATTGTTCTGTGGCATACAATGGAGTATTCACGGTTTAACGGGCTAAAATTCCTCATATCCTTGGAGTAATACTTTTATCACCCAGTGGCTGGGTAGAACATGACTGCTTACAATTTTCCATTCAGTAACCAAACCTATTAATAGACAAGCTGTTTATTTCCCAGTGAATGGTAGTCTGCAAATGTTTGCTTAATGAAAAAAAACTTTCCAGTTTCCTTACCCAGGAGGTAGCGCTTCCAAGTTTTGGGCTAGTGCCTGAGACAGTTCTGTCAGGGCAGAACCTTCTTCTGACGTCTGTTCCACAGCAGACGAGCTAGTGGTGCCAGTGGTTGAAGAACTGGTGGCTGGGGCCGGGGAAGGTGCTGCAGCAGGTGAACGTGTAATGGCTGGTGGAGCTGCATGACTTGGTGCAGCGTTACAGTTATCATTGTCACTTTCATTTGAAGTAATCTCACCATTCACTGAAATTATAATAAAATAAATTTACACTGGATGAATGGATAATTGCTCAAGAAACATTAATTAACACTACCTTAAACAATCAGGTTTATAGTAAATTTGCAAAAGTCAAATGAATTAAAAAGTCAAATGAAACTGTTGAAATTAATTATTGAAAGTAAGTTACTTGCAACATTTAGAGCTATGTTAAATGCAGTTAACATTTATGAATTACTCCTTCTGAGCACCATTGATATCATACAATAGGCAATTATTACACAAAAGCCAAATCTTAAAATTTTGCGAAATGGCCATGAGCCACATTATACTTTGTTTTTAACGATGTATTTTTGCTGACATTGTGAAACAAAATCAAATTGCAATGAACAAACTTTCCAGAAAAAAAATTGTATACTAATTATATAAATAATTGTATAATAATTCTATACAATGCACAGGAATCCTGTGCAACCACTTGCCCCCAAAGCAGAATTGTTTACTAAGTGAAACTTCTGAATCATTGCTATTTTATTTCCTTGCTTGGCTTTTGTGCTTAAAAAAAAAAATTTGAAAAAGGAGCATGAATTGGAAACATTCACCACAATGAATTTACAACTAACAAGTTTGAGGGGTGATCGAGGAAATTTTTCTCAAAGTCAAATGGAATTGGAATTTTCTTTTTGGGGAATTGGTTAAATTAAGTTCATTTTTCAGGTCAGGGGAAAATCCCTCAGTATAACAAAATTCATAAAAATGAACAAATATATTTTGTAAAGACTTAAATTAAGTTACAAATAATTGGCATTAAACATTTGTCCATTGGAAAAATATAACCATTTATCTACAAGTAAACTGTTTGATTATCCAGAAAGAACAACGTTGGGGAGGCAATCATTAATCAGTCTTTATTTAATAACAAAAAATATTTAATGCTATTACAAGCAACTGGGGGATTTATCAGCACAGCCTACATAAGACTAGAAAAGGCTTTGAACCAACAATACTCGCCTATTCGGTTTTGAGTTGTAGCATGTGAAGGTATCCTGGATACATGATTTTGTTTACTATCAGCATTATTATCTGCCCCATTCACTGTGTTCTCCACAATTACCACAGTCCCTTGAACAGCACCAGTGTTCTGTCTGCAAGCCCTAAAAGGAGAAAGAAAACAGATCAAAATATCATAAGTGCTTCAAAATTACCAGTCTTAGGTACTTCAAAAGTCGTACTTTTAAATTTCCTCAGACCTGTGCTGCTGAGCCCAGAGACAAGATTCCAAAACAGAATATTCCTTTCCTTTCCAAGTAACAAAGGATTTTACCCTGAAGTCAAAGTTTCTCCATGTGGTAGCATTGGTCTAAACAGCTGAAAGTGAAGGGATGGAAGAAGGAAGGGCTAATTGTGTCAAACCATATTCATCCAGGACATGAAAGAGGCTGTAAGGGACCAAAAATGCTGGAGTAACTCAGGACAGGCAGCATCTCTGGATACAAGGAATGGGTGACGTTTTGGGTCGAGGCCCTTCTGAAGACGGGTCTTGACCTGAAACATCACCCATTCCTTCTATCCAGAGATGCTGCCTGTCCCGCTGAGTTCCTCCAGCATTTTGTGTCTATCTTCGGTGTAAACCAGCATCTACAGTTTCTTCCTACACATCAGTAAGGGACAGTATGCTTAGGACATTCTCACTGAAATCTGCCACCTGAGACTGTCACAAATGCAGATCAGGAGGCTGAGGACAACATTGCCGATGCTACAAAGATGTCTGCGCCTATTAACCCTTCAGGGCTAGAATTACAGATCTCCCTTAACTTGCCACAGGATGATAAGAAAGGTCACTAATGGTCTGTTTGGAGAGAGCTGATTACATTTCATTCTCTCCAAGTAAAAAAAACAGCATGAAGAAGCAAAGGCCTTTGCTAGGAGTGCATGCTTCACCCTTGAACAGAGTGCTACCGACTGCATACAAGAAGCCTCATAAGCATAGCATCCAAAAGTATCCTTCAATGGCCAGGCACTAGGTATCCACTGGTAATGAAATATTCCGCACAACACCCAGTTCCTGGAAAGCGTAATGATGCCTACCACGTGGACAAGTTGCTCCTATCCATTATCCAAAAACTAATGCCCCAAGTTCTGCAATAATCCAACACTGGGAAACTTCCTCTCTGAATTTATACAGCGCAGCCCCCTCATCGGGTGAGGGGATTGAAGAAATGCTATCGTACTGTCTGCCGAATGGTATTTCTTTGCATTCCCCTCACCTGATGAGACGAGGAATTAAGGAAAACACAATGTGTAGCATTAGGCATGAAAATACTCATCCACGTTTACTAGCCACATTGCTGACCAGAACCTCAATAATTGCTGCCCTATCATCACCCTCTTCATGGGGTAAGACATGCTGCATGTTTTGAATTAATATTTTTTATGAATTATCTATGAGATAAATTTATTTAACAAAAATTTCTGATGAAAATTATCCCACTTCTTTCCTTTGAAATACAGCAGGCTTAAGTGGAAAGAAATGAATAAAATCCTCATATCTTTTGATGTCTCATTTTCACACCTTACCCTTCCTTAGCTCTGTGGCTCCCTCTGCCCTGACTCTCAGTCTGAAGAAGGGTCTCGGCCTGAAACGTCGCACATTCCTTCTATCCAGAAATGCTGCCTGTCCCGCTGAGTTACTCCAACATTTAATGTCTATCT
This sequence comes from Amblyraja radiata, assembly GCF_010909765.2. NCBI lineage: Eukaryota > Metazoa > Chordata > Chondrichthyes > Rajiformes > Rajidae > Amblyraja > Amblyraja radiata. The sequence goes on along the minus strand of NC_045972.1, from coordinate 10,091,900 downwards.
TCGGTGTAAACCAGCATCTGCAGTTCTTTTCTACACAACCATTCTTTCCCGTTACGAGAGTTCATCATGGAATACCATGCAGAATGACTTCATATTCAGTTTAAATTAAGATATTTCACAATTCAGATAATTATATAAGAATTATGTTGGCTATATTCCATTCAGTAATGTGCAACTCCATGGTAAAAATGATTTTGTATTGCAGTATTCTGAAATATTCTATTCTGAAATATTCATGTTCATAATTGTAATTTCACTGTTCCAATTCAAAAAATATAGAAATTAGCATTGAAGAATTGCTCAATTCATTGCATGCTTTCTCTCAAAACGAACTGGGATAATGGGCTCCTTCTGCACAGTGTCAATCTGATTTTGTTTTATTCCTTGATTTTACCTAATCCTTTTATTTCATCCCTCAGTAGATATTCTCACGTCCATGCTTTAAAGAGTTACTTAGTGTTATGTCCTTAGCCTTCTGCCACCAGATGGAGTATCAATAACAATGCACTCAGGGTTTAATTTTAAGATCAGCCTACAATTTAAATTTATTCAAACAATAAAGCAACCGTTATTCCACCTTGCTGTGGTGTAATTATTTTGGTAAATAGGCACTTTGCATCATGCTGATAATTGATGGTTCCCTTTGTACTGACAGATGCAGTTCAACCAGATTTCTCCCAGTCAAGAAAGGTTATTTTTGATGCTTTATTTTCTGAACAACTCCATCCTACCAAAGAGACCCATTTTATACCTAGATATTCTGTTCAGCTGTGATTGTCTGTGTATATTTGAAAATGGTTAAAAAATACCACATGAAATAATATAATTGATAGTCTATAAATAGTGTGAGGAGTGGTACAGTGCATAATAATTTTGTTCTATGTTAGTGGCAACGACATTGATTTGAACCAATCAATGATTTCCTAACTAACTAACTAACTAACACACACACTCACACACACACACACAGCAAAGGCGGGGGAGCGCTGTCTTAAATTGACACCATGCAATACCCGCGATGAACAGGAAGGTAAAAGATGGCTGGCACAGTGTACAGTAAGTCCTTTAAAAGAGCGGGGAGGAGGGGGGGGGGGAGAATGTGAGAAGTGGAGAGGGAGAAGGAGTGGAGCCACTTTTAAGAAGCCAGACAACTTTTAATAAAGTTTAGCAGGCATTTAACATTACCGGTGAGTTTTCCTTGGTTCTGAAAACTCGTGCTTACTCGTTTTTTTTCCCCAATGAGCCAATTAAAATGCCCGGTCAGCAAAGGAGATTGCCTAGGGCTATCTCAACTACCTATAACTACATGGCGACCCCACTACCATTGCACTACGAGTTCAAAAGAACCATGACAACCAATTTTTACCTGCGGAAAATATTTCAGCATGTTGAAAAAAATTTCCTCAACCAAACTGAGGCCGCGAGTATACGGGAACTTCCCTCGTGCATGAACGAGAGTTACAGTGACCTCCTAGGACCACGTGTCGACCATGCTAAACTTGCAAATTAGGTTGCCATAGTGGGACAGGCCTTTTACTTTGTTTCAAGAAGGGTAGCAAGCCTGTAAATACTTTAAAGCAAAGTAATTACAAGCCTTTTGTCTAACATCAGTGGTCAATACATTTTAGGAAAAATTCAAAGGAACAGAATTAATCTACATTTGGAAAAGTAGGGATGAGTCAAAGATAGTCAGTATAGTTTTGTTAAGAATATATTCTATCAGACCGATTTGATTGCACCCTTTAGAAGAAGTGACAAAATGTATATACGAGGGAAGTGCATTTGATCGAGTCTACAAGGCCTTTGACAAGGTCCTACATGGGGAAACTGGCCTTTCAGTTGGAACCAAAGTAGTCAGCTGTAGATCGATCAATAATCTACAACAAAATAAATATGCAACAACTATTCAAAGAGGGGACCTAACATTTTGTGTTAAATAATCTTGTCTGTGATTAATTGTTGATAGCAGGAAGAGTTAGTGCATCTTACTTAAACTTGATTTTACATTTTTAAACTATTGCGCTGTAATCCATCACAAATAACTACATAATTAAAAAATACTTAATCCATACCCAACCAGAACTACTGAAAATCAAAAGTGCCATATCAAAAAAAAAAAATAATTTCACGAGAAAATCATCACAAAATATATTAGCCATATGTTGATTAACAAACAAAAACTCTACAAGTGTTACCAATTATTGTAATTGTGAGAGAGTACGATTATCACTTCAGAAAACAGTAAAATGTAGGCTTCAGCATTCAGGCAACTACTTCCAAGAGGTTGAGTGGAATTACTACGCAATAGAATTGCCTCCTATAGTAATCTTCTTCACTAACTTTGCAATTATCTGTAGTATAGTTATCAAACACTTTTAACACAAGCAATTAAGTTTAAACAGTTAAGTTTAAGTTAATGTTAAAAAATGTGACGATGTTCCACATTGTAATTTGATAAGTCAATACAATATGACTCAACATCATATATTCAGTACTATTTGTTTAAATAAAGTAAGTCTTTAGAATGTAATATGACATTATTGACATGATTATGATCTTTTCAAAGACTCTGGCAAGCAAGTTTTCCCTGGTCTGATTATTCAGCTGGTAAACAGGAAAAAAGTATTTAAAAGACGCAAGGGCACTCTAACATGCTGTTGCGTGGATTAGACAGAAAGCAATATTATTGGTATGCAGGGCCATGCCACCCTGCAGCCTGATGGCTAGACAGTGAATCGGTGGAGAACCACTAAGTGGTGAATGTGGGCAGGGTAGTGTGCATTGCTGACTTCCTCGCAGTTAGACCATGCAGTCAGTAAGATCACTCCACTTTTTACTAAACTCAAAAGGGTACAGCCCAATCTATTCAACCTTGCTTCTATAGGCAATCCTTTCATAACTTGGATCATCCTAATGAATCTTCTCTGACCTACTTTGTCCTCAAAGGGGACCAAGACTGCACAGAGTATCTAAGATATGGTGTCACTGATGCCTTACACAGTTGTCAAGTCAAGAGAGTTTATTGTCATGTGTCCCAGATGGTTGTAATAAGACTTCCCCACTTTTATACTTCAACCCCCTTCAATGAAAAACATAACATTAGGAGCCCACTGGTCTATCTGGTATTCTGCTCCACCACAGAGTACAGGGGCAGATCTCAGTCATGCAGAATTTAAGGGCCAGATGCAATTTGTGCTAACTCTGCCTGGCATTCATATAACACCCCATTTATTTGAGCGGTTTCAATAACCTGGTATAAAAAGGTGAGAATGAAGAAATAAGTTTAATTAATTTCTAAAAATGGGCAAATTTTGAATGAGTTTTGCCATTCTGGTATCCAAGTACATAATAATTAATGATTATCTGGAATGCGTACCTGACACACTAATGGGCCTGTCCCACTTAGGCAACTTTTCAGGCGACTACAGGACTACTGTGCTTTCACCGTCTTAATTACAGCGCCAACCTTCCTGTTCATCGTGGTGTGTGTCTGTATCACATTGGCTTTGCACCGTGTGAATTTCACTCAGACAGTGCTCCCCCCGCTTGCCCTGTTCCCCGCCTGCATAACTGGCTGGTGAAGGAAGCGATGTGTGTTCCACTCCGACAGTCGCCGTTCCAGTCGCCAGTTTTTCGGCGACCTGCTACGACTTGACAGTCATTGGCAGTCGCTTGAAAAATCGCCTAAGTGGGACAGGCCCATTAAGATTCAACAGATTCAATTTATCTCCATCTGTATCTATATATCTCCATCCACAGAATAGACTTAAGGTGCTGAACAGTCTACTCTTATCCCTATTTCGATATCAATAAATAAATATGCAACAACTATTCAAAGAAGGAACCTAAAATTTTGCGTTAAATAATCTTGTTAAATGTGAGGAATATAAATAGAGAACATGGTAAAAAAAGTCCTTGTATATTTGGCAGCTAGAAGACAGCTATGAACTGATGTCTGAATTTTCAAGTCAACTAAGGACAAATATTGCATGTTTAAAAGGGAGGCCAGAACATTTCAGGTTAAATGGGAAATAACGTCCAATTCAATGACACAAACCTTGAAAGAAAAGCCTGTATACAGACAACCTGTCCAAGTTTAAGATAAATAGAAACCAGCCGGAGGTTGTTAAATTCCACACCACATGGAGCAAAAAGGGTCTTTGTTGAACATGTTTTTCTATTTTACAGATATATTTTCAGCACCTTCATTTATAAGCCTTAGTCTTCAATCTTTCCATGCAACACAAGTGACACTATATTAGTTCCAAGGATTTTGCAGCTCCACACATATTCATGCTCAAACTTTAGTTTGTACTTGAAATGAAAAGTCATTAATGATAAGTCAAAGGCTTTGCCTGTCCAATAGATGCCTGTTTTAATAAATGAAAATAAGTTTGCATAATCTTATACCAAGTTTCAAACTTAAAAGATCAATATAAAATTTGTATTTGATTATTTTACACATCATATTTACATTTAAATTATAAATTATTGATGTGAAAGGCAAAATGTAGCGATCAAATTTTATGAAGCATTTCGAGAGAAAGAGATTCATCAATGTAAGTAGTAGCTCATTTTAAAATGAGTTTAAACATAATTTCACCATCATAATTCAATTTTCGAAGCCAGCTATCATAATTCCATTTCCTAAGACAGCTACTGAAAATATATTTATTTTTTGTTTTGCCAAACTGATCCTTGATCCTCCTCTCTTTAAAGCATTAGTTCTTTGCGAGTATGCAATCCATGATGGCAAACATCTTTGCTACCTACTGTTGGCATAAAAACAGACAAAATAATAGGAGTATTTTATATGAGCCCTCTATTATTAAACAGGATCATATTTGGTCTTCTATTTTAAAATCCTCTGCTACTCTGTTTCCACATTTCATGAATTTCATGATAAAATATTTACTAACTTGCACATATTAAACATCTGTGCAATTACAGCCCTCGAGGCTGGACAATTTCAAAGATTCGCAATCCTCTGAATGAAAGAATTCCCAAAGTGGTCAACCATCATTATTCCCACAGTTCTACTTAAGAAATGGGGACACCATTGCCTACTCCAAGTAATCTGTCACCTCACTACTACATTCTTGCACTAATCCAATATCCCAAGTTATCCACAATTAACAAAAGGTCCATTAATCTTCAATATACTCAACAACTGAGTCTCCACCATTCCTTTGAGTAATAAGCTTTAAAGGTTTACCATACTCTGGATGAAAAATTACTCCTCCTGAATAATAATTGTCCTGAATAATCTAACTTTAATTTGGAGGACGCAATCCCTGTCAGGATACTGCAGCCAAATGAAATATCAATGCCATGTGTAACTCTAATAAGCCATGCAAGAATATTGTACATTTAAATAAAATCACGCTCATTCTTTTAAACTCAAGACAGTGCTGGCCTAGTTTATTTAATTTTAGATTTTTTTAAATAGAAAACCCGAATCTGGTGGATATACTCAGCAGGTCGGCCCGTATATTTGGAGACTGAAACAGAATTGACATTCCAAGTCGGCAGCCGATTATCAAAACTGACCTGAAAAGATAGATGTGTTTCTCTACTTTGAGACTGCTTGCCCTGGTGAATATTTCCATTTTCTATGTTCTTTATGTCAGATTTACCGCACCCGTAGCAATTTCCTATTGTTTTCCCTGTAACTTCTGACTTATCCAAATGGACTTATTCCAAATTACTACTTTTGAAGTCCTTAAGAGAGTGGTAGTCCGCCGTTCTAATGGAACAAATATCGTGTCTGACCTCACACCTGATCTCACTCGCCAGATAATGAAGTATGGCTGATTATTTTTTTACTCTTTCGAAATGTATGTTAATTTACAGTACTGAAATAGACTATTTTGCCCAATGCTAGCACATATGCCCAACAAGCCTTTTTCCATTCTTTTTCATTGAAATAGAATAAACAGAGCTAAGAGATCTCAGAACCAGTGGATCAGATCTCTGCAAATGTGCCACATCTGTGGGGATCAACTAACATCCCTATCCTCAATGGCAGTAATGTCAAGCATGTGAATGCTAATGAAAATGTTGAAACCAACCAAATTGATCTCCAAATTCTTGGACCTGGGAGACAGCACCCCTATCTGACACTGGACCCTTGATTTTCTGTCCACAAAATCACAATCAGTGAGGAAAGAAGACAAAACAATCTCCATGGAACTCAGAGTCTACCCTGGTAGTGATAACAACCAGAACACTCCTTTTTAAATATCTCTGGTTTTCACAGACATGTAAAAACTATTTAAATGATTGTAATTTTAGAAAATCAATAAGTTAATTTAAAAATCACCTCAACACAAAACATTACAAATATTAAACTAAAGCAAAAACTATTTACGATAACTTAACTTCCCCATTCCAAGATCCCTCATGGAGATGGCAAGGATATTCAATCCTTTGTCTCAGCTGATCTGTGCTAGAATTGGAAAGGCATAATGCTGGAGAATCCCAGCTATATCATGCTCTGATGCTCGTTCCTTGGGAAGTCAAGCAGAGTGAGAGATGCAACTCTATCACACAGTAGTTGTGGGCAGCTCTGGCATCTACTTTAGTTTGAATGGCTGAAGACCGGCCGTTCCTTTCAGAAGTGTTGGCCACAGTCATAAATGTTTATTGCGATCTTTAGAGATAATATTCAGGCTGAATTTACAGTCTTGTCTGAACAACTCATTTGAACCGCAAAACACCATAGGACAATTTTCAAAGATATTTGACACAAAAGTTTCCATTTGTAGAAACATTGATATTTCTGAAATTATGAAGTAAACTTATTTTCTTGGTTATTTTAACGTTCTATTATTGTTAATTATAGTCTGCATAAAACACCCTCAAACCAGATACAGTCACCTGGAGAGCAAACTTCAAGATTAAAGAGCAATCTTCTTCACATAATCCTACATTTTAGTAATTGGTTTTTACTCTCTTGTGCTCTTTAAATTGATTATAACTTTTATTACAAATTTGAAACAAAATTGTAGGTTAGAGTTAAAGAAGGGTTTCGGCCCGAAACATTGCCTATCTCCTTCGCTCCGTAGATGCTGCTGCACCCGCTGAGTTTCTCCAGCTTTTTTGTGTACCTTGTAGGTTAGAGAGTTTTATTTATTCGATCTGTTATTCAAATTATTATCTGTTCTCCATAAATTGGAATGTAAATCCCAAAATTTAAGATAATCATAAAGTATGTTTATATTTAAAACTTGAAAATGGACTTTTCTCCAAATTTGTTTTGAGGACACGTATTTTTCAGAGCTCAATACTGTAGCTTTCAAACACAATTGGCCATGTCAGTAATTCAAACCACATTACACGAATGTGTTAAAGTCAAAGCTTTCACTTATTACATGGCTGAGAAATTTCATACTCGACACCAAGAATTTGCTCTCTTCAGAAAAATGCCACAGAGTGGATTCAATACACAGACAGCTTTGAACAGCATTGGCAACGAAAGGGTAACGAGGTTGCATCTTCAGGTGAACAAATACAGACTGTTGTTTGAATTGAAAGAAACCATTATCATGTTCCAAAAAATATCTCAATTATGCCTCGAGATTGGCCAAGTCAAGGATATATTTTCTGAACCAGCACAGTGCAGTCCATAATTAGTCACAAATAAGAACATTTACAACACATAATGAGGCAATTCATCTCATCCTTTCTGTGCAGGTTGAAATAGAACTATCCATCAATCTACGATACGATACGATAGAACTTTATTTATCCCAGGAGCGAAATTGATTTGCCAACAGTCATAAAAAACACAAAATACATGAAACATGAAATTAAAGTGATGAGTGGAAAAGCTTGGGGGATGTGCAAAGATTGGGGAGGGGGCAGGGGGGAAGGGGAGTCAGTCTCAGTCTCAGTCTACCCCACGACAGAAGGAGGAGGAGTTGTAAAGTTTGATAGCCACAGAGAAGAAGGATCACCTGTGGAGTTCTGTCTTTCCAGGACCTGAACCATAATCTTCTGAACAGAACTCACCCTACCATCCCCACTGGGAGAAAAAATATTTCTTCCTCTCAAATCCCTTTTCCAAATACTTTAAATATGTGCCGTCTGTATTTTGACTCCTCTGCTATTGGAAATAAGTTCTGGTTCTTACCCTTATCTATTAAGTTTCCATTCAAGATCCTCTGTAACAAAGAAAACAATTTGAACCTTTACAAGCTTTTCCCTCAGCTACAATTTTCCACTCCTTGCAATATCTTCATAAATCTTCATTTTATCATCTCCAAGACAATCACATCTTCCTTGTAATGTGGTGTCCAGAATTGTCTGCAGTACTCAATATATAGCCTAACCACTGTTATGTGCCATTCTTTCACAACATCCTAGGCCTCAGCTAACAAAGAAAACCCACCCTCGTGCCTTTTTAACCTTAAACATCAGTAGACATACATACAAAGGACCCTCTCTGTTTCTCCACACCATGCATTTATTGACCACTAGACCAAGTGGGACCCGTTTGGCCCCGTTCCCCACAATATTCCACCACTCACCCATAACCCCCAACTGTGCCGGCACAGCTGAGGGGTTCCCGTCGTGACACCAGAGATCCCCGTTGTGACGTGAGCCAGGGCAACCCTCCCCAACTGCGTCTTGCCATCCCTCTTCCTACCCCTATCCTCCTCCATTCCCCTTCATCCTCCAGCACTCCCTCCCCCTCCTCTTCACCCTCCCTCTTCTTTCCCCTCTCCTCCTCCCCTCCCCATTCCCTCCCTCACCTCTCACTCTCTCTCCTTTCCCCTGCCCTCAGTCACTCACTCCCTCCCTCCATAACCCCTCTCCCCTCCCTACCCCCCTCCATCTCCCTGCTCCCCCACTCCCTACCTCCCCCACTACCATCTCCTCTATTTCTATTCCTGCTCATCCCCCACTCTCCCTCCACCCCTCCCGCACTTTCCCCTCCGTCTCCCCTCCCTACCCTCCTCCTCTCCCTCTGCCCCCCTGCTCTCCCACTCCTCACCTCCCCCCTATCCCACCCTCCACAATGAAAATTGTGATGTATTTTTTTTTAATGAAATCTCCCCCCCTATCCCACCCTTCCCCCCCCCCTCCCCCCAACAATGAAAATCGTGATTTTTCTTTAAAATAACCAAAACACAATGTTAGCTGTAAATGAAAATGGAAGGATTAATATTTTTTTTTTAAATCATTATTTTTCATGTAAAAGAGATTCAGGATCCCATTGTGATGTCATTGTGACGTCGAACATTGATGATGGGCAGCGCAAGTGGAAAAGTGGTTTGAAAAGTGAGTTAAAAATGTCAATAACTTGTAAAATATAACATCAATCCAAACTAAACTTGCTTCATTTACATCCCGGGACAATGGTGAATAAGGTGGGCCAAAAATTGTTGCGCTATCGTGTACAATTTTGGCGGGGTTTTGGGATCTCACGTACACGCAAGCATAAAAAAAAACAACAAACAAGATGAGAGTTTTAGTAACATATACATATATAGATTTCCCTCCCTTGTTGCCCTTTGAATCATCACCTCACACTGCTCTTGCTTAAGCTTCAAATGACATTTTTGTGAATAACAAGTTCATTTTTCTTCTTCACAAGAACAAGGAGAAATTTCATGTCATCTGTTTATTTCATTATTCATGACCTCTAGATTTAGATCTCAATCATGAATGTATATTGGGAGAGGGAAGGGGCTGAGTACTGAGGCTAGTAGAAGCACATTGCCAACAGCCCTCCAGTTACAAGCATATCCATCACCCATTACCCTTTGTGTATGAAGGAACTGCAGTAACTTTTTCACGCAAAGGCTGGCAGGTATATGGAACAAGCTGCCAGAGGTGGTGTTTGGACAGGTACTATTGCAACGTTTAATAAACATTTAGACAGGTACATGGATGGGACATGTAGGCCGGTGTGGGCCAAAGTTTTCACGCTGTAGGACTCTATAACTCTGCTGGTTTACACCCAGGATAGACACAAAATGCTGGAGTAACTCAGCAGGTCAGGCAGTATCTGTGGAGTGATTACCCATTACCCTTTGTTTCTTGTCACTGAGCCAATCTTGCATCCAATTTACAACTCTCTTTTGGATCACCCAGTCTTTCTTTTTTATTAAAAATAATATGCCACCTGGGAACTTGTCAAAAGCCTTACTTAAATCCACGTAAGCTATGGCAAATCCACTGCCACCAGTGATCCTCCCTGTTACCATTTCAAAGAATTCCAACATATAGCCCACCACTGAAGTCAATCTAGTGGTATTTATTACAATGATACAATGTTAGCACTCCTCGCAGCCAGGATGTATTTAAGACAAACCTGGTGATTTATCAAGGCCTTCTCTTTTGCCGCACTTATCCCATCTAATGCTTCACATTTCTTTGACTTATCCAAATCATTGGCATCATCTCTCTTTGATCCCATTTCAATTACAGGCCGTCCCGGTTACAAACATCCGACTTAAAAACACTTGTACATACAAATAAGCTCCAGTAAAATCATTAAATTGACATGTCTGACGTTCCTACGATAGGCAGAACTAGTTTCCCTCCTCTTTCCACTTTTAATCATTATTCTTTCTTCTCAGTCTTATGTGCTTTTGATGCAGTTCATTACAATACTGTAGAGAAAAACCACAGAGTGCTGGAGGAACTCAGCAGATCGGGCAGCATCTGAAGAGGGAATGGATAGACAATGGTCTGGGCTGGCACCCTTCTTCAGAGGTACACTATGACGATAAGATTATCACGTCGTGATTTTTGTATATTTTCTGACATCAACAAAATCAACTTATGGACCTCAAAAAAATCAGAATGTTCATAACACAGGGATGGCCAGTATATGAACAATTATGAAGATAAGAAGTAAATTATATACTGGAATTCCATATCATGAACGTCATTATGTAACGGGCGTATACATACGTCCGCTTTTGTTATTTTGACTCACATCTACTTATATTTTTCACTTGCCCAGGTCACTCATCTCCTGCTGCTCCACACATGATCACTCTGCTTTCTGATGGGCACTATTTCCTCTTTAGTGCACAAAAAATCTCTTTGGATTCTCCTTAATTTTGTCTGCCAGAGCTATTTCCTCCCCTCTTTTTGCCCTCCTGATTTTCCTCTCACTTATGTTCCTCGGCCCCCTAAACTCCTCCAGCTGTCTATACCTGACCCATGCCTTCTTCCTTTTCCTGCTCAGAGATTCAATTTCACTCTTCATTTAGGCTTCCTTACGCCCCACTGCCTTGCCCTTCACTCCAACAGGAACATGCATGGCTTGAACTCTCTTCATCACTCTTTTAAACTTTCCGAACATCCCATGCCCGCAAACAACCTACTTCAATCAATTATTATCAAGTTCCTGTTTAATTCCATCATAGTTATCCTTGAAGACCCGTCTTGTCCTTATCTATAACCATTTTAAAGCTAATAGAACCGTGCTCACTGGTGTAAAAGGCTCGTCCAACGACACTTCAGTCACGGCCCTCCCCAATTTCCTAAGCTTTGCCCTCTCCCTTGTAGGGTCCTCTACACCATTATCTAAGAAAATACACTCTCAACTAGGTGATCATCCCCATTTCATACCTCCAAAAGTCAAAATTATACTGTCCTCGACAAATGAAATTTAATTCCAACATTTAGATTTGCCACCTCAGTCACTTCTTTCAAACCTTTGTCTTCAAATCCCTTTTGCCCTTTACAAAACTCTAATTCACCCAAAGCTCACGGTCAGGGAGTAAGTTCATAAGTAGCAATAGAGTAGGGTTGATGGCAAGAGCCAAAAGCAACTTCAACCTTCCCGAAATCCAGCTGACGGAAATGTTGACTCATTGCAGACATAATGTTAGTCAGGGAGTCTGACAACATAGAGGAAGTTATGGGAAGTGACAGAAATAGCTATATGAATTATCCATATGGAAAGTCTCTAAGAAGACATTGTAATACATATTTTCTCTCTGTGGTCATAGATCCCAGACAAAAGACATGTTCAGTGTTACGGTTCACTTCTCCAGGTCAATAATCTAAATTTCATGGACTTTAATGTTAAACGGATCTTTTTGAAATATTGATGGAAATTGCTATCTTTGGGATAATACCTTCCTTTCTCCGAAAACCTTTGTAACTAATTTGAAGGCCCAATAACATGAACATGAAGATTGAATAGCAATACTCTGCTTTGCTTCAAGTTTGACACACGTTATCAGTTTGAGCTGCTGCCTCGCAGACTCACAGTTGTGCAGTAAATAGTGCTGCTGCCTCAAAGCCCGAGATTTGAAATCAATGCGGATGCTGTCTGTGTACGTTCACACATTTTTATATGACTGTGTAAGTTTCCTCCTGGTGCTTTAGTTCCCTCCCACTTGCCAAAGATATCTTGATAGGTTACTTGTCTGGTATTAATTATACGGTGCAGGTTAATGACGAAAGGAATCAAAGGGGAGTCAAGAGGAAAAAAAGGAGCGGGTAATGGGACCAATGGGATTGCTGTCCTATTTACTTGCATTTGGCCTATATGTTTGGACACTTTGGTGGCAAAAACAGGAAAGTAGACTATTATCTGAATGGTGGCCGATTAGGAAAAAGGGAGATGCAACGAGACCTGGGTGTCATGGTACACCAGTCATTGAAAGTAGGCATGCAGGTGCAGCAGGCAGTGAAGAAAGCGAATGGTATGTTAGCATTCATAGCAAAAGGATTTGAGTATAGGAGCAGGGAGGTTCTACTGCAGTTGTACAGGGTATTGGTGAGAACCACACCTGGAGTATTGTGTACAGTTTTGGTCTCCTAATCTGAGGAAAGACATTCTTGCCATAGAGGGAGTACACAGAAGGTTCACCAGACTGATTCCTGGGATGTCAGGACTTTCATATGAAGAAAGATTGGATAGACTCGGATTGTACTCGCTAGAATTTAGAAGATTGAGGGGGGATCTTACAGTTTAAGGATAAGGGGGAAATCTTTTAGGACCGAGATGAGAAAAACATTTTCACACAGAGTGGTGAATCTCTGGAATTCTCTGCCACAGAAGGTAGTTGAGGCCAGTTCATTGGCTATATTTAAGAGGGAGTTAGATGTGGCCCTTGTAGCTAAAGGTATCATGGGGTATGGAGAGAAGGCAGGTACAGGATACCGAGTTGGATGATCAGCCATGATCATATTGAATGGCGGTGCAGGCTCGAAGGGCCGAATGGCCTACTCCTGCACCTATTTTCTATGTTTCTATCCCTCTAAACCTTTTCTATCAATGTACCTGTCTAAATATCTTTTCAACATTGTTATTACACCTGCCTCAATTATTTCCTCCAGCAGCTCATTCCATAAACACATGTTTGTGTGAAAATGTTGCTCCTCAGGTTCCTATTATATCTTGCCCCTCTCACCTTAAAATTATGCCCTCTATTTCTTGATTTCACCTACCCAGGGTAAAATACTCTGAGCATTCACCCTATCTATTCCCCTCATGATTTTGTGCACTACAAGATCTCCCCTCAGCCACGTCCACTCACATGACTAAAGTTCCAGCCTGTCCAAACCCATCCTATAGCTCAGGCCTTCAAGTCCTGGCAACATCCACGTAAATCTTCTCGGCACTCTTTCCCACTCATTGACATCTTTCCTATAGCAGGATGAACGGAACACAATATTCCAAATGCGTCCTCTCCAGAGTCCGGTACAACTGTAACATAACGTCTTAACCGTTACACTCAATTCCCTGATTGATGACGGCCAACGTGCCAAAAGCCTTCTACACCACTCCGTCCACCTGGAACGTCACTTGCAGTACACTTGTACTCCTTAATGCCTCTGCTCTATTACATTCCCAGGCTCCTTTCATTCACTGTGAAAGCCTAGCCCTAGTTTGAGTTCCCGAAATGTCGTACCTCTCACCTCTCTGAATCAAACTCCATTAGCCATTCATTGGCCCACTTTCCCAGCTGATCAAGATCCCAATGTAATTCTTTATAATTATCTTCACTGGTCATGCCAACCAAGATGCCTTTCTAAGCATATCCCTTTTGTCTGCGTTGGCCTATTTCTTCGTCCAAATGTTTTTAAACTTTGTAATTGCACCTATTTGTACCTTTCTTCATCACTTCCTCTGGCAGCTAGTTCCATATACCACCATCCTCTCTCAAGAAAAACTACCTTTCCCCTCTCGCCTTAAACCAATTAACTCTAATTTTACACCCATCTGCCCTGGGTAAAAGACGGTGACTATCTCTCTTGTTTGTGCGCTGATCCCGGTAATTTTACAAACATTCATAAGATCACCCCTCATCATCCTTCTTGCCAGAGAAAAAAAGGCTCATCCTATCCAATCTCACCGTATAACTGAAGCTCTCCAGCTCAGGCAACATTCTTGTGAGTCTTTTCTGCACCCTCTCTGGCTAATTCACATCCTTTCTGCAGCATGGCGACCAAAACAGTCGTCTAACCAATGCTTTGTAACATGATATCGCAGCTCTTGTATTCAATGCCACGGCCAATGAAGGCAAGCAAGGCATATGCCTTCTTCACCATCCTGTCTATCAGGGTTGCAATTTTCAGGAAACAATGTATTTGCACCCCAGAGACTCGCTGTTTAACAACTTTCCGCAAGGCCAGGCCATTCAATGTGTATCTCCTACCCTGGTTTAACTTCCCAAAATTCATCACTTTGTACTTACCAAAATTCTAACTACCATTCCTGCACCCACTTTCCTAGTTGATCAATAAATCAAATCAAATCAACCTTTATTGTCATCTTGCAAAGCAACAATTGTACAGTGCAAAATGAGAAGACGTTTCCCAGGGAATACCGGAGCATCGCACATAAAACTTAAACATTTCACACATAATAAGTAAAAACAATCCAGTCCCTGATGAAACAATATAAATAGTTAAAAGCAGGTAAAACAGCAACATTACAATACAGTAAAAACAGTCATTAAAATGTCCAGGGCAGCTGATTTGAGTGGCCAGTGCCAGAGTTATTAAAATGTTAGTGCAAAGCCGCAGAATCAGGTGGAGTGACTGTTTAGCAGCCTCACAGCCTGTGGCAGGAAGACTGTGCAATCTTACACAACCTTATTCCCTGGCCAATTTTGATGTCAACTACAAAAGTTTATAATGGAACATTATAAAGCAAAATGCTGTAATGAACATTTGTAAATAAAAACAGAAATACTCAGCAGATCTGGCAACTTCTACGGAGAATAAAATATTCCATGTTTTAGGTCGACGGCTTTGTGTTTTAACCATGAGATTAAAAAATATGCTCTCAAGTTTGTTACAGGAATGAAGAGCTGATGTATCAATACACTTTATATCATCACACTTAAAAAGTCAAATAAATAGATTCCAATACTTTATAAGATTCAGATTCAGATTCAAAACTTTGTCATTGTGCAGTGTACAAGTACAGAGACAATGAAATGCAGTTAGCATCTCACCCAGAAGTGCTAACAGTAAAAAAAAAAAAATATATGTATATACAGTAGCAGTAGTGCAATTTGGGGGGGGGGGGGTGACTGCTAATCACCAAGGTGCAGTGTTAACTAGGGTAACAGCCGCAGGAAGAAGCTGTTCCTGAACCTGCTGGTCCGGCAACGGAGAGACCTGTAGTGCCTCCCAGATGGGAGTTGGGTGAGAGCAGTCCTTGACGATGCTGCGCGCCCTTCACAGACATCGCTTGCTCTGGACAGACTCAATGGAGGGGAGTGAGGAACCGGTGATGCGTTATAAACAGATGCATGGCGTACAAAGTCTATAATGCAAACTACTTCAGCCCTGGCTGGAGGTTTGAAATCAGTTTTGGGGGATTTCAATTTGAACGAGACGAAGATTTTACAGGTATTACCAAATAAATTACTGGTTTACCAATTACCAAGTAAATTACCAAGTAAATTACAGTTACTTGGATATAGACTAATGAAGCTGGATTGATTCAACAATGCAAAAGCAGCTAACAGGTGTTGTGATAGATGTGTTTAAAACTACAAGGGGTTTAGGTAAGTTGAAACATCTCTCATGGCTAAAGAGTCAATAACTAGAGAAACAGATTTAAGGTGATAAGCGCAAGAACCAGATGTGACATAAGGAAGTATTATCTTTTAAATGCAAGATCAAATCTGCGCTGCATGATGAATTGATCGCATCAGATTCAATAGTAGCCTTCAAAAGGAAAGTGTTTAACACATAAAGAAGACAACTCTGAAGGGATATGAGGAATGAAATGGAGAAATTGAAAAATAATTTATTAAAATCTCATATTTAGTAGCCCAAATATCACCCCTTCGGTCACATTATTCTGTGATCCTATTGGGGGCTTGCAGATTATCTGACTTCTTGAGACCTGAACAATATTGTTGAAATTCTGTGTACTGAAGTCATTGTGCGAGAGAAATTAAGGCTTCTGTAAATCAGAGCTACTTTACAGAAAAGGACTTGATTGTGTAACATCAACAACTTCTTGCTGAAGCAGATCAAGTTAATTGAAAAATAAATTCCAAATTGTACACATCCTGTAACACCTTAATAATCCTGCCTCTCACTTAAATAAATGCTAATCTTGGAATCAGACTTCACGGCCAGTATTATCATCAATTTTCTCTTGTAAACTTAAACTGCTTTAAATAAAATGCTATAAGTACACAGCAGGTCATGCAGCAGCTGAAAGAGAAACAGTATAACATTTACAGGTCAATGACAATTCATCAACACCTTTCATCTGTTTTGATTGAAGTTCAACAATCTGAAATATTAATTCAATTTCTTTCTCTATAGATGCCATTCAATATGCTGAGTATTTCTTGTTTTCAGTTTTTAAATCAGACTTGCAGCATCTGCAGTATTTTGATATCAGAAAATTGTTTTCAAATTTGGCCAATTGTTGTACTCATTTTCTGTCCTATTCAACACAGAAAGATAAGAAGACGGGAGGAGTAGGCCATTCTGCCCTTCAAGCTCATTCAAAATCATCATGGCTGCTCAGACCTCATTTCCTGTCAATGGCCTCAATTCCTCGTTCTTTTTAAAATGTATCTACATCTTCGCTAAATGCCAACGGTGATCTGTTCTCCACACACTCCCATAGATTCATCACCCTTTGTGAAAAGAGGTTCTTATGCACCTCAATTTTAAATGTTCAGCCTCTAACCTTGTATGCTCCCTGCTTCGAAATTCTCCTGTTGGTGGAAACATCTTGACACCTGTCATGTTCTTTTTTATAAGTCTTAATAAGATCATCCTCATTCTTTTAAATTTCAAAAAATATTGGTTCAATTTCTAAAGTCACCTGATAGGAGAACCCTCTCATCCCAGGAATTAGCCAAGAGAATCTCTCTTTTGAACTGCCTTCCATGTCAATAGTTCTTCAATAAGGGGATTAAAAAATGGACAGTATCCAGAGTTTGGCCACCTCAGTACGCTGTACAATTGTAATACTTTCCTATTTCTAAACTCCAGTCTCGTGAAATAAAGGCCAATGTGCCAGTTAGTGCACAAGCCCACTAACCTTTTGAAATTCGTGCAGAATACCTGCAGAAAAAAAGCCCTTCTGGTCTTCACAATATTTATCCATTTAAATAATAGTCTGCCTTTAGATTCCTCTTACCAAAGTGCAGGACCTGCAGTTTCCCATGTTAAACTTAATTTGCCTACTCATTCAGCCTATTCCAGTCCAAATATCCTCATGACAGCATGTCTTCCCATCTATTTTTGTGACATCAGCAATTTGGATGCCTTACACGCAGTCCCTTCCTCTTGGTTATCAATATACAGGTGCACAACCTTTTATCCGAAGATCCAAATAACGAAAACCTCCGAATAGCGGACATTTTTTCGGTCCTTGAAGAAAGGTCCTTGAAAACGTTCACCGATGGCGGCCCGCAGAGGTGACAGCAGATCCTCCGGTCGGTCCTCGAAGAAAGGGGAACTAAATCACCATTCATAAAAGAGAAGGTGAGGGTATATTGCGCGGGAGGGTTAATAATTGACAATATGCTGCTGCCTGCCCGCTGAGTTAAAAAGTTCCCACGGTAGCACGATACACAGTGTATCGTGAGTCTTGCGTGGGAACTTTTTAACTCAGCGGGCAGGCAGCAGCAGCAGATTGTCGCTGCCTTCAGTTTCACCCCACCTACACCCCTCTGCTTCCCGGCCATGTGTGTGACCCCTTCCCTCCCCTCTCCAGCTCCCCGCCCATTGCACCGGCGCGGGGGCTTTGCACTGCCTTCATGTCAGCGATGCTAGCAGGTCAGTGCCAGTCACCGGAGACGTCAGGACCAACGGGACACCGACCCCCAGGCCCACTGCAAGCACGGAGATCCCAGAGACCCACAGCCAGCAGCAGCCCAGCCCCGTTCCAACTCCAGAGGAAAACTGCAAACTGGCCGGAGACATCAGGACCACCAGAAGCCGCTCCCCGATGGGCCGCTACGGCGACAAGTTGCAGTTCGCCCACAGCCCCCTCATTGGGACACCGACCCCCAGGCCCATTGCAAGCACGGAGATCCCAGATCAGCAACTCCAGCCCAGCCCCGCTCCAACTCCAGAGGAACACGCTCCCCGTATGGGCAAAAGCTGATGGTGTGCAAGGTACGTCTTGTTCTTGGGGTCGCGCAGCTCGGGCTGTGGGCGAACTGCCACTTGTCGCCGTAGCGGCCCATCGGGGAGCGGATTCCTCTGGAGTTGGAGGGGGAGGGGGGTATTGTGCTGTTTGATCGCCCCCTACTATCCCAGGGACAGGGAGACAGGACGTTCACCGAGGGCGGCCCGCAGAGGTGACAGCGGAACCTCCGGTCGGTCCTCGAAGAAAGGGGAACTAAATCACCATTCATAAAAGAGAAGGTGAGGATACATTGCGCGGGAGAGTAGGAATCCCAAGACAAAGTTGAGTGAGCGTTCACCGAGGGTGGCCCGCAGAGGTGACAGCGGAACCTCCGGTCGGTCCTGGAAGAAAGGGGAACTAAATCCCCTTCATAAAAGAGAAGTGGAGGGTATATTGCCCGGGAGGGTATATCGCCTATCTGGAAGAAACCGGACATTTTTTCCAGGATGTCGTCTGCACACCAAAGCTCGCCAAAGCTCACGTTTGGCGCCAAACGCACGTCGCCTCTGCTGCACACGGATATAAGAGTGTGAAAATGTCGCCTTAGGCCGCCTAAGGGCATGTAGCCCCGCTAGGGTGACATGAGTGCGAGAGGTGATTCAATGCTGCGGTCACATTTATAAATTCAGGAATTCATTCAACACACTGCATTTCATACACACATTTATTCTGCAAGAAAAAACTACATTGAAGACTCAAACTCGCGACCGAGGAACTGCCGGGATCAAGGCGCAAACTCGCGACCTTGCGGATATGAGCCGAGCACTCTACCACTGAGCCAGCCATTAAAATCTACGCTAAAAAATTTCCATTCCGAAGACCGACAAATTCCGAATTACGAAAAGTGTCTGGTCCCAAGGCTTTCGGATAAAAGGTTGTGCACCTGTATATCGTAAATTATTGAGGGCTAAGTAATGATCATTGGGGCATTCCAATAGTTACATCTTTTCAACATTAAAAAGGATCCATTCATTCCAAATAGCCAATCATGAATCCATGCCAAAACAATTCCCTAATACCATCACTCATCAGGTTCACTGGGGCCAAGGAAAGAGCTTTCACGTCGCGGCCCTGTTTCAACCAATCTTTCCACCACCACGCACAAGAAGCACAAGAAGCGCAAGACAGACACCATTGTGCAGATGCCGAGAAGTGTGTTCAGCTCTGGCTGAACAACTTCTAATCTTGTGTGTGGACTCGATAAGAAGAAGAAGAATCAGGTTCACTAGTCTTTTATGTGGCACCTTGATCCGGAAGTGGCGGCGCTGGGAATGGCTGCGGCTCGCCTGCAGTCCGTTTGTCTTTTACTTTTTTGTGTTGTTTTTTTCGTTTTGTCTAGTTACGTTTTTGGTTTTTAGGTCGTCTTTATGTGGGTGGGGGGGGGTGAAACGGGGCTTGCTGTCTCTCCCTTCGGGGGAATACGACCTTTTTGTCGTATCCCCCTTCTCTGCCTCCGTCTACGCTGAGGCCTAATGGCGGAGCTGGCGACCTCGGGACTCTGGAGGCAGCTGACAGGACTCGCCTTGAGCTTGCTCCCGTGAGGGTGGCCCAGCCCGGGGCTGGAACTGCGCTCTCGTGAGAGCGGCCTGGCGAGGGGCTGAGAGACTCTCCCGAGAGGGGCTGTGGCCCATCGGAGTGGCCCAGCCCGAGGGAGAACGGCACTCCCGTCGGAGTGGCCTAGCCCGAGGGAGAACGGCACTCCCGTCGGAGTGGCCCAGCCCGAGTGTGGAACGGCACTCCCGTCGGAGTGGCCCAGCCCGAGGGTGGAACGGCACTCCCGTCGGAGTGGCCCAGCCCGAGGGAGAACGGCACTCCCGTCGGAGTGGCCCAGCCCGAGGGAGGAGCGGCACTCCCGTCGGAGTGGCCCAGCCCGAGGGAGAACGGCACTCCCGTCGGAGTGGCCCAGCCCGAGGGAGAACGGTACTCACATGAGGGCGATCCGGCTCGGGGCTGGAACGGTGCTCCGGTGGCTGGGACGGCGTTCTGGCGGCGGTGACCTGAGTCCTGGGTTCAGCCGCGGGCCAGCGGCTGCGTGTGCTGGACTGGAGGGCGGCAGCTTCGAACACCCCCGGGCAGCGGTGTTTGAACCGGCCCGTTTGCGGGGTTCAGTGAGCCGCGGGACTGTTGTGCCATCGCCCGGTGGGGAATCGCCTCAGCGCAGAGGGAGAAGAGGAGGGAAGAGACAGTAACCCTAAGATTTTTTCCTCCACCACAGTGAGGAGGTGCTTGGAGGATACACTGTGGTGGTGTTAATTTGTGTTTATTGTTGTTTATTATTGTATGATTGTATGTATGACTGCAGGCACGAAATTTCGTTCAGACCGTAAGGTCTGAATGACAATAAAGGTATTCAATTCAATTCAATTCAATTCTCAAATGCCTTCTGAAAATCCAAATATAGTACCTCTATTCGTTCTCTTCCATAAACCCTGCTTGTTCCATCCTCAAAGAACTCTCGTAAATTTGTCAAACATTATTTATCTTTCATAAAACTGTTAACTTGGTTTGATTACATTAAGCTTCTCCAAATAACTGCCTATTCCTTTCATAATTATAACCTCCAGCATCTTGTCCAAAAGGCAAATAGGCCTATTGCTATTGTTTTTTGTCTTCCTTTTTTTTTTAAACAGTGGAGTCACATTTACAGTTTTGCTATTGCCTGGCACCTTCCCAAAACACAAAGCATTTTCAAAACATCAACCGACAGCTCCATTATCCTTGTAATTACTTCCTGTAAAACCACTGGGTACAGACCATTGGGACCTGGCAAATTGTCTGCCTTTAGAACTAATAATATTTCCAATACCTTGTTCTTTGTGACTGTGATTGTTACAAGCTCGTTAATACTGTTTGAAACAAGCCCATCAGATATCATTTGGATTTTTGCACTGATCTACACTATAAAGACTGATGCAATGTACTGTACTGGTTTAATTTCTCTGGCATTTCTTTGATTCTTTGAATCCCATTATTATTCTCAGCCTCAGTCTCTACATTTCCCATATTTACTCCAGCTACCCTCTTTTTTCATATCCATAGAACACCCCCCCCCCCCCCCCCCCCCCCCCCCGCCCCCCGCCCCCCGCTGTTTTTCTAGATATTCCTTGCCAGTATTTCTGCATAATCATTGTTTTCCCTCCTTATAGTTTTCCTTCCTTTTGGTTTCTTGCTTTGGTTCTTACAAAATTACCAGCACCTGGTCTACCCCTGGCCCTACCCACTTCGAATGCTCTTGTCATTGATTTAATATTTTCTCTGATTATTTTTGTTAATAAAGATTGGTTCATCTTTTTCTTGGGCAGAAGCATTTCATTATTTGCCACCACTCATCCACTGACCTCTCTCATCATCTAGAAATTCCTATGATAAGAAATGATCTTCTAGATGCTTAAACTTGCACACTGATTGAAACAATCTGAATAACTATTGTTTTCTGCATTCATGCTAGTTTACTTGATGATGTCCACCCTTTTTAAGTCATTGTGCAAACAGGCTGGCTAACCCATGTCAAATGCAAAAAGAAAACTGCTGGAGAACCATGTCGCCAGCATGTGAACCCCATCTCCAACTTTTGTTATCATCTTGAGTTGCATTTTTACTGGAGTTGCAGGATATTACGGTTTTAATTCCATCTACATTTCACGCTGCCTCGGCAAGGCCACCAGCATAATCAAGGATGAGTCTCAGCCCAGATAGTTTCTTCCCAGCTGTTATCAGGCAACTGAACCATCCTATCTTGCTATTGAAGGAGTGCAGCGTAGGTTCACCAGGTTAATTCCCGGGATGGTGGGACTGACATATGATGAAATAATGGGTCGACTGGGCTTGTATTCACTGGAATTTAGAAGGATGAGAGGAGATCTTATAGAAACATATAAAATTCTTAAGGGATTGCACAGGCTAGATGCAGGAAAAATGTTCCCCATGTTGGGGGTGTCCAGAACCAGGGGTCACAGCTTAAGAATAAGGGGTAGGCCATTTAGGACTGAGATGAGGAAAAAATTTTCACTCAGATAGTTGTGAATCTGTGGAATTCTGTCACAGAAGGCAGTGGAGGCCAATTCACTGGATGTTTTCAAGAGAGAGTTAGATTTAGCTCTAAGGGCTAAAGGAATCAAGGAATATCGGGAAAAAGCAGGAACGGGTTACTGATTTTAAATGATCAGCCATGATCATACTGAATGGCGGTGCTGGCTCGAAGGGCTGAATGGCCTACTCCTGCACCTATTGTATATGTTTCTATCTTCATCACCAACTAGAGTGCGGTCCTGTGCTACCATGTACCTCATTGGAGACCCTCAGACTATCTTTAATCAGACTTTACTGGACATTATCTTGCACTAAACGCTATTCCCTTTATTCTGTATCTTACACTGTGGATGGCTTCATTGTAATCATGTAAAATCTCTTCGCTGACTGGACAGCATGCAACAAAAAAGCTTTTCATTGTTCCTTGGTACACGTGGCTATAATAAACTAAACTAAACCAAACTGATCCATTTAATCCATTTGCTGAATTAATTGCAAATTTTCTCATTCATTGATATAGCGCATAAGGTGTTATTGCAGATTTAAATAGCAATTTGGATAAATAAACATACAATGCACATATTCAATACAATTAGTCTCCCAACATTTATCTCTAATAATTCATTGGCTAGTCATTGGTGAAAATGACCTTGGCACACATATGCAATTATTTGCATCAGTATACAATTGCATACCATTCTTCCATAATTTTAAATCTGCAAATTAAAGTTTGGAGTAGGGCAAAAAGGAGCATGATGAGATAAAAATGTTTTTTTTCAACTTTTCAGTTCATGTTGCTCAATGGATCTTCACCACAGTTACAATACCGCAAGCTCTCCAAAGCTGGTTTGAATCAATGTTTAACAACATAATCACTGTAGTCGTATATATTTGCTTTTCAGTAAAATTCATGAACTGTTGCAATGTAATTGCTACCCAAACAATGAGGTATTTGTTAATACTGGAGTGTGTAACAGTGTCTGAACAGTTACACAAACCCTTCAAAATTAACTGAGTGCATCATTAACAAAACATTTTATGCAAAGGATAAAGAAATATTAGATGCAAGATTAAAAGGCAACAGGTTTGCCACTAATATTTCAATAAATCTGCAATAATTAGTTGCCACCAACTCCCACTGATATATATTATGAGCTGAAGAAGCCACAGAACAAATACACAAATTTGCCAGCAGTCTATTCAAAATAATATATACGTCTATGCCATAACTGAGTGTGTCAAAAAGAATTAGCTCACCAGGGTTTAAAACATAGTTAATATTCGGCATGAGCAAGAAAAGACTTAACACTAACTTAAATTCTTATCTGCTAGTACATCGATATCCTACATTTCTAATAGGGGGTAAAAAAAGGAGAAAACACCTATCTCTGTATCACACTTCCCACCTTAATACCAAAATGTTTTTCAGCCAACTAAACAACAATTTTGATGTGGGGAAACACAGCAATCAATTTCTGCCCGACTAGGCCATATAAGTAGAAATGAAATGGATGACCAAATAATCGTTTTTATTGCTAGCTGAGAAATAAATGCTGATCAGGATATGAAATCTCCATCGTTCCTCTCTGAACATGGCAGAGAACTTTTTATAGAGAGTTAATATCGCCTGTCCAACCGCGATTTTTTCGGCGACTGCTGGCGTCATTGACTGACGTATCAGGGTCGCCGAAAGATTTTGAACATTTCAAAATCCAGCGGCGACAAAAAAAATTGTTGCGACACTTGAGGAAACACCACGCGTCAATACGCCTTCATGCCGCGTCACGCTGCAACTTTTACGGTGACCTGATATTTCAGTCAATGATGCTGACAGTCGCCAAAAAAAATAGCCAAGTGGGACAGGCCCTTTAATCCAAAATCAATCATTTGTACTCACAACAAACCGGGGGGGAAAGGACACAAGGTATATGGATCCACATAAATCCCTTTTTAAATGGTTGGGTTCAGATGTTTTGAGGTCAACAAGGGAAGGAGAAGAGCAAGAGAACCAGTCAACTAAAAGATTTAATTTTGCATATTTCACTTAATATTACAATTTCCAATCAAAACTAAGTTTTATGCAAGAAGATTATTTTGCAATACACATGGCAAACATAACAACTCTTGCAATGCAGCACTAAAATTACTGGACCACCAGCCAATATCCTGGAACATTGTTCCAGAGACACGTTTGAACCCCACCATGACATCTGGAGAAATTAAATTCAAATAATTAAAGAAAAAACAATTATGGCAACTACAGGATTGTTCTTAAATAAATGGTTCAGTAAAGCTCTTCAGGGAAGGAAATCTGCCCTCCTTATCAATATGGCCTTTGAGACTCCAAATCCACCAATATAATGAACTTTTTATTGCCTCAGCTTCGGGGCAATTGAGGATGAGCATCAAATGCTGGCATTGTCAGCAACATCTACTTCCCAAGAGAAAATGTAAAACATTTTTTGTAAAGATATAAAACTTATTGTTATACCCCAAATTAATAACTAATTGATATACATGTTTCTCTTGACAGAATCAATTACACAAGAAAATACAACGCAAGCCGTTTCAGCAAAATCAGCAAAGTTTTGTGGTGATTTTAACAGTTCTCCCTGGGAACCTTGGCCTTTTGTCTCATATCACCATGCTGATGAAGATTACAGCTCTCTGTCTGGACCTGGAATACAGAGTTTCCTCATTTTCCTTTTTGAAAACATTACAGAAACTAACAAATATTCAGACAGAACACGTCATGGTCTCTTAAAAATCAGCTTTTCTTGGCTAGTGAGCACTCTTGCAACCGTTTACTAAATTGAAGAGTTACAACATCTCATAAAAACCATACTGATCAAACTTTATAACAAATTAAGAGTAAATAAAGACACCAGAATTTAATCCAAATTCTATAATGCTGTATCCATTTTTATTCTGATCTAGTGAATAACTGCACTTTTCTCCTTTATTGTAGGTTGAATCATTCACAAGCACATCAGATTTGCTGATTCACAGCTACTTGTTACAATGAAGATTTTCCACACCTCCATACCATTGCAATAAGTTAATGTAATTGAGTTCCAGTTATATTTTACAGCTTTGTCTGATTGTTCCCTTGCCCGAGTCAGAAGGTTCAGGGCTCGTCCTACTTCAGTGACTTTTGCATAAAAACATAGCTGACACTCCATGTATAGTGCTAAGAGAGCCACCTCTCACCTAATATGGACATGATCACCCACAGTGTGCCAATACAGCATTCGGCTAGCTGACAAAAAGCATGCGTGCAAATCAAGAACACAAATTAGACACATAACACATGGTCTACTGTGCAGCAGAGATCCATGTCCTCTGAAATACTTCTGAGAATTGATCTATTTCTAGCAAGCATCTCAAGGCATTGGGGAGATACTACCACCACAAAATACTCCAGAGCCACCAGCAGGATAAGCAAACCAACATTAGAATCCTCTCCCAGAACAACCCCCAAGCATTGATGCTCTAATTACTGTCAGTCAGCTCCAATGGTCAGGCCATGTCCGATCTATATCCAATACCAGACTCCCAAAATAGCCATACTATCACGAGCACTGTTATGGGAAGAACTAACCAAGTGCACAGCGGAAAAAAAAGAATTATAATCTTGAAAAATAGCGCTTACATCCAAGGTGGCTTTGTAAATCTCGATAAAACATTATGGTCTAATAGCAAGTGACATGAAAAATCATAGGCCAAAGCTTACTGACCCGAGCCTGGTACTCATGGTTTCCCAACACATTCAATTACTGTCTGAAGAAGACCCGAAACGTCACCCCGAGATGTTGCCTGCCCCACTGAGTTACACTGAGTTACTCCAACGTTGTGTGTCTATCTTCGGTTTAAACCAGCATTTGCAGTTCCTTTCTACACACTCAATTAATTGGTATCAATGCAAAGGGCTTAACTCAAAATCACTCCAATATCATGGGCTGACTGCCATAAGACCTCCAAGTAAAGGGCCTGTCTCACTTACGTGTCCTTGGCACGCATATTACGCGACCTCATGGTCGCTTTGAGCTGCGACGGTCGCGCGCGATTTCATGCGTACACACAACCGTCTGGAGCGCGTGACGTCATTTGAAGATGGACACAAAGCTGAAGTAACTCAGTGGGTCCGGCAGCATCTCTGGAGAGAAGCAATGGATGATGTTTCGTGTCGAGACTCTTCTTCAGTCTGAAAAGGGTCTTGACCAGAAACGTCACCCAATGCTTCCCTTCATAGATGCTGCCGGTCCCGCTGAGTTACTCCTGCATTTTGTGTCTATCTTCAATTTTCTTGGCCCCGCTCTGGGAGTAGAAGTGGGGGCGGATCCAGACCGCAACGGCCGTGAGCCCCAGGCCGAGTTATGCGATCGTTTGCCTGCTTCTGCTGCTGTTGGAGCTGAGACGTTGCGTCGCGCCAGGGTCTTGGGCCTGTCCCACTTTGGCCGTCAGTTACGCGACAGGCTGTTGGCGCGCGAAGATTTTGTTCGCTACAAAAATTTCAGAGCCCCGCACGATATCGCGCACAACTACATACCCCTCCGCGCTTCTCAGTGGGACCGGCCCCGCGCGGCCAGACAATGCCCGTGCGCCTCAACGAGACACGGGGTCATGTAATTTGCGAGCCAAGGACACGTAAGTGGGACAGGCCCTTAAGAAATTAGGAAAATCCACATCCGAAACACCATTGAAAGCTTTGACAGCTGGCAAACACCATGCCCAGCTTTGCCAGTTTTAAAAGCTGAGGAATTTTTTATATCTTTCATATGTCTTTGGCATTCAGAAAAACTTAAAAACTAAAGTAATTGATTTTAAAAATATGAAAATTACTTAAAAATAACGAGAACCAAAGACCAGACACAACTCCATCAAAATGTTTAAATTTGCAGATTATAAGGGGAAGCAAGAGATCCATGAACCATTCTTCATCGATGCAACAGTGCTGGAATGAGTGATGCAATCACAAAGAAATCTCATTAACCATCACTACTTACTTAGAAGATTGTGGAGATTCCATATGTCGATGAATACTCTTATGAATGTCTACAGGTCTATGGTCGAAACAATATTAACCAGTTGCATCATGACCTGGTTCGGCAACTCTACCACACAGAACGAAGGAGATTTCAGAGAGTGATAATGCCCGGTCCATCACATGTACTGACCTCCCCACCATCGAAGGAATCTACAGGTGGTCTTGCCTCAAAAAGACAGATATCATCAAAGACATACATCACCCAGGCTACGCTCTCATTTCTCCACTACCAACAAGAAGATACAGTAGCCCAAAAACCATGAGCATCAGGTTCAAGAACAACTTGTCAGCAGCCTTCAGGCTCCAGAAAACTACACAAACTAACCTCACAAACTATGGTCTTATATGGACTGTGTTTGTTGGCATGACAAACTTTAGTTTTTGCACTAGTTATGTTTACCATAATATTAATTGACTGTACTTTTTAATATTGGATATTATTTGTGTGTTGTAGCATTTATAGGCCTGTTAAGCTGCTACTGGTAAGAATTTCAATGTTCTGTTGTTAGTGCATATGATAATTCAACACTCTTGACTTTCTTGATTCTTGAGATGGAACTCCCATTAGCTCAGTTTCTGCTTTTGATTGTTCTGCTTTGCTTCAATTCAAATGGTTAAATACCGACAGTTCCATTCAGAATTATTAGTGTTTACTAAACCAAAGTCTGACCTATAAAATTGTGCCTCTCCATCGGTTATTTTCTGTAATGAATGCACCGAGAACGTGTTTGTTTAGTTAAGAATTGAATGTGTTCTAAGTTTATGTGTCTATTTAGTTGTTAGAGATGTGTCTTCATACACCTCTCAACAATTTATCCCCTTCCCTCCCTTAAATGCATTACTTTCATTAAACATCCAGTAACATATAGTCTCTCAAACGTATACCAGATTGATTCCTGGAACAATGGGTTTGCCATAAAGGAGAGATTAACACATTAGACAAGTACTCTCCAGTTTAGATGAACAAGAGATACAAAATTCTTAAGGGGCTTAGTAGGTAGATGCAAAGTTGATGCATTCTGGCTTGGGTGCCTAGAACCAAGGGACAGGCATTCAGGACAGAGATGACAGAACAGTTTAACCCAGAATTACTCAAGAGGGCCTAGTTACTGAGAACACTCAAGACAGAGATCGAGAAATTTTACATATTGGAAGAATCCAAGGATGTGAATCAGCACAGGAACATGTAACTGAGGTAAAAAAAAAACTGAATAGCAGACCAGGCACAAAGGGCAGAATGGCATATTTCTATTTCTTATATTCTAGTACAGGTGCACAACCTTTTATCCGAAAGCCTTGGGACCAGACACTTTTCGTAATTCGGAATTTGTCGGCCTTCGGAATGGAAATTTTTTAGCGTAGATTTTAATGGCTGGCTCAGTGGTAGAGTGCTCGGCTCATATCCGCAAGGTCGCGAGTTTGCGCCTCAATCCCGGCAGTTCCTCGGTCGCGAGTTTGAGTCTTCAATGTAGTTTTTTCTTGCAGAATAAATGTCTGTATGAAATGCAGTATGTTGAATGAATTCCTGAATTTGTAAATGTGACTGCAGCATTGAATCACCTCTCGCACTCATGTCACCCTAGCGGGACTAAGGCGACATTTTCACACTCTTATATCCGTGTGCAGCAGAAGCGACGTGCGTTTGGCGCCAAACGTGAGCTTTGGCGTGCCATGTTTAGCGCCAAACGTGAGCTTTGGTGAGCTTTGGTGTGCAGACGACATCCTGGAAAAAATGTCCGGTTTCTTCCAGGTAGGCGATATACCCTCCCGGGCAATATACCCTCCACTTCTCTTTTATGAAGGGGATTTAGTTCCCCTTTCTTCCAGGACCGACTGGAGGTTCCGCTGTCACCTCTGCAGGCCGCCCTCGGTGAACGTCCTGTCTCCCTGTCCCTGGGATAGTAGGGGGCGATCAAACAGCACAATACCCCCCTCCCCCTCCAACTCCAGAGGAATCCGCTCCCCGATGGGCCGCTACGGCGACAAGTGGCAGTTCGCCCACAGCCCGAGCTGCGCGACCCCAAGAACAAGACGTCCCTTGCACACCATCAGCTTCTGCCCATACGGGGAGCGTGATCCTCTGGAGCTGGAGCGGGGCTGGGCTGGAGTTGCTGATCTGGGATCTCCGTGCTTGCAGTGGGCCTGGGGGTCGGTGTCCCGATGAGGGGGCACAGCTCGGGCTGTGGGCGAACTGCCACTTGTCGCCGTAGCGGCCCATCGGGGAGCGGCTTCTGGTGGTCCTGACGTCTCCGGCCAGTTTGCAGTTTTCCTCTGGAGTTGGAACGGGGCTGGGCTGCTGCTGGCTGTGGGTCTCTGGGATCTCCGTGCTTGCAGTGGGCCTGGGGGTCGGTGTCCCGTTGGTCCTGACGTCTCCGGTGACTGGCACTGACCTGCTGGCATCGCCGACATGAAGACAGTGCAAAGCCCCCGCGCCGGTGCAATGGGCGGGGAGCTGGAGAGGGGAGGGAAGGGGTCACACACATGGCCGGGAAGCAGAGGGGTGTAGGTGGGGTGAAACTGAAGGGAGCGACAATCTGCTGCTGCCTGCCCGCTGAGTTAAAAAGTTCCCACGCAAGATTCACGATGCACTGTGTATCGTGAGTCTACCGTGGGAACTTTTTAACTCAGCGGGCAGGCAGCAGCATATTGTCAATTATTAACCCTCCCGCGCAATATACCCTCACCTTCTCTTTTATGAATGGGGATTTAGTTCCCCTTTCTTCGAGGACCGACCGGAGGTTCCGCTGTCACCTCTGTGGGCCGCCCTCGGTGAACGTTTTCAAGGACCTTTCTCAAGGACCGAAAAAATGTCCGCTATTCGGAGGTTTTCGTTATTTGGATCTTCGGATAAAAGGTTGTGCACCTGTATTCACAGAGCAATTAATTATATATGACACACACATCAAATACTACTGGAGGAGTACCACAGCTAAATCTGTCTCTGCAACCAATGCTTTTATCTGCAACAATTAAATTGCTACCAAAAGCAGTAGTTCAGTTTAGCCTTCCAAGTACCAAAAACCAGAGCCAAATGGAGAACCAGCCCTGTTATCAAACACAAGGGGTTTCCATTTACTGCTAATTAGCACGTCATTTGAAATATAACTGCAGTTTGTCAGTAAATCCGATGCAGCAAAGGCCAATGATAGAACTTAAAACTTTGCTGAAACTTGTAGTTTAGACAATTTTTGAATTCAGATTATTGTTTGCTTTTCAACACATTTGATCATATTTTACTTTATAATCATCTTCCCACAGATGTGAATTTTACAGCTAAAATGTCAGATTAATTGAGCAAGTGACTGCTATAAACCATAGTTCAATGACACGAATACAGTCACAAATGCCTTATGAAACAATTGTCTCGTGCACAATCTTAAACCAACTGATATCAGTTGCTTTTACAAAGTTAACTCTCATAAAAAATGTATAATTATTTTTGCAGATGGCAAATTACATAAATTTTAGCCTCACACATTTATTAGAGGCGAATCAGATTATAAAATATTATAGATAAGTAAATATACTTTAGAAAAAATATTGCTTCATTTTCATTTTCCTAAACAACCTGAAAAAAATAATATCAAACCAATCAAAAAGAAGATGGAAAATAGAAGTGAAAATTTACATTGAAATTCCATTACAAATTTTTTTTTCAAAATCTGGAATAAACAACACAGCTCATCTAGCATATTATGTTATGCGTAGGTTTTTGGTATTGTCTGTCAAAGCAGAACTATATCCTCTATCTGTAATTTATACCTGCAATTCCTAAATAGCTGCATACATGGATCCTGTAAAATCCCCCTTAAACAAATACTTATTCCATTCTATTTGAATTACCAACTCTGTGTACATATTTGATCAACCAGACACAACATATATGCTAAAATATTAAATTTTAATAGGTTATCAGCTAGAGAAGCTCTGCGAAGAGGGAAAAAAGCATAACTTTTAACTTGCTTACCGCACTCTACCGGGAGAATCACTGGTACATGACGGCAAAGACTTTGAATCATCGTCTTCACTTGTGCTCTGATGAATTCTACCATTTTGCTGGAATTCTGCAGAATAAATATCAATAAATTAAAATATCAAGCAGACACAATAGGCAGTTGATCATAATGTTGGCAAAGAGTATGTCTTCTCAGTACAAAGCCACACCTTGGAATAAAGTAAAACCTCCAACTGGCTTAGGACTGATTCAGATGAATATAGTTCAATTCATGCAAACGTTTTCAACTTTTTAAACCATTAAAACCTGCCTGGATGCAAACAAAAATCAGACTCTTTTGCCTCAGTGCAAACTGTACCCAAGACCACACTAACTTATACTCTCGGGGGGACTGCATAAAAACATACCAGTTCAGTGTAAAGTTTACTCATAATCTACTGAACAAGCATACACACCAGGTTTACTACATCAAACATCATTGATGGAGCCCTTAAATATAACTACTGTTTAATTTGTTATGGGGTTGACAAATTTCACAAGTCACCACAGGCAAAGCAAGGAGTTAAATGTAATTAAAGACATTTTCCGTTGGAAAAGTTTCTCATGCTACGTTGGTGTCCTAATGGTATATTTAAAAAATTCACATTTATTTTTCAATTCATAAAGTATTAATCTAAATAAACTAATGCTACTACCAACTATTTCAATACTTTACGAATTATACAACTCAAGAACACAGTGCAATAAAGACATGAAAATTTAAAATAACTTTGTTTCATATAAAATATTCATGGCAATATTTTTTACTTGTGAACAATTAGAAAAAAATAAATCCCACCCCCGACTTGAATTATTTTTGAAGTACAACTTAATTGCTGAGTACACATACTTTCAATAATAACTAATAACATATTACTTTAAAAAAAATCCATGATTTGCCTTTTGTGAGAATATATTTTCTTAATATCCGCACCTAATGGAGAGGTTCCAGTTACCAATACATTCACAGTTCTGAGTACATAATGACTTAGATAAAATAATATAAATACTTGCGATGCCAGTATTTTGGCTAATCTTGGAAATCAACTTCAAACTATATTCATTAAATGGCTCTAGGTTCCCATCAGTGAAAAACATGTTTATGCTCCACCACAGGAGAGCAAGCTGAGAATGACAGAATGAAGTCACCTTAATTCCAGTTTTTCACTTATTTCTTCCAAAATAAAACTAAAATATACTAGGATGTAAATCTTGGCAAATAAATTCTTTATATTTCTTCACAAAATAGGCTGCTACTGCCAACAGTTTTGGAAACAAGGATTGCATGATTGTGCTTTATAAGAAACCTGGAGGCAGTTTTCTCTGGTTCCGTCACTGTCTCTCAACACAAGAAAATTCTCCCAACAAAGGAGTACTGCTCTTCCTCTACAATACAAGTTCGTTCGGAGAGACAATTATTTTTTTAGAAGAATCCAAAATTTATTTTCTCTAGATATTGGAAATGTTCTTCAAAGGAACTGCAGAAACATAACAATTCATTTGCTGGAAGTCTGAAATAAAAGTGGAAAATGCTGAAAATGCTTGATATACAGTATCAGTGAAGAAAGAAAAAGATTATCTTTTAGATCAATAACCTATCATAGGGTTTTGATGCTCACTCTATGATTTTTGGAAGCTTCAAACAAATATTATGTACTATGTATTCAGCATAAGCATGTAGAAACTGCTTATTTCTGTGTTTTTAATCTCTGAACCCCTAATGAATGAAAACACAGCATTGTTTAATCACAACTAACATTTATGTACTGTATATCTTTCCAAATTTTAACTCATTTTCCTGCCTGTGGTTTTTGATATAATTTTACTAAATAAAAATTGACTATCATGAGCTCAGACAAATCTGAAAAACTTAATTTTATTTTAATTTAGTTTAGAGATACAGCGCGGACCAGAGAACCCTGCACATTAACACGATCCAACACACACTAGGGACAATTAACACTTACACCAAGCCAATTAACCTACATACCTGTACATCATAATTTGGGGTCCAATGTTTTTCTCAGACTTCATGTTAGAATCTTACTGTGTCACTAAACTGTGACGAAAAGAAATAAACTAAAACTGACAAAAATTTATCAACTTCAAAATGTTGCCTTTTTTATGATAATTGTCAATAAACATTAAAAAAAAATAGAACTTTCACATCTTACCAAACATATATGCTCTCATATGGCTTAACATTTGCACGTCTGGAAGTTTATAAGTTCTAGGAGCAGAATTAGGCTATTCGGCCCATCAAATCTACTGTCATTTAATTGTGGCAGATCTATCTTTCCCTCTCAACCCTATTCTCCTTCCTTCACCCCATAACCCCTGACACCCTATCTAATCAAGAATCTGCAATTTCCGACTTTAAAATGTCCATTTACTTGACCTCCATAATCGTATATGGCAATGAATTCCACAGATTCTCCAACCTCTGACTAAAAAAAATCCTCCTTATCTTTCTAAAGGTACGTCGTTTTTTTCTGGGGCTATGACCTCTACTTCTAGACTCTGCCACTAATGGAAATATCCTCTCCACATTCACTCTATCCAGGCCCTTCACTCTTTGGTAAGTTCCAAGGGGTCACCCCTCATCCTTCTACTCCAGCGATTACAGATCCAGTGCCTTCAAACGCTCATCATATGTTAACCCAAATATTCCAGGGATCATTCTCGTAAACCTCCTCTGGACCCTCTCCCATGCCAGCACATCCTTTCTCAGATATGGGGCCCAAAGCTGCCCACAATACTCCAAATGCGGTCGGACCAGATCCTTATAAAGTCTCAGCATCACATCCCTGAGTTTGTATTGTAGCCCTCTCGAAATAAATGCGAGCATTGCATTCACCTTCCATACTACCACTTCTTACTACTAACTTGCAAATTAACTTCTTGGGAATCCTGCACCAGCACTCCGAAGTCCCTTTGCACCTCTGATTTCTGAATTCTCTCCCCATTTAGAAAATAGTCTACGGCTGTATTCCTACTACCAAAATGCATGATTCCACACTTTGCAACGCTGTATTTCATCTGCCATTTCTCAGCCCACTCTCCCAACCTGTCCAAATCCTTCTGCAGAGCCCCTGCTTTCCCTACACTCCACCTATCTTTGTATCATCTGCAAACTTGGCCACAAAGTCTTCAATTCCCTTATCCAAATAATTGATATACAACATGAAGAGTAGTGGCCCCAGCACCGACCCATGCTGAACATCGCTAGTCACTGACAGCCAACCAGAAAAAGCCCCCTTTATTGACACTCTTTGCCTTCCGCCATCCAGTCAACCTGCTTGTATCTTTCCTCTGATGCAATAGGCTCGCATCTTCTTTAGCAGCCTCACATATGGCATCTTATCAAAGGACTTTTACAAATCCAGGTAAACCACATCCACTGACTCTCCTTTGCCTATCCTGCTATTTACTTCCTCAAAGAATTCTAACAGGTTCGTCAGGCAAGATCTCCCTTTCACAAACCCATGCTGATTTCAGCCTATTTTATCGTTTGCTTCTGAGTGCTCGGAAACCTCGTCTTTTATCATGGACTCTAAAATCATACCAACCTCTGAAGTCAGCTTAACCGGCCTATAGTTTCCACTCTTCTGTCTCTCTCCTTTCTTGCACAGCTGAGTAATATTCCAATCATCTGGAACTACCTCTGACTCTAGTGATTCTGGAAAGATCACAATTAATGCCTCCACAATCTCTTTCAGAACCCTGGAGTGTAGTCCATCTGGTCCAGGTGATTTATCCACCGTCAGACATTTCAGTTTCCCAAGCACCTTCTCTTTGGTGATAGTCACTCCACTAACTTCCACTCCATAACTCTCTTGAATTTCACCTCATACTCCTGTTAGCATCTTTCTTCCTTTTTGGAAATAAAAGATCATGCATCTTCCGAATTGATCGCAGAAATTCCTGCCATTGCTGTTCCACCCTCATTCCTGTTGGGGCCCCTTTCCAATCTACTTTAGCAAGCTCCTCCCTCATGCCTCTGTAGTCACCTTTGCTCAACAGACATTTCCAATTTAATTTTCTCCCTCTCAAATTGCAGGTTGAATTTTATCATATTATGGTCACTACCTTCTAGTGGTTCCTTTACCTTTAGCTCTGTAATCAAATCCGTTCATTACACAATAGGGGAGAAGGTTATCAGACCTTGGTACACTTTTCAAATCAACGTGACAATGAATTTGATGATGGCCACCTGCAGATCTTTAAACTCCTTTAAGAACACATATTCCCTATTTTGTTGCCATACTCATCAAAATGTGTTGGACATGGTGTTGGAAAGATCAATCATGATTGGGATTCAAACTGCAAATTCATGTTGACGAGCCTCTGCTCCAACTTTATTGTTTAGTAACCTATAATTTATATTCATCATCTAAGTTAATCATTCATATAGCCACATAGATTCAAAAGTACAGCATACATTATATGATGTATGCTTTCCAAATGAAATCAGTTTTTGTGTAGTCAAGTAATTGCTTACTGATCATACTTCGGTGCATTCTCCATGATGAGCTGTAATGTCTAGATGAAGGATATTTATGGCATTTTTCCACTTATTATCTTTGATCTCAGAGGACAGTAAAACTACCATCTTTCCAGAGCTATATATTGCGAAAAACATCCATAACAAAAAGTGACAATTTTGGTCTCAGCCCTAATCAGGCTCCCGAGTGCAGTAAAACTATGTGTGCCAGACCACTTCCAGCACATCACCTTTAGTGCCATGGAATCTGGGATGTAAGTTACCTAATATTCAGAGAACACCAAAGATAGAGTAAAGAAAACACAAAGTGCTGGGTAAAGAGCCTGTCCCACTTTCACGACCTAATTCACGACCTTTTTTACTCGTGGACATTTTTCATCATGCTAGAAAAACGCCCCGACCTACTTGATGCCACGAGTACCTACGACTAGCATCACGGCCTGCTACGACCTACCTACGACATCGTGATGACCATGCTGCGAGTATGAGTCAAGGGCAAACTCGGCAGAGGTCGTGAATTAGGTCGTGGAAGTGGGACAGGCCCTTAAGACAGCATCTGTGAGGAAATGTATAAATGACATTCTGGTTCAGCATCCTTCTTCAGTGATTGTGGTGGGGGGGTAGAAAGCTGAAAAAGAGTAAGTGACCAAACAGCCTTGCTTTTCAAGCACAGGTCAGTACAACAGTTATCTTGGAATGGTATTATTATAACGTCAGAGACAGATCCACCCTTTAGCTCGATGCCGACCATCGAGCCTCCATTTTATTATTTTATTTTATTTTTAATTTATAGTGGTCAATTCACCTACTAGTCTGTGTGTTTGGAATAAGGGAGGAAACCAGAGCATCTAGGGGATACCCATGTGGTCACTTCACACACAGTGCTTCGGAGTTCAGGATAAAGCCCCAGCTCTCTGAAGCTGTGTGGCTGCAGTTCTGCTGGTTGTGCCACCAAGCTACACTTGCTGTTCTGTTTACAATGTTCTGGGTGGATGCCTTCAGGGAATACATAAAAAATCAAAATATGTAGAAAAATGGACATTACATCTCACTTAATAAAGGTAAAAGAGCTACACTTGATATTGTGGGCTGACATTTCTTATGAATGGAGTGTTGAGACTTTCCCAAAGAAAGGAATAGCTACATGAATGAAATAATATACAGTTATCAAGGGTAACTCATCTTGGTTTTGTTGGGTGGCAATACAGACCACTCAAACATTCTGCTTGCCAAAATTCCAGTACTTTACAGCCATATCCGAGACTGTGGCTGAAGAACCAGATGTATGCTAATTTCCCAAACTTAGTAAGGCTTTTGACAAGGTCCTACATGGCAGGTTGGTCCGGAAGGGATCCAAGGTTTGCTGGCAATCGGTATGCAATATTAGCTTGATGATAGGAGGATGTTTTTCTGGCTTGAAATCTTTAATAAATGGTGCACTGAAGGGAATATATTTGGTCCCATGAGTAAGTGTGAAAACAATATGAAAATCGGTAGAATCGTAGATGGCAAATAAGGCTGCTTAAGGTTACGATGGACATAAATCAGTTGGAAAGTTAAATTCCTACTCTCATTCTTTCCCTCCAGAGATGCTGCCTGTCCCACTGAGTTACTCCAGCATTTTGTATCTACCTTAGAAAGTTAGATGGATCAGTGGTAGATGGAAATTAATCCAGACAGGCGTGAAGTCATGCACTTTGAGAAGTCAAATTCTGGCCGGAGTATTGACATACAATGGGTCCTTTGGATGAAAGTGCACAACATGCTGAAAGTGGCGACACAGGAAGGTAGGGTATTAAAAAAATCATTTTTTATGCTTGCCTCCAGTGGTCGACACATTGAGTATAAGAGTTGGGATATCATGTTTCAGTTGGACTAAATGTTGGTTGGAGCATATTTGGAGTCTTGCGTATAATTCTGGTTACCAGTCTGGTTTCAGGAAGGGTATGGTGGCAATAGAGAGAGTGTGGTAGAGATTCACCAGTATATTGAGTGGATTGGAGGGCTGTAATAATAAGAGATTGGACAGGCTTGGTTTATTCTCACTGGAATGGAGGAAGCTGAATGGTGAGTTTCAGAGGTTTATAAATTTAAGATGAGTAGAGATAGGGTCAAGAGTCAGAGTCTTCTGCCCAAGGCAGGGGAATCTAAAACTAGAGGGCACAGATGGGGGGAAATTTAAAGGAGATCTTAAAATATATGGTAAAAGACAGGACAGGTTCACGTTAAAGTTCTAAATTTGAGCAAGGATAGTTTTGATGACATGAGCATTTTTAGAGTAAAAGGGTAACTAGGGGGAGAATAGATTAATGATGTCCTCTATGTGTGGAGCCACAGTAGATGGACAACGTCTTAACTGAGCATGTCTTGTCTAAAATATCATGTCTTGTGTCATGGAAGCTAAGGAATTCAGGGCGGAAATAGTGATGTCCTGAAACGTATCTACATCACAAAAGAGGAGGTGCTGGCAGTCATAAAACGTGTAAAGGAGGATAAATCACTGGAGGCTGACAAGTGTATCCTCAGACGTTGTGGGATCCTAGGGAAGAAATTACTGGGGGCTTGACAGATATATATTTGTACTATTGTTAGCCATGGGTGAAATAGCTAATGGACTGGGGGTAGCTAATGTTGTCGACAAACCAAGGTCGATGAGCGTAGCCACAGTGGTGAGAAAGTTACTGGATGACATTCTGAGAGACAGGATCTACCTGCAGTTGTAAAGATAAGGACTTATCAGGGATCGTCGGCATGGCTTTGTGTGTGGAAATCGTGTTACACCAATTTGATTTTTTTTCCCGACCTAATCAATAAGCTTGATGAGGGCTGGACAGTAGACCTTGTGCACACGGATTTCAGTAAGGCCTTTGACAAGGTCTTGCATGATAAGCTGCAGCTGAATTTTAGATCACATGGGATCCACGATGAATTGGATAAATAAGTTGGCTTGGTGATAGGTGGCAGAGGATAGAACTGTATAGTAGGGAGTAGTGCTAGGTCCATTGTGTTCTTGGTTCTTGGTTCTTGGGTCCTCCAAAATATTCCAACTGGAATTTAAACTGGTGGTGGTGAAGGGAGGGATTAAGCCAGAAAGGGTATAAAGAACACACACTATAGAATTTAACATAAAACATCCCCACACAGCAGAATCAAAGTTTCCCACTGTGTGGGAAGGCACCAAAGTCAGTCTCTTCCTCCACTGTTCCTCGTGGTCAGGGCCTCCCCAAGCCCTCCGCAGTTGCAGCCACGGGCGGCCCGATGTCCAGGACCGCTCGCCGGGGTGATACAAGTCCGACGTCGGGGCTGCGGGACGTCCTCAGCGGCGTGGACACCAGAGTCGGCCCCCTCCTACCGGAGTCGGCGGCTTCCAAAGTCCGCAGGCCGCGCCGGGTGGAGACTGCTGCTGTAGACCCTCTGCAAGGCGCCCCAGGACTCCACGATGTTGTTCAGCGCTGCCCGCGTTGGAAGCTCTCCGCACCAGAGCTCCACGATGTTGGAGCAGCGGCCCAACACTCCGGAGCTCCAAACGGCGACCCAGGTAGGCATCGCCCGCTCCGCGGTGACTCCAGCGCTGCGCCGTCGCTGTAGCAGCCCTCGTCCGGTTCCCGGTCCCAGGCAGGAAAGGCCGCTCCGATCCAGCTGGTAGGCCGCGAGGTGGGGGGGCGAGGACGCGACTCGGAGAAATAGTCGCGTCCCCGCCAGGAAGAGACTGGGAAACGTTTTCCCCCTTGCCCTGCCCCCCTCCCCCACATAGAAAAGTTAAAGTTTCCCCCAACACAAAACTTTAGACTAACTAAAAAAAAATTTAAAGATTGAAATAACAGACAGGCTGTAGGTAGAGGCTGCTGCAGTGCAGCGCCCCCATGTTCATCACCTATATCAATGAGATGGATAAAAATATAGGTGGCATGATTAGTAAGTTGGTGAATTACACCAAAATTGGTGGAACAGTGGACAGTGAAGAAGGTTATTTAAGATTACAACTGGATCTAGAGCAACAGAGAAAGTGGGCCAAAGAATGGCAGATGGAATTTAACTTGGACAAGTGAGAAGCATTGCATCTTGGTAAGCTAAACCAGTGTAGGACTTAAACAGTAAATGGCGGGGCCTTGGTGAGTGTTGTTGAACAGAGACACCTATGGGTACAAGTATGTAGTTCCCTGAAGATGGCAAAGGATCTTGGTGGGCATGATGGTGACAAAGTGGTTGATGCACTTGCCGTTGCTGGTCAGGACATTGATTCCAAGAGTTGGGATGCTATGTTACAACGTACAGCGGATTGGTTAGACCATGTTTGTGGTATTGTATGCAATTCTGGATGACGAGCTATAGAAAAGATGTCATTAAGCTGGAAAGGATTTAGAAAAAGATTCACAAGCCTGTTGATAGAACTGGAGGGTTTGAGTTCTATGAAGACTGCAAAGGTTGGGATAATCCTTCAGTGTTGGAGGAGGCCTCCTTGGGGAGGCCCTGAGTGGTGACCTTATATAGCTATATAAAATCATGAGGGGCAAAGATATGGTCCCAGTCTTTTCCACAGGGTAAGGAAGTCTAAAATTAAAGGGCAAAACTTGAAGTTGAAGGAAAACAATTCAATAGGGACCTGAGGGCCAACTTTTTCACACACTGGGTACTGGATATGTACCAGGTGGAACAACCTGCCAGATGTAGTAGTGGAAGCAGGTAGATATACAAAGTTTAAAAAGCATTTACATGTACATGGATAGGAAAAAAAGTTCCAAAATAGGTTTGAGGCAAGTAAAAGCATGGCCTCAAAAAGTATGGTGAAAGATTGTGGAGGATAGTGCACGTTCTAATATATTATTCAGTTTAGGAGGATATTCATAACTGGAAGTATGTTGGAGAATGATATAACAAATGTATTTAAATATCAAGATGAGAAATTGTCATTAAACTATAAGGCTAGGACAGGAACCAATACATGCTTGCAAGGTCAAATATTATGAGTGGGAATAACTTGCTATGGTAATGGGAATCAGACAGCTCAGTTAAAATAAAGTGTAGGTTTCAGAGGATTGATGAACAACTGAGGGCCTCCAGTACTGGAGAGCATGTTAATGTTGCAAAACTTCTATTTAATGGAGAGCATGTTAATGTTGCGAAGCTTCTATTTGTGATGAAGAGGATACCAAGTTAAAAGCTCATGCTTGGCAGTGAATTGTATATAAACCAAATGATTTAGTCCAAAGCAGCAGCTAAGAAACTTGCCACAAACGTTATCAGCTTCACAATGGAAAGCAAAATAATAGTTGTGGTCTCCTAATGTGTTGAGAAAAGTATGTCTCATCCATTGCAAAGAAACAAAGTGATTTGCCAATCTGTATATATTCAAAATTCTAAAAATCAAAATAAGGAGTAAAGAGTGAATGGAATGTGGGCTATCACCTCAAAAGGATTAAAATCCCAATGTGAGAAAACTTTGCTTAAGTTGTATAGAGAACTAATCAGACCGTACAAAGAAAACTGCATTCAGTGCTAGCCAATAAACATCAGTAGAAATTACTTTGGAAGGGATACCGTGTATGTGTGAGTTTGGCCACTTCGGATTGAAATTGCTTTTTCCACCCAGAGGGTTATGTAAATATGAAACATGTTCTTTGGAAAAGTTAATGTGATTGGAATTTTTTAAATAAAGTTAGTTGGCTTTTTGTTAGCAGAAGTTAGCAAAGTTATCAAATGCAAGTAAATGGAGTTATGATCTAAATGAATAATAATAATAATAATAATAATGGATGGGATTTATATAGCGCCTTTCTAATACTCAAGGCGCTTTACATCGCATTATTAATTCACTCCTCAGTCACACTCGGTGGTGGTAAGCTACTTCTGTAGCCACAGCTGCCCTGGGGCAGACTGACGGAAGCGTGGCTGCCAATCTGCGCCTACGGCCCCTCCGACCACCACCAGTCACTCACACACATTCACACACATTCACACACAGGCAAACGTGGGTGAAGTGTCTTGCCCAAGGACACAACGACAGTATGCACTCCAAGCGGGATTCGAACCGGCTACCTTCCGGTTGCCAGCCGAACACTTAGCCCATTGTGCCATCTGTCGTCCCAATGATAGAAGCCCAGCAATCTGAATGGCCTATGCTAATTGAAATATCAGTTCTCCTTAAATGATTATAACTACAGAATTAAATAAATTATGCAGACTTTATAATGTTTCCTTTCAAGCATCCTTTTCTTTCGCTGTGAAATATATACTATACCCGCAACTTCCTGTTATAGAAACATAGAATATAAGATTATGTTGATTCATGATTTTTATTAAATCAACTACACAACCTGGCTTGAAACATTTATGCAAAAAAACCTACAGCAATCCTCCAAGCTTCAATTAAATGCTGGGCATAGGGATTTTTCATAATGTTCAAAACCTACTTAAGGTTTTCAATAATCGGACTTTTATTTAGAAAGCACTATCAATATAATTAAAGTCAGGATTTTGATACATGTTGACAAAATAACTAAACATAGACACAAAGCAATTCACAAAACCACCACCTCACTATCGTTTGTTGGTCATTTGAAGAAATGGGCCTTGAGCTCAGGCTCTCATTGAAACTTTTTCACAAAAAGTAAACATTTGGCACTTTCAACTTTATTAGTGTTTTTATCTGATAATGAAGTTAACTGAGGGAACAAAACATAAATTCTAGTTTTCTCCATTATTTATAATATGTACTTACTTTGATTTCAATAATTTTCTAATTTATAACTACCGCAATGTCCTCTTAATTCAACATCAACAACTTAGTAACTGTTGTTAAATACATTTATATTCCCAACTCAATGATATTGCTATTTTTGCTTTTTTTTTAGAGGAGGAAACATAGAATAACTCGCTATTCTAGCATTAATTGATGAAATATTGGTTGGAATCAAATTTGAGGAGCAATACATCAACAGCTTATTAATATAATGAAAACATTTCACATGGTCTGACTAATCACCATTCAAAGATATGTAATCATTGATATGTTATCAATAAAATTAAACTAACTGCATTTTGGAAAGCCTGGGGATAATCAAATGATATAACTTTTCATTTTGGTAAATATCTTGTGTGTATGATCCAAAGACAGCCTTCAATAATTTTTCTTCCAATTAATTAAAGCTGACTGCTAATAAATACTGTTGAAAAATTGATTGCAAATGGCAAATATTAAATCTTAATGTCATTAATAACTCCAGTTCTGCTTAGAGTCCAACAGATTAAAAGTTTTTGTTAACACATTTGAAAATAGGGAATATACTATAAAATATTAAAACTAAGATATTGATTTTCCAAATCTATTTGCTTTCAGTAAAGGTTATCAGCAAGTAAACTTTTTGTCAAAGTAGAGCCTCAAGTAGATTCAGTAAGTTTAATTTCATAACCATAGGAGGAAAAACGTACCAGTTTTAATACTACCTTTATAAAAAAACACATGTTCTCATTGAAGAGTTGCAAATCAATTAAGGCATTAAGTAATTTCTGATGTATGACCCATCACCCTCAATCCGAAAATCAAAATGAACCATGTGTGTGCGCAGTACTTACTTTCTGACATGATGGTGCCATTAGGCAAATTTCCCAAGTCAACATTAAGGCCATCCAGGCAAACAGTCAATTCACCGCTGCATACAACACTACTTTTGTTCCCCATTTGAAGGTTCAAATTCAGCTGAATATTCTCCACTGTGAGCAAGAAAAAAAGATTAATTGATTGAGTTTGGTGTTTCTCTAACATTTGTGAAGACAGAAACTACTGTTGCAGCTTCATGTCACCAAGTTTCAATACTCAAA
The DNA here is from genome assembly GCF_010909765.2 of Amblyraja radiata. NCBI lineage: Eukaryota > Metazoa > Chordata > Chondrichthyes > Rajiformes > Rajidae > Amblyraja > Amblyraja radiata. Next base: position 10,047,910 of record NC_045972.1, on the reverse strand, counting down.
GTCCATTTGCTGAAGTGCATCTGAATGCTAAGTGTTTTAAAGTTGGATATATAAAGACAGATTTTCCTAATGTTGAACACCATGATAAGAAATAATAGTAGAATTACTTTATTATTTATCCACACGATAACTTCATGACAAGCATTAACTCCAAGGATGGGCAGATGAACTTTAGAGTTGGCTGTGGTGTGGGCCAGTCACATCTAAAATCCCTCTCAGGAAGCATCTCGCTTTGCTTTATCTAATTCAGAGTTCCCCAGCCTTAAACAGTGACAATGTATTTATCTGACAGTGGCACCACAACTGAATACAACTCTGACCTTAGTATACAGTTGCACCAGGATGGGTTAGGATGGGACCCAACCAATATTTCCCACATCAGAAAAGCATTCTCATCTTCTCACCCAGCCAACTGAACTTTAGCCAATCAGATATTATTACAGTGAGAACACTGTTGCATTAAAAAACATGATTCATTTAATCAAAGGTAAAGTAAGATAAGTTGCTGTGTGATGCCCTACTGATTGCTGTCTAAGATTGCTACTGCAAAGCAATGACAGACTAGTGATGGGTGTTGATTCAAACTCAATTATTGTGTCCCCTTCATAACACACCCAGCCAACATAGTATCTTGATTTTGAAAAATGAAACTTTGTTGATGGCTCTAACTCAGTGTAAAGGACTGACAACTTTGACCTTGTGCAAATCACCACCAGAAAGTGAAGTGCAAAACATATGAGAAAAGTGGAGGATAGAGAGGGGTTAAAAAAGGGATTTTGCAAGTTATATGCACTGACGAAAGGAAATACTTCTCAACTATATATTTTTTCTTAGAATGCCAAATGCAATTTTTTTTCTAATTTCAACAGATTGTTCAATTAAACTATTAGAAAAGAAACACGCATCAAATTACATATTTAATACTATAATAGGCCATTTGGTCCAAAAGATCCATGCAAATATTGGCAGAAAATACGAAAAAAGAAAAGAAGGAATTTCATGAATTATCTACCTCACCTCCACCTTCACACAACATCCAAATATGAATTGATTAATTTAGTATACAGATACCTATCTTAACTAACTGAACATCCACAACACTTTATCAAAGAGCATACTGAATATTAATAACTCAGAAGATAAGATGTAATGTCGGGAGTTTGTCAAGGTCGTGGTAAGGTGCCAAAAAAATTGTTAACTTAGTTACAATGGACACTCCACTGACACTCAATGGAATGGCGCTACAGAATCCAACATTTCAAGTGTTTAGGGTTAGGTGTATTATTGTCATGTCTATCGAGATACAGTGAACTACTTTCATTTGTGTGCGATCTAATCAAATCAGCTAACACTGTACATGAGAATAATCAAGCCAAACAAAAGTACAAAAGGTACAATGAAGAAAGAGATTCCGAGTGCAGAATATAGTTTCTCAGCACCATTGCATAATAGTTCCAGAGGAAAAAGTCCCATGTCCACATTGAGGTCAGTTGGAAAATCGGAACTACACCCTATCCTATGGAATGACCATTTAAATGTCTGATAACTGAGGGGTAGAAACTATTGAAGGTATACACAAAATGCTGGCATAACTCAGCGGAACAAGCAGCATCTCTGGAGAGAAGGAATGGGTGATGTTTCAGGTCGAGGCCCTTCTTCAGACTGAACAAACTATTCCCAAGTCTGGTGGTAAGCGCTTTCAAGCTTCTGTATCTTCGCCTGATGGGAGCATGGGAGAAGGAGGACTGATCGGGATGGAAAAGAACCTTGATTATTTTGGCTACTTGGCTGAAGGCGTGTGAAGTGTAGATGGAGTTAACAGTGCGAAGTCTGGTCTGTGTGATAGACTCTGCAATTTCTTACAGTCTTGGGCAGAGCTGTTCCCAAACCAAGATGTGATGCAACCCGACAGCATGCTTTCCACTGTGCATCTATAGAAGTTTATAACAGTCCTTAGGGACATGCAAAATTCCCTTGGTCTCCTGCGGAAGTAGAGGCGTTGGTGTGGTTGATTGGCTGTAGCTTCAATGTGATTGGTGCACGACAGATTGTTGGTAATATTTATGCTTAGGAACTTGAAGTTCTCAATCATTACCGCTTCCGCACCATTCATACTGATTGGGGCATATACTCCACCACACCTCCTGAATATGATAGCTGGATTCTTTGTCTTACTGACATTGAAGGAGAAGTCGTTGTCCTGACACTACTGTTACTAAACTCTTTATCCCCTTATTGTATTCCATCTCAGCTAATCATAAGACTCCCATCATTTAGAAAAATATAAATATTTATAATATATTTGATTTTAATTCGATTTGGACTCTCTGATAATTAATATCTGAACTGGCGACCTAAGTGGAGAAAAGCAGAAGAATCTTGAATCTACAAGATTAACCGTTTTTCCTTCCACGGAACCTGCCTGACTTGTTGAGTGTTTTCACTTTTTCGCCTATGCTTCACATTTCCAGCATCTATATTTGTTTGCTTTTCATTCGTTACAGGAACCATTCAGATGGTTGAGGCAGTTTCACATTGTGATTAAGGTACATTATGATTTGGGTGCAGATTTGCAAGTCTGGCAAGAAATGGGAACATCTCCATAATTCATAAAAAAACATGCTTAATTCCCTCGGGGAAAGAAGCCAGCAATCTACCTTACCACTGGCATTGCTAATAAATCTTACAAAGCTGTCTAAATTTGGCTTTATGCAGCTTTTGCTTAAAGGTGAGTAATTCTAACGTGTAAGTTAGCAATATTTTATATTTGCGTATCATTGGTATTGGCGAGGCCAGTAATTATTGTCCAAACTTAATTCCATTTGAGAAGCTGGTGGCAGGCCATCTTCTCGAATTACTGCCACACTTTTCTCCTGGTATTTCCACAATCCTGTCAGGTAGGAAACCTGGGACCTTTTCTCGGCAACCATGAAGCAATGGCGGTAGAATTCCAAGTAATGATGTGTAGCTTTGCAAGAAAAGCGCAGGAAGTTACTTTTCCATGCAGTTAACAGCCAGTAACGCACTTTTTTTTTTTAGTTCAAGTTCAAGTTCACATTTATTGTCACATGCACCAATTAAGGTACAGTGATATTTGAGGTGCCATGCAGCCATACAAGTAAAAAAGAACACAATACACAATAAATTTAACATAAACATCCACAACAGTGGAATCAACATCCCTCACTGTAATGGAAGGTAATAGAGTTCAGTCATCTTCCTCCTTTGTTCACCCTTGGTGGTCGGGGCTTTTGAACCCTCAGCACTGCCTCTGCCGATGGCCCACTGTTCAAGTCTCACGTCGGGATGATGGAAACTCCAGCGTGGGGATGGATCTCCAGGGTCGGCCTCTTCTTACCGGAGACCGCGGCTTCATGGTGTTAAAGTCCACAGGCCCCGCGGTCAGAGCACTTCCACAGCGATCCTCGGCAAAGGATCGCAGCTCCCTGATGGTAACTCCGCGCCGCACTTGCGGCTGAAGCTCCGGGCCGGCCTCCAGGAAAGACCGCACCAATCCAAGTTGTTAGGCCGCAGGGGTGGGATGGAGAAAGATCACATCCCCGTCGAGGTAAGTGACTGAAAAAGGTTTCCCCCTATTCCCCCCCCCCCCCCACCACATAAAACATACCGAGAAACATTAAAACGTACATTTTGGACACACTAAAAATAACAAAAAGTCGAAATGACACACAGGCTGCTGGCGAGGCTGCCACCCGGTGTAACTGCACTCTGCTTCACGAAGTACACTACTCACCGTGGCAGAGGGAATGAATGGTAGATGGAGTGTTAATTGAATGCATGGTTTGTTCTAGATTTCATCAAACTTCCTTGTTGTTAAACTGTTTTCATCTATGCACATGAAGAGTACTCCATCACATTCATGATTTGTACAATGTATATGATGGGAAAGTTTGGGATGTCAGGAATCGTCTTCAAATACCCAGCTTCTAAACTGGACGTGTCGCCACACTATTTACCTATCTCCTTTAATGATCAATGATAACCACTCATCAGCCTTTTCTGCAATTTTACATTATTATTTAATATTCTGGTCATTGACATTTTGGTAAGTAAAACCCTATCCCTTTTGGAGTAGTAGTGGTCTGGATTATATTATTTTTTTAAATATTACGTATAAAAACAAATTGAATGAATTGGAAATTCAACTTGAAGGGAAGATAACTGATGACCCTATAACATTTCTAAGACATGTTTGAAGGATGCAAGACAGTCAGAACTGGAACAAAATAATAACATGCTATAAAGTATAATGACAATAATAAACCAATTGCAATACAAATATCAATATATTTTTAATATTCATTTTAGAGATCAAATCATCACCATCCCTAAATGCCGTTAAAAAAGTGAGGGTGCATCATTTTCTTGAATTTTCTGGTGAAGGTATGCTCTTGGTACTGTTGGGTGACAAATTCTAGGATTTTGACACAACAATGATAGACCAGTGATACATTTCCAAATCAGTGATACAACAATGCTTCTTGTAAACAGTAAAGATCTACATTTCGGAAATATAAATAGGTGTCATATGAATCTATGACTTTGATTCATTGCTATCTATAAAATAGAAACATAGACAAATAAACTCATTTGTGTAAACTCAAGATTTATTCCTAGTTCATCTTCAACTTGCTTCCACAACTTCAAATAGAAGCAGCCGTGTTACTTCTTGAGAAAGCCAATTTCTGTCCACCAGTCAGAAATTCAACCCTCACTTACTCCAATCTGCTTGCCACATGTGTTAAGACCTTCACCGAAGAAAAGATGGCTCTGATTCAGTTAGTTTAGATAAGAGAATACATTTCCTTGCCTCCCATTTCCTTTATGAAACCGAATGCAGCAGTAAAATTATGATGAGACCACAATTTACTTCACCGACAAAAAGGCAAAAGTAGGCTGTGAAAAACTAAATTATTTTCTTGAACTGAATTATTGTAAACAATTTTAAAAGTTGTGAGTTAAAATAGCTTTCTACTCCAATTCTTATACAGCAACATGCAGAAGTCAAATTACAAATAGAAATGCTTCAAAACCAGAATTTCTATCATAAATTACTTTAGCATATGGACAACTGTTAAAGTAATCTCTGAAAAATAAAGTCAGGTAGTAAATTAGTGAAATGATATTTCAGAAAAGAAAGGATTTAATAACATAGTTTAAAATTGCATCAGTTTATGCAAAAGCACTATCCAATTATGTTTCTCCCCCCACTGATGCTTCATGATTTGTTGAATGCTTCCAATAGAAGTTTTTAGTCATGCAAGTTCAAAGAACAACTCAACATCCACTTGGTTATGTTGCACCCCTCCGGAATTAATGTTGGGTTATAAAATTTCACATTTGGAATCCTGCGACCGAATCAAGCCTTTCCAAATCAGGTGTAACACAGGGTTAATGTCATGTCAGTACAATATTAATGAGCTTCTTAGATAGAACATCTACCTAAGAAGCAGGTCACATATTTTTTTGATCTGAAAAATGTCCTGCATGTTAAGAAAAAAATGGTTTTAAAAAAGTACAGTAATAAAAACCAAGTTGAAAAGCCAAAAATCCTTCCATTTTGACAAATGGCAGTAATTGTGATCAGTTTGCTGATTCTGTGTTCTAACATGAACCTACTACCTCTGATGGAGTATCAGGGGTTAAAATACTTTTTAAGCAATATCCAATTTAAAAAAAACGTTCAAATGCACTAAATGTTTTTAACTAATTTCAAAGGATTATATTTGATGCTATGTAAGGCCATGCAATTGTGAACTGTAACATGTACATCTGTGCCTATTGCACCACTGCCAAAATGTGACTCCCATTTGAAGGCAAACTCTTCTGGATTTCTTTTCCATAAAGTCCTGCTGTTACAACACAAAACTTCACTGAAACCAAAGACATTGTTCTGAATGTCGTTATCTCAGAACTGAGCCATGGTTAACCAGAAGCTAATGTAAAACAGAAAGCATATATGGATTGCCAGCAAGATCAGGGAAGGCAAAAAGCCATCAAAAATAGACTTCTTGGTCATTCAAAGCAAAATCAAGACTGTTTAATTGTCATATGTACCAGCGATGGAAGAATGAAAAAAAATCTTACTGCAGCTTTACTGTGTCCTTAGAAAAATAGGTGCAGGAGTAGGCCATTTGGCCCTTCGAGCCTGCACCGCCATTCAATATGATCATGGCTGAAATGGTTGCTCTCAATTGTGCGAAACATAAAGTGTCGGAGGAACCAGCAGGTCAGGCAGCATCTGTGGAGGGATTGGGTGGATGACATTTTGAGTTAATTGTATGTTGTGCAAAACTTTCAAACGACTTTCTTGGGACAGTAAAGTTCACTCCCAGATCCTTCTCATAGTAAAAATTGTGAATATATTAAATATTATAATATTAGCGGCAAGGTGGCGCAGCGGTAGATAGTAGATAGTGCTTGAAGATAGTCCTCCAAAAAAGAGGGCATGACAAAGGTTTATGCTCTACGTCATTAGGGATGGTACCGGGTTCTGCAGTAATCACAGTAACACTCGCGGTGGGATGAACTCACGTGATGTGTTTTATTTGCATCGGCAAGAAAGTCCAGGGCCACATGGGGGCGCTCTCCCTTGTCGTCGGGGAACATGCACGGTGGCAATCTTGGATTTAACCAGGCAGCTCAGTTCTGCTTTCTAAAAGGAGGAGGCGTGGCGATCTCAGGTTTCTCCCTGAAGTCCACACTTGCCTCAAGAAGAGGCACTGCCGATCTCAGGCTTAATCTGGCGGCCCAGTCTTTGAGACCATTAATAACAGATTAGTAGGCCTCCAGTCATCACCCATGACTGACCATAGGTGATGCATCCTGGTCGGATGCAAGCCTGGGCGATGTCATATGGAGGACAGGCTGTTGCCCATGCAGCACGTCCTCCCTCTCCACGTCGCTGATCGATCCAAAGGAACAGCAGGGCCGTTAGAGTTTGGCACCAGCGCCGTCGCAGGAGCTGCCAGAGCGAGGTTGTAGACAACGACGAACTGCCTTAGGGGGCTCCGACTCCGGATTTTCTTGAGGTTTACTCCTGGCGCCTTTTCCATGACTGGATATGGCCACAAGGCAGTGGGGGTTTTAAATCAGAGTTTTCCCTCTCCTAGATGGACCACCTTCCCAGGCTGACGAGCCCCATCTGCCCGAGACTCGTGGGGGCGGCAGCGTCTACCTTCCCGTGCAGGTCCATAGCACCTGCCCACCGCCACAGATTAATGGTCACAGTATCTAAAAGTGGGCAAGCTAAAGAATCTTTCTTGATTAAAAAATACTCCAAAATAAATTCGGTACAGTGGTGTAGCAGTCGAATCGATGCCTCACAGCGTCTGAGATCCGGGTTCGATATTGACTATGGGTGCTGTCCCTCATTCCAAAGGCGTACGGGTTTGTGGGTTAATTGGTTTCTGTAAATTCCACCTAGTGTGTAAGACATAGAACTAGCGAATGGGTGATCAGTGGTCAGCGTGGACTCGTGTGGGCCGAAGGCCCTGCTTCAATATTGAACCTCTGAACTAAACAAGAACGTAAAATGGCTTTTCAGGATCAAGCCATTCAGTTCCTTCTGCTTGCACCCCCATTCAATAAGACTTTGGCTGATCTTCTACGTCACTGTCACTGTTCTCTAACAATCACATTTCCCTCAATACCATTAGTACCTAAAAATCTTATCAGTCTCCAAATATATACAGTGACTGAACTGCCATCTCCTGTTGAACTGCTAACTTAGTTAGAAAAGAGTCATCACCTACTGAGAAAATTTCTTGTCACCTCGGCCCTGAGTGGCCAACCCCTTATTCTGAGACTGTAACTCTGGGATCTCGGATCCCTGCATCTCCCCTGCCAATCCTCCCAAAAATTATTTATGTTTCCATGAGATCACTTCCCAGGGACTTAAACACTCCATTTCTTCCTCGACCGCAGAGCCAGCCAATTTCCGTCTACCAATACTCTCCTCCGCCTGGCAGAGCTGGTCCTTACCCTCAACACCTTCTCCTTCGACTCGTCACACTTCCTCCAAATCAAAGGCGTAGCTATGGACACTCGCATGGGCCTCAGCTATGCCTGCCTCTGTGTAGGGTATGTCAAACAATCACTGTTCCAGGCGTACACTGGCCCTATCCCCGAACTCTACCACCGCTACATTGATGACTGCATCGGTGCTACCTCCTGCATCCATGCAGAACACTGACTTCATCAACTTCACCACTAATTTCTATCCTGCACTCAAATTTACTTGGACCATCTCCGACACCTCCCTACCATTTCTAAATCCCACCGTCTCCATCACAGGAAACAGACTATTGACCGACATCTACTAAAACCAACTGATACCCATCGCTATCTTGACAACACTTCTTCCCACCCTGCTTCCTGCAAAGACTCTATCCCCTACTACCAATTCCTCCATCTATGCCACATCTGCGCCCTGGATGAGGTGTTCCATACCAGGGCATCGGAGATGTCCCCATTCTTTACGAAATGGGGATTCCCCTCTTTCATTATAGATGAGGCCCTCTAGCTTTCCGCAGTGACTGTTCCCTCCAAAACACCAAGGTCAACTCGTCCCTTCTCAACCAAACCACCCCCTCCCCAGGTACTTTCCCCTGCAACCACAGGAGATGCAACACCTGTCCTTTTACCTCCGCCCTCGACTCCATCTAAGGACCCAAACAGTCTTTCCAAGTGAGGCAGAGATTCACTTGCACCTCCTCAAACCTCATCTACTGTATCCGCTGTTCCAGGTGTCAACTTCTCTACATCGGCGAGACCAAACACAGGCTCAGCGCTCATTTCGCTGAACACCTCCGCTCAGGCAGTCTTAACCTACCTGATCTCCCGGTGGCTCAGCATTTCAACTTCCCCTCCCATTCCCAATCTGACCTTTCTGACCAGGGCCTCCTCCATTGTCAGAGTGCGGCTCAGCGCAAATTGGAGGAACAGCACCTCATATTTTGTTTGGGTAGTTTACACCCCAGCGGTATGAACATTGACTTCTCTAACTTCAGATAGCCCTTACTTTCTCTCTCTCTCTCTCCATCCCCTCCCCCCTCCCAGTTCTCCCACTCGTCTGTCTCCGACTACATTCTATCTTTGTCCCGCCCCTGACCCGCTGAGTTACTCCAGCATTTTGTGTCTACCTTCGATTTAAACCAGCATCTGCAGTTTTTTCTTACACATCAGCTCCCAGTCCTCTAAACGGAAAAGAACAAGCAGTCTGATCAAGGTCTCTCATAGAACAAGCCCGTTATCCCAGGAATCAATCTGTCCGTTAACAGTACAGCCTTATACATTTCTAATTTCTTTCCAAAGAGCTAAATTGTAAAGAAGGAAGACCTGTCAATGCTTCATAAAAAAACATGTTGAATCCTGTATCATGTTGTCACAAGACATCAGGCACATTATTTCAGCTGCCAACACAAATATCATTAATGTTCAGATTTCCTCTTCAAGTAACAATCTTATCAAGTAAGTATCAGCAGGTCCTGCACTGTAATTGGGCCTTTGAGGCCTATATAGTCAATGCCAAACTATAGAGCAAACTACATTATTTCAATTTTTCCAGATATTCAGAAAACAAAATAAATTCCTAGTTTTCTTCACTGGTTAGTGTAAATAGTAATAAAGTGCTATGGTCATTCATACCTTTTGTTGAGTGTTTTTTTTCCTAAACTCAATAATGAGATCTGGGCAATGTTGGCAGCATTTATTGCCCATTCCTTAAATGTCCTCAAAATGTTAACAAACTGCTCACACAATGGTTACATAAATGTAATCACCTTTGTACTCAACAAAAATGTACACAAAGAAAAACTCACACTTTCCATTGTTCTTCTTTAAAATGTCACTGACATCGATCGAAACATTGCCAAATAGTTCATTATTTAAGGTATGACTATTCCACACTTTCAGCTCCAATTGGCTTTGTGGTGTTACATTCCTGGAATAAAACAAATGTGATTTTGAAAATCTGAAGAATTCTAAGCAGATGTGAAAATATAAAAAAACAACAGGAAATTCCAAAATAAGATTTAAAAACCTAATTATATCTTTTAAATTTACTTTCTACCTAGTTTACGATGCAAATTAATGCAAATTACCGAGGGACTACTCCAGAATAGATCTCAGCCCCATAATCCAGCTTTTTTAATTTGCCATGTAAACATAGGCATTGTGGTAGAGGGTATTTCCTTCTCCAAAAGTAGGGGAAAAAACACGAGGTCCCGTGAATTCATCTTGATCTATTTCTTGCTCTCATATTGCTAAAGGCTCAAACTGAAATATCAACATTTCTTTTCCTCTTTAAAAAATGCTGGATGAACTACTGTGAATTTTCAGCAAATTTTGTCTCAAATTTCCAACATTTGGATTTTATTTTAAATCATCCCACATGACAGCATCCACATCGTCACCCGAATCCAGCTACCACTTATCCACCTTAGAGAATTCCATTTCTTGATCTCTTCCATTGGCAAAAAATACTTGACTATTTGTAGCGTAGGTTGTTGTCATTCAACTCTAAAACAATACTCAAGCTCATGCTCTTTCCCCATTATGCTGTCGCAATTCTTGCTTCAAATATTTTGACACGTTTGTTAATACTTTTGGTTGTTTGGATTCAGAATTGGCTTACTCATAGAAGACAGGGTTATGGTGGTAGGGTGATATTCTGCCTGGAGATCTGTGACCAGTGGAGTTTCACAGTTGGCATCTCTGTTGGGACTGCTGTTGTCTGTGATGTGTATATAAATGACTTGGACACAAGTGTAGATGGGTTGGTTTAGTAAGTTTGCAAACAACACCAAATTGATGGAGATATGAACAGCGAGGATGGTTGTCAAAGGATGCAGTGGGACATAGATCAGCGACAGAATTGGTAGAGAAAAGGCAGATGGAGTTTAATCCAAGCAGGTGTTAGGTGTTGCACGTCAGGAAGTCAAATGCAAGGGGAAATAATTCAGTTTACAGCTAGACTTTTAACAATATTGACGTACAGAGGAATCTTGGGGTCCATGTCCGTAGCTTTGTGAAAGTGGCAACACAAAGAGTGGTAAAGGAAGCATATTATATGTTTGAATTCACAGGCTCGGGCATTAAGTTTTAGGATGTCATGTGGCAGCTTTATAGGACTTTGGTTAGGCTGCATTTGGAGTATTGGAGTATGAAGTTCTGGATCACAGGACGGATGCAGAGAGTTTGAAGAAGACGCAGAAGAGGTGTACCAGAATGCTGTCTGGCTTAGAGGATATTTGCTACATGAAGAGGACAAACTTGGATTGTTTTTTTCTGGAACATTGGAGGCTGAGGGGAGACCTGACTATAAAATTATGAGAGGGCAGACACTTAGAACCTTGATCCTACATGGAAATGTATTTTTATGGAAAGTATTGGATGCTTGGAACATGCTGCCAGAGGTGGTTATTAAGGCAGATATGATTGGTATTTTAGAGGCTTTCCGATAGGCATATGGATATGCAGGGAATGGAGAAAAATTGATCACACACAGGCAGAGGAGATTAGTATAACATGACATAATGTACAGCAAAGACATTGTGGGTCGAAGATCCTGTTCCTGTATCGTACTTTTCTACATTAAAATTGAATCCCTTTAAATTCCTTGCTCCAACAGCACAGCAACTAATGTTATACAAAAAAATTCCTTTCATAATAGTGCTCCAAATAGCCATGCCTATACTAAACTTAATGGATGTATGTATAACTTTATGGATGGCTTCCAAATCCCTTTGTCACGTGGCAAGGTCAGCCACAGAATGCCTGTGGCTATCTGGAGACAAGGATTGGGGAGGAATCCCACCTTATGTAAAAATCTGTGAGGCTTGGCAAGTTTTAAAAACAGAGACATTTGAAAGCTACCAAAATTGATTTTTGTATTTTTTTTTAATGAAAAATTAGTGAAGCACATATTGAAATACCAATGAACGATTAAAAACGCTGAATCAAATAAATAACAGATTTTATATTTTTCTTCCTAATCTTCAGAGTGGATATATCCATCCATATCAATTGAGAATCCCAATCGAGAAGGATTTGGTAATATCACCACAATTTTATTGGTTAATCTGTTGGGCAATTCCTACACCTTGGTCCTATGTTTTGCAGCTTTTACAAGTCCCTTTGATTATTTCCCCCTCACTATATCACCTATCTATCAACTTCTAGAATGGCTCATCACTGTGGCAAACCTGGACATAACCCGTCAGAAATATTTCTGTGAGTTATCCACTCCTCCCTACCCTCTCTGCAACTTAAAATACTTGTTTTCTCATTTCTCCAATCCTGATATAGGATCTTCGACCTGAAATGTTTTTCCTTCCACAGATGCTATCTGCCCTGCTGAATGTTTCTAGCATTTTGTTTTATTTCAAATTTCTGGCACCTACTTTCTAATTCTTTGCTAGGTCTGGCTCGAGTTGGATCACAGATCTCTAATGTGACACGATCGTGCTCCACAAATGTCCAAAGTGGCATGATCATGCTCCACCAACGGATGTAATGTGGTAGAGATGACAGATGTGCCAGCATTCTTCACTCAGCTCATCCCAGACTAATGCCGACTGTGCAAATCCAGGACGTATTTACTTGCAAATGGCTGATCACCAAAGCTTTACTTTCAGACTGCCAACCCTCCAGTCAGCACAATTTGACCATCTATTTCTAATCTCGCTCAGATATAAAAACCTAACATATTAAACACTTTAAATGTTTTTTAATGTTCTGAAGAAGGGTCTCGACCCAAAACGTCACCCATTCCTTCGCTCCATAGATGCTGCCTCTCCCGCTGAGTTTCTCCAGCTTTTTGTCTACCTTCGATTTTTCCAGCATCTGCAGTTTTTTCTTAAATATTAAACACTTTAAATGAACACAGATGAATAAAAACGGGAATTTTCTTACAAGGTCAGTGTCTCGTTCCACTGTGGATGGAGGTTTCCATTCCGCTTTCCAGTTTTCTTGGTTTCATCAGGGAGAGCATCCACTGTCACTTCAATGTAGCAACTAATCCTTGTTGGTTTTGGGACTTTCAATTTGGCTTTTAAAACTGAAACAAAGTTTTTTTTAATGTAAAAAAACATTCAAAATAATTTGAATGAAGAGCAGCCAGACATTTAAACAGCTTGTATCACCTGCATTCACTTTTGCAACGTTTTCAAAATTATAAACGAAGTATTCAAATTAAAAAATGAAAACCCAGATTCATTACGCATTAGGGCATCTTTACAGATAAAATGTTGTACCAGAATGAGTCATAAAAATAAGTAAATGATTCCAAAGTTGTCAGAAAACATTGGAGATTGCCAGTCTTTGTCAAGCAGGACAAGGCCAGACAAACTAAAGAATTACAATGTTGCACGGCATATTAGCGTAATACGCTATAGTCATGGGATATTAGTTCTCAGTCAGAATTCACACAGTGCATTATGATCTCATTCAGGCAATTATAAACTTCAGTTTTAATTTAGCTCTTAATATACGGTGCATATTTAATCTTGTAGATTATTTTCTGAACTAGAAAGAGCGCATATTTTCAAGAAACCTGAGTTTTTTTTAATTGTACCACCGCGGTGATGCACTCAGCAGCGGCCGACAGCCGATTTCCTGTAACAGTGAGTTGGCAGAGGAAGGAGCATAATCTGAGAATTATTGTCCATCTAGCAGCCAACAACTATGTTCAGAGTGACACTGCTGGATGTCTCCCCGCAATATGTCTTCTGTCTTAGCTATAGGTAGGTAGTGCAAAGAAAAATGGCTAGAAGAACAAATTAACAATTGTTCCAATAAACTGAAAAATCCTATATCATTACTGCAGAAAGCAAGACTAAATGTAAAAGAAACAAAAAAAGGAACGGGACAATGGTGCACAGACATTACACAAACAAAGTTAGCCGTTCAACATGAGATCACCATTTTAAAATATATTCTGAGTACAATCCATTCCTCTAGTAACAATTTCACTGTCTGGGGTTTAACAACTTTGAGCTCAGTGGATGCCAAATAAAACAAAAGCTGTCGAAAAACAGAGAAAGGGCGAAAATCTTTTATCAGGAGGAACGTTCATTTTTTTAAAGGGTTGATATCAATTAAATGTTCAAATTCTGTTAAAGCAACCAGTTTCAATCTATTCATTGTCAGATCTTCTTAAGAAACTATGAATCTTTTGCAATGGAAATAATTACTTGCTAATTTTCAAGTCTGATATAGATCTTCCTTCATTTTTTATTGCAATAGCGACATCTGGTGTTGCATTGGAAAAAAAAGATTCCACTGCTAAAAACCAGTGGAACGAAATACAATGCCTGCTGAACTACATTAAAGTCTTTGGTGGTGTATTTTCAGATGTTTCAGATTTGAAATAAGCTATGCTGCTAATTTCATGTGTTTATAGAATTAATAGCAGATGTATAAAGACTTCTCCTTCTCCTTCATTCTTACTTCTACACTTGCTCAAAGAGCTGTACAGGACCCTTCCTATTTCTCTTCTATTTGCAGACCCTTGACAACGTCAAAAACAAACACCAAGTTTCATGCGAATGCTACATTTGCCAACTCCACCACACCACCTCTTCTGTAAACACCTTCACATCTGATTTGTTATGCAACTTCATCCTGTACTAAGTAAAGAGAAGATTCTCAGTTAAATATTAAGAGAAACAAAGCAATTGCCACGGTTATCCTGGATTGATTTTGTCCCAGAGCCACAAACTCCTCAATTTTTTCCCATTGTAGGAAGACAGACACAATTTTAATGACACATTTAATTCTAAGTTGAACTGCACCTTAACTGTTACTAAATCCCATCTTGTCTGTGTTCGCTGATCAAGTCGTGCAAAAATCACTGCATCCAACATATAATTCTCCGACATTCTGCTTGATCCCACCACCAGTCGCATCTTCCCATCCCCACCTCTTTCCATTTTTCTTAGAGACACTCTCTCTGCTTCTGCTTACTTTGCTCATCCTTCCCCAGGTACTTTACCCTGCAACTGCGGGAGATGTGTACCTGTCCTTACACCTCCCCCTTCAAATCCATCATGGGACCTCAGCAGCCCTTCCAGGTGTGACAGAGGTTCACATCCACATTAGGTGCTCCCGATGTGGTCCCCTTTACAACAGCGAGACCAAGTGTAGACTATGCAACCGTTTCGCTGGACACTTGTACTTGGTCTGGAAAAGCCTGCTGGATCTCCTGGTTACTAACCATTTTGCTCCTTTTCCCATTCCCATACCGACCTTTATGTCATGCGCCTTCTCCATTGCCACTCTGAGGCCACACGCAAACTGGAGGAACAGCAGCATATAATCTGCATAAGTAGTTTACAACCCAACAATATGAACATGGAATCCTCCAGTTTTAGTTAACAACCCACTCCCCCAGCCGCCCCTTTTCCCTCCTCTCTTCCCTGTGCCACACCAGTATGCACACCCATTTCTCCCACTATCCTGACCCCATTTCTCCTTCCCTCCCCATCTCCTTCAATCTGTATCCCTTCCTCTTTCCCTTCCACTCCTTTTATATCCTTATCTTACACCCTTGGTCTTATGTTCATCTCCGGCCTTTGTCCACCCTTCTGCCAATAAAATCCCCTCTCGCCTGCATTAACCCATCAGTTAATTAACCAGTTGCCAGGCTTTGTCCCACCCCCACTTCTTTTCTCAGTTTTCTCCCCCCTCAATTCCCTTTGTCTGAAGAAGGGTCCCGACCCAAAACATTGCCTATCCATATCTTCCAGAGATGCCGCTTGACCTGCTGGGGTACTCCAATATTTTGCATCTTTCTTTAATAAACCAGCATCTGCCGTTCCTCGTGTCTGCTAATGGAAGCAAGCTACATTGCAAACATGCCCTGTGAGAAGGGGTGACAGTGGAGCAGATTGTACAATTAATACAATCCAAAAAACATCAAAAAAAATCTATCTCAAGAACCGCCATAATTCTGATTTCAGATTACAATTAACATTCAACCCAACCTAAGGCAAAGGTCCACCCAGACCCCTCCGGCTGCCTGCCTGACTTGTGGTTGCCAGCCTTTGATTCGTTGCTACGCCGAAACCAGACGCAGAACCGCCGAGATTTTTTCCATTTCGGTAGAGGTTTCACTTTTCTTTCTAAGTATCCACTTCTGATTACATTTCGTCGTGTTTATGTACACATTTTTAATCAAATCCTTCTCCTCCCCCCCCCCTCCCCCCATATTAAAAAAAAAACTGGCTTCTCACCCATAGAACCAGCCCCAGCCCCTGGTGAACGTTCCATCGTGTGATGTCACAATGCCCAATGTTCACATATGTCCAATCGGAATGGATCCATATACATATGCCTTTGCAGCAGCCCCAGCCCCAGCCCCGCAGCCTGTGTCATCACTTGTGTGGGAATAGAGAAAGAGGATTGGGGGTGAAAGGGAATGGGGAACAGATGGACTGTCCCACCCCCTCCCCCTTCCACTATCCCTCCCCACTATTTCCCCTCTCTCCCCCCCACCCCTCTCCCCCTCCCTCCCCTGCCCCATCTCCCTCCGCCCCCCTCCCCACGCCTCTCCCCCTCCCCATCCCCCTCGTCCAATCCGCTCTCCCCCTCCCCCATCCCTCTCTCCTCCCCTTCTCAATCTCCCTCTACCTCTCCTCCCCCCACCCCCATCCCACCCCATCCCTCTCTCCCCCACACCCTTCCCTCTATCCCCCACCCCCTTCCCCCTCCGCACTCCTCCCCCTCCATCCACTATTCCCCCCTACCCATACCCCATCTCCTCCCCTCTCCCCTACAACCTCTCTCCCCTCCCCCACGCCCTCTCTCCCCCCTCCCCCGCGTCCATCTCCCTCTCCTCACCCCTCCCCTCTCCTCCCACCACCCCCTCCCTCCCCCACCGACTAGCCGCTCTAACGCACCCCCGTCCGTCTCTCACCCACCCCTTCCCCCTACCCCTCAGTCCCTCTTCCACCACTCCCCCTACCCCTCCCTCCCCACCTCCACTTCTCTCCCCCTTACCCCACCCCTCTCCCTCTCCCTCTCCGTCCCTCACCCCTCTCTCCCCTTCCATCCTCTCTCTCCCCTTCCATCCCATCTCCCCCCCACCCTACCCCTACCCCTCTGTCCCTCTTCCACCACCCCTCCTACACCTCTCCGCCTCCCTCCCCACTCTTCCACTTCTCTCCCCCCCCCCCACTCTTTCCCCTCTCTCCCCCCACACCCTCCCTCCACAATCTTCCCCCTCCCTCCCCTACCCCATCTCCCTCCTCCCCTCCCTCCCTCCCCCATCCCCCACACCTCTCTCCCCCTCCCCCATCGCTCTCTCCTCCCCTCCCCCTCTCCATCTCACTCTCCTCAGCCCTCTCCCTCTCCTCCTCCTCCTACCCCCATCCCTCTCTCCCCCACCCCATTTCTCCCTCCCCACTCTTCCCCCTCCCTCCACACTCTTCCCACTATCTCCCCGACCCCATCTCCCTCCTCCCCTCCCTCCCCCTTCCCCCTCCCCTCTCTCTTCCCCTCCCCCATCCCTCTCTCCTCCCCCCTCTCCATCTCCCTTGCCAAATACATTCTTGCCATAGAGGGAGTACAGAGAAGGTTAACCAGACTGATTCCTGGGATGTCAGGACTTTCATATGAAGAAAGATTGGATAGACTCGGCTTGTACTCGCTAGAATTTAGAAGATTGAGGGGGGATCTTATAGAAACTAACAACATTTTTAAGGGGTTGGACAGGCTAGATGCAGGGAGATTGTTCCCGATGTTGGGGAAGTCCAGAACAAGGGGTCACAGTTTAAGGATAAGGGGGAAATCTTTTAGGACCGAGATGAGAAAAACATTTTTCACACAGAGAGTGGTGAATCTCTGGAATTCTCTGCCACAGAAGGTAGTTGAGGCCAGTTCATTGGCTATATTTAAGAGGGAGTTAGATGTGGCACTTGTGGCTAAAGGGATCAGGGGGTATGGAGAGAAGGCAGGTACAGGATACTGAGTTGGATGATCAGCCATGATCATATTGAATTACGGTGCAGGCTCGAAGGGCCAAATGGCCTACTCCTGCACCTAATTTCTATGTTTCTGTGTTTCCCTCTCCTCACCCCTCTCCCTCTCCCACCCATCCCTCTCTCCCCCACCCCCTTCACTCTTTACCCCACCCCCTTCCCTCTCTCCCCCCGCCCCCTTCCCCCTACCCCTCTGTCCCTCTTCCACCACTCCCCCTACCCCTCCCTCCCCACTCTTCCACTTCTCTCCCTCACCCCACCCCTCTCCCTCCCCCTCTCTCCCCTCTCTCCCCCACCCCTTCCCCTACCCCTCTGACCCTCCCCAATCTTCCACCTCTCCCCCCTCCCACTATCCCTCCCCCCACCCCTCTCCCCCTCCCTCCTCCTCTCCCTCCCCATCCCCCCCCATCTCTCTCCCCTCCCCATCTCTCTCTCCTCCCCCTCTCCCTCTCTTCACCCCTCTCCCTCTCCTCCCCCTCCCATCCCTCTTTCTCCCACTCACCTTCCCTCTCCCTCACCCCTCTACCTCATCTCCCTCCTCCCCTCCCTCCTCCCCTCCCTCCGCCCCTCCCCCACACCTCCCTCCCACATCCCTCTCTCCTCCCCCTCCCCCACCCCTCTCTGCTCTCCCTCTCCTCACCCCTCTCTGCTCTCACTCTCCTCCCCCCCCTCGAAACGCCGTTGGAGAAACAGACCCAACGGGTCTGCACTTGGTCTAGTTATATATTAAAAGTCTGTGGCTGCCGCCTGCCGTCCGCCGTCCGCCTTTCTGCCTTTTGATTCGTTCCATCGTGTGATGTCACAATGCCCAATGCCCAAAGACATTCTTGCCATAGAGAGCTGCCTTTCTGCCTTTTGATTCGTTCCATCATGTGACGTCACAATTCCCAATGCTCGCATATGTCCAATTGGAATGGATCCATTTACATATGCCTTTGCACCAGCCCCAGCCCCTGGTGAACGTTCCCTCGTGTGATGTCACAATGCCCAATGCCCAAAGACATTCTTGCCATAGAGGGAGTACAGAGAAGGTTAACCAGACTGATTCCTGGGATGTCAGGACTTTCATATGAAGAAAGACTGGATAGACTCGGTTTGTACTCGCTAGAATTTAGAAGATTGAGGGGGGGGTCTCTTATAGCATTCTTAGTTTCTATGTTTCCTATTCCTCACCATTCCCTCTCCACCGACCCAACCCCGAGCGCAACAACAACACACGGCAACGAGACCAAAAAACCACAATCCCCTCAAACAACACCCACCGCGCCACCCGTACAAGCCATCTACAGACACATCCCACTCCCTCCCCCACAACCATCACCATACGCCCTCCCCATCCCACTCCAACATCTCTCTCCCCAATCACCATCTAGCTACCCCCTTACCCCGCTGTCTCCTTCCCTCCCAAATCTGTCCCGTTTCCTCCTCCTCCTCTCCCATCCCCTCCCCTCTTCTCACCCCCCCTCCCCCCACCTGTGTGTTTGGGGGGTGGTTAATGTGAGTGTGATGCCTCAGCCCCCCCCCCCCCCCCCCGCAAACGCCGTTGGGGAAACAGACCCAACGGGTCTGCACTTGGTCTAGTATAATTATAAAAGTTAAATAGAATACAGCTATGTCAAAAGACAAAACAAAATATCGGTCATTATAAACTACAGCCCAGAAAATGTCAGATTGCTGAATTATCTAACCTCAACTAAGCCTGAATTTTCACCAAAATATAACCACTGCTTACAATTTGACTTTAATTTTCCACTTTTCTCTAAAATCAGCCTATTAATTCCAAAAGCACTGAAGACTCTCACAACGTCATTTGCTGACTGTCGTTATAATTTTGGACAAGTAGATTGAATGTGGACCACGGGGTCAGTAAAGAAGATTGATCCTGCCTCCATGACAAACATCTGCATAATCTCAGCTGAGATCACTAAACAGCAATTGGAAAATAGCCAATTCCATTTTTCTAATGGTAGAATGGCAAATCCCCACCACTTGTTAGGGTAACATGAATCATGTTTCACTTTTGGACACTATATATGGGTTTATTATTTGCTGACTTGATGACGTTCACAGGGAGAAAGGGTTTTGAATCTTTAAATCCCAATGCGTACAGAATCTGAAATTAGGCTACATTTATTAACTTTTAAAATAATAATTTCATAGTATTTTTTGGAAACAACTACTTATACTCTATTATAAGTTTTGGTGTTAAGACGTGGAAATTGTTTCCTCCATTGACCACATTGTAGCATAACAGGATTCCATGGTTTGATCTATAATTGCACCACATATTGCAAAGAAAACCAACGTGCCATATTTCCAGCTAGAATTAAATCAATATTTGATACTAATGCAGGCAGAGATAATGTAAGACTTTTTTGGATTTTAAAAAATAATAATTTCCTTTAAGATTAAAGACTGGCAAGAATCAGGAACACCATGTTTCTAAAAATTGTTCACAGTCATAGTTTTAATAATAGTGCAGCCTGGAGAATAACAGCCTGGAGAATTTTTGGACATCTTCAACTGCTCATTACTGAGCTCTGAGGTTCCCACCTGCATTAAAAGGGCATTAATAATACCAGTGTCCAAGAAGAGTAAGTGATGTGCCTTAATGACTACTGACCGGTGGTACTAACGTCCATGGTGATTAAGTGCTTTGAGAGGTTGGTTATGGCACATATTAACTCCTACATCAACGAGAACATGGACCCACTACAATTTGCCTACCACCATGGAGGATGCAATCTCACTGGCTTTCCACTTCTGCACTGGACCACTTGGGCAATAAAAATACATATATCAGGCTGTTCATAGACTTCGTAGCTCAGCATTCAACACCATCATCCCCTCCAAAGATAGACACAAAATGCTGGAGTAAATCAGCGGGACAGGCATCTCTGGATAAAAGGAATGGGTGACGTTTCGGGTCAAGACCCTTCGACCCGAAACATCACTCATTCCTTCTATTCAGAGATGCTGCCTGGCCCGCTGAATTACTCCAGCATTTTGTGTCTATCTTCGGTGTAAACCAGGATCTACAGTTCCTTCCTACACACATTATCCCCTTTAAATGGGCTACCAAGCTCACAGAACTTGGTCTCTGCGCATTCCTCTGCAACTGGATCCTCGACTTCCTCATCGACAGACCACAATCTGCAGCAACACTACTTCCTTGATAACCATCAGCAGAGAAGCACTTAAGGCTGGTTCTCAGCACCCTGTTCTACTCACTCTATACTCACGACTGTGCAGCCAGACACAGTGCGAGCTTTATCTTCAAATTTGCCAACAACGCCACTGTTCTGGATGAATTATAGATAAAAATGAGTCAAAAGTTTGGAGGGAGATCGACTGACTAACCACATATCTCTGAAAATCTGTCCTGGACGCAGCACATTGATGCAATCATAAATCAAAAAGAAAGCCCATCTACTTCCTTAGAAGACTGAGGAGATTTGGTATGTCAATGAATATATTCTCTTAAACTTCTACGTGTACAGAAGAGAGCATATTGACTGGTTGCATCACGACCTCTGCATTAGCGAGTAGACTACTTTGCTGAGTGCAACTGTTTCCTTGCCTCTAATGACTATCCCACAATTTGATTAATCATGTTTGTTGTGACTGTCTACATAATAAATTATTAGCACCTGCTTGATCTACACTATGAGTGTCAATGTGTAACACTGTTTTATTCACGGATAAACAAAATGCAGAGAATTATAATTTACTTTTAAATTCCTAATGTTTTTTTCTGCCTTGACCGTGATAAGGAAAGTTTCATTTTAAACATTGTTTTCAATGGATGAGTAGCAACCAATTCACATAACCATTTTCAAACACTATTTTAGAATTAGCACAGTATAACACAGTTGGTCTTTTGCCCAGAGTAGGAGAATCGAGAGCCAGAGAACATAGTTTTAAGGTGAAGGGTGGAAAAGATTTAATAGGAACCCGAGGGATAACTTTTTTTTTACACAAATGGTGGTGGGTGTGTGGAACGAGCTGCTGAAGGAGGTAGTTGAGGCAGGTACTATCGCAACTTTTAAGAAACATTTAGACTGTTACATGGATAGGATAGGTTAAGAGGGATATGGGCCAAACACAGCAGGTGGGACTAGTGGAAATGGGGCATGTTAGTCAAATGGGTAAATTGAGCCGAAGGGCCTGTTTCCACGCTGTATGACTCTCATTTGAAGATCCTTACCAACAGGGCCGGCGTTAAGCCGATTTGACCGATTGCTCCCAATTGGGCCCCGCGCCTAAGCGGGGCCCCGCACTAATGTTCAGTATTTCGTACGGAAATACGAATTCTCTTTGTTAAATAAAGATTTTTTTAAATTCGCCATCCGGATTTTTTTAAACGAACATGTATAACAACCGCTGCACGGCCATCATACACAAACGATTTGTTAACTAGTGCTGTTAGCACATCTTAACGGTAAGTACTTAACACCTTGTTATGCAATGTCATGAATCTGCATCTATCCGCATTCCTCAGTAAATGTTATAGTGTTTTGAACAAGTATTAATTACGCCGTGTTCCTTTGAATAAAATTCACGCGGCGTCATTAATACTTGTTTAAAACACAATTACATTTACTGAGGAATGTAGATCGGTGACACGTTGAGAATTTCATTTAACTCACCATCATGAGTGAGGGCCCCGGGCCGCGAGAAGGGGCTTCTTCCTGGTGTGCAGGTTTGTCATTCACCTACCGACCCACGTTGTGTCCAAAGATCTTATAGCGGATCTTTGGTTGTGTCTCTCTGTCTTTTGCTCACTCCCTCCCACCCTCCCTCTTTCTCTCGCGCTCTCTCTCCCGCTCCCCATATTGTCTCTCTCTAGCTCTCCCACTCCCTCTCTATCACCCTGTCCCCTCAGCATTCCTGGAATGACGTTTTGCAGTAGACAAAAATGCTGGAGAAACCCTGCGGGTGAGGCAGCCGCCTGGCCCGCTGAGTTCCTCCAGCACTCTGTGTTTTTTGTTTGGCTCTGAAGTTGAAGTTGGCTCAGCGGGACGGGCAGCGGCTCTGGGGAGAGGGTTGTGTTTCTGGTCGAGACCCTTCTTCAGACAATCACAAGTACTCTCATCGACGCGAGTTCAGTTCGGTCTGAAGAAGGGTCTTCTCTCCAGAGTCGCTGCGCTGCCTGTCTGCTGAGTTACTCCAGCTTTATGTCTATCTTCAATTTCAGAGAATTATAATTTCTCACGGGGGGGCTAATAACGTCTCTAAACCCCTCTGGGACCCTCTGAACACCTCTAAACCCCCTCTAGCCCCCCTATTTCCCTCTATTCCCCTCTAAACAATTGTAAACACACCTGCACCCATCTGAAGTCCTCTAAACATCTCTAAACCGTTTAAATCCCTCTAAACTAGGGGGCTGCAAGGTGACTTGGATAGGCTGGGTGAGTGGGCAAATGCATGGGAGATGCAGTATAAAGTGGATAAATGTGAGGTTATTCACTTTGGTGGCAAAAACAGGAAAGTAGACTATTATCTGAATTGTGGCCGATTAGGAAAAGGGGAGATGCAACGAGATGCAACGAAAAATGCTCACGGCAGACCAAACGTGTTAAACAGAAATTGGTCAGATATTGAGCTTTACACAGTGAGAAATCATGTGAAATAATCACTGAATTTAATTTTAAATGAATGTACCTGCATGTTATACTGTTTAGTTTGGAGATACCACCAGATAGTCTGGTTGATACAACCAGATTAGTTTGGAGATACAACCAGATTAGTTTGGAGATACAACCAGATTAGTTTGGAGATACAACCAGATAGTCCACTGAGTTCGCACCGACCAGCGATTTTTGTTACAGATTTGACAAATTTATTTGGCGGCCAATCAAACGCTGTCTCTAAGGGGGGTGCATCCAATCACCAACCAGCTTGCCTTAAAATTCCCGAAACTACACGAAATATAAGCATACATAAATTTTTACTTTTCTAGAGTAGGGGCCCCGCCATCAGTTTTCTAATTGGGCCCCGCAATTCCTAGCACCGGCCCTGCTTACCAAACACACCTACCAAACATATTATGGTATCAATAGATGAGATTTGGCAGTATTTTTCATGGTCAGCAACCCCAAGTCAAGAATTTACAATGAATTTTGCATCACTTACACAAAATTGTTTAGCACCAAACTGCAACATTTGGAGAAAGGTAGTACAGTTGTAAAGAGTATTGATGAAAATAAAGGTGCATGAGATTTGCAGGCAAACTCAACACAAAACTGGCACAGTAGCAGAAACCAGAGGGTATTGATTGATAGTGATGAATGAATGCTATGAATCAAGTGCTGGAAGGTCACGAACTAACCCACCTGGCATTCCCATTAGCTACCATCTACCCCATCTGCAAAAGCGCCTGCAGATTCTAAACTGGCCATATTACCCAACTCAGAACCTACAACACCCAAATTGAAGTATGTCATCCTCAAACTATCTAAGAAAAAGGTGGGAGGTAGGATTAGGCAGTATGGGCTGAATGTCTTCCAATGTTGTAGGTTTTCTGGAATCCAGTATTCTGGAGATAAAAGTATTCACAAATATCCACACCCAGGTGGTACAAGAGCATGAATGAAGAGAATGTGCTGAAAATAACTTAATAATCAAAGTTACATTCATAAAACTTTACAGCTATATCAAAATCAGAACATTTCATAATTTATATAGTCAATTCTCTAACAGCATGAATAACAAACATACAAAAAAGTCGACCCTCATACCATCTTCAGAATAGGACTACTCCAAAATAACTGGCAGCTAATATTCCCCTGTGTCTTACAGAATGTTAAATTAAACAGTTGGGACCACAATAAAACTCTCTTCGTTTCTGCTGGCATCACGAGTGCATTCCACCAAACAACCTCATTAAATTAAATTTTACCACAATATCATTTTTTTTCCTGTGCATATCTCACTCATCTAACCTCTTAACCACGATTGAAGGTTTGAAGTTAATTATACCCTCTAGCAGGAACATGACAAAAAAACATGGGCAACAGATGGAAAAGGGAATGACAATTTTAATAGAATTATCAGAGATAATTATCAGAGAAATAAAATTGAGTTTCATCAGAAGCCACAAGAAATTTGATTGTTATCTCAATTTATGAATCTAATGTCAAATAAAAGTGTTACAAGCATAAAATGACAATGTTAACTTTAAATATACAAGATTTCTTCTTGAGACAATGGGATCTGGTTGAATATATCCAGGCACTTTGTCTATGTGTATGAAGGAAATGCAGATGCTGGTTTACACTGAAGACAGACACAAAAAGCTGGAGTAACTCAGCAGGTCAGACAGCATGTGTAGGAAAGAACTGCAGATGCTGGTTTAAATCGATGGTGGACACAAAATGCTGGAGGAACTCAGCAGGACAGACAGCATCTCTGGAGAAAAGGAACAGGTAGCGTTTCGGGTCAAGACCCTGCTTCAGACTTTGTCAATGTAACACGTTAACCATTTACATCACTAATTCAGGAATTGGAAATCAATGGATATAAATATAACCCTGCTGTAAATGACCTTGCCACTTCTTTAGCAAAAATAACAGCTGGAGAAACTCAGTGGGTCAGGCAGCATCTGTGGAGGAAATGAACAAATGATTCAGGTCAGGACCCTGCCTTATACTGATGGGAGTAGAGAGAGATAGCTGGGAGGAGGCAACTAGAGGAAGGGGCAGGCAAGAACTTAACCAGTAAGGAGGGTGTAAATGGCAGATGAGTCAAAGGGTGAAGGGTGGAGATAGCAACTAAGGCTTGAGGTGATGTGATGAAGGCAATAAGGCACAAATGGTGGAGTCTGAGAAGATGGGTGGTGAAATAGACTACAGAGCCAGAGAGAGGAATGATGGGTGATGGTTGTTATCTCCGGTTTGCTTCCAGTTCCTCGTGCTGGCGAGAGCAGGAACAGGGAGATACGGGACCTGAACGTGTGGCTGAGGAACTGGTGCACGGGGCAGGGATTTAGATTCTTAGATCACTGGGATCTGTTTTGGGGTAAGGGGGAACTGTACAAAAGGGACGGATTGCATCTTAACAGGTGTGGGACCAGCATTCTGGCAGGCAGGTTTGCCACTGCTACACGGGTGGTTTTAAACTGAATAAGGGGGGTGGGGTGTCGAATGGGATAGTGGAGGATGGAGTTAAAGGGAAAGGGTTTCTTAAATGTGTGAGCGTAGAGACAGAGGGGTGTAAAATGAGGGTAGAAGCAATAGGTAGCAAGGTGAAAAGTAAAAGTGGCAGGCAGACAAAACCAGGGCAAAAATCAAAAAGGGCCACTTTTCAACATAATTGTATAAGGGGTAAGAGTGTTGTAAAAACAAGCCTGAAGGCTTTGTGTCTCAATACAAGGAGCATTCGTAATAAGGTGGATGAGTTGAATGTGCAGATAGCTATTAATGACTATGATATAGTTGGGATCACGTAGACATGGCTCCAGGGTGACCAAGGCTGGGAGCTGAACATCCAGGGATATTCAATATTCAGGAGGGATAGAGAGAAAGGAAAAGGAGGTGGGGTAGCGTTGCTGATTAGAGAGGAGATTAACGCAATGGAAAGGAAGGACATTAGTTTGGAGGATGTGGAATCGGTATGGGTAGAGCTGCGAAACACTAAGGGGCAGAAAACGTTGGTGGGTGTTGTGTACAGGCCACCTAACAGTAGTAGTGAAGTTGGAGATGGTATCAAACAGGAAATTAGAAATGCGTGCGACAAAGGCAAAACAGTTATAATGGGTGACTTCAATCTACATATAGATTGGGTGAATCAAATTGGCAGGGGTGCTGAGGAAGAGGATTTCTTTGAATGTATGCGGGATAGTTATCTAAATCAACATGTAGAGGAACCAACGAGAGAGCAGGCTATTTTAGACTGGGTATTGAGTAATGAGGAAGGGTTAGTTAGCAGTCTTGTTGTACGTGCCCCCTTGGGCAAGAATGACCATAATATGGTTGAGTTCTTCATTAGGATGGAGAGTGACATTGTTAATTCAGAAACAATGGTTCTGAACTTAAAGAAAGGTAACTTTGAGGGTATGAGACGTGAATTGGCCAAGATTGACTGGCAATTAATTCTAAAAGGGTTGACGGTGGATATGCAATGGAAGACATTTAAAGACTGCATGGATGAACTACAAAAATTGTTCATCCCGGTTTGGCAAAAGAATAAATCAGGGAAGGTAGTGCATCCGTGGATAACAAGGGAAATCAGGGATAGTATCAAAGCGAAGGATGATGCGTACAAATTAGCCAGAAAAAGCAGCATACCGGAGGACTGGGAGAAATTCAGAGACCAGCAGAGGAGGACAAAGGGCTTAATTAGGAAAGGAAAAATAGATTATGAAAGAAAACTGTCAGGGAGCATAAAAACTGACTGCAAAAGTTTTTATAGATATGTGAAAAGAAAGAGATTAGTTAAAACAAATGTAGGTCCCTTGCAGTCAGAAACAGGTGAGTTGATCATGGGGAACAAGGATATGGCGGATCAATTGAATAACTACTTTGGTTCCGTCTTCACTAAGGAAGACATAAATAATCTGCTGGAAATAGCAGGGGACCGCGGGTCAATGGAGTTGGAGGAATTGAGTGAAATCCAGGTTAGCCGGGAAGTGGTGTTGGGTAAATTGAATGGATTAAAGGCCGATAAATCCCCAGGGCCAGATAGGCTGCATCCCAGAGTACTTAAGGAAGCAGCTCCAGAAATAGTGGATGCATTAGTAATAATCTTTCAAAACTCTTTAGATTCTGGAGTAGTTCCTGAGGATTGGCGGGTAGCAAACGTAACCCCACTTTTTAAGAAGGGAGGGAGAGAGAAAACGGGGAATTACAGACCAGTTAGTCTAACATCGGTAGTGGGGAAACTGCTAGAGTCAGTTATTAAAGATGGGATAGCAGCACATTTGGAAAGTGGTGAAATCATTGGACAAAGTCAGCATGGATTTACAAAAGGTAAATCATGTCTGACGAATCTTATAGAATTTTTCGAGGATGTAACTAGTAGCGTGGATAGGGGAGAACCAGTGGATGTGGTGTATCTGGACTTCCAGAAGGCTTTCGACAAGGTCCCACATAAGAGATTAGTATACAAACTTAAAGCACACGGCATTGGGGGTTCAGTATTGATGTGGATAGAGAACTGGCTGGCAAACAGGAAGCAAAGAGTAGGAGTAAATGGGTCCTTTTCACAATGGCAGGCAGTGACTAGTGGGGTACCGCAAGGCTCAGTGCTGGGACCCCAGCAATTTACAATATATATTAATGATCTGGATGAGGGAATTGAAGGCAATATCTCCAAGTTTGCAGATGACACTAAGCTGGGGGGCAGTGTTAGCTGTGAGGAGGATGCTAGGAGACTGCAAGGTGACTTGGATAGGCTGGGTGAGTGGGCAAATGTTTGGCAGATGCAGTATAATGTGGATAAATGTGAGGTTATCCATTTTGGTGGCAAAAACAGGAAAGCAGACTATTATCTAAATGGTGGCCGACTAGGAAAAGGGGAGATGCAGCGAGACCTGGGTGTCATGGTACACCAGTCATTGAAAGTGGGCATGCAGGTGCAGCAGGCAGTGAAGAAAGCGAATGGTATGTTAGCTTTCATAGCAAAAGGATTTGAGTATAGGAGCAGGGAGGTTCTACTGCAGTTGTACAGGGTCTTGGTGAGACCACACCTGGAGTATTGCGTACAGTTTTGGTCTCCAAATCTGAGGAAGGACATTATTGCCATAGAGAGTGCAGAGAAGGTTCACCAGACTGATTCCTGGGATGTCAGGACTGTCTTATGATGAAAGGCTGGATAGACTTGGTTTATACTCTTTAGAATTTAGGAGATTGAGAGGGGATCTTATAGAAACTTACAAAATTCTTAAGGGGTTGGACAGGCTAGATGCAGGAAGATTGCTCCCGATGTTGGGGAATTCCAGGACAAGGGGTCACAGCTTAAGGATAAGGGGGAAATCCTTTAAAACCGAGATGAGAATAACTTTTTTCACACAGAGAGTGGTGAATCTCTGGAACTCTCTGCCACAGAGGGTAGTCGAGGCCAGTTCATTGGCTATATTTAAGAGGGAGTTAGATGTGGCCCTTGTGGCTAAGGGGATCAGAGGGTATGGAGAGAAGGCAGGTACGGGATACGGAGTTGGATGATCAGCCATGATCATATTGAATGGCGGTGCAGGCTCGAAGGGCCGAATGGCCTACTCCTGCACCTAATTTCTATGTTTCTATGGAAGAAAAAGGGTGTGGGTGATGAGCACCCCAGGTAGAGAAAGCAAAGGGAACATAGTCACATGCATGGGGAGATTGGAAAGAAAGGTGTTCACGGGGACATTGAGGTTACCTGAAATGGGAAAATTCAATGTACATGTCATTGGGCTGGAGGCTACCCACGCGGCATACAAGGTGTTGTTCTTTCGATTTCCGTGTGGCCTCGTTCTAGCAGTGGAGGAGGCCAAGGACAGAAAGATTGGTTTGGGAATGTAAAGGAGAATTAAAAAGACTGACAACCAAGAGCTCCAGGTGGCCCTGACGGACAAAGCTCAAGTGGTCAGCAGAGCAATTCTTAGTCTACACAGTCTCACCGATGTAAAGAGACCACATCGAGTGCCAAATCGAATAGTTGAGGTTGGAGAAGATGCATGTAAACTATCTCACATGAAAGAGCTATTGGGATGTCTGTATGGAGCTGAAGGGATGGGGGAGGGGGCAGATGTAGAGACAAGTGTTGCACCTGCGCTTGTCGGGGAATTTTCCTAAGAAGGGGCTGGGGGGGGGGGGGGGGGTGTTAAGAAAGGTTTCGCAAACCAAGGATTCAGAGAGGAACATATTACTTATTTTGACACAGAATAAGGCCCTTTAGTAAATTTCAGACCTCCACAAACCTCTGAATGAATAACTATTTCCTCAACCTAATCCTTCTAACAATACTTTAAATGAATGCCCACAAGTTTTGATCACTCAGCCAAATGAAATGGGACCTTTCCATTTAATCCACCGCAGCTCCTCCTAGATTTAAGTACAATTTAATTTTTCCACCCATCACTTTTGTTCGAAAGGAAACATCCTAGATGATCCAATGTTTCCTCATAGCTACAATTTTCAGGTCCTAACAATTTCTTCGTTCATCAACTTTGCACCCTCTCTGGTGTGATCACATCATTCCCGTAAAGTATGACATACAGTACTCATGCTGTGATCCAACTGTCTGGCACAATCTCATTGTTCTTATATTCTTTGCTCAGTAAATTAAGAAAAAACAACTCCTATGTTTTTTTCTCCTTATCCTGTCACCTTTAATGTTTATCATATTATCCTATACTCAGATGCATTGTCACATACTATTCTAAATTAAACTCCACCTGTAATTTGTCCTTCCAACTGACTGAACCATCCAACTCATTGTCAACCCCATAACCAATTCCTGTATCAATTGCTGACTTCTTCATCATATCGCTCCTGGTAATATAGATTTTCAGGTTTTTGACTATTCTGCCACGTTGTCCTTAATCAAAGGACTTGTTAAATTCTACACAATTACATTGAACATATTGTTCTCATCAATGTTTGTTGTTAGCTCATCAAACATATAATAAGGTTAATGTCCCTTGACCCTTAACAGATCTATGCTCTTGATCTTAATTAATCAGCGCTTGTCTAAATGAAGGTTTAAAGATCACTCAGAAATGATTCCAATAATATGCTCAACACTCATGTTAATTGGCATTTAAACACGGGTTATTTCTTCCTCCCTTTGTTCAACATTAAAGTCTTCCAAATCTCTAGCAGGTAGCTTAAAATGTTGTAATCAGTCTCCACAACATCTTCCTTCTTGTAACAGCCTGGGATCTGATGCTTTTGTAACAGCCCTGATGCTTTATCCTGTTTCAAAGAAGCTGAATCCCCTTTCTTCTCTTGCTGTTTATCCCACCCAATATTTCATTTTTGTTCTCCTCAACCTGAAAAACAGATTATTCCCTTTTTTTTAAAGACACCTGCAAAATATACATTCAGTATTTCACCCTCATCTTCATCCTCTGCATAGATTACACTCATAAACCCTGGTTTTAGTTATCTCAGTGTTCTTTGTGTTCTTAGAACACATAATTGGATGTCTGTTTTACTTGGCAATATTTTTTTCCACACTTTCTAGGTCTGCTGCTGAGGTAAACTCTGTGCCTTACATAGTTTCCCCATCCTTCCCACCCCTACCCCCGTTATCTTTCACTCTATGCACAAGTGCGTCAATATCCAACCTTTTCTCTGTGTGGGAATTGATTTATCCTGAATTTCATTGATTTACCTTCAGGTAGCTGTTTCCAGGGCACTTTTGTCAAATTACTTTGCAGTCTAGCAAAATTGGCCTGAGCCCAACTTAGAACCTTTACTTATTTCCTTCTGACCTTTTTTTCATATCGAATTAAATTAATGTAATGACAGCAGAAATTGCCCCCCCCCCCCCCCCCCCCCCCCCCTCCCGGGACACTCCTTCGACCTCCCCAGTTCCATTCCCTTAAACAATTGAATTCCAGAAAATATTATGGTAATTGAAATCCTTACAATTACGATCCCAGTCCTTTTGCAATATTTTGCCATCCTCAACAAATGGTATGGAGATCTAAAGTAACCTTGGCCCATTCTTTGGAAAGTGAACCAAAATGTCACACACGTGACCAGATGGCATCACATAAAGTAATATATTAAGAAATTATTGTAAGAGATTAATATTATTCATTGTTATTTTCCTACCTACAGAACTATAATGCATGTCTGCTAAAGATAGGATCATTCTGGCTTTTTAAAATTCACAGAGTTTGTAAGATAAAACTGAGTTATGAAAAAAATGCTTCCGTGTGAGGTCACACACGTGACCAGTCATATTTCACCTCTGACCCTAAACAAACATTGTCAGCATAATATAAAAATTTCATTTGATAAACTTAAAAAAAAAATATGGATCATATATACAGTACAAAACAATATACCTGTAATGCTTTCAGAATTAGAAGAGATGTATTCCACAATTTTACATATTTTTTGGTCACACACGTGACTACGAATGGGGACAGGGGGGACCCTTGAAAAAGTATGATTGGTCTTTATTTTCCCTTTAGTACATCCACGTAGCTTCATTTCAAATACTCATCCCTTCACACAGCATGTAATTTCTTGACAAATGCATCATGAATCTAAAGTTCATTTTTCTTGCATCATTGTTCCCTTTTTATCTACTCTGGTGTATGGTACCAAGAGCAATTCAGAGATTTAGTCATTTCTTTGCTTCTTAAAACTTGCCTGAAATATTTCAGCCTTTTTTCTGCCTCTAAGGGAAGTTATGTGAGACACTAAATGGACAATATGGACCACCATCTGTGGCTGTGCACTCTCAATGACCATAAAGTTCCTCGGACTTTAGATTAATACCTTCAGTCAAAAGGTACATCAGCACATGATCAGCGCATCAGTGTTTCACTAATCAGGGGGAACATTCTGAGGGTACGTCGACTCAGGCATTACAGGTTGAACTCAAGGAAGGAGCAATTACTCCAATGGGATTATATTATAGGTCACCCAATTGCCAGAGGGAGATAGAGGATCAGATATGTAGACAGATTACAGAAGGATGCAAGGAGCACAGGGTTGATGTAGTGGGTAACTTTAACAGGGCAGAATTTGTTCGGTGTATCTAAGGTATCCTTAAACAATATGTGGATAGTCCAACTTGAGGAAGGACCATACAAGACCTTGTATTGGAAAAATGAGCCTGGCCAGGTGACTGATATAACAGTGGAAGAGTATATTGGAGATAGTGATCACAACTCCATAATTTTAAAGATTGTTTTGAATAGGGATACGTGGAAGCTGCTGAAAGGCCAGCTGATCAAAGTGCAGGATCAGCATGTTCCAGTAAGGAGGAGGGATAAGCATGGCAAGGTCAGGGAACTGTGGATGGTCAAGGAGGTTGTAAACTTGATCAGGAAGAAAAAGTAAGTGTTTGTCAGCTTTAAAAATGTGGCATCGGGGGCTTATAAGGATTGTAAAGCGTGTAGTAAAGAACTCACACGGTTGATTAGAAGGGCAAAAAGCAGCCATGAAATGTCATTAGCGAGACGGCTTAAGGGAAATCCCACACCTTTTTGTACGTACGTTAAAAATAAGTGGATAACCAGAGTGAAAGTAGATCCACTCAAAGATAAAGGAGGAATCTGTACTTGGAATAGGAGGATGTAGGCAAGGTACTAAATGAGTACTTTACATCTAGAAGACCTGGGGAACAGCAAGATTAGTGTGGGGAATATAAATATGCTAGGGCAGTTTGAGATCAAGAAGGAGGTGATGTTGAGGCTCTTGAATAATATTAAGATGGACAGGTCCCCGGGGCCTAATGGGTTATAGAGGAAGGGAGGAGATTGCTGGGGGCTTGATGAGGATCTTTGTTTCTTCTATAGACATAGGCAATATCCTGGAGGACTGGAGAGTGGCCAATGTTGTTCCTTTGTTTAAGATGATGTCGAGATAACAACCTTTCTCTCAGTGTCAGCAAGACAAAGGAGATGGTGATGGACTTCAGGAAGCGAAGCGGTACAAATATCCCAGTTTGCATTGACTGCGTCGAAGTAGAGATGGTTGAAAACTTCAAATTCCTAGGAATAAATATCACCAACAACTTCGTAGGAAAGAACTGCAGATGCTGGTTTAAATCGACGTAGACACAAAATGCTGGAGTAACTCAGCAGGTCAGGCAGCATCTCTGGAGAGAAGGAATGGGTGACGTTTCGGGTCGAGACCCTTCTTCAGACTCGGAAGGGTCTCGACCCGAAATGTCACCCATTCCTTCTCTCCAGAGATGCTGCCTGACCCGCTGAGTTACCCCAGCATTTTGTGTCTATCACCAGCAACTTCACCTGTACTACCCATATTGAAGCAATGACCACGAAAGCACACCAATGCCTCTACTTCCTTAGAAGGCTTAGGAAGTTCGGTATGTCCCCAACAATTCCGACCAACTACTACAGATGCACCGTAGAAAGCATTTTATCGGGATGCATCACAGCTTAGTTTGGGAACAGCTCCATCCAAGACCGCAGGAAATTGCAACGGATTGTGGACGTAGCCCAGACCATCACACAAACCAACCTCCCTTCCATTTACTACATTTTATACCTCACGCTGCCTCGGCAAGGCCAGCAGCATAATAAAAGCCGAGTCACACCCTGGCCACTCCCTCTTCTCACTCTCCCATCAGGCAAAAGGTATAAGTGTGAAAACGCACATCTCCAGATTCAGGGACAGTTTCTTCCCAACTGTTATCAGGCAAGTGAATCATCCTACCACACAGAGAGCAGTGATGAATTACTATCTACCTCTTTGGTGACCCTTGGACTATCTTTGATCGGACTTTACTGACTTTATATTGCACTAAATGTAATTCACATCATGTATCTGTACACTGTGAATGGCTCGATTGTAGTCATGTATTGTCTTTCCGCTGACTGGTTAGCACGCAGCAAAAGCCTTTGAGATAGGGTAGTAACAAAGGTGTATCATATGCTTGCCTTCATTGCTAGAGGCATTGAATATAAGAGTAAGGAAGTTATGATGCAGCTCAATAGGGCTTTGGTTAAACTGCATTTGGAGTATTGTGTGTAGTTCTGCTTGCCCATTACAGGAATGGTTTTGGAGAGGGTGCAGAAGAGGTTTAGCATAATGCTGCCTGGATCAGAGGGTGTCAGCTACAGGGAGAGGTTAGATAGAATTAGATTGTTTTCTCTGGACATCGGAGGTTGAGGTGAGACTTGATAGTAGTATACAATCCAAGATGGAAACATCCAACACTAGAATACATGGCTAAAAGGTGAGAGGCAGAAAAGTTTGATGGAAATGTGCAGGTCGTTGTTTTTTATACAGAGAGTGGTGGGAGCCAGGGGAGGTGGTGGAGGCAGATACAATAGTGGATAGGTACAATAAGTAATAGAGGGATATGGATCATGTAAATGCAGATAAGATCAATTTTACTCGGCATCGCTTTCACCACAACCATTGTGGGCCAAAGGGCCTGTTCCTGTGCTCTACTGTTCTATGTTTTATGATTAAATTCTTTTTCACTGTGAATAATTACTGACTAGAATTTAATGGGCTATCCTGTAGCATTTCATTACTGTCTTAAGTTTAGTTCTGTTTTCCAGGGGCGAAAAAAACTACAAGGAGCAATGGAATAAATAATTGGTTAACCTAAGCTACTCACAAAAAGCTGAAATAACTCAGCAGGACAGGCAGCATCTCTCGAGAGAAGGAATGGGTGATGTTTCGGGTTGAGACCCTACTTCAGACCCTTCTTCAAGGATAATGGCTGCTGAATGGCTGTTGAACAATAATTGCTAACCAGGATAAAATTCCCTTTTTTTTTCCCCCAAAGGAAAAGCACAATGAAAGAATTAGGATCCTGGATTCTACAAGTACACAAGTACAAATATCAGTTGAGCTGGAACCTTGAACCTCAGAGATATTTTTGTGGGTTTTTTTAGATTAGATTTAGATTCAAATACAGATTCAAAATATTCGGACTATGAAGATTTGAATATTTCAGACAGCAGTGAAAGGAAGATGCTTGGCATTAAAGTCGAAAAGAGGTGTCCCCAAAAATTTAGCACACTTTCAATATTCCTTTATGGCAGCAGTACTTTGAATGTAGCGCCATCTATGGAGTTCGATGGTGTAGGACAAGTGCAGAATTTTCACAGGCAGCAATGTAAAAAAAAGATTTAGACATGTAGATAGGATTCAAAGGAAAAGGCAAAAATATTAATTCTCCATGACATTTTGAAATTAAATTTGATTTAAAATATTATTCTGCAGAAGAGCCCCAATGCATGTAAAATTAGTTTCTCGGGACCGGCCATTGTTCAGTGATAATTGTCACGAGGCTTACCTTATTTTACTGTCCATTTTTCTTGCCACTTATTAACCTAAGTTTGAAAAGAGTCATAGTCTTTCCACATGCTGATAAATGTAGGTTTATTATCTGAGAGACCACAAATGAAACTGCATGTACAATCAGTGAACAATGCAGCTTTCACAGCTCGGATGGGAGTAGCTGAAGTTAATTGGCTGATTTTGGAATTAAATCCAACCGTCAACTGAACATATCAACTGTTACACTACAGGCAATCTGTTAGTTTGAAAAATAAAGTGCTTAAGGATAAACATTATCTTGAAAGAAGTGAGCAGCAACAATCTAGAATGCTTGCTGGAGGGAACAGGTAAAGCAGATTCAATCAAAGAAGCTCGACGGGGAACTGGCTTCCGACTTGATAGAAAAAATATTGCAAGGCTGTAGAAAAGGGTGGAGAATGAAAAACAGCCAGATTGGTTTTGCATGGAGCCAACTCAATGGGCTGAAGTGCTTCATTCTATGATTTAACTTTTCTGCGAAAGGGATCAAAATATAAACAACCAATTTCCCCGAAATGATTCTCCTAAACTGGAAAACCTAGGGGATAAATGGTTTAGATCCAATTGGCAATCTTCATCCATAAAATATGGCAGATAAGATGCTGCTGCCCACAGAACTGAACACCTAAAATGCTGAAGCTCAGTTATCCGCACTAACCTCAAGCAAAAATGTAAACCAAAATGGCACATATCTATTTAAGATTAGAAAGACAGTTAGTCCGGATGGGAAGAGTCAACTTAAGATGGCATTCAGCAGAGTAGTAATATTTATAAAGATGCAAAATGATTAAGATTTTTCTTTCAAGTACTTGTATCTTTTTTTTATTTTTTATTTATTTATTAGAAGTAGACATATTATAAAATGTAGTTACATATTATAGTAAAAAAAAAACTTTTCATATACATCAGTCATACATTATTAAAATTTTCCATTATCAATTACTTCTGCTTCTAGTATTTTTATTTTTTATAGAAAGCGAGAAAAAGTTACAAATAAAAAAGAAAGCAAAAAAAAAACAAAAAAAAACACAACAGAAAAACAAGGGAGGTGGAATGGGTTACCTGTAATACATCAATGGAGATAGGTTTGTAGGTTATAAAGTATAGCTTTTCATCTGTTCCTGAGTTCAAGTTTCAGCTGGGTCCTCGTGCTGTGCCAATCTATCCCTTCAGATAGTTAATGAATGGAGCCCAAATTTTATGGAAAAGATCTTGTTTGTCCATTAAGACAAGTCTAATTCTTTCTAAGTATAGGGTCTCCGACATTTCCGTAATCCACATTTTAATTGTGGGGGTTGTAGGGCCTTTCCAAAATTTGAATATTAATTTTTTTCCGGTTATTATACTGTAATTGAGGAAGTTTCTTTGGTTTGTTGTGAGTGTTAAGCTTTGTTCTGATATTCCAAGTATTATTAATTTTGTGTCTGTGTCCAGTTTTGTATTAATAACTTCTGAAGTTATTTCGTATGTGTTAAATTAGCCTCTAAATGTAGACATTTATCACAAATAGGAGAGATTTGTGGGAAGATTCTATGTACTTGTATCTTTGTGATTAAGATTTTAAATTTTGCTGTTGTGGCAAAATCCCCCAAAATACAATTGTCTTTACGACTAAATCAGCTACCATTTCAATAACTATTTTCTATCAATAACACAATTTTGAGGCCACAATAATTTTGACAAAATACAAAAATCTGCACACTGATCTGGTTATAGTAGTCAATATTTGAGCCGTTCCAGATAAATCTACTTCTTGTATCACAGTATCAGGACTAGTTATTTGACAAAGTTAGGGGGGAAAGATTTGGAGAGGTTAGCCAAAAGTGTTATGGTTCATCAATTATGTACCACAATGTTTGTATCACTAAATGATGAATATCAACCAACTCAGGACTTACTTTTTAAATTCAGTTGTGATTTTTCCAAGGCTTGGTCACGTCCAGCAATATTAGAACTGGCAGTTGCCATGACATCACACCACTCTGGAAATAAATAAACATGTATCAAACATATTAAATTACATGTGTAGGAAGGAAATACAGAAGCTGGTTTATACGGAAGATACGCATAAAGTGCTGGAGTAACTCAGCAGTTCAGGCAGCATTTCGGTAGAAAAAGGATGGGTGACGTGTCGGGTTGGAACCCCTCTTCAGGCTCAAGAAGGGTTCCGACCCGAAACATCACCCATCCTTTATCTCCAGAGTTGCTGCCTGACCCGCTAAGTTACTCCAGCACTTTGTGTCTATCTACCCTGAAATACATATTATTGTAGCTAACATATTGATCTGTTTTGTTAAAGAAATTGTGTTACATTACTCTAAAATTTCATCCAGATATACAATTCATACCACAGTCAATTCATTCATTCATTCCCATATAATTATTTTCACTTGCTGCAAAATGAAGGTTATGTAACATATTGCAAAGAATATGAAAGGTGTTACACAAATACAAGCATTTCTCAAAACTGACAATATTCTGTCAGTTCCCATGCCATTTCTAAAGACAAAATATTCAACCTTTTCTATCAACTTCAAATGAGCAAATTTGTTTCCCGTCCCATTGTTATATTACAGGTATACGCAGTATTCTCATAATTCTTAAAGATTACTATAGACTGAATGATAACCTAGTGCAAGTACCCCTGACCATTCTACACACAACAAAGATGCAGCAACGCGATAAATTGGATACAAAATTGACTTGGCTATCGAAGATAGAGGATGGTGGCGGAGGGCTGTTTCTCTGACTGGAGGTCTGTGACCAGCGGAGATCAGTAATCAGAGATATTCCGCAGAGATCAGTGCCCTTCAGTTATTTGCGATGTATATAAATGACTTGAAAAAAAATGTAAATGGGCTGATTAGTAAGTTTGCAGATGACACATAAATTGATGAAGCTGTGGATAGCGAAGAAGGTTGTCAAAGGATAAAGATTTGTTTTAGATGTGAGTGGAGAAATAACATATGGAGTTTAATTCAGGTAAGTGTTAAGTGTTGCACTTTTGGAGTCATGTTAAAGTGGCAGGACCCTTACGAGTAATGATGTACAGTGGGATTTCAGGGTGCAAGTCCATAACTCCTTCCAAGTAGCAACACAAGTAGATAAAGGATGACATACTTGCCTTCAATGGTCAAGGCATTGAGTACAACAGTCAAGAAGTCATGATGCAGCCAAAACTAGTTACGCCGCATTTGGACTATCGTGTGCTGATCCAGTTGCCCGAATACAGGAAAGCTGTGCAGGCTGTGAAGAGATTCACCAGGATGTTGCCTGGATTAGGGAATGAACTACAAGGAAGATAATTTGGACAAACATGGATTGCTTTCTCTGGAACATGAGAGGCTGAGGAAGGACCAGGTACAAGTTTATAAAATTATGAAAAACACAGATAAGGTAGATAGCCTTTTACCCCAGTATAGAAATGTCAAATACCAGAGGGCATAGCTTTAAGATGAGAAGACTAAAGGATGAAAGTTTAAAGGAGATGCGCGGGGCAAGTTTTTTTCTTTACATAGGAGGTAGGCGCAGGGGAGGGGGTGGAAACAGAAACAATTGTGGTGTTTAAGGTGCATTTAGACAGGCACTTGAACATGTAGGGAGTGAAAGGATATGGATCAGGAACAGGCAAATAAGATAGGTATAATTTGGCATGATGGTCAGCAGAGACATCATGGGCTGAAGGGCCTGTCGGGTGCTTTACTGTTGGATGTTCTAACAAGTAAAGGGCCTCAAACAAATCCAGAAATGAATTATTGACTTCAAAATACTCTTCACCACATCTAATTCTTTTTACTCTACATAACCCATTTCACAAGTCACATTTATGCAGGTTGTTATGACCTATAAAACAGGTGTAACTTAGGCAATCAAGCAAAATGCTTTATTCTCTTGCCAGCTTGCCTAACATAATAATAATGGAGCAATTCCAGACGAGTGCAATGATCAATCATAGTATCAAACAAAGCAGATATCAATTATTGATCAGTCGAACAGTAATACATTGTGATTGTTATTGACAAACTTAATTATCAAATAAACTGAATAAATGAACACATGTACAAACATTTATTTAACCCTTCTGATTGTTTTCTTCTAAATACAGAATGATAGATTTATACAAAGAGCGACAGGTGAAGCGAGGTGACAGGATGGGAAATGACAGGCATGTAACAGTGTGGTTGGATGGGTTAAAGAAAATCATTGAAAAATTTGTTAATCTGAACTATTTAAAACAAGTGCACAATAGTTAAGTAGCTTTTCACCCTCTTAATTCTGTAGTATATTAATTTCTCTCAAAATTAGATCTTACAATACGCATTATGACATAATTGGCAGCGTAACTTTCGAGTTTACACAGATGAACATTCACTATGTCATGGCACCAGCTAAGAGTTTTAATTATCCAAACAGTCAGAAATCCGGTAAAATTTGCGTGTTATGGTATTTTTAATTGACTTGAATAAGTTTGTGCACAAAAAACAGCAGCAATTTATCACCAATCGGAATTGGAAGCATCACCTGGTTCATAACTTTGGGCCCCACTGGAGAGGTCTACGAAAATGATCCCAAGAATAAGTGGGTGGACATATGATGAGCGCTTGACAGCACTTGGCCTGTACTCGCTGGAGTTTAGAAAGATGAGTGGGAACCTGATTGAAAATTACCGAATAGTGAAAAGCCTGGATAGAGTGGATGTGGAGAGGATATTTCCACGTGGGAGAGTCTAGGATCAGAGGTCATAGCCACAGAATAAAAGGACGTTCCTTTAGGAAGGAGATGAGGAAATTATTTTGTCAGAGGGTGGTGAATCTGTGGAAATCATTGCCACAGAAGACTTTGAAGGTGGTTAATGGATATTTTTAAGGCAGATGGATAGATTCTTGATTAGTACGGGTGTCAAGGGTTATGGGGACACAATAAAATGGGGTTAAGAGGGAAAGATGGATCAGCCATGATTGAATGGCGAAGTAGACTTGATTCTGCTCCTATCACTTATGAACTTAAGAAAAAATACCTTGTCAAATAATGTTATTAACTTCAAGCTGCATAAAACCTGCTTCACGAGGTTGTAATGGCATTCCAGGTGGCCTGCACTAATATCTCTATGTGGAAAAAGACATAAAGTGATGGAGCAACTCAGCGGGTCAGGCAGTGTGGTTGGAGGACATGGATAGGTGATGTTTCGGGTCGGGATCATTCTTCAGACTGATTGTAGTAGGTGGGGAGAATGCTGGAATATAGGTGGGAGCAGGACAAACCCAGAGGCGGAGGTAGCGGCAGAGAGGATAAAAAAGGGAGGGTTTGTGGGGGATGAGGGTTGTTGGTTAGTTATGTAAAATTGGAGAATTCAATGTTCGTACAATGTTAGCTTGTGAGCTACCCCCAGCAGAATACGAGGTCCTGTTATTCCAGTTCACATGCATCACTACAGCAATGGAGGATGCAACCGGGAGATCCAGCAGGAGAAAAGGTCAACTCATCTACAATTGGTCTAGGTGATATAAGGGAGGCTAAATCAGGAGCACCGAATGCAGTAGATGAAGTTAGAAGAGGTGCATGTGAACCTCTGTCTCACCTTGAAGGGCTGCTGGGGTTTCTCTATGGACATGTAGGAGGAGAAGTGGGCATAGGTCTTCTGTGGTTGCGGGACAAAGTACCTAGTGAGGGAGTTGTGGAGAGAGTGGTCTCTGTGGAAAGTGGTGGGAATAGAAAGATATGGCTGGTGTGCAGGAAGGAACTGTAGATGCTGGTTGAAACCGAAGACAGACACAAAAACCTGGAGTAACTCAGCGGGTCGGACAGCATCTCTGGAAAAAAGGAATAGGTGACGATTCGGGTCGAGAGTGTGAAGAAGGGTCTCGACCCAAAACCTGTTCTTTTTCTCCAGAGAAGATGTGACTGGTGGTAGGATCACTTTGAAGGACAGAAAGTTTGGAGAAGGATGCGTTGAATAGTGG
Source organism: Amblyraja radiata (assembly GCF_010909765.2). NCBI lineage: Eukaryota > Metazoa > Chordata > Chondrichthyes > Rajiformes > Rajidae > Amblyraja > Amblyraja radiata. The sequence goes on along the minus strand of NC_045972.1, from coordinate 10,005,985 downwards.
GTGAACTCATTTTGGGGGGGGGAAAAGGGGAGCGAGAACAGAATTACTGGTCACGGAAGAGATGCAGACGAGGGATCTATTCACAATGGCGGGGGAAACCATCTTTACAAAAGAAAGAGGACCTTGGATGCACTAGACTGGAAAGCCTCATTTTGGGTGCAGATGCGGTGGAGAAGGAGAGTAGGGGATGGTATCTTTGCAAGATTAGCAGTGTGGGAGTAGTCCAGATAACTGGAGTCAGTGTGTTTATAGTAGACGTCATTCGATAGTCTGTCCCCTGTAATGGAGACAGAGAGAGCAAGAAAGGGGAGAGAGATGTCAGAGATAGTCCGAGAATATGAGGGTGGGGAAAAGATTAGTGAAGTTGATGAAATCAATGAGTTTTGCACGGGTGAAAGAGACAAGAATACTTTTGCAACTGTAAACGTAATTTTTTTAATTGGTGTTGATAAACGAATTGCTTCTCAAAATAGATATCTGTAAGTAGACATTGTGGCATTATTAGCAGAGAACATTTTGAGATTGTACAGATGAACATTCATAACTTCATGGCACCAACTAAGGCAGTAGTGCTTTTAAATTTTCCAAATATGATCAGAAATATAGTGGAAATTGAGGCTTGTGGTATTTTTTGTGTCTTGATTATGTTAGTAGACCAGGAAACAGTCACAATTTGCCATCAACAGAATTGGATGTGACACCTGGTCCAAGATAAATGGCATTTCAGCATTCTAAATTCACCCCGAATTGGTGTTAAACATCAATGTTAAGTGCTTTCAGTTGATGATTCAACGCTACGTTAATTGAGCACTGATAACCTTGAATAAAAAATTGAGTGGCAAGGAAGAAATTGGACACCCTAAACACAATTTGTTTAAACTTCTCAATTAAGTAGAGGTTATCCACTGCAAGCCAACCAACTGATGCTTCAGTACTCTTATCATGGGATTAATAATAGAATAAAAATACTGCAAAGAGTTCATTTGATTTAAAATTGGCAAAATGTTTCCAATGTTGTCCCAAAGCAAAACTAGTTTAATCAGATTACAGACGATGCAGTGTTAGAATAACTTAATTTTTACCTGTTTTTTTACTGGTGCTGGGATTAGTTGTGTATTTTTACTGTTTCTTGTTTTGTGATATTTTCCTTTTCTTTCCCTTACAATTATGTTTGAAGTTGTGATTTAATTTTAAAGCACTTACTTAGTTCATTTGGCTCACCACTCACCACTATAAAACAGTCTGTTCAAATCTTTTTGGGGTATATTATCGGAGTCTTATGTTGCCGCATTACAGAGAATCATGTGTGCAACCACTTGGATTGTACATTATACGAGTTATTTTCTGTTAATGCAGCTGAAAAAAACAGATCCCACAGCACCTTTTGAAGAAAAGCAGTAAGTTCACCTGGTATTTTCTTCTTGCTTCAATCAAGAAAATCAGAAAGGCCAATTAAGTAATTATTGCACATCAAAAGCAAATGCGCATAAAATCTCCTATGAGCATTTTACCTTACATGAAGGTAAATGCTCATCACAGGAAGTGATTTATTTACTTTGATAGTAAACAGAAAAATCAAACAAAATAAAATGAGTTTAACAAAAAACACTGAAGTGCTAAAAGACTATTAAAAACATTAAACATTAACCATTTTTCATGGGATTGGTGACTCCATAAACACAATTCTTACGTCAGCCAGTTCTGGTAAAATGCGGAAAGACCAGGTGCAAAGTCCATCTCTCTTCTTAGCACATCAAAGCTCTGAGACTGGACAATGGTTAATCTGGTTGCAGTGGGAAATCACATGTACCAACAGCTGAGCTCCAGAATTGGCTGGGCATACACCTTATAGCCTGCAAAACAGTGAACCGTGGATAACCAGCATTCCTCTGCGGAATTGGCAAAGGAAGGTAAGCTTAATCCGGGCAGCTGAATCTTTCAGCTCATCGTTTGATCTTCCAAGGCACAAGTAACCAGTTAATTTCTGTATCGTAACTGCTTCATGAAAATTAATTCAGATATCCTACTAATGATGCAAGGTACATTACACTAAACTAATTTTGTTAAAATATAAAAACTGAATAGCACATTCAGATGAATTCATGTTTAGCTGAATCCATGCTGAACAAGTGCCATATGTCGTGTTCTAGTTTACGCTAATAACTACACAAATAAAAAATGGACTGCGGAAAGCTTCTCCCTCAGGAAGAAATTAATGAAGTTATTTGAGGTGAAATTCCAGAAAGTAATTTCTCTTTACTAACAACTAGAAAAGCATTTCACGGAGAAAATATGGTGAATATTTTGTGGGAAAGATATATAGTGTTTGTAACACTTTCATCTTTGACTTCAAACATTGCATCTAATGTAAAGCCAACCCTCAGGGAAAAACTCCAGGATTAAACGTACTTCAGGTACCAAAGTTGCCAAGTATATTAGGCACCACAATAAAAATCTATGCAGAATTTGCCTTACTGTATGGAGGCGTATTTTACTGGAAGACTGGTAAATAATGCAAGGCATTTAGTTATTTTGCAAAGGGTTCACATTATTATCCTTTAATATCCAAAGGTTATCCAATTTCTACTTCAACCAAAATTAAAAAGACAGCCAGTGGTCATTACATCACTTTATGATGCACTATGCTAATTTTCTATGAAAAATTGAAAGCTCAGTTCTTATCCAAGGATGCAGTTCTATTTCGGAAATCATGTTGTAGCTGCATAAAACTTCAGTGAGGCCACATTTGGAAATATTGTGTGCAGTTCTGGTCACACGTTATAGGAAGGATGTGAAAGTTTTGGAGAGGGTGCAGAAGATGTTCATCAGGATGCTGCCTGGATTTGAGAGTAATAGTTATAAGGAGAGGTCAGACAAACTTGGATAGTTTTCCCTGGAGCGTGGAGGCTGAGGAGACAACTTGATAGAAGTATATAAAATTATGAGAGACATAGACAGGATAGATCATCAGTCTTTTTCTCAGAGTGGAAATGTTAAATTCTAGAGAGCACAGCTTTAAGATGGTGAAAGTTTAAAGGACATATACAAGGCACGTTTTTTTAACACTGAGAATGGTAGGTGCTTGGAATAAGCTGCTGAGGTGGTTGTGAAAGCAGATACAATAGTCATTTTTAAAGAGGCATTTTGACAGACATATGAACAGGCAGGGAATGGAGGATATCGACCATGAGCAGGCAGGTGTGCAATTTAACTTGGCGTCTTGGTAGGCACAGACATTATGGGCTGAAGAGCTGTTCCTGTTCTACATTCTGTTTTATGAATTTAAATAATAATAATCATTAAAATATTCAGATAATTAAAAATATTCAAATAAAGAGTTGAACGCTCCCCCCACCCCAAAGGATTCATTACCCTATTTTATCTAATGGTGCGATCACTCCTATGCACATTATTCCTGATGTAAAGCTATGAGTCCTATGCATCTGAGCTTTTTTTCAATATGTCACCACTCCCCTATTGGGAGCCAGGTGATCAATACCGTTCCAAAATCTATTTCCTAATAATTATTTTGTTCTGGTTATTTCATAGTCTAGATAAAAATGAACTAAAAAAATATATCAATTGATTCATGGCAAATCAAATTCCATTTCCAAGTATCTTGAACCACTTAACACAATAATTTGAAACATGATCTATTTTTCACTACCAAGTTACTCCTGCACAATTTCATGTGGCACATTTTGGGAAGAATGACAATTCATGCTATTTTTCAGGCTTCTGCTATTAAGCAGACATTTACATTCTATCCAAAATATTTATAGGGCAGCTATAAAAACACAAGCTGTGTTTTATTTTCTCAGAACACAATGCTGCCTGCATCCCCAAACTACATTCTTTGCACTGTAATGCAACAGACAATTAATCCGCAGTAACTCACAAAACATCGTTTGAAACTGCTGAAGTTAATCACTTGATGTTCCAGCATACAACACATAATGCTCTGCTTGTTCCTGAGTTTTTACAATTATGTCCGTTGGCATATCTCATCCCTTCTGGCAGACCCACTCAACAAAGTTTAAAAAATACCTTGTCTTTCTTTATTCTCATGATTTGAACTACAGTCAGCCTACAATAGCAAAAAGATTTTAAAAAATGAATGCAACTTTTATCGTGGTATTTTATCAATTTCTCAAAATTACAAGTGTGCATTATTTAATGGACAATTTACAAGCAGAATACCAAGTCAAAAGAGCAAAAATAATGCCATGTGTATCAAATACATTGCAGAAAAATTTCAGGCCAATACCGTGGCTTCACGGAATATATTACTCCTTAACCAAGAGATCCTTCCATTTCCAAAAATGAAGTTCTCAAATTTATCATTTTAGCATTTTTAAAAATTGGTATTCTTTCTTTTCTTTTCTGGAGCTTACAGATATTAAACAATTTTAAACAAAATAAGGTCCGAAGGATTCTTCTGACAATAGCAGCTTCTTGTTTTGGATTGCCAAACAGCCTATGAAGATTCCTTTAAAAATTCTCCCAAATCTGCCAAAGTTTGCAGGGGATCCACGCTTAGCTTGAAAAGCTGATCAAATTATATTACTGGTAGACAAAAATGCTGGAGAAACTCAGTGGGTGAGGCAGCATCTATGCAGCGAAGGAATAGGTGACGTTTCAGGTCGAGACCCTTCTTCTTCAGACATCACCTATATTCTTCCATAGATGCTGCCTCACCTGCTGAGTTTCTCCAGCATTTTTGTCGACCTTCGATTTTTCCATCATCTGCAGTTCTTTCTTAGACAAATTATATTACTTATTCCAGCTGTCACCAGGGATTCCTAGCTCCTCATGTATGCTTAGAGTCATTGAATGATACAGCATGAACACAGGCCCTTCAGCCCAACATGCCCATATCGCCAACGTGTCCCAGCTGCACTAATCCTACCTGCCCGCGTTTGGCCTGTATCCCTCCAAACATGTCCTATCCATGTACCTGTCTAACTGTTTCTTAAATGTTGGGATAGTCCCTGCCTCAACTACCTTCTCTGGCAGCTTGTTCCATACCCTCACCACCCTTTGTGTGAAAAGGTTACCACTCAGATTCCTATTAAATCTTTGTCTCTTCACCTTAAAACTATGTCCTCTTCTCCTCAATTCGCCTACTCCGGGGAAAGAGACTCTGTGCATTGACCCAATCTACTCCTCTCAAGAATTTATATACCTCTATAAGGTCACCCCTCATCCTACTGCACTCCAAGGAATAGAGTCCCAGCCTACTCAACCTCTTCCTATGGCTTAGACCCTTCAGTCCTGGCAACATACTCGTAAATCTTCAAAAATATTTATCATATATTCAAAAATAATAGATTCACAAAAACTTGAGAAAAGTTCATCAAAGAGAAAATGGACGAATTTTACAATAGTACAAAGGATATAATGACAACTGAAGTTTAGTGTTGGTATCAAGTATTTCTGCTTTGAATGAACATTGAATACACCTGATCAGAATTGAGACCCTAAACCTTGCCCTTCCCTGCACACTTTTTCATTGCACATTCATACTCACGGTGCAATTCATTAGAAAATGTTACAATAAGCATAAGCAATAAAGGAGCAAAATAAACTACTAACTCAAACCATTCATTTCTCTTAATCGGGAAAATTAAGGTTTTAACATTTCAATGCCTTTATGTACATTAGATAATTTGTTCAAGTTTTCTGAAGTTGCAATTTGCAGAAAAGATCAGGGAAACTGATGGGTGTGTTCTAATTGGATTTTCAGAAGGTTTTTAAATAAGGTGCCATTCAAGAGATTATTAAACAACATTTGAGAACATAAAACCCATGGGAGCAGGTAAAAACTAAAGATTATGGTCCATTCAATCTTGGGCTCGACACCATTTCCAAATTGTTACTGGTATCCTGACTTTAGACAAGTTGGGTAAGTGGGAAAAAGAATGGAAGGAATGGTTCCAAAAAAAAGAGGCAGATTGCTATCCAAATGGTGAAAGATTAGGAAAAGAGGAGACATTCTGTATTACTTGCTCATGAGTCACTGATAGTAAACATTCTGATGCAACAAGCAGATAGGAAGACAAATGAGACATTGGCCTTCAATGGAAGAGAATTTCAGCACAGAAGCAAACATGACCTGCTGCACCTGTACAGGGCCAAAGTGAGACCCCATTTGGTGCTATCTGTGCAACTTTGGCTCCATGTTCGAAGATGGATGCTCTTATGGAGGGACTGCAATGAACATTTACTGAAGCTGTGGAATTCTCCATCACATTAGTAGGACAAAGTCATAGAATCATAAAGTGATGCAGCATGGAAGCAGGCCCTTTGGCCCAACTTGCCCACACGGACCAACATGTCCCAACTACACTCGTCTCACCTGCCCGCGTTTGGTCCATATCCCTCCAAACATGTCCTATCCATGTCTAACTGTTTCTTGAACGTTGGGATGGTCCAAGCCTCAACTACCTCCTCTGGCAGCTTGTTCCATACACCCACCACTGTGTGAAAAAGTTACCCTTCAGATTCCTATTAAATCTTTTCCCTTTACCTTAAGCCTATGTCCTCTGGTCTTCCATTCACCCATTCTGGGCAAAAGACTCTGTGCATCTACCCAATCTATTCCTCTCGTGATTTTATATACCTCTATACGATAACCCATCATCCTCCTGTGCTCCAAGGAATGGAGTCCTAGCATACCCAACTTCTCCCTATAGCTCAGATCCTCTAGTCCTGGCAACATCCTCGTAAATCTTCTCGGTGCCCTTTCCAGCTTGACATCTTTCCTATAACATGATACCCAGAACAGAACACAATACTCTAAATGCGGCCTCACCAACATCTTATACAACTGCCACATGACCTCCCAACTTCTGTACTCAATACTGACTGATGAAGGCCAATGTGCCAAGAGCCTTTTTGACCACCCGATCAACCAGCGATTCCACCTTCAAGGAACCATGCACCTGCACTCCTAGATTGCTCTGCTCTACAATACTCCCCAGAGCCCTACCATTCACTGTGTAGGTCCTGCCTATCTTTGACTTCCCAAAATGCAACACCTCACATTTCTCTGTATTCCATCAACTATTCCTCAACCTACCTGGCCAATCGATTAAGGTCCTGCTCCAATTTTTCACAACCATCTTCACAATCTGCACAACCACCCACTTTTGTATCATCTACATACGTGCTAATCTTGCCATGTATGTTCGTATCCAAATCATTGATATAGATGACAAACAGTAACGGGCCCAGCACTGAACCCTGAGGCACACCACTTGTCACAGGCCTCCAGTCCAAGAACAACCTTCCACCATCAATTTTCTATCCACTCAGCTATCTCTGCATGGATCCCATACGATCCAACCTTCCAGAGCAGCCTACCATGCGGAACCTTGTCAAATGCTTTACTAAAGTCCATATATACATCTACAGTTCTGCCCTCATCGACCTTTTTGGTCATGTCTTAAAAAACACAATCAGATTTGTGAGACACTGCCTCCCACGTACAAATCCATACTAACTATCCCTAATCGCCCGTTGTCGATCTAAATGCCTGTATATCCTATCCCTCAGAATACTCTCTAGTCAGTAAATATATTCACAATGATGGTTTTCTTAATGCTAAAAGGGATCAATGAATTTGAGGAAAGAATTGGAACAGGGTACTGAATAAATGATCACCTGTGATCATACTGAATGGTGGACCAGGACTGGATAGCCAACTCCTGCCCCTATTATGTTTTTTATTGTTTCTTCCTTATAGTTTAAATACCTGTCAATTTATGTCCTGCATATATTCAATGACTATGTTCCATATTTCTCTGGTGCACAGAATTTCAAAGGTTCTCAATCTTCTGAGAGATTAAATTCCTCCTCCTCTCAGTCTTAAAAGGGTGATCTCTTCTTGTGAAATTATACCCCATAGTTCATCTTGTCTGAAACGTAATTCCTTCTCTCCCTTTGCAGGTTCTGACAAAGTTGCATCAAATGCTTCCTACTTTTCTACTCACTTCACCTTGGAATAGAGGTCAACATCCTCTTGGCTTTCCTATTTACTTACTGGACCTCCATGCTTTTTTGTTGTGTTTCACAAACAAGACCTCCATAATCATTTGTACTACAAGATTTGTAATCCCATTCTAGATAATAATCTGCTTCATAATAATCTGCTAGATAATAATCTGCTTCGTCATTCTTTCTCAAGTAAATAACTTCACTTGTTCTCCTATTAGTCTCTTTCAACATTTTGTCCACTCACTGAGCCTATCTATGCAGGTTCTTTATATCGTCCTCAGAACATGCTAACCTAGAAATTTTGCATCAACAGAAAATTTAGAAATAGTACCCTCACCACGCACCCTTTTCCAATTCTACATCAATCTAATCAAAGCCCCAGCACTGATCACTGTAGCACCTCACTTGTTGCTGATTGCCCATCCAAAAATAGTTTTACTTTATCCATCCTGGCTCCCCTTCATCCAAAGTGAACCCGAACAAATTTGTTGAACATGATTTCCATTTCATAAAACAGTTGACTAAACTTCATTTTTTTACAAACTTCTAAATCACGAGCAACTATCTCCTTAATAATGCATTTCTTCAGCTTAGTTTATTGTCACGTGTACCGAGGAACAGTGAAAAGCTTTTGTAGCGTGCTAACCAGTCAGCAGAAAGACAATACATGATTACAATCGATCCATTTACAGTGTATAGATACATGATAAGGAAATTACATTTAGTGCAAGGTAAAGCTAGCAAAGTCCGATCAAGGATAATCCGAGGGTCATCAAAGAGGTAGATAGTAGTTCAGCACTTCTCCCTGGTTGTAGTAGGCAAGCTTGACATCTGCAGGGGAGGGTTAGGATAGGTGGCTCCTAGTTTTCTGCTTCCTATCTCTTTCTCTTCTTGAATTGATGAGCTACATTTATAATTTTCCAATTCTCCAAGATGTCTGGGGAATTTTAGTATATTACAATCACTGCATCCACTTCCTTTAAGACCATTGGAAGCAAACCATTATGTCCAGGGTGCTTGACAGGCATTAGTCCCATTAACTTACCTCATATTATTTTTCTAGTAACAGAAACTAACTTAAATTGTTTGTTCCCTATATCCCTTGATTATCTTTTATCAGTGGATAGTTCTTATATTCATCTTGTGGGTGGAATGAGGTGGGGGGTTTTCCAAGTCAAGAGTGTTTTATTGTCACAGGTAGAACAATTAAATTCTTACTTTCTGCAGAACAACAGAATATGCAAACATAGTATGATATGACAAACGAGAGAGAAAAGAAAAGCTCATTGTGTATATATACACATGCTCACAACATACCTGTGTGTATACATATATATACACACACACACACACACATACACACTCAAATAACAAACAAAACAACGCAACAATAATAATAATAGGATTGTCGTTCAGAGCCTATATGAGGTTGTAGTGTTTAATAGCCTGATGGCTGTAGGGAAGAAGCTGTTTCTGAACATGGATGCTATAAAGTATAAAGTATGAATATAAAGTAAAGAGTAAGAATAAATTGTCATTTTCAAATAAAGAGGGTGAAATTAATATGGTGCTAAACGGTCCACATTCTCCATCAGTAATTTGAAAAAGAGAACACAATTTGTTATGTTCACAGATGATCAGATAGTCACATCAGAGTAAAATTCCTCAGGAAAATACAGAGAGGCTTCTTAGGAATATAGAAAGACTAAGGAAATTAGTGGGAACATGGAAGATGGAACATAATGAGTAAAATGTCAAGTCGTCACTCTAGCCGAAAAAAAGTAGAGAAAATTCGGGTGGTTTGGTGCACCCAGATATACTGCACAGCACCTCCAAGAAAGGACAAGAAAATCATGTGAAACTTTAAAAGTGCCATTGCAAGCTTTAGGGCAAGAAATGTAAGTGGGCAAAAATCCAAGAGATTTGGATTTAATGTATCTGTACATGACTCACTTCCAGGCAATATATTTAGCCTTATAATTAGGTAAATCCAAGTTACACGCATCTCGAGACATTTGGGACATTTAAGACACCAAGCAAGGATTAATTGGATCTTCAGATATGAACAGCGTCTAAGCGAGAAAGTTCAAGCTTCAGAAGATCACGTCAAGTCTAGATTTTGTATACCGGCTAAATAAACAGTTGTACTAATATATTCAGATCTTTTAAGCTGAAGGACGCAAAATCGCTCAGAATATTCTTTATAAAATAATTAAAAGGATTCCACTAGGTGTCGCTTTGGAATTTCAAGGCACAGGGGGCATTTAATGAAAGGTGAATTAGGCGAATTGACCAGGAAGCAAAGTATGAAAGCAACCAGGATTCCTGAATTTACCTTGTTGAGCATGCGAATTAAAAGTTCCGGGGTGTACATAGATCAAATGATTAAAAGGTTGATTAACTGACTAACTGCTGTCCTCTCTCTTCCCTCACCCTCACAGATGCAGACACAAGGGACTGCAGATGGTGGCGTCTTGAGCAATAAAAGTGTTGCAGGAACTCAACGGGGCAGGTAGATTCTGTAGAAGGAAGAAGGGTCCGGACCCGAAACGTCGCCTGTCCATTCCCCTCCACAGACGCTGCCTGACCCACTCAGTTCCTGCAGCGGTTTGTTTTCTGTGCCCAAAAGAAACGCGATTGTTATTGTTCTGTCGCCCATCACTGCCGGCTCCCTCACTCACACAGACAGACACACGCGTGCTCAAACCTACCCCCTACCTAAAACCACAAGCCTTATATAACAGAAATGAACTGGATCTAAGTGCCAAGGCTCAAACTGCCAGCAGCGTCAATTAATGTTTCACCTCAGTTACTCAGGCCTCCGACATTACCCCAGCTGCCGCTTCCACTTCCGCTCCTTCGAACCGGCGGCGCTGTCAGCTGACCGGAAGTACCGGCGCGGCATGGCAACGACAACACCTCGCGCATCCTGCCTGGGCCGCGCTCTCCCACTCACTCGCCACGAGCGAACACCGAGCCACGGCTAACAATGTCCTACTTCCTTTATCATCGTTCTTTTTTTAATTTTTCATTCATTTGTTCTTTATCTCTCTACTTCAACGTCTATATCTCTCGTTTCCCTTTCCCCGACTCAGTCTGAAGAAGGGTCTCGACCCGAAGCGTCACCCATTCCTTCTCCCCAGAGACTCTGCCTGTCCCGCTGAGTCACTCCAGCTTTTTGTGTCTATCTTCGGTTTAAACCAGCACCTGCAGTTCCTTCTTAAGGGCCTGTCCCACCAGCATGCGATTGCATGCGTCTAGCGCGACCAAACGGAAGTGAAGTTCGCGCAAGTTCGGGCTGAGTTCGCGGTAAGTACGCGCAAAGTTCACGCGTGATGTGATTTACGTCAAACTCACCAATCAGCTGGGCAGGAGGCGGGCCGACTGAATTTGGACGTCGCATGGCGTCGGGCGGTGAAGTCATCGCGCAACGGCACGCTGGGCGGTGATGTCATCGCACAACGCCACGCGCTAGGCGTACGCCGTCAATACGCTGCATACGACATCAAGGAGCTGCGTACGACGTCGAGCTGCGTACGGAGTCGAGATGCTGCGTACGCCCGTCGAGAAGTTGCGTACGGCCTCAATGCGGCTGCGGGCCGACAGGCCTTTGACGCGCGGGATTTTCGAACAGTGCAAGATTTTTAGAGCCCCGCGCAATGTCGGGACCAGCCCTGCACAACTCCATACGCCTCCGCCAATCGAAGTGGGACTGGCCCCGCGAGGCCGTACGCCTCAAGCAACCACGTTTGGTTGCGCTAGACGCATGCAATCACATGCTGGTGGGACAGGCCCTTTACACATTTTCAGTTCCTTCCTACACTTTATCTCCCCCTCTCATTCCCACACCGACCTCTGCCCTGGGCCTCCTCCATTATCCGAGTGAACAGCACCTCATATATCGCTTGGGCAGCTTATAACATAGAAACATAGAAATTAGGTGCAGGAGTAGGCCATTCGGCCCTTCGAGCCTGCACCGCCATTCAATATGATCATGGCTGATCATCCAACTCAGTATCCCGTACCTGCCTTCTCTCCATACCCTCTGATCCCCTTAGCCACAAGGGCCACATCTAACTCCCTCTTAAATATAGCCAATGAACTGGCCTCGACTACCTTCTGTGGCAGAGAGTTCCAGAGATTCACCACTCTCTGTGTGAAAAAAGTTCTTCTCATCTCGGTTTTAAAGGATTTCCCCCTTATCCTTAAGCTGTGACCCCTTGTCCTGGACTTCCCCAACATCGGGAGCAATCTTCCTGCATCTAGCCTGTCCAACCCCTTAAGAATTTTGTAAGTTTCTATAAGATCCCCTCTCAATCTCCTAAATTCTAGAGAGTATAAACCAAGTCTATCCAGTCTTTCTTCATAAGACAGTCCTGGCATCCCAGGAATCAGTCTGGTGAACCTTCTCTGCACTCCCTCTATGGCAATAATGTCCTTCCTCAGATTTGGAGACCAAAACTGTACGCAATACTCCAGGTGTGGTCTCACCAAGACCCTGTACAACTGCAGTAGAACCTCCCTGCTCCTATACTCAAATCCTTTTGCTATGAAAGCTAACATACCATTCGCTTTCTTCACTGCCTGCTGCACCTGCATGCCCACTTTCAATGACTGGTGTACCATGACACCCAGGTCTCGCTGCATCTCCCCTTTTCCTAGTCGGCCACCATTTAGATAATAGTCTGCTTTCCTGTTTTTGCCACCAAAATGGATAACCTCACATTTATCCACATTATACTGCATCTGCCAAACATTTGCCCACTCACCCAGCCTATCCAAGTCACCTTGCAGTCTCCTAGCATCCTCCTCACAGCTAACACTGCCCCCCAGCTTAGTGTCATCCGCAAACCCAGTGGTCTGAATTATGATTTCTCTAACTTTAAGTAATCCTTGCTTCCCTCTCTCTCTGTTCCTTCCCCCATCCTAGTTCTCCGACTAGTTTCACTGTCCTGATTAATTTTACTGTTTGCATGCTTCGTTGTCACCTTCCCCACAGCTAACAATGAAACATTCTACACTTCCTTTCAGCAGTGCCTGCGTTGATCTGTCATTTTCACACCTTACTCTTCCATATATCTAGTCTCCCTCTCCCCCGACTCGCAGTCTGAAGAAGGATCTTGACCCGAAAAGTCACCCATTCTTTCTCTCCAGGGATGCTGCCTGGGTTACTCCAGTCTATGGTGTAAACCAGCATCTACATTTACTGCTGTTTTTTTGTTTTGCTGGTTTTTTCCCTTTTTCCTTCCGCCCACAATATTTAATATGTAAAAGAATATGTGATTCTGTTCCATTCTGTTTGTATGTTTGGTTGTTTGTTTGTTTGTCTTTTTGAACAAAGTCCACGAGCATTGCCACTTTTCATTTCACTGCACATCTTGTATGTGTAAGTGACGAATAAACTTGACTTGACTTGACTTCCTTCCTACACATGGCAACAAAAGGCCTGAACTTGTTTACAGTTTATCGACTGAGGAGGAGAAGTGTAACTATGTCGCTATATTTATTTACGGAATGTCAAGGTTGCCTTGTTTAGAACCAGGCTTTCATTTCTGTTTATTTAAAGATGTAATGAATATTTTTGTGTTGTATTCTTGAAACATGAAATAAATGATTTCAAACCGTTTTACAAAGCTCCTTGGGTTGGGTTAAAGCGTTTCATAATTGACCTACTTTTTTGACGGGCAGGCGTTGTTGTAACATCGACAAAGCATCCACAAATGCTCACACCTGTGAGCAAGAGATTGAATGCTATTGGTGAATCTGCCCAGAAGTCTTTTATTGTGAGTTCTGGAGCTCTGAAATAACTGCAAACAGTAAAAAGACATGATGTCAAAGATTGTATTCATTGTGACTCTCAAAACAGAAAACTCTTCGTAGTATTGACGGTGAGAAGAATGTTTATCTAGATATTTAGAAGAACGATGATTTTATCAATGGAACTCATTCACATAGTTAACGACATGTGTTTAGGAAGAAACTGCAGATGCTGGTTTATACCAACGATAGACACAAAGTGCTGGAGTAACTCAACAGATCAGTCAGCATCTCTGGGGGAAAATCTCGTAACGTTTCGGGTCAGAACCCTTCAGACCTGTGCTTTTATTTTTCTGTAAAGATGCTGCCTGACCTGCTGAGTTACTCCAGCACTTTGTGTCTAATGAGATTTGTTGTTTGTAGTGTGGTGATAAATGTGGTAGTATAATATTTATTTGTGAACATTGTTCAGTACTCAAAATCTGTAGACTACGTAAAATTAGGAAATTAGATTTCCCACGTATTTGAATAAATATTATTTGCCCGTTATAAATCATAATCTCACTTTCAAGAGGGAAAGTACAGGATTAAGGGAATGTGAAAGTGCTGGAAATTTAATTTAAAAGAAAATACATTTCCATTTATGTTCCAGAAGATCAAATTGTCAGATTTTTTTTTACATTGTATATCTTTTCATTTATTTAAACAATTAGTTAACAATAAATGTACAAATGAGTTTAATAAAAGCTTTGCTCAGTAAAAAAGTGAATATAGAAGATAGCATTTTTTTAATGGACATACGTTTAAGATGAGAGGTGAAAGATTTAATAGGAAGCTAAGTGACAATGTTTTCACACAGCAGGTGGTGGGTAGATGGGATAAGCTAGGGATTAATTGAGGTTGATATGCCAGAGGGATTCGTTGAGGTAGATTCTATATAACAAGATTTAATAGACATTGGGCAGGTACATGGATAGGAAAGGTTCAGAGGGATTATGGACCAAACACGGGCAGGTGGGACTATCATAGATGGGGCAATTTGTGCAGCAAGTTGGGCCGATGAGCCTGTTTCCATGCTTTATGACTAGTGAAATGTTAATATATCGTTCACAGTATGCTAAATCTTTTGTCTCAGCATATGCCGTTTGCTAAGATCTGGGTATGTTCTTCAAAGGGTCATTTGTTGGAAAGTACTGTTTGAGAAATTAAATAAATCAGTCCTTTATTTTGTGCTGTTTGACAAACATTCTGATTATTGAGGGCCGCCTAGTAATCCTTCTTCATGTCTATGGTGACACTAAATACTGTTGTCAGCAGTCCAGTCATTTGACATTTCAATCTTCATTCATTTGAATACACTCTCAAATATCAATTAAGGAATTTACAGTAGAAATACAGATAATATTTGTGCATTAATGCATTTTTTATATCAGCAAATAAAAGTTTCTCCAATGAATTAAAAAATGTGGTAAGATGTGTCAGCCACAATGGCCAGACTCGGAATTAACACTTCTGCGTATTAAATGAAAAATGCTTCAGTAATTATCCAAGGTTTTTTACAAAAGACCCAGGTTACTGTGTAAGCTGCCATGCAATTTAAAATGGATATTTTTTGACAATGTGCTTTTAATATGCAGGATTCTGCACATGTTGCAGACAAATTACACTGAAAATCTTTGTTCATTTTGGTGATGAGTTATTTATTTGGCTGATTGGGCTGCTGAGCAAGAGTCATTTTTTGCTTAGCCTTAGAATTTTTTCCCATTTCAAAAATAGACACGAAGTACTGCAGTGACTCAGCAGGTCAAGCAGCATTTTCTGGAGAACATGGATAGGTGAAATTTCAGGTCTCTTTATTCCCCCACAATTGTCCAGTACAAAATCTAGCTTTACTGGCCTACACTTACTCTGCATTATCCATTTATAAAAATATCAGATCAGCAATGGAACCAGTCCTTTGGCCCTATGCTTGTAGTCAAAGATGAATGGAATATGACATAAAAAGCTTGTAATATTTCTTAATTTACTTCCAAGACCCTGACTTTTTTGAAGAGGTAACCAAGAAAGGTAATGAGGGCAAGGCCATTGATATTGGACTTCAGCAAGGTCATTGATAAGGTTCCGCATGGTAGGCTGCTCTTGAAGGTTAGATTGCATGGGATCCAGTGAGAGCTAGCTAACTGGATGCAGAATTAGCTTCATGGAATAGTGGAAGGTTTACTCTTCAGCAAAACACAAAGTGCTGGAGGAACTCAGTAGGTCAGGAAGCATCTGTGGAGAGAATGGACAGGTGATATTTCAGCTCAGGACCTTTCTTCAAACTGATGGCAGATGGGTGGAGAAATATAGAAAATTGAGGTAGGGGATGGGACAAAGCCTCGCAAGTGGATATAGATGAGGGGGGTTGGATTGGTTGGATGGGTGGGATAAGTGACAAAGGCTAAAAGTGAAAAGGAAACAACTGTCAGATAAGGACAGAAAAGGAGGAGTGAAGTGTAAAGTTGGAGGGAGGAAAATGAGTGGAAAGATGGAAAAGAAGGGAAATAAACAGATGGGGGATGGGTGTATGAATGAGGGGAAAGGAGTACAGTGACGAGGGAGGATTGGGAGATGGTGGGAGAAACGTGCGCATTGGGGTTTGGGCAGAGGAAGGCATTTCTTGAAATTGCAAAACTCAATGTTCATACCGTAAGATTGTAAGCTCCCAAATGGAATATGAGCTGCTGTTCCACCAGTTTCCGTGTGGCCTCACACCGGCAATGGAGGAAGTCAAGAACATAAAGGTTGGTATGGGTATGGGAAAGGAAATAAAAATGGTTGGCAATTGGGATATCGAACACAGGTCTTGGTGAACACAGGGCAAGTGTTCAGTGAAACAGTCGCCTAGTCTGTGTTTGGTCTTGATGATGTAAAGGAGGCCGCATCGAGGACACTGCATTCAGTAGATGAAGTATGAAGAAATGAATGTGAACTCGTGAACCTCTGCCTCACCTGATGGTGGGGGGGGGGGGGGGGGGCAGCTGGAATGGAAGCGAGTGAAGTGATGTAAGGACATCTATGGTCATCCATGTGTGGAACAGGAGATAGACTAGGTCCTCAACAAGTATTTATCCTCTGTTTTTACTTTGGAGAAAGACATAATAATAATGATGGATGGGATTTATATAGCGCCTTTCTAATACTCAAGGCGCTTTACATCGCATTATTCATTCACTCCTCAGTCACACTCGGTGGTGGTAAGCTACTTCTGTAGCCACAGCTGCCCTGGGGCAGACTGACGGAAGCGTGGCTGCCAATCTGCGCCTACGGCCCCTCCGACCACCACCAATCACTCACACACAGGCAAAGGTGGGTGAAGTGTCTTGCCCAAGGACACAACGACAGTATGCACTCCAAGTCGCCAGCCGAACACTTAGCCCATTGTGCCATCTGTCGTCCCATGAAGGCAAGGGAACTTGAGACAATCAATGAAAATCTCTCAGGGACAGTCTATATAACGGATGAGGAGGGGCTTGATGTCCAAAGGTGTATGAAGGTAGATAAATATCCCATCTACTCAATTGGTGGGGACTTAGAAAGAATATATGTCTTGATAAGAAGGTCTGGTCGCAAGAGTACATTGTCACCCCGTCTGCCCTTCCGTTTCTACCAGTGCCCAATAACATGAAAGCAGCCGTTTTTCAAAAGAGGTGTAACGTGTGGAAGCACAACAAAGTTCTATTATTAAATGGAAATGCTGTAAGAACTGCCAAAGATGTGGATGGTGTTTCCAAATTACATGAGCAAGTTGCTGATGGGGGGGGGCTCCATGGCTCAGCAACAACATGTATGGTTCACGGATGGCTCTGTCCTATTGGAAAATGGACAGCGATGCTGGAAGGTAGCAGCTTTTAACCTTGCTTAGGCAAACATTTAGTTTGCTTAGGCAAATATTTGGGTACACCACCCAAATAACCTTCCGCAAATGACGGAAATTCTCGCAGATGGGCAAGGTAATACATTTTAGGTATTACTACAGAGACAGTCAGTGCCGATTCATTTAGATTCGGGAAAATTTACACAGTGCGAGTAAGATATTTTACTGGAAATAAGAGCAGGTATTACTTTGTCTTTCGGTTTACAGAGATATCAAGTTTTGGCGACTGTTTTGTTCTGGCAACTGTACCAGATGATTGAACCAAGAGATTATGATGAATATGCACAGAGAAGATCAGCACCTGGAGGATATCAATCTTTTGATGATTTGATGATAAATGAACATGATTTTTACTGAAATTGAGACTATTTTTACTTGTACTAGTATACTCAGTAACATCCAGTTAGATGGGTGCTAATGTGGCCTAACAACTCCAAGGGATGGAATATAATGTAAGG
This sequence comes from Amblyraja radiata, assembly GCF_010909765.2. NCBI lineage: Eukaryota > Metazoa > Chordata > Chondrichthyes > Rajiformes > Rajidae > Amblyraja > Amblyraja radiata. The sequence continues at coordinate 9,987,856 of NC_045972.1, read as the reverse complement.
GGGGGTTAAACAGACCATGTCAGACCAATCAGTCTGAAGGGTCTCGACCCAAAATGTCGCCTATTCCTTCACTCCATAGATGCTGCCTCACCCGCTGAGTTTCTCCAGCATTTTTGTCAACCTTCGATTTTTCCAGCATCTGCAGTTCTTTCTTAAACATGTCCGCTAAAATTGAGTTTTTAGTTTTAGAGATACAGCATGGAAACAGGCCCTTCGACCCACCAAATCCTGCTGACCAACGATTCCCGTACACTAACACTATCTAACATACTAGGGACAATTTACAATTTTTACCAAAGCTAATTAACCTACAAACCTGTACGTTTTTGGAGTGTTTGAGGAAACCAGGGTATACAAACACCATACAGACAGTACCCGTAGTCAGGATCAAACCTAGGTCTCTGGCATTGTAAGGCAGCAACTCTACCGCTGCACCACCATGCTGTCCCAGAGTTGTCAGCTAAATTAGCAGCAAGACATTTCAAACCCCGCTTAACAAACAAGTAGTGTCAGATGTGTATTTCGGTAGTGTCTTAAGGTATCTGGGGTTATGGGGAGAAGGCAGGAGAATGGGGTTAGGAGGGAGATATAGATCAACTATGATTGAATGGCGGAGTAGACTCCTATCACATATGACCTTAAGTAGATGGTTTTGAAGAATGCTTAGGCTAACTTGAAGGGACTGTAGCGCCGTCACGCCCACGTTGGATTTGCATACAGCTTGTCATTGCTGGCGACTCACCAGCAACCTCACGAGAGGGTCCAGCCACAAGAGCTCAATAACATCTCCAAGATCAGACGCACCAATTGGCCTTATCTGCACACAGGTTATGATTGGTGAGAATGTAGGTAAAAGGGTCTTCTGGAATAAACGTGACACAAGATGTCTGGATCAGCTAAGTGTCGTTTGTTCTTTGCTTTCTGTCATGGGATTCAGTAGATCCTACAGGACCAGTAAATCATGAGGCCACCTGTGAGATCACTAAGATAAACTGTGCCTGCCTGGAGACATCCATGACTACATCCGAACCACCCGCTGGGAGTACCCTGGTGAGCGGGGGCCAAGCCCACCAGTAGGCCCGGCTCACTCGCCACGGTCTGAGGCCTTGCTCACTGAGGATGGACCTGCCCGGTAAGCCCAGATCGCCCACCACGGACTCTGACCTTAACCCCAAACCACCTGTGCCGCCAAGATCCAGGAAGAAGGAGGGACTCGCGAGCAATCGCCATGAGCAAGGGGGTCCGCCGAGAGTGGGGGAGACCGTCGAGATTGTAGAGGGACCGTCGAGAGCGAGTAGACCATCGAGAGCGTAGGGGGACCTGTGCAGCCACGAGCTACCCAGCAAGTGGGCTGCCGAGAACAATGTGGGACGTGGTGGGGGGGCTCGTGCGGTGGCAGGCAGAAGATAAGGCTCTTCGGTGAACATTTGCAACTTTGATGGCCCCAGTGACATAGCGACTCTTGTGCACTGCCAAGGAGAGGTCTGCTGTATGGTTTTACCGAGTTGTATGCAAAACAAACCATTTCACTGTATCTAGGTACGTGACAATAAAGTATCATTGAATTGAATCATTTGATAGGACACATAATACACCATTATGCTACAAAGGAGGCCAGCTCTTCTAATAATTAACAAATGTTATCCAACTTCTATTATGTCTCAAGCTATACTTTTACTTCTGCTGCCCTCTTCCATCTCAATTTTTCTCCTACTCTTCATACTATTACAGACTTCTCCTTTTGTTCTCTCTGCTCCCCTTCTCTGTAATTTAAAACTTGTTTTTTTTCCATTTCTGACAATAGATCTGCCCTGAAATTCTAATTCTGTTTTTCTTTCAACAACCCTCCCCTTTCCAGCATTTTCCGTTTTGTTTCAGAATTCTAGCATCCAGAATATTTTGCTTTTATCATCTCCACAAGCTTCCTGCAAGAGATTGCCTTTCATGAGCTTTCATCAAATAGTGCATAGAACTAAAATTAGAAAGAATAAACAGTATTGGAAGGATCATGATCCCAACAACCATTTGTCTATCACTAACCAATTTATTCCGAATTTGTTTCAACCATTCTATTGAGCACAATATTAACTCCAATAACAATGAGAAAAGAGTAACCAGCTATAAGTTCATTTAGTGAATATACGATATGTAATATATCATGAATAAATGTCAGAAACCAGTCAATTAATATTTTAAAGATTTTTAAAAATCTAAAAAAAAAATGAGACAAATTTTAATTTGAAAGAGAAAAAGGAAATGAAAACCATGAAAAGCAAAAAAATAAAATCATAATTTTCTTTGTCATGCTGTGTCCTTCCAGATTTGGTGAAGTGTAATGTCTGGAAAATAAATCATTTCTAAAGTTTGAATGTAATAATAAAATGAGCAGATATGGTTATCTATGAGCTTACAGGTTTCAGACAGATGTATTTGGCCTTTTTATGTATTCTGGAGAATCAACTTTTGTTCTGTTTTGAAACTAAAATAGTTACAATCAAGGCTTCAATGAATTGGTTAATAATATTTGAGATCTGTATAAAAACAAATACTAGATCCAAAGATAATGTTTGTAAGAAATGTCATAGTTCCGTCAATTTGGTACAATTACATTTCTTAAATGAAACTGTGTCTAGCACCTAGGCTTATCATTTGCAGTGGTGGCTTTCACAACAAACAACTGGTTGAGAAAATAAAGCTGCACAACAGCAGATAAGACAATGATTACGCTCTGGGAAAATGACCACCAGAACACATAATTATTGAGTGCCAGCGCGACAAAGTAATCAGCTCCTTTATGCATCCTTGCAAAATTATAGTATTTCCACATATGGAAGACGTAGTTTTGCAATTTCATAGCTGTTTCCTGCAGGGAGATAATGGTGAAAAAGAGATTTTAAATTTGGCACAAGATATATTAGTTTAAAATGATAATTCATGTAACAAATCAAAACACCAATGCGGAATTCATAGAATGCATTAAATAACAAATTGAACATACATGGACATGCGTGTGCATACACACACTTACAATAATAGATAAGAATCTATGTCCTGTTAAAAATCATTGTTTTGATATCTAGACAATGCTGTGTTAATGGTCTCAGGCAAGAAGCAGTTGAAGCATTTCATCAGTGTCCCTGTGATGAGGAAAGAGAATACCTAAACAGTATATTGTAGCGGCAACTAGTGGTGAAGCTGTGTATTCAGAACCCTCGTCTTTGGTCGGGACTGTCACGTGATCGGGGGTTCGTTCACGGGTTTTTTGGTATGTTCAGTAGCTAGTGTTCCTCACGACAACAGGAGCTTAGATCGTTTATTCCTGACCAAGTACACATGTAGTTTGAGTGTTGTTTCACTAATAAAGAACATTTTGCTCTACCTGCCTGGTCTCACTACAATATCTAAATGTTGTATAAATACAGGCTCTGCCTTACCAGGCAAATTCTGAGGCCTGGACTCACAGCAGTTAAAAAAAAACAATGTATGGTAAGAGTCAACAAAAGATGTGTTGATGGGTTTCTCTATAATTGCATTAATTGTCTGTGTCCAGAACAGATCTGCAAAGATATGCACACTCAGGCACTTTTCTATTATTTTCTTAACTTTCATAACTTTTTTAAATGTATTTGTGAGTTGTGTTTTCCATTGGAAAATTAATACACATTACAATGTGAACTTTTAAGATCTGTTTTCTAAACCTCCCAAAATAGTGGGTGGTGCTGAGGAGTTACTGCCGCTCGTGTTGCAGATGGTACACACTGCTCCTAAAGTGCACTAATGCTGCATAAAGTTAATGTCCAAGATAGTAGATTGAATACCAAATGGAGTTCAGCTCTTTAGTCCACATTGACCAACACAATAATGAGTCAAATAGTCCTGGTGGAACCAAAACAGAGTAACAGTAAGCAGGCTATTGATGAGTGAGACCATTCGATACCACTGTTGAAGAATCCTTTAATTTTGTTGTTATTGATTCATATGCTGCTAATTGATGGGATTGCATTTATTACCACTTATTGTGGACAGGATATTTAACTATAGTCATAGAGCACAGAAACATGCCCTTCAGACCAACTCATCTATGTCGACCAGGTGTCCCATCTAAGCTAGTTCCATTTATCTCCATTTGTCCCAATATCCCTCTATATTTCATATTATGGTTCTGGTGGATTCTGAATTAATTCATGCCACGAATCAAACAGAAGTCAAAAGTTCTTATAATGTACTTGCATGCTTCATTCCTTGCACCAACATTACCTGAATATATGAATCAATTTGATACTTATTTATGAGATCTTGTTCCATGCCAATCATCTGCCACATTTGCCTATTTCTCAGTCAGAGTAATTTAACAAAAATAGTGCTATTGATATTTCCATTTTGTTGAAAGTTATTTAAAGCAAGTTTTTGTAGTAGCAGCAGCTCTAGAGGAGTGTTTCAGAATAAAAAAGGCTTTAAACATGTGAATATTTTGGTTTAGGCACACCTGTGTTCTTATTTTCAAACTACTTACATAGAGTATACGGTTAGTAACAGGATTCGGTGTGCTTACCACGTTCTGAAGTTACTTGGCATTTTAGTATTGGTGACTATCAACTGTGTAGTCAGTATGAACTGAGAAAGAGGATGGGGTCAGATATGGAAAGTCTGCTTCCATTGAAGTTGTTTTCAGTGAAATATTAATGGTTATAATTTTACACATAGTGAAAAAGAATTTGATTCACTTTTTATGTTACTCATGGGCGTATGATGACTCTTTGAGAGTCTGTCATTGAAGATTTCCTCCAATCCAGTGGCAGCACAGAAGCGCAGCGCTAGAATTGCTGCTTTACAGCGCCAGAGAGCCGGGTTCAATCCTGACTACGGGTACTGTCTGTTCGGAGTTTGTTTCTCCCCGTGACCTGCATGGGTTTTCTCCGAGATCTTCGGTTACCTCCCATATTCCAAAGATTAACAGATTTTTAGGTTAATTGGCTTGGTATAAAACATGTAATTTGTCCCTAGTGTGTGTAGGATAGTATTAATGTGTGGGAATCGCTGGTCGGTGCAGACTCAGTGGACCGAAGGGCCTGTTTCCGCGTTGTATCTCTAAACTAAACTAAACAGTAGGTCGCTGATTTATTACAAACGTAAGGGAAAAAACAACTGAAAGGCTCTGCAATCAGTTGAAAAAACTTGATCTTGAAATGTAGAGTCCAAATCAGGATGTATGAAACAGGAAGTATAAAATAGATTAAAATGGTATCGAATGAGCAAAATAAAGATCGGAAATACAGATGTTGTGAAGAGAGCATGATCAAAGAAGCAGATAGAAAAACTAAATAAATTGCTTTAATTTATTTAGTTTGTGGGGGAAGTAAAATCGCTGGCGAAATGGGAAAAATGTCGGCGTTTTTGGAGGAGAGCCGGGCAGCAGCAGCCGTTATGGTCGCAGGAGGCGAAAAAATGAGTGGGGGGGGGGGGGGGGGGGGAGAATTTATTAAAAATGTGTACTGAAAAAATACTAAAATTTAATGAGGAATGGATGAGCGAATGTAAAAGTGAAATGGCTAGCGAAATGGTAAAAATCTCAGTGTTTTTGCATGTGGTATTGGCGGAGTAACGAATCAAAGGGCACGAATATGACATACACCCACACACACAGTTTTAATAGTATATAGATAGATAGATTGATATGAAAATAAAAATGTATGATTCTATTACAAAATGTCAATTCCCCTACCCCTCCCATCAGGGAATTATCCTGCATTCTTTTACTTTACTTTAGAGATACAGCATGGAAACAGGCCCTTCGGCCCACGGTCCGCACCGATCAGCGATCACCCCATACACTAATACTATCATGTACACTTGGGACAATTTACAATTCTTACCAAAGCCAATTAACCTACAAATCTGTACATCTTTGGAGTGTGGGAGGAAACTGGAGCACCCGGAGAAAACCCACACTGTCATAGGGAGAACGTACAAACTCTGTACAGACCGCACCCGTAGTCAGGATCAAACACAGGTCTCTGGTGCTGTAATGCAGCAACTCTACCGCTGCACCACTATGCCACTCTAATTCATTGACTTGTATATGTTTTTTTCCCAATCCAAGTTGTGCATAGAGTCAAAAAGTTCAAGTTCCAAGAACCATGTAAGTGTTTTTGCACGAGAATCATTCTTCAGAGCAAATTTCATCCCAACGTATGCAAGTTTTACAATTGATGTGTATAACTAAAGATATTGGAGGTTAAGTGTGCATTTTTAACTAACAGTTTGCCTAAAGAGACTCAATGCAACCAATACATTTACATTTTACATATTTGCTCAAATATCAATATTAAATGATGAATATTCCAAAGCTCTTTTTTGCCATAAAATTGCTGAGGTGTCCATTCATAATGAATATCCTTTTGCCGTTGTTTGTCAATGTTAACCTGCTATATTTTTACTAGTGAGCACTACTTTGCAGCACGAGTCAATTGCACAACTCAAGAATTATACATTCTCAACTGAACAGGGTAGAAAAATATGCTGGCCAAACCACCGACATAAGACACAAAGTGTTAGAGTAACTCAGCAGTTCAGGGAGCATCTTTGGAGAACATGGATAGATGATGTTATGATGTTTCAGGTTGGGAACCCTCTTCAGACTAACTGTTGTGAGATGGGGGGGGACTGGAAGAGAAGTGTGGGCAGGATAAAACTTGGTGAGTGATGGGTGGATACAAGTCCAGGGGGGGGGGGGGGGGTGGGAGGGGGGAGGGAGGGACAGATAGGCAAATGGTTGGACAAAGGCCTGGGATGAAAAGACAAAATATATGAGAGAAGAAGAGGTGCTAATTGTGACGCTAGAGGAAGGAATATAGGTGGAAGGGAACAGAGGAGGAATGGGAGATTGCAACCTTCACGTGGTCCACCTGTTTCGACGAATGCAATCAACAATCAAATTGCATGCACAATCAAGTAAGATCAAATAGAACAAGTTGTCCTACAACTTTAGGCTGTGCACGCCATACGCAAGAAGAAGTCGAAACAGAGGAGGGGGAAGGAGTGCAAATCCAGGTGGGGCACAGGGAAGAGAGGGTGAAAAAAGTTGGGGTGGGGGTGGTTGGGAGAAGGGGGGGGGGGTTGTTTGTAGGTAGGTTACCTAAAATTGGACAAATCATACTGTTAGATTGCAAGCTCCCTAAGCAGAATATGAGGGTGCTGTTCCTCCAGTTTGCATGCAGCCTCTCACTGCAATGGTGAAGGCCAGGACAGAAAGGTGATTATGAGGTTACAATGAGGGTTTTATCTTGAGAACTGTGCATAACCTGAACTGTTCATGTTAGAAATGAACACAACAGTGTTTGTGTGTGTATGTGTAAGAAGATGACAGAAACAGCTGTGACGGGAGAGTGAGCAGTGGTGCAATCTGGCCTCTGTGAGCAGAGGCAGCAAATCCAAACGCATCTATCCCCCCCCCCCCCCCCCCCCCCCCCAGTCTCCCCCCCAGTCTCCCAAACAACCCTCCATACGTACAGGGTGTCCTGTAACTAAAGAATGATCTCTATCCTAGTGCAGGATTCACAAAGGACTAGCAGAAGCAAGTGATTTGTAAACTACCCAAGCGGTATACAAGATGCTGTTCCTCCAATTTGCTTGTGGCCTCTCTCTGGCACGCATCAGAAAGGTGATTATGGGAAAGGGAGTTCCCAGCATAATCAGTCTGAAGAATACCCCGAGACAAAACAACACCTATCCATTTTCTCCAGAGATGCTGTCTGACTCACTGAGTTACTCCAACACTTTTTTTGGAAACCAGCATCTGCAGTCTTTATGCTTCCACAGAAAAGACATATTGCTTTGAAGAGGAGTAAATTAACACAAGAACTCGTCAATAACTTGATGATATCTTGATCAATGTCTCTTACCTGAATAGCTGAAACGGTATCATTCAGTTGAACATTTACTGTTTCCTCCTTCTCAGCAAAATCATCAAAGTAAATTCCAAAACTGATAAAGATCTGTTTTGATCCAAAATGTGACAAGAAGTTGCTCAAGCAAAGTTGATAAAAACCTTTAAAAAAAAATCAAATTATGATGGTTCGTGTAAATGAAATAGTATGATATGCATTATTAACAACTTGCATTTAGATTTATGCAGTATATTTAACATATTTTAAAAGAGAAGAAAGGAGAAGGAATTTGTGGGAGTAACCAGATTTTTAGATAAAACTTTATGATTTAAGAATGATCTATGAGGCAGTAAAGATAAGTTTAAAGGGAGTGCGAGAAACAGGTCCTTGTCACTTTGAAGAGAGCATTGGAAATAGGGGCCCCAGTAAATTGAATAGGAGGTCAGCCACTGGATCCCCACAAGCCAGAAGAAAGTGCAGGAGCCAGGGGCACAGCAAGCTGGAACAGAGTGCGGGAGACAGATTAAAATCATAATTTTCTCACTGGTACCATTGTTCGAATTAAAATGATGCCCCATACCTGATTCAGTTGTTCTGAAGTTAATTTGGCCACTTGTTCCACTGGATGTTTCTATCAAATATCCATTGGGTGCATTAATTGTGGCGGTGACAGCTCTGTCGTTCTGTAATCCCATTACCCATTGAACCTAGGAATAATATTTTAAAAGAGCTGTTTCAAGTTTATGAAATGTTTTATTATATATTGTATTATGCAGCTGATGACCTCAGTAATCATTCAAAAGTGCATGTCAAGTCAAGTCAAGTCACATTTATTTATATAGCACATTTAAAAACCAACTCTCGTTGGCCAAAGTGCTTTACATTTGTTATAAAAATAGCATAAACAAACTACATACATATATACATATAGCCCTCGCTCACAGGGTGTCAGGAAAGGCTTGGGAGCACAGATACGTTTTTAGTCTAGACTTAAAGGAGTCGATAGAGGGGGCAGTTCTGATGGGAATAGGGATGCTGTTCCACAATCTAGGAGCTGCAACCGCAAAGACGCGGTCGCCCCTGAGTTTATGCCTAGAACGCGGGATATTCAGCAACCCCAAGTCGGCCGACCTGTAAGAAGACTTTTAATGTAGGTGGGGGCAAGCCCATTGCGGGCTTTGTAGACATAGAGGAGGATCTTGAAATTTATTCGGAACCGCACAGGGAGCCAGTGGAGAGATTCCAGGATCGGGGTGATGTGGTCCCTTTTTCGGGTGCCCGTCAGGAGTCTCGCTGCGGCGTTTTGGACCAGTTGCAGGGGGGACAGGGAAGATTGGCTGATGCCAGTGTAAAGGGAGTTGCAGTAATCGAGGCGGGAGGAGATAAATGTGTGGATGATCTTTTCGAGGTCATCAAACTGGAGGAAATGTTTTATTTTAGCTATAGTCCGAAGCTGGAAGAAGCTTGCTTTTACCACGGCATTGACTTGTTTGTCAAATTTCAGTGCTGAGTCAAATATCACGCCAAGGTTTTTGACGTGAGGTTTGAGTAATGGGGTAAGGCTTCCAAGGCTGCTTGCTATCATTTTGATCGCGTCCGAGGGGCCGAGAAGGATGACCTCAGACTTACTCTCGTTTAATTGGAGGAAGTTCTGGGCCATCCAACACTTTATATCCTCGAGGCAGCGGGTAAGGTTAAGCAGATTTGATTGGTTTTTGGGCTTCAGGGGGAGATAGAGTTGTGTATCGTCTGCGTAGCAATGGAAGGAAATGCTGTTGTTAATAAATTGTAGACATAGATGTATCTGTTATTCCTCATTTAACTGACTTGCAGGTATGACATGCTTTGTTGCATTACTAATAATCTAAGATAATTATTTTTAACAATATAATGGAGACTGAATAACTGTAGATGCTGGAATCTTGACCAAAGCAACTAAGTTCTGGAGGAACTCAGCGAGTCAGGCAGCATCTGTGGAGGGAATGGACAGACAACATCTCAGGTCGGGATCCTTCTTCAGGCTATTTGGTGTCGTGAGAAAGCTGGAAAAGAGATGTGGAGGCAGGGCAGAGCCTGGCAAGTGATAGGTGGAATACATGGTTGAAGAGCAGTAGTGCAGCGGAAATCGGGGGGTGGGGGGGGGGGGAGTTTGCTGGAAACTAAATGGCAAAGTACCTTTACCGAATACAGATTCATATAACATGGAAACAGGCCCTGCAGCCCAACTCGTTCATGCCTGAGCCAATACCATTGTCCCATATCCCCCTGAACTTTTCCTATTCAGCAACCTGCCCAAATATCTTATAAATGTTAAAATTGCAACTTCCGCCACCACTTCCGCTGGTAGCTCATTTCACATATCATCATCTTCTGTGTGAAAACGTCCCCTTTAAAACTTTCCCCTCATACCTTAAACTGATGCCCTCTAGACTCCGCTATGAGAAAAAGACCATGACCTTATCTATGTCCTTCTTGATTTTATAAACTTCCATAAGGTCAGCCCTCAACTGCCTTCATACCAGGGAAATAGTCTATCCAGTCTCTCCTCATAAGTTAGACCAAACAGCGAGGGCAACATCCTTTTGAATCTTTTCTGTACGCGCTCTAACTTAACACATTCTTCCTACAGTATGGCGATCAGAACTTGGAATAATATTCCAAAGGCGATCTCACCAATGTCCTATCCTGCTGATAAGTGACAAACCGATAATTCACTAAACATCCCAATAATTGTAGCATGCTGAAATATTTAATTACAGAATTTTAAACAGTTGAAAGAAAGCGTTTTATAATTTCTCAACAATTCTTTTTAAATACACATACCGACATGGTAAACAATGAATTGCAAGATCCTACCTCATGGTTGAAGTAAAAATTGCCTTTTTGATCAGCGTACTGCCAGAAGCATTCCTGTTTACCTCCTTCAACAATGATAGAGAAATCATATTGATTAGCACCATGAAATATGTCGGATTCACCCATAGATTCAGGTGGTTGACATCTTCCAGTTATAAGCAAAACAACACATAGGTACATAAATGTACATCCTTGTATAGACATTTTACTGCAATGACATTTGAAGAAGGCCAACCAGCAGAAAACTTACAATTCAGGAAATTATTAACTTTTTTTTAATCTAATCTACATTACTATTAATCGTACTCAATGTCTTCCACACCTGTACATTTTTAAACAAATGACTTTCACCAAATTACAACTCCACAATCTACGAAGGTGCATGCATTATTTCTGCAAAATATTGTTCATTGTTTCTTTTGAATGTGAAAATAAATCAACATTTTATGTGTCACTACCAGGCTACATCGACCATGACTAGTGGAAAATAACATCTTCTGAACTCCAAGAGAATACTTTTATAATTATACTTTTAAAAGATATTCTATTTTGTATAGTTAATATATAACATTTATTTGTTTGGGAAGAGAAGTGCAACTTCATATATTTGGCTACCAGTGTTTTCAGTAAATTTGTAGTTAGATTTTAAAATATTAAATAACGGTGGAGAAAGTTTGCAGTGGTGAGTGTAAACTAACAACTATTGTATAAAATTACTGGTGTTGGTTTTTTATTGTCACGTGTACCAAGATACAATGAAAAGCTTTATTTGTGTATAGTATAATCTACTATACACACATGATCAGACCGGATAGCATGCAAACCATACAAGTACAATAGGTCGTGCAAAGATAAAAATTCCAGATTGCAATATATGGTATTACATAAATAAGCAGGTTATTTCTGACACTTTAAAATTACCTGAAATGTTCGGTCTTGTTTTGCTTTACACATTGAGATCAATCATACACTTAAGAGAGAAATATGACATTTGAAAATGAAATAATCTTAAACTCTGCTAAAAAACAAAGTGCTGGAAGAACTCAGCAGGTCAGGCAGCATCTATGAAAGGAAATGGACAGCCAACGTTTCAGTGACCCTTCCTCAGACTGAAGTTGGGGGGAGAAAGTCAGAAAAAAGACTTTGAGGTGGACCAAAGCCTGGAACAGTGAGGGAGGGTCTCACAGAACACCCGGAGAGAGAAGAACGTCATGCTTAAAGTGAGTGTTGTTCCTACAAAAAGCGAGTCTGGGGAAATTAGTTATCAAAAGTAAAGATATGACAGACAAAGTTAATGGATATTTTTCATTAGACTTCACCAGAGAATAGAAATGCCATTCCAGAAGTAGTCGTAAATGGGTTATTGGAAGGGAAGAAGGAACACAGGTAATTGATACAAACAAATTTTTGGAGACGTGGGCAGGAGATGAATGGACTACATTTCAGTATCTTAATAAGTTGCTGGTGAGAAATAATGCATTGGATTATTTTTCAAAATGGTCTAGTTTAGAGGAACATTAGATTAGAAAATGGCATTGTGACTATTATTCTACCAAGAAGGTAAAAAGGACACCAGGTCAGTTAGCTTCACATTTGTTATTGAGATAACTTTAACAGTTGTAATTGAAAATACTCTACCCAGAGTCCTGAGAAAATATCAAGATAATCAAGAAAGGTCAAATTGTTCCAGCGAAAGGAAAATAGACTCACCAAATTATTGGTTCAATTATGCATTTATTGTCACATGTGCGACCTGCAAACACACAATTAAAATTTTAACTTACAAATAGCCAAGTTGAGTATTGCCATACCCAAGCACATTCCTAATTAGCAAATTGTCTACTGATCCCACAGAAATAGTCTACTGATCCCACATAAAAGGAGTCCCATGTTTTGGCTCCATTTTCAAAGTCCAGTCCACGCTCCAGGTATTATGAGCGGTGCCCGTTCCAGGCGAGCCCCAGGCTGCTGCGGGCCTCCGGCTGTCGCCTTCCCTTGGACGTGCGGGTTGACCTGCGAACTGATGTCCCTCTCCTTGCCCGTCCACCTTTATTCCCCAAGGGTGTCTCTCGCAGCCGACCTTGAGTGCACGATCAGCCGGACCCCGGTTCCCTCTCCTCTTCGACTGACCTCAATCCTCACCAGTTACGTACATCGCCATTGCCATCTCCATCCTCCCAGTCGGGAACAAATTAAGTCCCAACAAAGGTGCAGTAAAACACTATTACTGAAAGGTATCTAGTCAGAAACTGACCGTGGCGAAGATAACCTCCTTAAATCAATGTTAAAACTGTTGATAGTCAAGAGCAGAAACCATTTGAGGTGGGAGATGAAAGATTTCATGTTCAAGAAGCAGAATTAGGCCATTCAGCCCTGCAAGTCTACTACACCATTCAATCATGGCTGATCTATCTTTCTCTGTCAACCCCATTCTCCTACCTTCTCCCCATAACTCCGACCCCGTACTAATTAAGAATTTGGCAATCACCACGTTAAAAATATCCATTGTCTCCACAGCCATCTGTGGCAATGAATTGGCAATGAATCTAACTAAAGAAATTCCTCCTCTCCTTTCTCAAGGTGTGTCCTTTTATTCAGAGGCTATGGCCTCTTGTCCTAAACTCTCCCAATAGTGGAAACATCCTTCTCACATTCACTCTATACAGGCCTTTCACTATTCGGTAAGTTTCAATGAGGTCCCCCCCTCGTATTTCTGCACTCCTGTATAGGCCCAGTGCACCCCTGCGGAACACCTCTAGTCACTGGCAGCCAACCAGAAATAGCCCCCTTTATTGCTACTCTTTTACCTGCTGTCATTCAGAAAACCTGCTATCCATGTGCGGCACCTTATCAAAGGCCTTCTGAAAATCTAGGTAAACCACATATACTGACTATCCTTTGTCTATCCTGCTATTTGCTTCCTCAAAGAATTCCAACGGGTTCAACAGGCAAGATCTCCCTTTCACAAAACCATGTTGACTTCGGCCAATTTTATCATTGCTTCTACAGTAAGTACTCATCCTTTGTAACGGACTCTAAAATCTTACCAACCACTGAAGTCAGGCTGAACGGCCTATAGTTTATACTCTTCTGCCTTGCTCCCTTCTTGAACAGCGGAATAATATTTGCAATTTTCCAAAAGTCTAGAACCACCCCGACTCTAGTGCTCAGTTCAGTCTAGTTTATTGTCACATGCACTGTGGTACAGTGAAAAGATTTTGTTGCATCCTAACCAGTCAGCAGAAAGACAATACATGATTACAATCGATCCATTTATGGTGTATAGAGATACATGATAAGGGAATAACGTTTAGTGCATGGTAAAGCCAACAAAGTCCGATGAAAAATAGTCTGGGGATCATCAAAGAGGTAGATAGCAGTTCAGCACCACTCTCCAGTTGTGGTAGGATGATTCAGTTGCCTGATAACAGATGGGAAAAAACTCTCCGAATCTGGTGGTGTGCGTTTTCACACTTCTATATCTTTTGCCTGATGGGAGATGAGAGAAGAGGGAGTGGCCAGGGTGCGACTAGTCCTTGATGGTGATTCTTGAAAGATCACAACTAATGGCTCCACAATCTCTGAAGCCACCTCTTCCAGAATTCTGGGGTGCAGTCCATCCACTCCAGATGACATCCACCTTCAGATCTTTCATCTTCCCAAGCACCTTCTCAATAGTCCTAGCCACTCCACTAACTTCCATCCCTTGACTGTCTTGAATTTCCAGCACATTGCTGGTGTCTCCCACTGTTATCTGCTATTTCTTTATTCCCCATCATCATTTCTCCTGCATCATTTTCCAGCGGTCGAACATCCGCTCTTGCCTCTTTCTTACTCTATGTATCTGAAGAAACTTATGCTATTTTCTTTTATATTATTGGCTAGCTTACTTTCATATTCATCTTTTCTTCCCCTATTGCCTTTTTAGTTAACTTCTGTTGTTTAACTAAAAGCTTCACAATCCTTCAGCTTCCCACTAATCTTTGCAATGTTAAATGCCTACACTTTCAGATTTATACTGCCTTTGACTTCCCTTGTCAGCCACTATTGTCTAATTCTCCCGTTAGAGTCTTTCTTCCTCTTTGGAATGAAAAGATCCTGTGTCTTCCAAATTGTTCCCAGAAATTCCAGCCATTGCTGTTTCACCATGATTCCTGCTAGGGTCCCTTTCCAAACAACTTTAGCCAGCTCCTCCCTCATGCCTCTGTAATCACATTTGCTCAACAGGAATACGGACATATCCACTTCATCTTCTTCCTCTCAAATTTAATAATATTATGGTCACTACCTCCCTAGTGGCTCCTTTACCTTAAGCCCGCTAATCAAATCTGGTTTATTACACAATACCAAATTCTGAATTGCCTTTTCCCTGGTAGGCTCAACTACAAGCTGCTCTAAGAAACCATCTCGTAGGCACTCTACAAATGTTCTCTCTTGGGTCCAGTACCAATTTGATTTTCCCAGTCTACCTGCATATTGAAATCCTCCATGACCACCGTAACATCGTCTTCCTTACAAGTCGATTGAATCCCCTGATACAATTTCTTGCCTACTGTTTGGAGGCCTATAAATAATTCCCATCAGGATCTTTTAGCCTTGCAATTTCTCAGCTCTACACACAATAATTCTGATCCAATCCCACCCCTTAATAGTAATCTGAGGGGCAACTTTTTCACACAGAGGGTGGTGGGTATATGAAGTGAGTTCCAAGCGAATGTAGTTAAATCAAATATTAAAACATCATTTAAAAGACATTTGGACGTACACAGATTGGAAAGGTTTAAAGGGATACAAGCCAAAGGCAGGCAAGTGGGTCTAGTGTAGATGGGGTATCTTGATTGGCACGAGCAAGTTGAACCAAATGGCCTGTTTCCATGCAACATTACTATGATTTTCCAAATCTCCCACTTCTGGTGAATCATGAGGACTGAATGGCAACTGGGTTATAAGGAAGAATGCACTTAAATATTCAAATAGTATCTTGAGTGGAAAAAGAGGTGATCACAATACTTAGGTTGCAATAAAAACAGAAAAATAGAGCCTCTTTAAAATGACAAATATATTTAAATCAGGCAGGAAACCATAAATTCATCTTTCATACCCTTTTGTGATTGCTTGTATACAATGGTACTACTTGAACGAATGCCAACATTCAATTATTCATGAAAGGCTATCATCAATTAACATTTAACTCTTTCTCTTCTGATGCTGCCTGACTTGCTGAGTATATTCAGTTTTTAAAAAATTATGTAAATTACCAGCATCTTCAGTAATTTATTCAGCTCGTTTTACATAAGCAACATTGTTGTTTACAAATTAGTGGCTGCATTTATCAAGATTAAATGAAAATGTACTTTTGGATTAAAAATGCTTTGAGATGTTTTCAAGGAATGCTGAAGAATTATGTAAATTCATTGTTCATATTCTTTTTGACACTGAACTCCAAAATGGAATGAAATACACTGTTCAAAATTTACTGGCATCATAACTTTGACTAACATCTATTCAAGCAATATATCACCATAAAAAATACATTTTTTAAATATTTCCATTTATAACCTATTTTTATAAAACAGAAAAGGCTAAGATTTTAATATTTGAAGACATCTATGTGGTCAAGTATACAAATTGTGGAGTTTTCTCTATGTTTAAATCTTTGTTAATTTATTTAAAAGTTGTCACAATTATTCACTGCAATCGATTACGAAATGGAAAGCATTTACATTCTCCAAGTGCAGTGGTCACCGCTGTGCTAGGCCAAGCACCAAACTTACTGTCAGCATTCTCAGAAGATTCAGTCATATTCCAATTACCTTTTTTGGAAACATGGACTCATTCTGATCTAATAAAATGGTACAGTTGGGAAGATTTCCATCTTTCTTTGAAATAACCTTTGAAATTACTGGGAAAGACAATATTTACCAGATGTGCCATCTTTCACTTTTAGATACACATAAAAACGACTGCCAGAGTGCATCTTAAAACACAAACGGAGAATGAAAAACAGGAAAACTGAAGTTTAGTTCATTTATACTGTAGATTGATTGTTATCCAATACAAGAACATGGAAAAGTACACAGCTGTATGAAGTGGGAAAATTACTATCATTTCAACAACTACAACTGAAATATAATTTGAAAAATAACCAATATTTTAAATATCTTCAAATTTGTGATTATTTGAAAAAATACACAAAAGACTATCATAATATGCCTTCCGACTTACTGGATGAAGCAATGAAGACAAAGGCGGAATCAGCTAACTTAATATCGTACTTATATAATATCATTTTAAACATAGAAATACCCACAACAGATGGAATTAGAAGAGACTGGGAACAAGAATTAGCTATAAAAATTTCAAAAGAGAGCTGGGATAAACATTTACTACAGGTGCATAAATGCTCGATCAATGTACGACATACGCTTATCCAATTCAAAACATTACATAGACTATACTATTCAAAAACTAAATTAAATAAAATCTTTCCTAATGTTTCACCAATCTGTGATAAATGTCTGTGTCAAGAAGCTACCATAGCGCACTCTTTTGTTTTTTGTACAAAAATCCAAAAATTCTGGCATGGAATATTTGATATTTTTTCAAAATTAATTAAAATAAAACTGGTACCAAAACCAGAATGGATCATTTTTGGGATATCGGAAGGTATCCCTGAATTAAACGTGTATCAGAAGAATTTACTCAATTACGGGCTAATAATGGGAAAAAAGCTCATACTTAAATTCTGGAAAAATGCGCCCACACCAACAATAAAAATGTGGATATCAAATATGTTTGAAACATTACATCTGGAAGAGATGAGATTCCTCTTAGCAGATAAAGCAAACCAATTCCAAAAGACGTGGTCTACGTTTATGGACCTATTACAAGCATGAGGTGCAATAGTAATTTAAAAAATAAATAAATAAATAAATGGTATCAGGACCTGGCATTGGGAGATAAAACAACAAAAACAGACTTGGTTGGTAGTCTTTCTGCGGAGTTTAATGTTATAATAGAGCGATTGTCCTTACTTTCTTTTTCTTTCTTTTCTAGGGTCTACTTTCTTACTTTACTTCCTTCTCTAACTTCTTTTCTAAGGGGCTTTCTTTTCCCAACACTCTCCTGCACTTCACAACTCTTGCGCACCTTCTTTACTTTCCTTACTTCTATCTTTTTCTTAAAGCTTTAAAAAAAAAAAAAAAAAAAAAAAAAAAAAAAAGGAAAAGTACACAGCTTGCACAGTGGAAGATTTATTTTTGCAATAAAAAAATAAGCCGATGAAAAGTCACTAGTCCTATATTGTGGGATTATAATATCTGAAAGTACATTAGCTTACACTTCACCAAATGTAGCAGTCCATTCACATTCACAGAAGATCTAGACAACATTCAAAATAGATATGTTAAATGCCAAGTAATATTCCAGTTGCAAATGTTCATCTAATGTAATGGCCGCCTCTAATGTGTCTAACCACCTCCCCATGATATTTAATGGCATTATAATTGCTGAGTTCACCACCGTTAACATTCCAAAAGTTACCATTAACCAGAAACTCAACTGGACTTGTCATAGATTCATAGAGCTGTGCAACACAGAAATAGGCCCTTCGTCCCACTCTATCCATGCCGACCAAGTTGCATTACACGTCCCATAATGCCCCTGTCCCACTTAGGAAACCTGAACGGAAACCTCTGGAGACTTTGCGCCCCACCCAAAGTTTCCGTGCAGTTCCCGGAGGTTTTTGTCAGTCTCCCTACCTGCTTCCACTACCTGCAACCTCCGGCTACCACCTACAACCTCCGGGAACCGCACGGAAACCTTGGGTGGGGCACAAAGTCTCCAGAGGTTTCCGTTTAGGTTTCCTAAGTGGGACAGGGGCATTACTTTGCATCATCTCCAAGACGAAGGTGTGATGGAATGATTTCAATTTACTTGGGTAAATATAACTTCAACAACGTAAGCAGCTCAACAGCAATAAGGACAAAACAACTTGTTTGACAGGCAACCAGCCCATCACTCATGTAATTTGTTCATTCCTCCAAACCCTGCACAATGTGGCTACAGTGCACATCATTTGCAGACTCACCTAGGCTACAGCAACAGTCCACTACACCCACAACTTCTACCAGCAAGAAGGACAGGAGATGGAGATGTGTGAGTCCATCAGCCGCAGCTTCCCCTCAAATCACCCAGCATTCCGAATTGGAAATTCTGGAACTCCTGACTGACCTGTTCCTTGAAAGCTCCTTCATCAGATGGACTGCAGCTGTTTAAAGCAGTAGCCAACCACCAACCTTCAAGGGCAGATGTTGTCCTTGCCAGCATTGCAATGTTATTCCTACGACTGATGCACAGATCCCAAAGCCCTCCAATTTCCTATTCCTATAACAAATGAAATACAAAATCCCTCCAAAATCTGGAGCAAAACTATTACCGAGTTACATTGGTGGATTCTCTTAAATTTCCCGGGGAACAAGATTCAAACGTTTTCCATAAAGCTGCAGAAGATATTGGTTTATCATCATTATCACGTGTACTGATGTACAGTGAAAAGTTTTGTTTTGCATGTTATCCAAACATATCAGATATACCATACGTAAATACATTCAAGTCAAACTCACTAGTTAGAGCAAAGGGGAAGACACAGAATGCAGAATATAGATCTCAGCTTTGTGGCGCATCAGTTCCATAGACAAAGTCCAATGTCCTCCATGGAGTTAAGGTGAATTGGATTGTACCATAGCTTATAGAAGAACTGTTCAGAGGCCTGATGCCAGAGGGAAAGATGTTCCCGAGTCTGGTGGTAAATGTTTTCAAGCTTCTGTACCTTCTCCTGGACAGGAGCAGGGAGAGGAAGGAATGACCTGGGTGAACAAGTCTTTGATTGTATCGCCCACTTTTCTGAGGGAGTGTGGTGTAGATGGACTCAATGGTAGGAAGTCTGGTCTGTGCGATGGACTGGGCTACAACTATAACTCTCTTCAGTTTCTTGCTGACTTGGGTAGAGCTGTTCCCAAACCATGCTGTGATGCAGCCCGATAGTATGCTTTCTATCCTCCACAAATACCTGGTCAACTCGTCCGTTCCCACCCAAACCACCCCCTCCCCAGGTACTTTCCCTGCAACCGCAGGAGATGCAACACCTGTCTCTTTACCTACTCCCTCACCTCCATCCAAGGACACCGACAGTTTTTCCAGGTGAGGCAGAGGTTCACTTGCACCTGCTCCAACCTCATCTACTGCATCCGGTGTTCCAGGTGTCAACTTCTCTACATCGGCGAAACCAAGGGTAGGCTCGGCTATCGTTTTGCTAAACACCTCCGCTCAGTCTGCCTTAACCTACCTGATCTCCCGGTTGCTCAGCACTTTAACTCCCCCTCCTATTCCCAATCTGACCTTTCTTACCTGGGCCTCCTCCATTTTCAGAGTGAGACCCAGCGCAAATTGGAGGAACAGCATCTCATACCAGCGGTATGAACATTGACTTCCCTATCTTCAAATAGCCCTTGCTTTCCCTCTACACTACACTACAAGATGTAAACCACTGATTAGCTGCAGAAAATAGGATGGCCAGGTTACAATTTGTCAAGAAGTACTTAAAAGGGCAACCACAGTCCTGGAGAAAGGCCTTGTGGACAGATGGGATGAAGATTAATTTATGTCAGAGTGATGGCTAGAGCAAAGTATGGATGAGAGAAAGAACTGCCCAAGATCCAAAGCATATCACCTCATCTGTGAAACAAGGTGTTATGGCCTGGGCATATATGGCTGCTGAAGGTACTGGCTCACTTATCTTCATTGATGATAAAATTTATCTTCATTGATGATACAACTGATCTACACATGGATCCCGCCCCCATCCCACCCTGGATGGCAGGCATCAAATCACATGTTCACCAGAAGGTCGACAAAGATGCTGGAGAAACCCAGCGGGTGAGGCAGCCTCATGCAATCCTTGCACGTCTCACCCGCTTAGTTTCTCCAGCATCTGTCTACCTTCGATTTTTCCAGCATCTGCACTTCTTTCTTAAACGTGTTCACAGAAGGTGCGCGGCCGTGCCGGCGGCTTTGCGCAGGATGCGGTACAGCCAGAGCTTGGCCACGCTCGGGGTGCCCGGCCGCTGCTCGGGGCACTCGGCGGGCCGGATGATTACGGGGAAAAAAACCCGCCTGCGGGCCGGATGATTTTGGGTTACGGGCCGCATTCGGCCCGGGGGCCGTAGGTTGCCGACCCCTGTGCTAAAGCTAAAAAGGGTCAATTCTTGTGTGGCCAAGTCAATTACCCAATCTGAACCCAATTGAACATGCCTTTTATATGCGGAAGAGAAAACTGAAGGGGACTAGACCCCAAAACAAGAATAAGCTAAAGATGGCTGCAATACAGGCCCGGCAGAGCATCACCATGAAGACACCCAGCAACTGGTGATGTCCATGAATCGCAGACTTCCTCCATGTGGCCGAGATTTTTCATCAAGTTGCAACAACCTCTCAGAAATATTGCATTATTACTCAATGCCTCCCCATCTTCTAGCTTGATATCTTTCCAAGCATGGGCCTTCTCCATGTATGCGCTACCAATCCTTTGTTCACTACCATAACATTTTTTAAGTAACCTTCTAGCCTCTTAATAGCCTTGGCTGTCAAGCTCATTTTGACAACTTTCCACAAGTACCTTCACACTTCCACGTATACTTCACCAGAAATCATAAACGCTCCTTTTCATTCGTAATTCTCGTTTCTAATACTTCTTCTAATGCCCTTACGAAAGCTTCATACCGCAAATAATCTCCATCATATGTAGGAATTTCTGCTGGTGGTAGAGTGAGAGTGGTATTTTGTCGAGCTAAGATCTGGTTGAATTCAGCTTGCCTTTTCGCCAATGCAAATAGTCCATCCTGATAATCTTGGGTCGGCTCCAATGGACGATAAAGACAGGCCGTGGCTGAAACTGACTTGCTCGAGCCTGTGCACAAGGCCTCGGAAAAGTGTGGTCCGCTATTGGTTTGTCCCAAGCATCTACAGACGCTCCATAAATAGTTTGTTTTGATCTAGCACTTATTTGCTGAAATGAAGTTTTACCCATCTTACTCTGTTCCAATGGGTATTCAATGCCATGAAATCCTGTGGACCTCGATTGTGGAATTGATCCAACTGCTGACTCGCTTGCAGCAGTTTTTCCTCTTGGTCCAGAGATCATCGTCTTCGATGCTCCAGAGCTGCATCTTGAACCCTTACTTTCCAATATCTCCCTCTTTGATTTAAGCACCGCCATCTTTGTGTCTAGTTCCACTCATTCTTTAATCTGTTCTTCTTGTCGCTCAATCTCATGTTTCTTCTTCAAGGCATCCGCTTCTATTGAGAGAGAGCGGCTAGATCAGCTTCAACTCCCAATCGAACAGAAACCCTTGATACCGAACTGGCTATAGAACCAGATTTATGTCCTGATCTTCGTGTAGATATATTCGAAATATTATCTCATGGTGTATCTCATCTTCCATTCCAGCACCTTGTTGCATCGAACCTTCAGCTGTTAAGCGCGTAAGTTGTGGTATAATTTAAGATAACCACTCCTCTGCCTTATCCATGAAATCATTGAATATCTTCACCCTGTCTTCCCACCACTGGATGTGTCTTTTGCGTTCTTCCCGAGGCGGCTGTGAACACAGCAGCACATTTTGTTTCTTTCCTACCTCTTGGCAGAGATTCCATAGTTGGCCTAGATTAGATTCTACTTTGATCGCATTCTGCACTGATTCCATTCGTTTCTTCTGTTTTTACAATTGATTTGATAACCTGTTGCCTAACTTGTTTCTCTCCTTCTCGGCTTCTTTCAGGTAGGCAACTTGAGTATTATCTGTTTCTTCTCAATATAATAGCTTTTAATTGACTCGTTATCTTGTTCCCATATCGAGTTTTGCTCCTTCTTAGTTTCTTTCAGGTAGGCAGCTTGTCTTGACTTCGCCACCTTGTGGTTCCTCTGGCGTGGCTTCTTCTTCATCTTCTTGCTCCATGATTTTAAACAGGTCTTGGCAGATTTAAATTGAACGAACAAATTCTTCTTCCAGTTGCTTTAATTTTGTTGAAGAAAAACAATAAGATATATCCGACCTTCTTCTCCGACTCGTACACTTTAACCTTCGTCAAACTCCAGCATATCGCTTAAAACGTTAGAAAACTCCTTGTGTCTCGGTTACACTTCACATGATCGAAGAGTTAACCTTCCCCATGTGAGTGCAAAACTAAACTCAACACTAAGCTTCTGCGCAAGAAACCTAGCACCAAACACGCCCTTGAATACGTAATAAATTCCACCCACATAATTAGGGGTAGTCTAACAGTTAAAGGCAAATGCCATAATTAATGACACACAAAACAAGCCAAATGGCCACTACAATGACTACTTTCATTTATATGACATTGCTGTGTCCCAAACATTATGGTGCCCTGAAATGGCAGGACTATGTATAATCACTGCTGTAATTTCTACATGGTGAAACCAAAATGTATAAAAATGACCTTTATTAAAATCTGACAATGTGCACTTTAACCACACATGATTTTTTATATTACAAATCTCAAATTGTGGAGTACAGAGGCAAATAAATAAATGATGGGTCTTTGTCCCTAACATTATGGAGGGTACTGTACCTTTGATTTAAACCAGCACCTGCAATTCTTTCCTACACAGAATGCTTTCTGTGGTGCACCTGTAGAGTTAATGAGTCACCAGAGACATGTTGAATTTCCTCAGTCTCCTTAGGAAGTAGAAGCGTTGGTGTGCCTTCTTGGCTGTCACATCAATGTGGTTGGCCCATGACACTTATAATATTAACACCAAGGAACCTGAAGCTCTCAAGTATTTCTAATTTCACATCATTGATACCGATTGGATCATGTACACCACTGTGCTTCCTGAAATCAATAACTAGCTTATTTATCTTGCTGACATTGATGGAGAGGTGATTGTCCTGACATCATGTCACTAGGTTCTCTATCTCCTTCCTGTACTCAAACCCGTCATGTTTGTGATTCGGCCTACCAGTGGTGTCATCCCAAATTTTTAGTTTCAGTTTAGTTTAGTTTAGAAATAGAATTAGAGGTGAATTTAAGCTACAATTGTGAGATTACAGGGAGTACGGTAGTGGACTGAAAACGCATAATTGCAGGGCAACAGTATTGAGAATTATTGTGGAGGAGGCGGGGTCACCTATCCTCACTGATTGTGGTCTTTGTGTCAGAAAGCCAAGTGGGGGGGGGGGGGGGATTCCTTGGTTCAGGAGTTTGGTGATGAGTTTGGATGAGATTGAGGTATAGTCAATAAAGATGAGTGTGTAGTGCGTGGGTCTCAAAAGGAAGCACGAAGTCCAGTGTTTTGAGAGGCACCTTTAATTATGTTCCTCCCGGTTGTAGGGAAGACCAAACTAGAGAAAGATGGCACCCAAACCCCTGCCTTTAAACCCTCTGGCTAAGGGCCGCCTCCGGACTGAACCACTCCCGTGCCGAGGGGTTCGACAGTATGATGGCACGACCCTTGGGAGCCGCCACAGGACCCCGCCCAGAACCAGAGGCACGAAATGCACCGGCGGGCGCACGACCCGGCCGGCCCGCGTGCGGAAGTCAGCCGATCGTGGGGCTGGCGGAGGCATAGGTGGAGGGACAGGTCGAGGGACCGGCGGGAGGACAGGTGGAGTGACAGGCGGAGGGAGCCGTGAAGGGGGGCGCCCTCGAGGCCGAGGTTGGGCAACCAGCACCGGCTGGTCAATGTCCAGGTGTGCCGGGCCCCCATGTCCAGGACAAAAGTCGACTGCCCGTGTTCCAGCACCCGGAACGGGCCCTCGTACGGCCTCTGGAGTGGCGTCCGGTGGGCATCACGGCGTAGGAAGACGTATGGGCAGTCCCTGAGGGCTGATGGCACGTGTTGGCGAAATGTCCCATGGTGGGACGTCGGGACGGGTGCGAGCCTGCCAACTCGCTCGCGAAGGCGCTTTAAGGTGGATGAGGGCATTCCCTGCTGCCCCGGTGCCGACGACACGAACTCCCCGGGCACCGTGAGTGGCGACCCGTACACGAGCTCCGCCGATGATGAGGCCAAGTCCTCTTTGGGAGCAGTCCGGATGCCCAGCATGACCCACGGCAACTCGTCCATCCAGTCCGGGCCGGAGAGTCGTGCCTTCAGTGCTGCCTTTAGCTGCCGGTGGAACCTCTCCACCAGACCGTTAGCTTGCGGGTGGTAAGCCGTGGTGTGGTGTAGCCGCACCCCCAGCAAGCGAGCCATGGCTGACCACAGCTCGGAGGTGAACTGTGGCCCCCGGTCTGAGGAGATGTGCGCCGGCACCCCGAAGCGAGCAATCCAGTGCGCGGACAACGCACGAGCACACGTAGCCGTTGAAGTATCGGCCAGCGGAATGGCCTCCGGCCACCGCGTGAAGCGGTCCACCATTGTAAGAAGGTGAGTGATGCCCCGGGACGGCGGGAGAGGCCCTACAATGTCTACGTGGAGATGGTCGAATCGCCGGTGAGGTAGACCAAACTCCTGGAGAGGCGCACGGACATGGCGCTGGAATTTTGCCGTCTGGTACGGAATGCAGGTGCGAGCCCAATGGCCAACCTGCTTGCGCAGACCGTGCCACATGAAACGAGCGGCCACTAGTGCCGTTGTCGCCCGGATTGATGGGTGAGCCAGTCCGTGGATCACCTCGAACACCCTCCGATGCCAGGTGGCAGAGACGATGGGGCGCGGCTGACCGGACGACACATCGCACAGGATTGTCACTCCTCCAGGACCGAGAGGGACATCCTCAAGGCGGAGGCCCGAGATGGCAGTCCAGTAGGCGGGCACCTCATCGTCCGTGAGCTGTGCCTCTGCCAGAGCAGAATAGTCAATTCCGGGCGCCACCTCGAACACGGCGTTGATAGCGGGGCGGGACAATGCGTCGGCCACCCGGTTCTCTTTCCCCTCGATGTAGCGGATAGATGTTGTATACTCAGAAATGTAGGCCAATTGCCGCTGCTGTCGTGCGGCCCTGGGGTCAGAAACTTTCGCCAGGGCGAAAGTGAGCGGCTTGTGGTCCGTGTAGGCGGTGAACGGGTGGCCATCCAGGAAGTAGCGAAAATGGCGCACTGCCAGGTACAGAGCCAGGAGCTCGCGATCGAATGCGCTGTATTTTGTCTGCGCACGGTTGAGGTGCCGGCTGAAGAAGGCCAGGGGCCGCCAACCTCCGCCCGTCAGTTGCTCCAGCACAGCACCAACCGCCGACTCTGAGGCGTCCACCGTGAGAGCAGTCGGGGCATCTTCCCGCGGGTGCACCAGCAGTACGGCCCGAGCAAGGGCCTCCTTCGCGCCGTCAAACGCTGCCCTTGCCTCGTGGGTCCATTCAACGTTCTTGTTCTGCCCACCCGCCAGAAGTTGATACAGAGGCCGCATGATGTGGGCCGCGGACGGCACGAAACGATGGTAAAACGCCACCATGCCGACAAACTCCTGCAGGCCACGCACCGTGCGTGGGCAGGGAAACCGGCGGATGGCGTCGACCATGTCAGGCAGGGGAACCGCGCCTTGCGCAGCCACGCGGTGGCCGAGGAAGTCAATCTCGGTTACACCAAAACGGCACTTGTCGATGTTGATGGCCAAACCATGCTCGCTGAGCCGCTGACAGAGCTGCCGAAGGTGGGCGCAGTGCTCCTGCTGCGAGCGGCTGGCCACCAGGATGTCGTCCAGGTACACAAACACGAAATCGAGGTCGCGACAAACCCCGTCCATTAGGCGTTGAAAGGCCTGCGCCGCGTTCTTGAGGCCGAACGGCATCCGCGTGAACTCGTAAAGTCCGAATGGCTTGATGATCGCCGTCTTGGGTATGTCATCCGGATGAACCGGGATCTGGTTATAACCCCGTACCAGATCCACTTTGGAAAATATTATGGCCCCTGCCAAATGGGCGGTGAAGTCCTGGATGTGGGGTACGGGGTATCGATCCGCTGTTGTTGCGGCGTTCAGCCGTCGGTAATCCCCGCAAGGTCGCCAGCCCCGCTCGATTTAGGGACCATGTGGAGTGGGGACGCCCAAGGGCTGCTCGAAGGGCGGACGATCCCCAAGGTCTCCATTGTGCGGAATTCCCACCGTTCCAGACGCAGTTTATCCGGCGGCAGTCGGCGTGCTCGTGCATGGAGGGGTGGGCCGGTAGTCTGAATAAAATGTACCACTCCGTGGCTGGGGGTCGATGATCGAAACTGTGGGGTCAGAATGTCTGGGAACGCGGCCAAGATCCATGCGAAGCGGGAGTCCACGGACGCCAGGAGCCCTCCCACCGGTTGATACAAACGCAAAGTGATCGGCTCCATCGTAGCGGCGTTGACCAAACGCTGACGCCTGACGTCCACCATGAGGGAATGCGCCCGGAGGAAATTGGCCCCGAGCAATGACTGGGAGACGTCGGCAATGGTGAACCGCCACGAGAAATGGCAGGAGCCGAACACGATCGGAACCATGCGCACTCCATATGTGCGGATGGGGCTGCCATTCGCCGCGGTGAGGACGGGCCCCCGCTTACCGGAACGAATGTCGGCCAGCGAAGGGGGCAGGACGCTGAGCTCCGCTCCAGTATCCACGAGGAAGAGGGTTCCGGAGCGCCGATCCCAGGCGAAGAGGCGGTGAATTTGGCCGGCCGCCGCGGGGACTATTGGCAGCCGGCCCAGGCGTTTCCCGGGAACGTGCACGGCTGGCGGCATTGTCGTGCTGCAGCACCCCAGCGCTGATGGAAATAGCACCAGCGCCTCATGTTGGTGTTACTTGGAGCTTGCCTGCTCCCGCTGGTGGTGCCTGCAGCTTGCTGGTGCTGGACTGCAGGTGCAGTACCCCTCACTGCCGCTGGGGGCGATCGTATGGGCCGTCGGGCTGGAGCTGTCACTCCTTCCACAGCTCCCCCGCCCCACCGGAGGAAATCGGGAGCTGCCTGGGAGACGTCATCGGCGCGCCTGCCGACGGCAAGCGCGTTGACGTCAACAGGGCGCGTCAGCCTTAGCGCGACCCCGTCTCTGCTGACGGCCAGCGCGCTGACGTCATCAGGGCGCGCCATCCACAGCGCGTCGGCGCGCCTCCCGAGGGCCCTGAGGTCGGCAAACGAGGCGTCTGTGAGCTGCAGACGGATGTAGGCCGGCGGCAGATGCAGGTATGTATAATCGAACAACAGGCATGGCGTGTGCCCGTCCAGTAGAGCCACCATCTCCTTTAGGAGGCTAGATGGCCGTCGGTCGCCTAGGCCCCCCCATATGCAGGATCCTACCAGCACGCTCCATCCTGCTTTGGCCATAAATCTGGAGCAGGAGCTCCTTAAGGCCGAGATACTTATCAGTGTCCGGGGGGGCTGCGAGGAAGTCCGTGACCTCTTCAACCGTGTCCTGGTCGAGGGCCCCCACCAGGTAATAGAAGCGGGTGGCATCGACCGTGATGCCCCGCAGGTTGAACTGGGCCTCCGCCTGCTGGAACCAGATGAGCGGCCGGGTGGTCCAGAAGTTGGGCAGTTTCACCGAGACCGCGTCCAGAGACAGGACCGGGCCAGCCTGTGAGGAGGTAGGGCTTTCTCTTCTCTCCATCATGACGCCAATGGAGCGTCGGGGGTCACCAATGTAGTGCGTGAGTCTCAAAAGGAAGCATGAAGTCCAGTGTTTTGAGAGGCACCTTTAATTATGTTCCTCCCGGTTGCAGCTAACACTGCCCCCCAGCTTCGTGTCATCCGCAAACTTGGAGATGTTGCATTCAATGGACGAGGGAATTGAATGCAACATCTCCAAGTTTGCGGATGACACGAAGCTGGGGGGCAGTGTTAGCTGTGAGGAGGATGCTAGGAGGCTGCAAGGTGACTTGGATAGGCTGGGTGAGTGGGCAAATGCATGGCAGATGCAGTATAATGTGGATAAATGTGAGGTTATCCACTTTGGTGGCAAAAACAGGAAAGTAGATTATTATCTGAATGGTGGCCGATTAGGAAAGGGGGAGATGCAACGAGACCTGGGTGTCATGGTACACCAGTCATTAAAAGTAGGCATGCAGGTGCAGCAGGCAGTGAAGAAGGCGAATGGTATGTTAGCATTCATAGCAAAAGGATTTGAGTATAGGAGCAGGGAGGTTCTACTGCAGTTGTACAGGGTCTTGGTGAGATCACACCTGGAGTATTGCGTACAGTTTTGGTCTCCTAATCTGAGGAAAGACATTCTTGCCATAGAGGGAGTACAGAGAAGGTTCACCAGACTGATTCCTGGGATGTCAGGACTTTCATATGAAGAAAGACTGTATAGACTCGGTTTGTACTCGCTAGAATTTAGAAGATTGAGGGGGGATCTTATAGAAACGTACAAAATTCTTAAGGGGTTGGACAGGCTAGATGCAGGAAGATTGTTCCCGATGTTGGGGAAGTCCAGAACAAGGGGTCACAGTTTAAGGATAAAGGGGAAATCTTTTAGGACCGAGATGAGGAAAACTTTTTTCACACAGAGAGTGGTGAATCTGTGGAATTCTCTCCCGCAGAAGGTAGTTGAGGCCAGTTCATTGGCTATATTTAAGAGGGAGTTAGATGTGGCCCTTGTGGCTAAAGGGATCAGGGGGTATGGAGAGAAGGCAGGTACAGGATACTGAGTTGGATGATCAGCCATGATCATATTGAATGGCGGTGCAGGCTCGAAGGGCCGAATGGCCTACTCCTGCACCTATTTTCTATGTTTCTATGTAGGGAAGACCAAACTAGAGAAAGATGGCACCCAAACCCCTGCCTTTAAACCCTCTGGCTGAGGGCCGCCTCCGGACTGAACCACTCCCGTGCCGAGGGGTTCGACAGTATGATGGCACGATCCTTGGGAGCCGCCACAAGTGCAACATCTGAGTCCTCGTTGTGCAGGTGTTCCAGAGATGAGTTAAGGGCCAGGGAGATAGCACGTGCTGTGGACCTGTTACGACAGTAAAAAATCTGCAGTGGATCAAGGCTGGCTGGGAGGAGGGAGTAATTTGGCACCATCACCAGTCTCTCGAAGAACTTCAATATTACTACCATCCAAAGATTGCCATGGAGTCGTTGGGTGGTTTCACATTTTTATTATCTGATGATTAAGCTTCAAATGTCTGTATGCACTGCACATTTACATTAAGTATTACAAGTCAAAATGGATATAGTTCACAAAATTAAAAATCTTATGCAGGAAAAAAAGCCTAAATTCTTTTATTTCTTCAGAGGTTTTGCAGAGGTTTTCTAGATTAAAATATTTGTATCAGTACACATATTAAGCACACAAAATAGCGTCAACAAATTATTCTCACATGAAACATTGCAACAGTAGATACAAAAGAATAGTCTTCTATAATACAAAATTAACATGTTTTACTTTTTATATCTGGAAAATAGTTAAAATTCTATAAAGAGCAAATTCTTTAAGTCGCGCTTAGCTTTTGCATTGTCCTCCATCGATCTTTAATCGTGACACTAGTACGATCACAAAATGGGTAATGCTTCAGGATCTTCAGCCAATTTCCCACTCCAAATTTTTGTACACCCTGTTTAATCCATTCACTTTCTTCAATTGTCCATTTCTGGAAAGTAATTTTTATAATATAAATTAGAAACATTCAGATGTCTGAACAAAATACAAGGCCAAGATTGTCAGTGACTTTTGTAAACATCTGATAGTTAACCGCATCTATTATTTATAATTCAATTAATTTAAATCCTGCTCAAATTATCATTTTTTCAACACTCTTGCTGATGTAATATGATAAACAGGTGTATGCAAGCTTCATGCTGTCTTCAGAAGGAATCGGCAGTTTTACAAGTTTTGGGTTATATGATAATCTCGAGATAACACCAGATGATTTACTCCTCCTTGGGGTCGTAATAGAAACAGGTTTTTCGGACCATGCCGACCATTGATCACACACTGACTATTTCCATGTTATCCCACTTTCACATCCTACACATTAGGGGCAATTTACAGCAGCCAAATTAATCTACAAACCTGCACGTCTTTGGAATGTGGGAGAAACACGCAGCACCCAGAGAAAATCCACGCGGTCACAGGGAGAACATACAAACTCCCCACAGACAGCACCAGTGGTCAGGATTGAACCTGGGTCTCTGATGCTGTGAGGCAGCGACATACCATGCAAATATTAAATCACATTAATGAATGTAATGTTGTTTATTTCTTGTCATTTCCCAAAGAATCTTTAAAAAAAAGGAAATTAATTAACACTTACAACTTTCAGTTTTGTGGGTAAACTGCACACAATACTATCTTCATTTTTTGGATGTTATTGTAAATTATTAATGTTTCAAGGCATGCAATTTACCTGACGTTTGCTTGAGCATGAAAAAGTACTCTCTGTTGGTGAAGTTCTTCCATTCTCTGTAAGCAATCAAAGGAGTAAATCAATCACCATAGCCAGTGCAGGAATTCACACATTTTGCTGCGGGAATATATCAACAAGAATTTTCTGTTAGACATAACGTTGCATATTTAGGTTACATTTCTTTGTGTCTGACAGACAAAATGCAAGCCAATAATCGCCCAGAATAAGGAGTATGGGTCAGAGACCAGAGTAAATAAGACAAGTAGCTGTGTTCCTCCGGAACTAATCAGATTGAAGTACAATGAACATTGCTGGTACCAAGGAGGAGATAAAAAGTAAATTAATTTACAGATACAGAAAATCTGCTCAATGAGTGAAGAGGAAGGAAAAGCAAATAATTTAATGTATCTTCAAAATCTTTACCAGGTTAAAACCTGAAGGATTGAGACTGTACAGATAGTAAACTTTCAGTGTTCCAGTCCTTTTTGGCAATGGCAGGGCTAATTTGGACCCGACATGGTCAAGGCTCAAATTTTAGTAAAAAATTGGTTTGTATCTTCCACACAAATCAGAAACATGCTGTTCAAGATTTTTTAACCGGAAGCTAACAGACAAAAGGCCAAGATTTTTCAGCCCATCCTACAAGGAAATTGCAATGCTTAGACAATCGTAGACAAGATTGTTTTAAATAGGGAGACGGCTAGACTTTGCCGGAAGATATTAAATTGGAGTGATGGCAAATTACTTTATTAGGTAGGAGCTTGGTTGGGAACAATGAGAGCAATTGTTATAGGGCGTCTACATCTGACACGTGGGAGGCATTTAAGGTCTAACTGATCAAAATTCAGAACCAGCATGTTCCAGTAAGGAGGAGGGATAAGGACAGCAAAGTAAGGGAACCTTGGATGACCAAAAATGTTGTCAATTTGGTCAAAAAGAAAAAGGAAGTGCATGCAATGTTTAAGTGGATGGAATCAGAATGGGCCTTCGAGAATAAAAAGGAGAAAATAACTCAAGCGGACAATTAGAAGGGCCCAAAGGAGCCACAAATTGTTTTGGCATGACTGATCAAAGAAAACCCCAAAGATTTTTATACTTACTGTGATAGCTACCTACTGGATACATGGGTTCCTACTGCAGGCTTTGTAAAAGGTTAAAGGGAGCCTTACCAGAATTATGCCTGGATTAGAGGTTATTAGCTACAGGCAGAGGTTGGACAGACTTGGATTGTTTTCTCGGGAACACCCGAGGTTGTGGGGAGACCTTATAAAAGCATCTAACATTATGAGAGGCATGAGCAGGGTAGACAGTCAGAACACATTTCCTCAGGATGGAAAATATCAAATACTAGATGGCATAGCTTACAGATAAGAGGGGCAAAATTTAAATGATATGTGAAGGGCAAGGTCTTTTTAGACAGAGGAGGTGATGGAATGCACTGCCGGGCATGGTGGGGAAGGTAAATACGAAAGTGGCAATTTCAAGACTTTTGCATAGGCGTATGGATATGCAAGGAACAGAGATATGGTTGTGTCGGAAAGAACTGCAGATGCTGGTTTAAATCAAAGGTGGACACAAAATGCTGGAGTAACTCAGCAGGTCAGGCAGCATCTCTGGAGAGAAGGAATGGGTGACATTTCGTGTCAAGACCCTTCTTCTGTGACAAGCAGATTAATTTTCTCTTTAAAATGTTAATAACCATCTGCCAATTTATTTTTTTTTTGACAGTCCTTCTAATGCAAGAGGGCGGGGGCAGGTTGACATTTGACAGTCCTCTGATCCCAATGTACTGTAATGCTATATATATCCTGGAGAAAACCCTGTGCAGAAAGGTCGGGCTTGGTGACACAAGTTAAATACCACTATACATATCATGATAGATATTGTTACATCTATGACCTTCCTTTCTGGAATCCATGCTGTCTCTATTCAATTGAACTGGACAATTTTCTCTCTGCCATTCTCCGGTCATAAAAACAATTTTGAAAATCACGATCAAGCATTTTTTTGCCCTTCTGCTCCATGAGAGGCTTATGTTCTCCCTGAGCTCACCTTAGGACAGTGTGACAAGTGTATCGCCACATACTCCCCGCCTGACTGTCTCTAGAGCGAGTCCACAGCTTTGTGGATATTTGTACGGCAGAGATAGATAGATTCTTGATTAGTACAGGTGTCGGAGGTTATGGGGAGAAGGCAGGAGAATTAGGTTAGATATAGATCAACCATGATTGAATGGCGGAGTAGACTTGATGGGCCGAATGGCCTAATTCTGCTCCTATCACTTATGACGTTCGGCCAAGTCATCATCTTCCTCCAAATTCCCATTTAAAAAAATTTTTGCATTTCAATAATTATTGTTCTAGTAAACATTGAAAATCCCTCTTCCAATCCCATTACCCCGTTAAATTTTTACTCTGGATTCCAATAGAAATACTCAACAATTGAGTAACTGATTTTAATTCCAAGAAACTTGCCATTATTGAAAACAAAACTGATTTGCTTGAATAGATCTGCACCTAATATGACAAAACATTCCTTCTATCTCAGGTTACCTATAAAATGTGCTCCAGAAACACAAATATATTTCCAGCCCTAACAACCAGCCACAGATAACATACCTCAAGAAAGGCTCTACTAATCAGACCTCTTTGACTTGGAGGTATAATTTAAGTTCCCTTACCATCACATGGTTGAATTTCCCTGTATTCCCACAAGGTTTTTAACAGTTCAAAGCAAAGCTCCTATAGCGGAGCAAGATGGATTACTCTCACGCAAACGTGTAGTACGCTCATGGGCGATTTTATGACTCATTTTAGCAACCTGCCCCCGCCATCTTGTTTCGCCATTTTGCTCCGCCCTCTTGCTTCCGGCCAAAGATTGGATCCGCAGCAGGGAGAAGGAGTGCGGGGCCCGGGGCAGCGGGGAGAGAGAGTGCGGGGCAGCGAGGAGAGAGAGTGCGGGGCAGCGGGGAGAAGGAGTGCGGGGCAGCGGGGAGAAGGAGTGCGGGGCAGCGGGGAGAGGGAGTGCGCGGCCCGGGGCAGCGAGGAGAGAGAGTGCGGGGCCCGGGGTAGCAGGGAGAAGGAGTGCGGGGCAGCGGGGAGAAGGAGTGCGGGGCCCGGGGCAGCGGGGAGAGGGAGTGCGGGGCCCGGGGCAGCGAGGAGAGAGAGTGCGGGGCAGCGGGGAGAGGGAGTGCGGGGCCCGGGGCAGCGGGGAGAGGGAGTGCGCGGCCCGGGGCAGCGAGGAGAGAGAGTGCGGGGCCCGGGGCAGCGGGGAGAGGGAGTGCGGGGCCCGGGGCAGCGGGGAGAGGGAGTGCGCGGCCCGGGGCAGCGAGGAGAGAGAGTGCGGGGCCCGGGGCAGCGGGAGAGGGAGAGGGGCATAGGAGGGGGGGAGGCATCGTAGTGAGGGGGCAGCGAGGGAGTGCCGGGGGGGGATAAGGCCTAGTGTGTGTGAAGTTGCGGGGAGGTTTACAATGTTTCTTATTTAATGTCCCTTGTCTAGTCTGAAATAAAGTTCA
Organism: Amblyraja radiata; assembly: GCF_010909765.2. Classification (NCBI taxonomy): domain Eukaryota; kingdom Metazoa; phylum Chordata; class Chondrichthyes; order Rajiformes; family Rajidae; genus Amblyraja; species Amblyraja radiata. The sequence goes on along the minus strand of NC_045972.1, from coordinate 9,953,268 downwards.
TTATTGGATCAGAAGAAATATAATTGTGTGTGTTTTATGATTATATACATTTATATAATTTTCATGTATGTGTGTTTATAAACATTTTATTCTTTAACAAGAATTAACAGAATTATGAATCTAACCCTATATCACGCACAAAAAGTTCCGCAATGTCAATCACCCTGCGAGTCGGGTCGGTTCCGGTTACTACAAAATCAACTCAAACACCGCTTGTGAACCATTTAAAAAGAAATGATTTAAAAAACATTAAAAAAGACAATTACCAGAATCAAATGTTATTGTTGACAAGAAGTATGAACTGACAGATTTATGAATCTAACCCACACAAACTGTTGCCCCACAACATTGATTACAGTGCGAGTTGGGTCGGGTCAGGTAGGCTCAGGTTACTAAAATGGGCGTGGAAAAATGCCCATGATCCCCTCCATAGCGTACTACACGTCAGTCCATTGCATTTCGCAGGAGTAGCCTATCTTGCTCCGCTATAAGATCTTTGGTTCAAAGACCAACTATTCTTACGAGACACGTCAGGTTCTGCATTGAAACTCACTGTTCATAATGAGGCATCAAAATTAACAAATTACTATTTTACTCACGGATTGAATTATTTCGAGGTACGCCAAAAAGTAATTCTTCATCACTCCAGTCTTCCTTCTTCTCAACTATACCTGGATGATTGAAGAGCTTTTGCCTAATTGGCAGTTTGAGAGAAAAGAAAGTACACTAACTGTTACCAATGGCATTGCTGCCTAAACTAAAATCAACTCCCTTTGTAGTAAATATTGTTACCACATTTCTCACTTAACCTGAGATATGTTATGTCAAATGCCCAAAGGAAAATGTTACAAACATCTTAGTGTGTGGATAAAGCAGACAGAAACACTACCCAATGGTTGGGCTTAGTGACAAGTGAAATACCACCATAGACAGAGTTGTACAGCCCTTCAGCCCAATTCATCCATGTCAACCAAGTTGCCTAAATGAGTGAGGCCCACTTGCCTGTGCCTGGACTATATTCCTCAAGACCTTTCCTATCCATATACTTGACCAAGTGACTATTAAATGCTGTTATTGTACCTGCTTCAACCACTTCCTCTAGCACTATTTGTAGATTCCTCTACCCCGAGGAAAATACTGACCATTTACCTTATCTATGCCCTTCTCGATGTTACACACCTCTATAAGGTCACCCTATGCTCCAGGGAAAACCTAGCCTATCCATCCTCTTCTTAGAAATGAAACACGCCAGACCCAGTAACATCCTCATAAATCTTTTTCTGAACTTTTTCCACCTTTAATAACATCCTTCTTGTAGCAGGGTGAACAGAACTTTGCACAGTACTCCAAATGTGGCCTTACCAATGTCTTGTTCAACTCCTAACATGACACCCCAATTTTTGTACTCAATGCACTGACTAATGAAGGCAAACGTGCTAAATGCCTTCTTCACCACCCTGTCTACCTGTATCACCCCTTCCATGAAACTATGTAATTGCAACTCTATGTGTCTCTGTTCTACAATACTCTCCAGCGCCCTACCTTTACCATGCAACGCTTGCCCTAGATTGTCTTAATAAAATGCAACACTTTGCATTTATCGGAATTAAACTCTATCTGCCATTTCCTTGGCCCATTGGCCCAGTTGATCAAGATCCTGTTGTAATCTTAGATGACCTTCTATATATCATCTATACCATATCATCAATTTTGGTGTCACCTGCAAGCTAGCTTACCTTGCCATCTCCATTTTCTTCCAAATCGTTAATATGAATAACAAGCAACAGTGGGCCTGGCACCGATCCCTGTGGAACACCATCGTTACAGGGCTCTAGTCTGAAAAACAACTGTTTACCACCATCCTCAGGCTTATACCAATTTTGTATCCAATTCGCTAGATTGCCCTAGAATCCATGTGATCTAATCTTCCAGATCAGCCAACAAACCATATCTCAACAAAGACCCTGCTTTTCTCAAAACCTAATGCCCCCCCCCCCCCCATAAATCGTCTTGGGCACCCCTTCAAAACAAAACTCAAATCGAATTTGTGACACAATTTCCCAAGCACAAAGCCATGCAGCCTATCCCTAATCAGTCCTTGCCTTTCCAAATGCATGTACATCTACTCTCAGAATCTCCTCCAATCACTTACCCACCACTGATGTTAAGCTATCGTTCCCAGGCTTTTACTTACAGATTCTCTTAAATAAAGGCACTAAATTAGCCACCCTACAGTCTTCAGGCACCTCATTCATGTCTATCAAATATCTTTGTCAGGGGCCCACAATTTGTTTCCATAATATCCTAGGATACACTTGATCGAGTCCGGGGTATTTACCTGACGCATGTTAAGATCACCAGCACCTCCTCTTCTGAAATGGGAACTCTCTTCAAGACATCATGTTACCTCCCCTACATTATCTAGCAGCCATATTCTTTCCACATGGTAAATGCTAACCAGAAATATTCATTTAACACCTCACCAATCTTCTGTGGCTCGACAATAAGATGACTATAGGCTATAGTCTTTTGACCAATACTTAGAATACAAATCTGATATCCCTGACAGTAGGTGAGCTAAGACTATTAAACAAATTCTCATAAAAAACAAGTGACCACCTAAATCTACTGTTCCAAGTTATAACACTCAACAGGACATTTTCACATTCTCAGGAAAAATAGAAGAACTGAGAAGAGGTGACAAACTGGCCTTTAAGTGTCTGTGGTTCCTTTTTCTTGATGTTAGCTTGTGATCTCAAATTATAAACTCCACATGTCGATACTAAGAGGGAGGCCAGAAAAGAAGAGAAAAAAATCTCTGGTATTCCCCATGTCAAATAACCTTAAAAGTAATTTAGTTTGAGTTGTAAATTTGATCCAAGGTATGAGAGGATATTATACATGTGATATTGCAGTGGAAGTCATTGACAGGAAAAGCAACAGAAAATAGATAATATATAATTCAGAATTCAATTTGTCGAGATCTCTTGTAGACATTACATACAGGCATATAGATAAACCTCATTATAATGGAGCATGATGGGGAGGGAGAATGAGAAATAGTTTCCATTATTGCCGATTGTCCGCTATAACTTTCCCTATTGACATCACTGCCCACTCGGCACTGGGTCGGATTCCTGGAACCCTATCACTGAGAGCCCAGTCGGATCTCCCTCACCGTGTGGAGCACAGCAGCTCGAGAAGGCTCCACCTTATCCAGCGCAGCCAGGGAACGGCAAGAACAGCTGCCCTTGCATCCCATTCCCGCATTCAGAGGTTGAGAGCAAAATGGGAGATCCGGGGACACTGAGGTGCTGGTGTGAGGAATCCCTGTCCCCCTGTAAGTAACATCCCCACGACTAGCTGCCTGTACGGAGTTCAGGGTGAAAGGAAGGACATCAATCTTATACGTAACACAGTTTTTGTTTCCAAAGACGCTGCCTAACCTGCTGAATGTATAAAGTTTTTAACAGCTAAAAATGTATTTTTGTTACTGCCAGCTAACAATACTAAGGCTGAAGATGGACACAAAATGCTAGAGTAGCTCAGCGGGACAGGCAGCATCTCTGGAGAATGAATGGGTGACGTTTCGGGTTGAGACCCTTTTTCTACTTATCCTTGGACCATGATCCCACAGATGAGCACCAGGCCATAATCTCACAGACTATTTTATCACTGCCTGCTGTCTGCTATCCACAGTAAAACCAGCATCTACAGTTCCTCCTACATAATACTAAAGGAGGTTTGTTACATTGTTTAATAGAATATCATTGCACAACTATTGATCAAAGCAATTGCTTGTCAATTTCAATAACCTCTCACTGTGTTCAATAACCTCTCACTAGCAGCCCGTGTTCTTAAAGAGACAGTGGTGTCTGATTAATGTATGGTCTCCGTCCGGTATGGTTTCTAACTGAAATCTATTGTAAAGAGGTCTGTAATAATGGCAGTAGGCTGTTTTTTTTTAACGATTCTTACCTCTTGACATTCAGGCTGGTTTCTTGATTCATAATTTCTTTAAAAGCACCATTTCCATTGTGCGACTTAGTGGGACTCTCTCTATCATTGTGAATCGTTTTTCTGCCATCAGATACGGTATCAGGACATTCTACCTCATCCTGACTGTCTGGATCTATAACAAACCGAGACACAGCCTGTATGCAATTTGCACTAGGTTTTTTGAATCGTTGAATCTCCTTTGCCTTGGTTTTCTGCTTCTTACTTCGTGTCCTACATTGCATTTCTCTGCTTTCACACACGTTAAAATCGGACATGTCCATCTTTTCAAACAATGCCAATGGATCCAGTGTTGATTTATGCAGGGCACAGAATGCAGTTTGCAGGGCTGTGAAACTGCAAGGGAAGCCAGGCTGTGCTTCCTCCACCCTAGAAATAAAGTAAATTTGACATTATAGCATAAATGTTTCTCTGGATCTTGATATTTTAACATGCACTTCAAGACACCAAAATATGTTGCCCATGTTTACCGTTACCATGCAAATACAACAAATAACAAGTGGTTAACAAAAAAGTTATATATATTTTTTAAACTGAACCAATGCCGACTATTAAATTACATGAAAATATCAAATATTTGACAAACCAACTACCAGAACAGAAAAAAAGGTATTAGTATGTTTAAAAGGAACGTGGCTCACCTGATAAATTCAAACAAGCCTTTGGTTTAAATTGTCAAAGAATGCAAAGAAGAAATCCATCAGGCCAAGTAGTTTAATAGTAATGACATTTTCAGAATATTCTATTAGTCCAGGTAATTTACTAGGCAGAGGCACAAATGGAAACTTCAGATGTATTGAATTCCATATGGGAACTCCAGGATGCATTCCAAGTGCAAATTGAGAGACAATTAGCTGACAGAAAACAAAGAATAGGGATAAATGGGACCTTCTCAGGTTGACAGGCCGTTACTTTGTACCCACAGGAATCAACATTTGGGCTCCAACAATTCACAATCTAGGTTAATAATTTGGTTGAGGGGCAAAATGAAACACCTGCTAATTTGCTGCCAAGACAAAAGTAGGAATAAGAGTTGAGATCAGAATGCAAAGAGGCCTCAAAATGATTAAGAAAATTGGAGTTAATGTGCACAACGGCTACTATGGTAAAAAATGTGAGATTAGCCACAGTGGATTTAAAAAAAACTGATTTTTAAATGTGGGAGAAGACATGTTGACGTTCAAAGGGATTTGGGTGACTGTGAGCAAGTCATCTGGTGCTATGATGCAAGAACACCTGTAATGATGATAGCAAATGGTAACCTCAGATGTCTCATCACAAATGCAGAAGACTTTATTGGTGTCACGGCTGGAACATTGCTTACAATTTTAATTTCATTACTTTAAAACATGTATCTGCTTGAGGCAGTGCAATGCCCATTATCACACTGATTGTTAGAATGGCAAGTCTGAGACGTAGAGAAATTGCATCGGCAAGGTCTCTTCTTTAGTTGAGGAGAATGGATGGTATCCTCATTGAAACTTGTAAAATTTGTACAATGCTCATCACAATGGATGCAGGATATTTCCCTGGGCCGAGGCATCCAGAACTAGGAGTCAGTCTCAAAATAAGTTGTAGGTTATTGAGGGGTTACTTGAGAAGAGATTTCTTCAAATTTGTGCAATTTTGTAGCTCAGGGGACTGTAGTGATTTAAAACTGAAATTGATATATTTATGAATATTAGGGAGATCAAGGGATGGAGCGATCGAAAAGGAAAATGACAGAGGCAGGGAAGCAGCTGTGATCTTGCCGAATGCAGCTTACAGGATTGAACCATCTGTTCATCCAATCCTAGCCTCAAGCTCTCTCCACATAACCATCAACTTCATTTTGATTTAAATGTCTGTCACTTTATCTCGGATGTACTCAAGAGCAGCCCTGCCTTGGATCTACTCAATGATTCCCCCCCCCCCCCCACCCCATCCTCCCCCCACCAAACCCCAGCCTTCAGGACTCTCTGAAGAATGTTGAAGATTCCCAACTCTTAAGAAATGTCCCCTCATCCCCATCTGAAAAAGTCAGCTATTCATTAGTTCACTAACTAGTTAACTAAGTTCACGAGTTTCAAGAATTCTGACTTAGGGAATCAACACAACATCCACCCTCAGAATGTTATGCCTTTTAAGAAGTCAACCTCACTTTCTTCTACACACTTTCTTCTATTGGTCGAACCTTTATTCTAACATCAATCTTTTCATCTGAGGAATTCACATTGTGACCCTATTCTGCAATGCCTTCCAATACTTCTTGGAATACAGCCAAACCTGGAAGCCATATTTCCTCCAAGGAACTATTCATTGCCTCCAAGTGTCAAGAAAGGAGAATGAGATTGACTCAAGACTCCTGCACTATCTGTTCATTACTCCCAGTCTATAGGATGGTCACCCTTACCTCAGCTTAATTACGTTAAGGTGCAGTGCGATAGTCAAAGTGGTAAAAAGATAAAAATGACCTGCTTGAACAGACGCAACATTCATCCCCTGTCCTTGATAGGCATTTATTTCCATCGGAAGTCAGCATGTTCTGATTCTCTACTTGAACACGGGTCAATATTACATCTTTTTGTATCTCTGGAATGGTTGAAGTGGATTTCTCTGCTCTCTGAAAATAAAACACAAAAACGTATAAACACAATGATTATTCCTTAGCTTTTTTTGTGAAACCAGTTATGGAATTTACTCAACTTATGAGTAGAAATGCACAAGACATGATTAATAACTATGTAGATGTCACAAAACTAGATATAGTAGACAATGAAAATGGTTATCAAAAATTATGGTAAGGTCTTGATCAGCTGAACAGTGGGGTGAGGAATGGCAAATTGAGTTTAACTCAGATTAGTGAGAGGTGTTGCATTTTTAGAAGTCAAACCAAGAAGGGCTTCACAATGAGGAGTTAGTGCCTGGGGGAGTATACATCAATGTGCCTGGGACAATATAAATCAATAATTTAGATAAAGGGATTCAAATTAACATTAGCAAATTTGCAGATGACACAAAGCTGGGTGGCAGTGTGAACTGTGAGGAGGATGCTATGAGAATGCAGGGTGACTTGGACAGTTTGGGTGAGTGGGCAGATGCATGGCAGATGCAGCTTAATGTGGATAAATGTGAGGTTATCCACTTTGGTAGCAAAAATAGGAAGGCAGATTATTATCTAAATTGTGTCAAGTTGGGAAAAGAGGAAGTACAACAGGATTTGGGGGGTTTTGGTCATCAGAATGAAAGTAAGCATGTAGGTACAGCAGGCAGTGAAGAAAGCGAATGGCATGTTGGCCTTCATAACAAGAGGAGTTGAGTATAGGAACAAAGAGGTCCTTCTGCAATTGTATAGGGCTCTAGTGAGACCACAACTGAAGTATTGTGTGCAGTTTTGGTCCCCTCATTTGAGGAAGGGCATTCTTGCTATTGAGGGAGTACAGCGTAGGTTTACAAGGTTAATTCCCGGGATGGCGGGACTGTCATATGCTGAGAGAATGGAGCGGCTGAGCTTGTATACTCTGGAGTTTAGAAGGATGAGAGGGATCTTATTGAAACATATGAGATTATTAAGGGTTTGGACACGCTAGAGGCAGGAAACATGTTCCTGATGTTGGGGTAGTCCTAAACCAGGGGCCACTGTTCAAGAATAAGGGGTAAGCCATTTAGAACAGAAATGAGAAAACATTTTTTCACACAGAGAGTTGTGAGTCTGTGGAATCCTATGCCTCAGAGGGCGATGGAGGCCGGTTCTCTGGATACTTTCAAGAGAGAGCTAGATAGGGCTCTTAAAGATAGTGGAGTCAGGGGATATGGGGAGAAGGCAGGAACGGGGTACTGATTGGGGTTTAATCAGCCATGATCACATTGAATGGCGGCGCTGGCTCGAAGGGCCGAATGGCCTACTCCTGCACCTGTCTATTGAGTGTTGTAGAACAGAGGGATCCAGGAGTACAAATACATAGGCCCCTGAAAGTGACATTCAAGGTAACTAGGGTGGTGAAGGCAACTTTTGGCACATTGGCCTTCACCAGTCAGAAATTGGGAGATTATATTACAGATATAGAAGACATTGGTCAGACCACATTTGGACTGTTGTGTTCACTTATGGTCACCCTGCTTTAGAAAAGATGCCATTAAACATTTACGAGGATGTTTCCAGGACTCAAGGATCTGTGCTATCTGAAGATGTTGGGCCAGCAAGAACTATATTCCTTGTAGCACAGGAGGCTGAAAAGTAATGTATGGAGATGTATAAAACCATGAGAGGGACAAATTCTGTTCTACAATAATTGCTTTTACTGCCTTGTTAAAATGCCATGTTTTTCTCCATCAAAAAAAAGCTGATGACAGGACTAAGATTATTTTTTTGCATTTTACTACAATACCATTCGCCACAACAAATATTTTCACTGTATTCCATGCAAAATGAAAATTGATTTGCATTGCAAATTCTGAGAACTTGGAGCATATTGATCTTTAATATGTATAGCATTGAGATGTATAGCTTTGATCTTTAAATACTAATCCAGCCTGATCCTTAGCTGAGCCTGGTTTCTACCACTTCAGCAATGCCCAGTGGTGTAGATGGGTTGTCACAGTGCTGAGTGTTTGCTGGACTATCAAGATATTTTTACGGTGGAGATTGACAGATTCTTATTAGTAACGGTGTTGGGGGTTATGGCGAGAAGGCAGGAGAATGGGTTTGAGATGGAAAAATAGATCAGCCATGATTGAAAGATGGAGTAGACTTGATGATCCGGATGGCCTAATTCTACTCCATACTCAATGACCATTCTGGCATACACAAACATTTAATAACAGTTGGAATAAATATACAAATACATTAAAAAATATTTAAAGTATTTTTAAAACACTTGATCATTTAGAGAAATACATTAAACATTGATAAAATACATTATAACTCATTGTCTCTTTTTAATTGTTCATTAGCAACTTGGCCCATTCACCTGGGAAAGGATTATGGTGCTTGTGCAAAGTTTATCCCTGTGCAGGCTCAATGAGCAGGCTTCCTAAATGGAGACCTGGCAAAATTAGCACCCTGTTAGATTTGATGAGAAGTCTACTGTAGCAGCAGGGGCAGCCACAATCAGCGTCAGAAGCAGGGCAAAATATGCTGCCCTCAGCTTAAGCCTGCATCAGCAATGGAAACTCACTTATTTTGTAAAGTCGTACTCCACCCCCCTTCCTTACTCAGTAATACTGAGAAAGCATTTCAGCAAAAAAGTATATAAAATTATAAAATGCTAGAAACACTCAGCACCCAAGAGAAATAAATTTAATCTTTGATCTGAAATGTTCTTTTGTAAATATATTTTATATTTCACACCGGTTTTACTGGATTATACTTAGTTTAATGTTTTTTGAAATGTTATAAATTTAAATGCAATTTGAAAGCCAACCCAATAGAGAGGTGATTTCCACTATTATTTTGTTTGTTAATTTAAAACCTTAAAAAAACCAATGAGAAACCTCTTCAATTAAAAGATGAATGGCACAGAGACATCAAACTAGATGTGAAGGTAAGATGTTTAACTGAAACAAACTATAAGATTGAACAGATACATTTCTAGAACATGTAGACTTGATTGACTTTGCCAATTTCTAAAGTATATTACACCACATAAATAAAGAGATAAATCACAACACGTACGCGAAGAAGAAATGGCACGGCATTGCCTATTAGGCTTTCTGCAAAACACAACATCCTCTTTTTCAAGTTGCTGTATGGAAAGAGGTCCAGATCTGGATGAGATGAATTCTTCTCCTTAATAATTGCTGAAAGCAATTTCTGAAACAACCAAATACAAAACAAATCTGAAATCAAATAACAGCAAACGTCCAATCTACAGTTTAGACTTTGTCCCAATCATAATGAACTCAATCACAGCTAGTACTTTCCTACTAGTTTATCATGTACTTAAACCCTGCAATTACATGATCGATCAGGGTGTTTCACATGGTTTCTATTTCAGTCCCTCTTGTTTAAACCCCCTTTTCACGGGGCGAGTTGACGCAAGATGTCACCAGAGTGAAGAGGTCGTGGTCCAGCACGAGTCTCGCACGATATAACGGCAGTAGATAAAGAGTTCCCACGGTACTCGGCATTTATGTTATTCGTGCGAGTTACTTGGCCGTTTCCCGAGCAGTCGCGTTAAATCTTGAATGAACATCGTGAACTACACGTGACACAAATGATGTAACTTTTTTTTTCACACACTATATATATCCTCCCTTGGTTGAATCGGCTCATTTGGAGACGTAGAGTGGTGGAATTAAATAGAACTTCAAGCATTGGATGTATTCCGTTATATTAAAAGTTCTGAACAGTAAATAGAGCCTGCCCTCCGCATTTAATGTGCTATTTCTTGTGCTTCTTGGATACCTGAGCACAAGTTGGTAAATACAGATGGCCTTTTTAAAGGCAAGCATTACAAGTGAGAATTGCCTGCCCTCATGCATAATTCTTTTTATGGCTCTTTAAACTTCAAACACAGAGGGTGTAAAAGCTGTCTGCGACTTTTTTACTTTGCAGCTGCAGGGCAGACAGACAGACTTATAAGAGAAGTTTAAGTTTACTGCAAACACAGAACTTTTACATCAATAGCAATGTATGTTTTAAAATCTTGGATAACATTAAATGGTTCTCCTCTTGATGAACTTATATATCGTTATATAAACTCACATGAGCACTCGGGAAACTCGGCAGCCTTCGTCTCCAGCAGGTTCCTTTTCCTCTCCCTGTTTCTATAATCCTCTCTGGATTTATCGTACAGAATCTCGTTAAATTGGAACCATTCTACAAGTTCCCCCTCTTGTTCCCTGGTGAAGTTATATGGCTTTACCTTCTGCCATCTTCCCTTTACATAAGCGTCTGTAGAGGCTATTCCTACAATGGCTACTGGGGAGGCAATCTGAATTGCACCTTGCTCACCCTCTCCCTGCTCCAAGGAGCCCACAGGCAGTGTTATCTGTGGCATCTCCTGTTGCCTCTCCACCTGTCTCTCTTGCTGCGTCTCCTCCTCATTCTCCTGCATGGCAAAAACATCTCTGACCCGCTTTTCCCCCTTCCTTTGAGATTTTCTGGGAGCCATCTCTGCAAGTGTTCCTGTTAAAAAGATTATCCAACAATGACAATTAGGTGGGACGTCCTCGAAGGACACATGTTCCCATGTGTCCTTTTGAGACCACCTTTTTTAATCACCTTCTGTCCCCTCTGTCCAGCTTCCGGGTTCACCGTTCGCAGGAGTTCCCACGGTACCCGCAAGAGTTATTACGGATATCGCACTGGCCACTACGTTCATATAATGTTGCAATACTCAACCACAAGTGTACAAGTCACTCTTGGAGAAATTCCAATTTTCTTGAATTTTCTCCCGAGTGACCAAGTTACACGATGACCTGCCGTTAGCGCTACGGTGGTCCACGGTGGTCCACGAATGCCGCACTGTTATCGCACGAGGTTCCCACGATGTTGAACTCTGGTTAACTCTTGCGTCAAGTCGCCCCGTGTAAAAGCCGCATTACTGGGATGCATCTTGTGTTTGTTGCAAGTTTTCAAATCAAATATCTATAAATAGGGAGGTCTCTTTTAAAACTGCATCAATGTGGCAGTTTCTAATTTAATTAGAAAGTCATTTGTGGCGGAATTGGTAGAACAGCTGGCTCACAGCCCCAGTGACCCGGGTTAGGTACTGACCTCAGGTGATGTCAGTGTGGAATGCACACATTCTCCTTGTGACCGCATGGTGCTCCAGATTCCTCCCACAACCCAAAGATGTGCAGGTTTGTAGGTTAATTGACCTTTGTAAATTGCCCCAACTGTGCAAGGAAAGTATGTGAAAGTGGAGTAATGTAGAACTGCATTACAGAACTACACCTGTCAGCACGGTGGCAGTGGCAGAGATGTTGCTTTATAATGCCAGAGACCGGGTCTGATCCTGACTACGGGTGCTGTCTGTATGGAGTTTGTACAGGCTCTCCTTCACCATGTGGATTTTTTCCCCAAGTGCTCTGGTTTCCTCCGACACTCCAAAGGCGTACAAGTTTGTTGGTTAATTGGCTTCGGTAAAAAATGTAAAATTATCCCTAATGTGTAGGATAGTACTAGCGTACAGGGATCGCTAGTCGGAGCAGACTCGGTGGGCCGAAGAGCCTGTTTCCATGCTGTATCTCTAATTCAGTGGGAATGGTTGATCAATGGGTTGGCATGGATTCAGTGGGCTGAAGGGCCTGTTTCCACATACCTTTCAATTCAATACAATACACAGTGTATATATAAGTCACAATTGTTCCCTATATCAACACAATGCACTGACTATCACTTCAACGATGACTAGCTTTATCTCAGTTATTATGCTCCGTAAAATTTTATGATATCTGTACTTCCAGGCTTATTCGTTTTCCAAAGGCTGGTGAGATGCTTATATGAAGCAGAGACCTTAAAACAAGCATTGAACAGACTAAGATTTGGTGGAGGGAAAGCAATGGAACAGCTTTACTTGGTGAAATCCTAGGAACATAGCCGCAGATTTACAGACAAGCAGCGAGCAAGAACACCCTGTCTGGTCTCCTTTTACCTTGGAAAATAAAATCTTAACTTGTTAAATTTCAATAGTTATTCTGTTGATCAGGAAATCTTTCTTTCATGATCAGTTTTGAGTCACTAAGTCAGCACGGAGAAAGGCCCTTCAACTCAAGTCACCCATGCTTTCTAAGATGTCCATCAAATCTAGCCCCATTTGCCTATGTTTCTCTAAATCTTTCCTATCCATGTACCTATCCAAATGTATTTTAAACATTGTTATTGTACCTGCCTCAACTACGTCCTCTGGCAGCTTATTTCATATACCCACCACCCTCGCTGTGGAAAAAATTGCCCCTCTGGTTCCTAATTAATGTTTGGCCTCTCACCTAAAACTTTTGCTCCCTATTTCTCTATTGCGGAAGCCTGAGAAAAGACCCTGCGATTTTTAGTTTAGTTTAGTGAATGTACAAACTCCGGACATACAGCACCCGTAGTCGGGATCGAACCCGGGTCTCTGGCGCTGAACGCGCTTGCAAGGCATCAACGCTACTGCTACGCCACCGTGCCGCCCATATTCCCCACATGGGGATTTCACCCTCATAAAACCATATTCCCCTCATGATTTTATCCACCTAAACAAGATTACCCCACAGTTTCCTACATTCCACACCAAAAAATTGACCTTGCCTGGTCCAACCTCAGTCCATCAAGTCCTGATAATATCCTCGTAAACAGTTTGGCCTATGTGCCAAAAGCTTTCTTCACTACCCTGTATACACGTGACATCAGGAAACGATGTACTTGTACTCTTAAATTCCTCAGCTCTACAGTAGTGGATGGAATTTATGTTTATAGTGTGGTTGTGATTTATCAATCAAATGGGCAGGTTAATCTTCATGTTATTGAAGTTGCACTCGTCCAGCTAAGTGGAGACTATTCCATAACACTGCTGACATTTCTTTTGGAAAGACATTAAGTGGCAAGGATGCAAGCGACTTGCCACAGGATACAGAGCTTCTGGTAGTCAGTTTTAATATGGTTGGCTGAGTGGAGCTTCTGGTCAGTGACGCTCACCATGCCATTGACGATGAAGTGATATTAACACTACTGATGTCAAATCAGTAGCATCATGTTGCTGATGATTGACTGTGGACTGAACAAGCAATATAAATGGATTGTATTTTTTCCTCCTTTTAGTGAGCAGCTTAACTTCTCAGACCATCATGGAGATGCCAGTGTTTTATTTGTACTGGAACGGTTTACTGGAGGCACAAGTCTTCACCATTACAGCTGGGCTGATTTGGCCCTGTATCCTTTGCTGCAACCAGCTATGTATTGATATTACTTACAGGAATCAAATTGGTCAAAAACCACCTCTGCGAGTTCAGAAATATCACGAGGAAGCACTTCAGGCAGAAGCTAATGATGATGAATGTTGGAGTTCAACTTTAGAGTTCATCTACAGGGCCCTGCCATTTTTGAGTATAAAATATTCTTTGGTATCACCTCTGCCCATAATTTTTTGTTTAAATTGTCAACCATCATTCAAAATTAGGTTTTACAGGATTCCAATGTTTTGTTCTGAACCTGCTCAGTTGTATACTGCATTCTGTTGGGGCTGTGCTCAGTATTAAAATGAGCGATTTGCTGGGCTATGAAATTACAGATCGTAGTGTACATTTCTGCCACTGCCAGTGATAGTCTACAGTTTCACGGATGCCTGGTTGACCTACCAGATCAGTTCTGCATCTATGTATTTAATACAAATAGAATGTCACACAACAAGGTGGAGGGTATTCTTAGTGCAAGAATAGGACGTTTATGCAATGGTCACTTCTACACTCAGGGGCAGATGAGTCTACCAGTCAGACTGATGATGGCAAATTCAGGGATGTTTAACCTCTTGTGGATATATAAAGTGTTACAGCTGGAAACAGGCCCTTGGGCCCCACAAATGCTGACCATCAATCACCCGCCAACCCGTTTACCATCTTCTCCTTTCATTCCCTCCAATTCAGCTCCCCACAAAATAATTTTATTGTTTATATACATACAGCGATTAATTAATCCACCAACTCACAAACGTCTTTGGGATGTGGGAGGAAACCAGAACACCTGGTAAAACCCCCCACACGGTCTCACAAGGCGAGTGTGCAAACTCTGTACAGCACCAGATATGTTACGGATGAATTGGTTGCAGGGACTGTGAAGCAGCAATTCTACCAGCTGAGCCATTGAGCCACAGATCCATCTGGATATTAATTCCTTCAGGACATAGCTTTCCTGAAGCAGTGTGACATATGAATTAAATTGATGGTGGGGGTGGGGAAGTAAAGAGGTGTGTGTAACTGCATTCATAATTGGCTGCAATTTTGTGTGGTCTTCGGCAGAGCAGCTGCATTATCCTCAGATATGAAAAAAAAATGCGCAGCTGGGTGGAGGGGAGGGGAAAGTATAGACTGAGACCAAAATTTAAGTGGAAGCAGATAAGGGAGATGTAGAAATAGAATATAGGTGCAGGAGTAGGCCATACGGCCTTTTGAGCCCACACCACCATTCAATGTGATCATCCACAATCAGTACCCCGTTCCTGCCATCTCCCCATATCCCTCGATTCCTCTGACCCCAAGAGCTCTATCTAATGGCCCTGTCTCACGGTGCGAGTCCACCCACGAGTGATCCCAAGTGAAAGAAACAAATCAAACTCATGGTTGTCTACGAGATTCCAAGTTTATGTTCACGAGTTTAAACGAGTTCCCACGTGTATGTCTAAGTTTGCCGTTTACTTCTCATTTCTGCGATGTACCAAGTTCCTCTCCCGAGTTACCAAGTTCCTCTCCCGAGTTACTCTTGAGCCAACAACGACTACCGACGTGTGGAAACATCATCACATGGATAAAAATGTCATGCAGTTTTTTTTAAACTATAAAAAGCCTCCCATGACCATGGACAGAACTGACCCGATGATCAGCTTCTCTGTGTCTCTTATGTAGCTGCATGCTTCTCTTGTCATGTAATTAACCGCTTTTATCAAATCGTTGCCTATCATTGCTACAATGCAATAAATGGCATTTAAAGTACTTGGCTGTCAAAAAAAGCGCAAAACGTAAAGGTTTTTAAGAAACGGACTGCAGGAAGAACTTCAAAGCTTTTGTAAATTGATTAAATTCAGGTAGAAGTTGAACTCAAGATTTAAATCCTCTGAAAGTTAGGTTTCTTAACACAGGATAGATGTTCTGCCAGAACGGAGTTTCTGAATAAAATCGTCTCCCGTTTCCCTCCGTCTCTTGCATGTCCTCGGCTTGCCAGCTTTATTACACATTCCGTGATCTGTGTAATGTATATAAGTGCAAAATAATAAACTGACCAAGAAGGTCCAGTGTTCTCCCCTGTTGGTTTAGTTTAGAGATACAGAGAGGAAACCGGCCCTTCCGACCACCAGGTCCGCGCCGACTAGCGATCCCCGCACACTAACACCATCCTACACCCACTATGGACATTTTTACATTCACCAAGCCAATTAACCTACAAACCTGTACGTCTTTGGAGTGTGGGGGGATATTGGAGAAAACCCACGCAGGTCACGGGGAGAACTTACAAACTCAGTACAGACAGCACCCGCAGTCGGGATCAAACCTGGGTCTCCAACGCTGCATTCGCTGTCAGGCAGCTGCACCACCGTGAATGAAGGCCTGTTTTAAGTATCAAATAGAGGAGCAAGAGGGTGATCAAGGCGGAGAAAGTGTAGAGGCCAATGCCCAGGTAGTCCAAGTTGCAGGAGTGCATGTCCACCATGACGACGCCGTGGCCGCGGTGGGCTTTGAGGGAGGTGCAGGTGACATCGGTGACCAGGCGAGGGATGTAGACCGTGGTCTGATTGATCCACCACACGAACCACCTGGCGTCGCAGGTGCAGAGAAAGTGGTTGCAGCTCCCGAAGGTGTTTGATGGCGCTGTCCGGGAAACTGGAGGCCTGGATGGTCTTCAGGTTGTTGTAGCTGAGATCCAGGTACTGCAGGGAGGCCATGTCCCGCAGGAAGTCATTGGTCAGTTTGGAGATCTGGTTGCGGGTGAGGTTGAAGATGCGCAGCTTAGCAGGTAAAGCCTGCCCCAGTTGAAGCTCCGCAGCTGGTTACCGCTCAGTACAAGCTCCTTGAGTAGCGGGGGCAGGTGGTCAAACACGTTGTGCGGCATGAACGCGAGTTTCTTCTCCTAATAATCCACTGCTATCTGTGTTCGAGAGCGAAAACATGCATAGGGCGGGCACGGTTCCTCGCCAGCGAAGATGGACACAGATTGCTGGAGTAACCCAGCGGGACAGGCAGCATCTCTGGAGAGAAGAAATGGGTGACACATTACTTCTCTCCAGAGATACGGCAACAGCACAGCACAAAACCAGTCTGAAGAAGGATCTCGACCCGAAACGTCACCAATTCCTTTTCTCCAGAGATGCTGTCTGCCCCGCTGAGTTACTCCAGCATTTTGTGTCTATCTCCCATGTCTTATAATGTCACCTCACATTGTAAAATCATTATCTGAAGAAATGTCTCCTTGTTGGCTCAAACGTACTCTATGTAGAACTCACGTTTCTCTCTGCTTCATATACGTGGGAATTCCCTCAGTATGGTGACTTTTCACGCGTCCCGCCCGGTGTTAACCCTTCCCATCAATGCTTGAGCCCCCATCTTCGCTCAGTACCTTCAGCTTCATCGGCGGCTCACTCCCATCAAAAGTATCCAAGTTAATTTCAGACTCCTATATCCATCCATCCATTCATTCATTTTCCATTAAGATCTGACTAATCTTAAACATTTCACTTCTGGCACTCAGGCCAAACCTACGAGTTACTCACGAGCCACTACGGTAAACTCATGGGCTACTACGATATTACAACCGAGTTTAAAAGTTTCAAATTTTTTCTTCAAGAGTAAATTTGACTTGTGGAAATCTTTCAACATGATGAAACATTTTCACGAGTTAACAAGTTTCCCTGAGTACCTGCCGTTAGCGTTACGAGTCGCTAAGTTCAGTCCACAAGTTCCGATGTTCCGGCTACGTTAATTCTACGTGATTACGAGTTTGATTTGTTTTTAACTCGGGTTCACTCGTGGGTGGACTCGCACCGTGAGACAGGGGTTTAACTCTCTTTTGAATGCATCGAGTGAATCGGCCTACATTGCCTTTGGAGGCAGAGAATTCCACAAATTCACAACTCTCTGGGTGAAAAAGTTTTTATCATCTCAGTTCTAAACGGCCTACCCCTTATTCTTAAACTGTGGCCCCTGGTTCTGGACTCCACCAACATCGGGAACATGTTTCCTGCATCTAGCTTGTCCAATCTCTTAATAATTTTATATGTTTTATATTTTCTATGTGATGGGCAGATGGGGAAAAGATTGGGAGGTAGGTCAGGGAAGCAGAAACCCAATTAGACAGGTGTCTGGGTGATGGGCAGTTGGAAATGGGAAAGGTGAATAAAGGGAGAGATCTTAGGTGGGTTACTTAAAACAAAAAAAAACAAAAAAGTGTTCATATCATTGGGCTGTCGTCTTTCCGAGTGAGAAGGCAGTGGAGACGTCCAAGGACAGACATATTGGTACATGAAGAGGATAGGGGCATTGAAGTGAAATGCAACAAGCTCCAGGTAAGAGAGCCATTGCCAACACGCTTTGCAAAATGGTTGTCTGGACATGCCAATATAGAGGAGGCCATATCAGGACCAGATACAATAGACAAAATGGGTGCCAGAGCCTACAACCTGAAGGCATGAGCATTGATTGTTCCAATTTTAGTAAGTAGCTCCCAGTAGAAACCCATCTGGTGTCTCCTGCACCTTCCTCCTTTTCCTCTCCCACATCTGGTTCCATCTGTCCATTCCTCATTTCCCATTCCTACCAATTAACCATTCTTTGTTCACTTTTCCAATTTTTGTCTGCCCATCACCCGCTTATCTATCCATATGGTTTTCTATTCTCCTTACCCATCCTCACTTTCCTCTCCTCCATCTGGTTCCATCTGCCCATCATCCATTCCTTATTGGGTTCCACATATCACCTTCTGCCTATGTCTATTATTTTATGCACTATTTAAACAAGACCATGGCACCTCTAGTTATTTATTTCTAGGTATTGACTTGGGTGGAAAAACATTGATAACAAAAAATCAATAACATAAAAAATGACCGTCATAGCATTTAATCATCTTATTTTAGTACCCCAAATTAAGTAATTGCCTCACACCTAATTTCCTGTTGGAGATCTATCAGAAGCGGAGCATCAGCAGAGCCATCTCCATTATCAAGGACCCCTATCGTCCATCACACCACATCTTCTCCATTCTGCCAGCTTCTTTCCACAGGCAATAAGACTGGTTAACGGGCTGTGTCCCCTCCCCATATATCATACACCAACACATCTAACCTCGCCCATACTTTGACAGCTAGGCACCTGTCAAAGCAAAGCCACTGTTCGGTCTGAATGCCTGTTTTTATTTCAATTTTTAGGCATATTTTAGATATGGTAATTTTAATTTTTAAAGCTATATGCATTTATTCTGTTTTTATTAACCGCACTGATGGGAACTGATTGATAAACAATTTTTTCGTTTCATCTGTGTATGTAAGTACTCAGTTAAAATGACATTAAAGTAAATACTGAATATTGATACACATACCTGGTGAGCAGTATCCTTATTCAGATGCCGTTCCAATATCGTAGATGCTTCTCGAAAACGTCTATTCTTAATAGATTCAACCACAGCCTTGAGGGAGGACCAACATGTTATTAGGTATAAAAATAACAGAATAATTTTGCAAAATCTTTGACTACCAATAAACTCATCACAGCTGGTAATTTTAGATGAATGTTTTAGAAATACAATTTACAGAGAAATTCAATGGCTATTCTTGGATGCTCACTTGTAAAGGAGAGAAATAGAACAACAGCTGAGAATTTATTGGAGCCAATGCCACTATTTTCTTTGTGGATCTTCCATATTTGGCAGCACAAGGATTAACTAAGAAGCTGAACTTTTCTCTACCAGTTACCCTAGCTTCTTTTGGACACATTTCTTTTTTTAGGATAACGCTTGAAATGTTAGGAACAACAATCCTCATTTTACCTGTTCATTTTGGGAATCACTAATTTGATGAGGTTGAAATGACTGACTGCAAGACCTAGCTGCCAAATACACAGTTGCTTTCTTCCATGTGGATGTGTTAAAATACAGAGGAAGCCACGTATAAACACAAATTCTAACCTGGACAATTCCCTACTATTAATGCAACAATAGTAGTTGCTAAATATTTATGTAACATTTTATCATTTCAGTGCCACAAACATTTTATAACAAACAATTTTGTAATAAAGTTATTGGAAAACATTGCTGTCACACCAAAGACTCCCAAAAAATGTATTGATTTCACAAAAGAAATAAGGGTAAAATAACCTGCTTCACCACAGCCTCTCTGACTTCTTCGAACAAATCCTCATCCAGTGTTAATTCTGTCTTCATCTGGCCCAAAATTGTTAAAATAGATCCCAGTGGAAAGGTATCACTTTCTGAAAATTAGATTTGTACAATCACAACAGCACAGGAGTTGAACATTTTGGCTTTTCAAAATATTGCTACTTTCAGCAAAAGCAACATGGCCATCCATTTCCCCCATAACCTCATAATTCCTTTAAGCTCCCTTATGCAATGAATTCCACGCTAAACATATATTTAATAAAGTAAAAGTTTCTGTCCTTGTCATTTTAGCCCCTTTGCTGTGGCTGTAGCATGTACCATCTACTAAATGTATTTGCTAATACTACTTGAAATGCATCTCCCAAACTTCTGGCAAATTCCCCTCCAAATCACATAACATCTTGAATGTATACATCAATTTTGCCATTCTTCTATATTACTGGATTTAAATCCCAGAATTTACAAGAATATTGTGGAGGTATATTAATTTGGAGTTCACCATCTTCTCAATGGATAATAACAGATAAGCTTGCTATATAAAACAAAGATCTAAAATCTGTGGCGTCTCATTCTATTAGGGGAACGCTTCTATTAGTGGAATAACTTTGTACTGCTGTTTTGATCCTAAATTGTTTCGAGCTCTATTGTGTTTTTATGCTCTCAACCTTTTCTGCTCTCCAAAGAAAAGTTCCACATTCTTCAATGCTATAAATCCCTCAACCCTGAAAGAGGTATATTTTCTGCAATTTTTCTTAAGGTCTGACACACTTCATAAAATGCAGTGATCAGAATTGGGCACAAAATTCCATTTGTGACCAAACCAGTCATAAAAGAGAATTCAAAGCAATGTAGGATTTTCACAATGAACGGTGGTGATCTGTGAGGTGTTTAGAACAACAGATCAAGGAGTACAATTGCATAGTTCCCTGAAAGCGGTGTCACAGTTGGGCAGGGTGGTGAAGAATGCTTTTCGTGACCTAGTCTTCATCAGTCAGGGCCCTGAGGATAGAAGTTGGGGCGTTATGTTGCAGTGTACAAGACATTGGTGAAGCTGCTACAGGAGTATTGTGTTCAGTTTTGGCCATCCTGCTGGGGGAAAGGTGCCATTGAGCTGGAAAGAGCGCAGAAAAAATGTACAAGTGTGTTTACAGAATTTGAGGAACTGAGTTATAGGGAGAGATTGGGTAGGCTAGAACATTATTCCTCAGTGCACAGGATGTTGATGGGTGATGCAATCGATGTATAAAACCACGAAGGGCATAGATAAGGTGAATGCAGAGGCTTTTCCCCTGGGGTTTGAGAAATCAAGAGTTAGAGGGCGTAAGTTTAAGGTGAGAGCAGAAAGATTTAATTGGAACCCTGAGAGGGAACATTTTCCACAGAGAGTGGTACTTATATGGAATGAGCTACCAGAGGAAGTGGTAGGGACAGATACAAACAACATTTAAAATGGATTTGGACAGGTACAGATATTAGTCAAAAGCACCCAATTGGAACCCACACAAGCACCTTGGTTGGCATAGGCAAGTTTGGCCAAAGGGACTGTTTCTGTGCTGTATGACTTTCTGACTATAAAAGTTAAGTGTAACTTTTTGCTGTAGTGCATCTGTTCTGTATTTATTTATGCTGAAGCAAAGCAAGAATTTCATTGTCCTATCTGGGACACATGACAATAAACTCTTGGATCTTGAATCCCTCTATTTATGATCTCCACAATCCTTAGTTTAAAAAAAACATCATATAACAACTGTCCTGCTGCCCTTTAGAATGGCACTAACATATAGCACCTCTTAATTTTTCCTATAAAAATGTACCAATTTTAATTTCATTCCTGGGATGTGGATGTCAACAGCTTGACCAACATCTGCTGCTCGTGTATATCTGCCCCCTGTACCAAGTATCTACCTTGTTCATGTCAGATGATAAGAATCAATCGCCGAGCTGTGGGTGTGGATACTTTCAGAGTTAACAGGATGAAGATGGCAGATTTCCTTTTCTTTGGATGTTTTTGAAAAACTGAACTCTCACAGCCACTATTACAAATACTATTTTTTGATCCAGGCTTCCTGAAGTAATTAAATTGAAGTTTACTGGCAACTTTGGATGGATTAGAATGAATGGTTGTGCATCCATGGACTCAATGGACAACTCAATAAAATGCAATTGTGTGCACTGGCAATATTAGTTTTAATATTATGATACAGTAAAGATCAGAACAGAGAAGTGCCATAGAGAGCCAAGATAATAAGTGCATTGTTCAAGAAGGAACTGCAGATGCTGGAAAATCGAAGGTAGACAAAATTGCTGGAGAAACTCAGCGGGTGCGGCAGCATCTATGGAGCGAAGGAAATAGGCAACGTTTCGGGCCTAAACCCTTCTTCAGACCCTTAAGTGCATTGTCGTCAGAAACAACAGTTACTTACCAAATTTGGAGAGAAATTGTATTGTTAGCAGTTTCGTTCCAATCTCCTCCGTATCATTGTATGGTCGATTTAGGACAGCTGTCATTTGAGAGGGAGAAAAAAAAGATAAGATGCATAATGAAATCAAATAAAAATCTGATTGCAAGAAATGTGATATAAGTTGCACAACTGATATCAGTTTTACATTGTTATGGTTATCTGGTATTAAGAGTCAAGAGTATCAATATGTGCCGAAACAGTAAAACATTCTTACTTGCAGCAGCACACGTTTTGTAAACATAGTATTCAATAGATAACATAATAACAAACAAAAAAGTTCAATAAATTGAAAAAAAAAAACAATATAGTGCAAAACAAAAGCTGTTCCTCAACCTGGAAGTCATGGTTTCCAAACTCCTACAGCTTCTTCCTGATGGCAGGAGTAAACTGGGAACGTGGCACAAGTGGTATGGGTCGTTGATGATGCTGGCTACTTTTTTGTGTCAGCAGCCCCCATAGATCTCTTTGATGATGAGGAGGTTAGGACCAGTGAAGGACTATGCTATGCTCACCTCTTTTTGTAATGTCCTTTGTTCCCGGGCAATCGAGTTGCCGAACTAGGCCATGATGCAACCAGTCAATATGCTTCCTACCGTATATATCGTGTTTCTGTCCTGCACCTCCTCCATTGTCAGAGTGAGGCGCAGCGCAAATTGGAGGAAAAGCACCTCATATTTCGCTTGGGCAGCTTACACCATAGCGGTATGAATATTGATTTCTCTAACTTCAAGTAATCCTTGCTTTCCCTCTCTCTCCATCCCGCCCCATCCCAGTTCTCCGACCAGTCTTACTGTCTCCAATTACATTTTATCTGGTACTTTTTTGTTACCTTCTCCCAGCTAACAATGATCTATTCTACATTTTCCTTGACCTTCCTTCCCTTTGCCCTGTTTTCACACCTTCACACTTCCTTATCTATCTCTCCCTCCTGACGTCAGCTGGAGCAGCGGATGCATAGATGAGGTTGGAGGAGGAGCAGGTGAACCTCTTCCTCACCTGGAAAGACTGCTTGGGTCCTTGGATGGAGTCGAGGGGGGAGGTAAAGCTACAAGTGTAGCATTTCCTGCGGTTGTAAGGGAAAGTGCCAGAGGAGGGGGTGGATTGGGTGGGAAGGGACGAATTGACCAGGGAGTTATGGAGGGAACGGTCTCTGTGGAAAGCAGAAAGGGGAGGAGATGGGGAGATGTGGCCAGTAGTGGGATCCCGTTGGAGGTGGTGAAAATGTTGGAAGATTATATGTTGTAAACGACAGCTGGTGGGGTGGAAGGTGAGGACAAGGAGGACTCTGTCCTTGTTACGAGTAGGGGGATGGGGAGTGAGAGCGGAGCTACGGGATATAGAGGAGATCCTGGTGAGAGCCTTGTCTATAGTCAAAGAGGGGAACCCCCATTCCCTAAAGAATGTGGACATCTCCGATGCCCTGGATTGGAACACCTCATCCTGGGTGCAGATGCGGTGTAGATGGAGGAATTGGGAGTAGGAAATAGAGTCCTTACAGGAAGCAAGGAGGAAAGAAGTGTAATCCAGATGGCCATGAGAGTCAGTGGGTTTGCAGTAGAAAGTAGAAGTTATTTGCCTCTGTACTCCACAATTTGAGATTTGTAATAGAAACAAAATCACATGTGGTTAAAGTGCACATTGTCAGATTTTATTAAAGCCCATTTTTATACATTTTGGTTTCACCATGTAGAAATTACAGCAGTGTTTATACATAGTCTCCCCCATTTCAGGGCGCCATAATGTTTGGGACATGGCTTCGCAGGTGTTTGTAATTGCTCAGGTGTGTTTACTTGCCTCCTTAATGCAGGTATCAGAGAGCTCTCAGCACCTAGTCTTTCCATCACCTTTGGAAACTTTTATTGCTGCTTATCAACATGAGGACCAAAGTTGTGCCAATGAAAGTCAAAGAAGCCATTATGAGACTGAGAAACAAGAATAAAACTGTTAGAGACATCAGCCAAATCTTAGGCTTACCAAAATCAACTGTGTGGAACATCATTAAGAAGAAAGAGAGCACTGGTGAGCTTACTAATCGCAAAGGGACTGGCAGGCCAAGGAAGATTTCCACAGCTGATGACAGGAGAATTCTCTCTATAATAAAGAAAAATCCCCAAACACAGAACAAAGAGCAAACATAGTTCTGGAAAAAGGTCTTGTGGACAGATGAGACGAAGATTAACTTATATCAGAGTGATGGCAAGAGCAAAGTATGGAGGAGAGAAGGAACTGCCCAAGATCCAAAGCATACCACATCATCCGTGAAACACGGTGGTGGGGGTGTTATGGCCTGGCATGTATGGCTGCTGAAGGTACTGGCTCACTTATCTTCATTGATGGCATAATGAATTCTGAAGTGTATAGACCCATCCTATCTGCTCAAGTTCAAACAAATGCCTCAAAACTCATTGGCCGGCGGTTCATTCTGCAGCAAGACAATGATCCCAAACATACTGCTAAAGCAACAAAGGAGTTTTTCAAAGCTAAAAAATGGTCAATTCTTGAGTGGCCAAGTCAATCACCCAATCTGAACGCAATTGAGCATGCCTTTTATATGCTGAAGAGAAAACTGAAGGGGACTAGCCCCCAAAACAAGCATAAGCTAAAGATGACGACAATTTTCAGGCCTGGCAGAGCATCACCAGAGAAGACACCCAGCAACTGGTGATGTCCATGAATCGCAGACTTCAAGCAGTCATTGCATGCAAAGGATATGCAACAAAATACTAAACATGACCACTTTCATTTACATGACATTGCTGTGTCCCAAACATTATGGTGCCCTGAAATGGAGGGACTATGTATAAACACTGCTGTAATTTCTACATGGTGAAACTAAAATGTATAAAAATGGCCTATATTAAAATCTGACAATGTGCACTTTAACCACATGTGATTTTTTTCCATTACAAATCTCTAATTGTGGAGCAGAGGCAAATAAATAAATGATGGGTCTTTGTCCCAAACATTATGGAGGGCACTGTGGTCACGAACTGCTAATTTCTTCAGGCAACATCTCTGGGGGGGGAGAGAGGACGGATGATGTTTCTGTACTTTTCTGTGCCTCTTGACCCAAATGGGCCTTATTTGAAGAGCCTTTTAGGATATTCTCCTGCATTACTACAGTAATGGATACTTTAAGCAAAATTGCAATCATGAATTAAGTTTATAAAAGTAATTGTTTTTTTATAACCTGCAGATGCTGAAAATCTGAAATATAAACAGAAAATGTAAAATTTCAGCAGGTTAGATGCGATCTGTTGAAAGCAAAACAATTAACGTATCAGGTTAGGGACACCTTATCAGAACCGAGAAAGAGAAAAGACTTCGCCTAGAGAGCAGAATGATCAACTGAATGTGGAGGCTGGTGGGGTGAAAGAGAAATATCATAAAATATTGGCAGAGAAAGCAGCTCTGACAAAGGGTCACAGACCAAAATACCAACTATTTCACTTTCCACAGATGATGCCTTATTTGCTGAGATTGTCTAGTATTTTATATTTTCATCAGACAGATCTGCTGCCATTATTTTACATCAGCAAACGTTTCTTTGTTCCACGTTATCTGTAACAAAAGGCCACCTTGTTTTTTTCTCTCAAGGGTCTCCTGAATTATTTTCTCTCTCCAGACACTGTCTGACCTGCTAAGTATTCTCAGCAGTTTGTGAAGATTCTCACGGGTTCATTAATATATTATTTAATACCTTCCCTAAAACACGATTTAAAGTTCTTACTCGTACTGATGAGATAATTCACATTTCAGCTTGATGATCCGTTTGACTCTTCACTAATGTTAATTAACCTGCAACGTTTTCTCCTTCTATTTCATCTGCGAACCTTTGCTTTTCTGTCACTTCGCAGTTTTCAGCTAACTCCCTGAAGATTTGGTGCAAGTGTAAACAGTTCAATGAAAAAACCTTAACTCGAATGTCTCCTTTCCTCTCTATACCGAGCAGGTTATATATTCTTTATCAATCTTCAAAAACGGCAAATATGAACGAAGGGTTTATGTCTCGGACTTGAAACGTTCGCTCTCTCCTTGTATCCTT
Organism: Amblyraja radiata; assembly: GCF_010909765.2. Taxonomy (NCBI): domain Eukaryota; kingdom Metazoa; phylum Chordata; class Chondrichthyes; order Rajiformes; family Rajidae; genus Amblyraja; species Amblyraja radiata. The sequence continues at coordinate 9,926,750 of NC_045972.1, read as the reverse complement.
GAGGTTGCCTGGCCTGCTGAGTTTTACCAACATTTATTACTTTGGGGCATTTTTTAACTGACTGTGTCCCTGATCATTAATCCAGCACCAAAACGTAATCTCCCTTCTCACCTGTTATCACGTCCAGGATGGCGTAGAAGTCCTCATACTCGCCATCTCGAAAAGCCTGAAGTGCACAGTGGAAGTTAAACTCCAAAATCCAGTGGTTCGCTGTTCGTTCGAGATTCCGGAGATCGGCTTTGGCTCCACCAGACGTTTGACTCGTCGCGCCCTTCGCTCTTACACCCATTTCACTTTGCACTGAATCTCCATTCACCTTCCTGAGCTGCGACTCCAAGCCCGTAAACAATTGGTCCGCCATTTCAAACCTAACATTAAACCGGATCTAAAACTAAAATTACCCGGAAGACATCAGTTGCCTCGCCATCCGCTGCAGCGGCGCAGCCACTGGTGGGACAACAAGCCTCCATGTTGGGAAGCAAGCGCAGAATGCTGGTTAACACCAAGCTCCGCTCTATGATCTTTGGTTTACCGAAGATAAACACAAAATGCTGGAGTAACTCAGCGGGACAGGCAGCATCTCTGGAGAGAAGGATTAGGTCTGAAGAAGGGTTTCGACCCGAAACGTCACAATTCCTTCTCTCCAGAGATGCTGTCTTGTCCCGCTGAGTTATTCCAGCATTTTGTGTCTGTCTTCGGTATCAAACTTCCATGTTGTGAAGGAATCGACTGGGATCTGCTGCTGGTGGAGACTTCCAGACAATAAAAAAAATTCTAACCGTCCGTTCATTTCTAAATATACATTACTAGCTGGTTTACTGACAAAGTACATAGCAAAATAAATTAACAGCAAGATAAAAAAGAAAATGCTGAAAGCCCCATAGTTGCCCTCGATTAAACTCATGAGATTCTCAAAAGAAAGTATAGGGTGATTTCACGAAAGGTCACTGGAGCATAGATCCTCACCCACGTGACCGCAAAATCCAACTGGGGTACAAGCGTCACTTCCGGTACATGTTAGTGATGCTGAAAACGCGAACTTTCACACCCGTTAAAAAACGCGAAAACGGCCCGTTTTTGAGCTGTAAATAACTGCCAGTCGGGGTGACCGTGAGACACAGTTATCTAACTTTACAGTCCGGAAGAAAGATAAAAACGAAGGTAAATACAAGAGGGAGCTGAACAGCAGAAGTGGTTAGCGGACATTCGCCGTGGAGATATAAAGATCGGAAATTATCGCGTTTGCTCGCTGCATTTCATCAAAAGTGGCATTATTGACGTTTTATCTTTATTCATTTGTTATATGAAAAGTTTTAAAAGTGAAAAATCCGTCAGTAAAATTGCAAAATCGCCCATGGTTCTCAGGTGGGTTTTAACATGCAAAATGAAAACGCTTGTTATTAGATGATAAATAAATAAGTAGTTTGGGTGATTGTGCAGGCTTTAAACAAGAAACATTGAGAAATATATTTTGGCAAATAATAAAATGTCCTGATTTTGTCCAATTAACAGCTGACAATTATCCCATTCCTTAGCTTGCATCTGAGTAAAATTTATTTCAAAATGCATTGATAGTTTACGATTATTTTAATGGTAAATGTAGCTTCAGAAGCGTTTTCATTTTGCATGTTAAAACCCACCTGAGAACCATGGGCGATTTTGCAATTTTACTGACGGATTTTTCACTTTTAAAACTTTTCATATAACAAATGAATAAAGATAAAACGTCAATAATGCCTTACTTTTGATGAAATGCAGCGAGCAAACGCGATAATTCCCGATATTTTCGATCTTTATATCTCCACGGCGAATGTCCGCTAACCACTTCTGCTGTTTTTGCCCCTTCAGCTCCCTCTTGTATTTACCTTCGTTTTTATCTATCTTCAGGACTGTAAAGTTAGATAACTGTGTCTCACGGTCACCCCGACTGGCAGTTATTTACAGCTCAAAAACGGGCCGTTTTCGCGGTTTTTAACGGGTGTGAACGTGCGCGTTTTCAGCATCACTAACATGTACCGGAAGTGACGCTTGTACCCCAGTTGGATTTTGCGGTCACGTGGATGAGGATCTATGCTCCAGTGACCTTTCGTGAAATCACCCTATTGATACATGAAAGTTTTATTTTGATGTCAAGAGCAAGAATTGTTTGCATATCTTTGGTTCAGTAATTGTAAGATATAGAGAGGTTGCATTAAAGGTCAAAGGGCGTGATGCACGGAGTAGCTCAATCCTTCTGGAGTACAAGGCAGCTTCCAGCATACACTAGTAACAAATGAAACGTACGTTCTTACCTGTTAAAAACCAAAATGGTCAATTTTTGTGCTGTAAAAAAATTGTGGAAACGGGTAACCGTGAGAGATATTTATTATACTTCAGAATTCCAAAAGTGAGGAGAAATAATGGTAGAGAGAAGCGAGAGCTGAAGGGGCAACAACAGCTAACGTGGTTGGCGAACATTGGTCGTGCAGATATCAAGATTGAAAATATTGAGAATTATCTAATTATGCTAATTAAAGCATTCAATCTACATTACTAGTAATTAAATCGTAGGTTCAATAATTGTATAATAGAAAATGATGCACACACATACTCGGAGCTGGTGTGTTACAACATAAATGAATGAAATAGTCTCCGGTAAATGCTTGAATTTGTACTTGCTCTGTCCTTTCTTCCTCAACAATGTTTGTCATTGCTCGAGAATCAAATTGTGTTTTCAAATGGTGCTCAAAATGGTTTCACTAGACGGTTTATTAGACATTTGCAATGTCCGTGAATCAGAGATGACAGCTTGCATAATTGTGGCAGCCGTTTGGCTGAAGGTTCTTTTCTCTTTGCAAAATTACTGATGAATATTTAATTAAGTTGCAGTGCCTCCTGGAATAGGTTTAAAGTTAAATCACGAACAATGATTTTAAGTTAGTCTGAAAGTGCTTTTACACTGCCAGCATGAGGATATTTTAGATGCCATTTTGGTTCCAACCTGACAGCACCGTGGTCACATTGCTTCTACCTGCTTGGAAAGTTAATCTTGGCAACAGTACGGGTTAGGTGTCCTGACTTGTTTGCCGTGCAAGGGCTCTCAGCATGTAGATAGAAACAAGCACAGGTTTTCAGTAGACGTTGTTGCCTATGGGTCTTCTTTATTTTACAAAAGTACATTGCGCATACTCACACATATTCACGAGACTGATAAGATATTGAATATATCACATGACAAAAATCATACCATTCTAGTAGTCAGTTCTTACAGTTACCATTATATACACTACACTGCTCTCCCCTGAGAAAGTAAAATAAATTCGACAAACAAGAATAATTTTATACATTTAATCTGACAATTGGTTTACGTACTCTTTCTGATCTCCTCAGTGGTTTTGGGGGAGTGTCAGGCTGTGGTTCTAAAGGAGAGTCAAGTTCAGGATCATTTATCTTTGTCTCTATTTTCTTTGGAAATTCTGATTTTTCATCTGAACTTGGAATAATACCAAAGTCTGACAGATCTGCTACTTCTTCTATGCTTTGCTCTTGTTCATCTCTTGCTGGGGTCATATGGTTTATGTGCACACTTCAACACGTCCTCCAATTTCTACCAAGTACCTACTGGTACCACACACTTCAACTACTGTTCCCACCTCCCATTTGTTTGCTATGTAAGGGGGGCTGAGAACACAAACCTGATCATGTGTATTGAACCTACATTCTTTTTGACTTCCACCATAATGACGTTTCTGATCAGATTGTTTGCGTTCAACCTTAGGAGATAGGTTAGGTAGAACCAAACTCAGTCTAGTTCTGAGCCTTTTTTTCCCCATGAGAAGTTCAGCTGGCATATACCCTGTGGTAGATTGTGGCATGGCACGATATTTCAGTAAGAAACTAGCTAGCCGCTGTAACAAACTGAATTTTGAATTCCCTTCAAGAACTTGCTCTTGAGAGCTCCTTTGACTATAGAAACATAGAAACATAGAAAATAGGTGCAGGAGTAGGCCATTCGGCCCTTCGAGCCTGCACCGCCATTCAATGTGATCGTGGCTGATCATCCAACTCAGTATCCCATCCCTGCCTTCTCTCCATACCCCCTGATCCCTTTAGCCACAAGGGCCACATCTAACTCCCTCTTAAATATAGCCAATGAACTGGCCTCAACTACCTTCTGTGGCAGAGAATTCCACAGATTCACTACTCTCTGTGTAAAAAATGATTTTCTCATCTCGGTCCTAAAAGACTTCCCTCTTATCCTTAAACTGTGACCCCTAGTTCTGGACTAACCCCAACATCGGGAATAATCTTCCTGCATCTAGCCTGTCTAACCTCTTAAGAATTTTGTACGTTTCTATAAGATCCCCCCTCAATCTTCTAAATTCTAGCGTGTACAAGCCGAGTCTATCCAGCCTTTCTTCATATGAAAGTCCTGCCATCCCAGGAATCAGTCTGGTGAACCTTCTCTGTACTCCCTCTATGGCAAGAATGTCTTTCCTCAGATTAGGAGACCAAAACTGTACGCAATACTCCAGGTGTGGTCTCACCAAGACCCTGTACAACTGCAGTAGAACCTCCCTGCTCCTATACTCAAATCCTTTTGCTATGAATGCTAACATACCATTTGCTTTCTTCACTGCCTGCTGCACCTGCATGCCTACTTTTAATGACTGGTGTACCATGACACCCAGGTCTCGTTGCATCTCCCCCTTTCCTAATCGGCCACCATTCAGATAATAATCTACTTTCCTGTTTTTGCCACCAAAGTGGATAACCTCACATTTATCCACATTATACTGCATCTGCCATGCATTTGCCCACTCACCCAGCCTATCCAAGTCACCTTGCAGCCACCTAGCATCCTCCTCACAGCTAACTCTGCCCCCCAGCTTCGTGTCATCCGCAAACTTGGAGATGTTGCATTCAATTCCCTCATCCAGATCATTAATATATATTGTAAATAGCTGGGATCCCAGCATTGAGCCTTGCGGTACCCCACTAGTCACTGCCTGCCATTCTGAAAAGGACTTGTTTACTCCTACTCTTTGCTTCCTGTCTGCCAGCCAGTTCTCTATCCACATCAATACTGAACCCCCAATACTGTGTGCTTTAAGTTTGCATACTAATCTCTTATGTGGGACCTTGTCGAAAGCCTTCTGAAAGTCCAGATATAACACATCCACTGGTTCTCCCTTATCCACTCTACTAGTTACATCCTCGAAAAATTCTATAAGATTCGTCAGACATGATTTACCTTTCATAAATCCATGCTGACTTTGTCCAATGAATTCACCACTTTCCAAATGTGCTGCTATCCCATCTTTAATAACTGACTTCAGAATTTTCCCCACCACCGATGTTAGACTAACTGGTCTGTAATTCCCCGTTTTCTCTCTCCCTCCCTTTTTAAAAAGTGGGGTTACATTAGCTACCCTCCAGTCCTCAGGAACTATTCCAGAATCTAAAGAGTTTTGAAAAATTATCACTAATGCATCCACTATTTCTGTGGCTACTTCGTTAAGTACTCTGGGATGCAACTTATCTGGCCCTGGGGATTTATCGGCCTTTAATCCATTCAATTTACCTAACACCAGTTCCCGGCTAACCTGGATTTCACTCAGTTCCTCCATCTCATTTAACCCCCAGTCCCTTGCTATTTCCGGCAGATTATTTATGTCTTCCTTAGTGAAGACAGAACCTAAGTAATTACTCAATTAGTCTGCCATGTCCTTGTTCCCCATGATCAATTCGCCTGTTTCTGACTGCAAGGGACCTACATTTGTTTTAACTAATCTTTTCCTCTTCACATATCTATAAAAACTTTTGCAGTCAGTTTTTATGTTCCCTGCCAGTTTTCTTTCATAATCTATTTTCCCTTTCCTAATTAAGCCTTTTGTCCTCCTCTGCTGGACTCTGAATTTTTCCCAGTCCTCTGGTAGGCTGCTTTTTCTGGCTAATTTGTACGCTTCATCTTTTGTTTTGATACTATCCCTGATTTCCCTTGTTATCCACGGATGCACTACCTTCCCTGATTTATTCTTTTGCCAAACTGGGATGAACAATTGTTGTAGTTCATCCATGCAGTTTTTAAATACCTTCCATTGCATATCCACCGTCAACCCTTTAAGAATCAATTGCCAGTCTATCTTGGCCAATTCACGTCTCATACCCTCAAAGTCACCTTTCTTTAAGTTCAGGACCCTTGTTTCTGAATTAACAATGTCACTTTCCATCCTAATGAAGAACTCAACCATATTATGGTCACTCTTGCCCAAGGGGCCACGCACAACTAGACTGCTAACTAACCCTTCCTCATTACTCAATACCCAGTCTAGAATAGCCTTGTAAAGGAGTGGAGTCTGACACACTGTAACCTTTACTGAGTCTTTAATTAAGGCACATGTCACACACGTCCCAGTACTGACTGCATCTAGTCTACAGGCGTACTGGAACAGGGAGGAACAAGGAGAGGATATCACAGTTATACTGATATGGCTGGGCGTGGTTAGTGGTATTGAGGTAGCTACATTATAGGTTGCATGCATAAACCATCTACATCCTTTCCCTTGGAAATTTAAAATTGAAGTTATAACAGTGGCAGGGTGGTTATACAACACCTGCAAATCTAAACGAAATCACCGTAACGGACAGGGGGTTTGACAACCCGACCCGAGCGAGTGCGCATGGCACTCTCACCCTCCCCACCCGAAAGAAGAGGAGGAGGAGCAATATCAGCCGGGAAGGAGAAAGCCGGCGGAGACCCAACCGGGAATGCGGAAGGAGACCCGACCGGCACAGGCGAGCCTGGGGAAGGAGACGGGGGAGAAGGAGGAGAAGGAGAGCGGGCAGGGGAGGAGAATCCCGGAAGGGCAGAGGGAGGAGAACGCGGCAAGCGGACTGACCGGGGCATGCAGGGAGCTGAGGGGTAGTTAGTAGTGGGAGGCTCGAAACGCAACGGAGGAGCATAGGGGGCCGCAGGAGGAGGCTGAGGCTCGTTAACGGCCAACAGGTGCTGGCGGCTACGGCGGTAGATAGTTCCTTCAAAGTCCACCAAGTAGGATCTCGGTGAATTGTCCACCCCAACCACGGTTGCGAGTCGGGAGAATCCGGTGGCTGTCTGCATGCGGACCACCTGGCCAGGCAGTAGTGGTGAGAGCGGGCGGCAGGACTTGTCGTGAGAGCGGCGCTGTACTTCATGCCTTTGAGCAATCCGTTGCTGGACGGCAGCAGGCTGGAGGACCTTGGGCACTAGGGATTGCTGGGCGATCGGCATCGGTGGGCGAAGAATGCGGGACATCAGACGTTGGGCAGGGGATCGCATGGTAGTGTCCCTGGAAATGTTACGAAGGTTTAGCAGACCCTGGTAGAAGTCACCATTGGAGAGACGAGACTGCTCGAACAAATTCTTGGCACTGCGGACAGCACGTTCGGCCAGGCCATTGCTCTGCGGGTAGTCAGGGCTGCTGGTGTAGTGAGTGAAGTTCCACTTCACAGCGAAAGCTTTGAATTCTGCACTGGTGAATTGACGGCCGTTGTCGGTCTGTAAGCGGACCGGGGACCCAAAAGTGGCGAAGAGTCGGCGCAGCTTACTGATGACCATTTCAGAGGTGATAGCAGGGAGAAGGTCCACCTCGAACCAGTTCGAGTAGGAGTCGACCAACACTAGGTATTGCTTTCCACGCCATTCGAATATGTCGGCAGCCAGCGATGACCAGGGCATAGCAGGGGCGGGCTGCTGCAGAAGTGGCTGGCGCTGCTGATGTGGGGCAAAAGTGTTACAATCAGGACAGGAGGCTACTCGGGCCTTAATGTACTTTGCCATGCCGGGCCAATAGTATTGTTCTTGGGCATGTGAGACAGTGGCATCGGCACCGGGATGCCCCATGTGGGCAGCGTTGTAGTACAAGTTGTACAGGGAGGCAGGGACGACCACCTTGTGACCCTTGATGATGATCCCGTCCCGGAGCACTAGTTCATCTCGAACCAGAAAGAAAGGGTGGACAGCAGCAGGCAGCGAGGTGCGTTTGCTTGGCCACCCCCGCTGGATGACAGCTGCGAGCTGTTGCAGGTCTGGGTCGTTGGCAGTGTGCTCAACCAGGCACTGCAGCTGCTTAGAGGGAACAAAGTTGACATTGAGTACCTGCAGATCCTCCTGTTCATAGGGATGTCTGTCGCAGGAGGACCGGGGGGCCCTGGACAGCGCATCAGCCACATGCATCTCAGTGCCCCTCTTGTAAACGATCTGAAAGTCGAACCGCTGGAGCTGTAGCATCATTCGCTGTAGTCTGGCTGGAGCGATGTGGATAGGTTTATTGAGGATTGTCACCAAGGGTTGGCGATCCGTCTCGACGGTGAACTTGGTACCGAAAAGGAAGTCCTTGAACTTGGAGCAGGCGAACACAACCGCAAGAAGCTCCTTCTCGATTTGTGCATAGCGCTGCTCAGTGTCCGTCATGGTTCGCGAGGCATAAGAAATGGGCTGCAACAAGCCATCATCATAGAGCTGCAGGCAGGCAGCACCTAGTCCGAAACAGGAAGCATCACACGTTACCACAATTGGATGCTGCAGATCGAAAAACTTGAGAGTCGGCGTGCTGATCAGCTTCGTTTTGAGGAAGTCGAAAGCCTGCTGGTGTTGGGGAAACCAGGACCAGGCAATGTCTTTTTTCGTCAGTTGCCTCAGGGGTGCGCTCAACTCGCTGAGGTCGGGGATAAACTTCCCCAAATAGTTGACCATGCCCAGGAAACGCTGCAGGCTGGTAACATCTGTCGGGGCAGGCAGCTTGGAGATAGCGTTGGTCTTCTGCGGATCAGGTTTCAGCCCATGGGCCGTGAAGATGTGGCCAACATAGGGTACTTCAGCTACACGGAACCTGCACTTTGATGGGTTAAGCTTTAAGTTGATCTGGCGAGCGCGGTCTAGAATCCGTCGGAGATGGTGGTCATGCTCAGCAGCATCTTTCCCATAGACCAGGATATCATCCACAATAATGGCACACGGCAGACCAGCAAACAGTTGCTCCATGGAGCGTTGAAACACTTCGCTAGCGGAGTTGATGCCGAATGGCATCCGCAAAAATTTGAACCTTCCGAAGGGTGTGCCAAAAGTGGTTAAGTCTGAGGAGCGTTTGTCTAGGGGTATTAGCCAGAACGAGCTCCTGGCATCGAGAACAGAAAACACCGTGGCCTGACCGACCTGGGCAGCAACATCTTCTACAGTCCTCATAGGGTAGTGGGGACGTTTTATTGCCAGATTCAAATCTTTGGGGTTTATGCACACCCGTATTTCGTTCTTACTGGTGGCGACCATGGTGGAGACCCACTCGGTGGGATCGCTGACGGCTGCAAGCACCCCCATGTCAACCATGTTCTTCAGCATGGCTTCGACCTTGCCCTTCATGGCAAACGACTCCCTGTGTGGAGCACGGACCACTGGTACGACCGATGGGTCAGTTGCGATCTTGTATACAAGTGGCAGCTTCCCCAGCTTATCATCGAAGAGGTCAGGGTACTCGGAGAGTGGATTCAGCATCACACGCACCTCGTGGACCGTACGGTCGAAAGACACCAGACCGCGATCCTGACAGGCCTGATTGCTCAACAGAGTCTCACAGTCAAGAATGAAAAACGACAGGTCACGGGATGATTTCTGCAGCACACAGTGGAAGGTGGCCCTCCCCACAGGTGTTAGCTCCTCTCCCCCATAAGCACGCAATATGGAGCGATCAGCAGTCAACAGCTCATTATTTCTTATCTGTTTGAATAGGGATGTTGACATAACATTCACCTTCGCCCCCGTGTCGAGCTTAGCATTGAAGGACTTGTTGTTGACAGTAATGAGCACAGAAGGATCGGGGAGGCGAGATCGGCCATGAAGGAGAGTGTAAACACTGGCATCTCCCATGGAATAGCTGGGCTCAGAGTCGAGGGCAGTGTCGACAGAAGACTGGGAATCGAATTCGTTATCAGCTTGCTGAAGGTTGTTTAAAACTTGTCTAGGAGCTGAGGGAACGTTCCCACGGGTGCGACAGGCAGCTGAAAAATGGTTCATCTTCCTACAGAAATTGCAAGCTTTGCCAAATGCTGGGCACTGCGACTGCATGGAGTGGATATAATTGCAGTTGGGACACTTCTTGACAAGCGGGACCCGAGGGGCATAAGTCGGCGCGGCGTAGGGCGAAAGTTGCCTTGTTTGCGATGGGGCATAGCAACACCAGTCAGATTAATAGCCCGATTGTCAGATCCCCTCTGCGCATGTGGCGGGGCAACTACTTCAGCTATGCGGCATGCATGCATTGTCTGAGTCAGGGTGAGGTCTGGTCTTTGCAGCAGATCTGCACGTAGCTTCTGATCTAGCATGCCGGTGACAAGGATATCTCTGATGAGCTGATCACGCTGGTCTCGAAACGGCACTGCTGAGCAAGGTAGCGCAGGTCAGCGATAAAACATTCAACAGGCTCATCAGGCTGCTGCTTCCGTGTAAAAAATCTAGCCCGCTCCAATATGCGGTTAGAGGGCAAGTCACAAATCTCCGCAAACTTGCGTAAGAGACATACCGGGTCATTTGCAGATTCCGCCGGCTCGACGACCTGGTCGTTGTCATCCAGGACCGCTGGATTATAGTTGAAAGCCTGAGCTCGTTTCATAGCATCGTGACCGGCAAGGTTCAGCAGGAGCGAGGCTTTGACCGCTCAGGGTAATTTCTGTGCACGATGTTGATGAAGTGGTTGTAGTCCATCACGAAAATAGCCCAGCGTTCCGCAATGTCAGCGTCAAAGACAAGGGGAGAGGGCTTTCGGCTTGAGAATGCCATGATGAAAGGGGAATTAAACACTAGTTAGACTAGGGACAAATAAAACCCGATAAACAGGAGGCGCACGTTTAACTTGCTGACACCATGTAAAGGAGTGGAGTCTGACACACTGTAACCTTTACTGAGTCTTTAATTAAGGCACATGTCACACACGTCCCAGTACTGACTGCATCTAGTCTTCAGGCGTACTGGAACAAACAGGGAGGAACAAGGGGAGGATATCACAGTTATACTGATATGGCTGGGCGTGGTTAGTAGTATTGAGGTAGCTACATTATAGGTTGCATGCATAAACCATCTACAAGCCTGCTCTCTCATTGGTTCCTCTACATGTTGGTTTAGAAAACTATCCCGCATACATTCCAAGAAATCCTCTTCCTCAGCACCCCCGCCAATTTGATTCACCCAATTTATATGTAGATTGAAGTCACTCATTATAACTGTTTTATCTTTGATCATCAAATTGATCATCATTTGCTAATCAAAAAACTGGAAAAGTATGGAATCAGAGGGGTTGTACTAGAGTGGATGAGAAGCTACATAAGTAAAAGACATCAGTTTGTGCAAATAGGGGACTGCAAATCAACATGCTTAGAAATAACTTGTGGAGTCCCACAGGGGTCGGTTTTGGGCCCCAAATTATTTATTTTGTATATTAATGATATATGTAGGGTGTCAAACCTCTTGAAATTTGTGTTATTTGCAGATGACACAAATATTTTCTGTGATGGGGACAATTTGCAGCAGCTTTTGGAGGTGGTCACAGCAGAAATGAGTAAACTAAAAACATGGTTTGATTTGAATAAATTATCATTAAATTTAAACAAAACGCAAAATAAATACACAAGTAAAAGTAATGATAAATAATGTTGAAATAGAAAGAGTGTATGAAAATAAATTTCTGGGTGTGATTCTTGATCACAAAATCTGCTGGAAACCCCATATAAAACATGTGAGAGCAAAAGTAGCACGGAGTATTGGAGTGATGGGGAAAGCAAGGCATGTTTTGAATGAAAGAGCACTGTATATTCTGTACAGCTCACTTGTGTTACCGTATTTAAATTACTGTGTGGAAGTATGGGGCAACACCTACAAAACCACCTTACAATCACTAAGCACACTACAAAAAAGAGCTATTCATATAGTAAACAATGTAGGATATCATGAACACACCAATATACTGTATTTAAAATTACACACCTTAAAGATTAAGGATCTGGTAGAATTTAAGACTGCACAAATAATTTATAAAGCAAATAATAAACTGCTACCTGTAAACATACAAAAAACTGTTCAAAGACAGAGAGGGGGGTTATAACTTTAGAGGGAAACTAAACTTGAAACAGCATTATGCTCGGACCAATTTAAAAAGTATGTGTATTTCCATTTATGGGGTGGTTTTGTGGAATGGTCTTGACGAAACGATTAAACAAAGTATGAATACAATGCAATTTAAAAAAATGTACAAAAGATATATCTTTGAAAAGTCCAGTAATGCGGAAGGAGAATGTAAATCTCACAGATGTTAATGGTGCTTGTTCTTTTTGTTCTTTTCTTTTTTTGTTCTTTTTTTCTTAATAGCTTGATTGGAGTAGTTTTATTTGAATTGTCTGTTTAGTTTATTTTATTGAATTTTGCATTTGTTAATGGTGAAGAATGGGGGTAGGACTTGACAAGCATAGGCTTCTTCCTATCCCTTTTCGAACGAGTCTAATGTGTATTATGTTGAAATTGGCTTTTGATATTTTAATTTATGTATGTGCATATATGTTATGTATATGTGTATATGTGTATATGTATGTATGTATATATGTACATGTATATGTATGTATGTGTGTATGTATTTATGTATATATATATATGTATATATATAATTTTCCTTTTATTTATTCATTTTCATCTTTTCTTTTCTTCTTTTTTTTTAATCGTTCGAAATAAAAGATATCATTCATTCATTCATTCATACCTTTGTTGCACGCATTTCTAATTTCCTGTTTGATGCCATCCCCAACTCCACTAATACTGTTAGGTGGCCTGTACACAACCCACTAGCGTTTTCTGCCCCTTAGTGTTTCGCAGCTCTACCCATATCGATTCCACATCGTCCAAGCTAATGTCTTTCCTTTCTATTGCGTTAATCTCCTCTCTAACCAGCAATGCTACCCCGCCTCATTTTCCTTTCTGTCTATCCCTCCTGAATATTGAATATCCCTGGATGTTCAGCTCCCAGCCTTGGTCACCCTGGAGCCATGTCTCCGTGATCCCAACTATATCATATTCATTAATAACTATCTGCACATTCAACTCATCCACCTTATACGAATGCTCCTTGCATTAAGATACAAAGCCTTCAGGCTTGTTTTTACAACACTCTTGCCCCTTATACAATTATGTTGAAAAGTGGCCTTTTTGATTTTTGCCCTGGATTTGTCTGCCTGCCACTTTTACTTTTCACCTTGCTACCTTTTGCTTCTACCCTCATTTTACAGCCCTCTGTCTCTCTGCTCTTGCACCCATCCCCCCGCCACATTAGTTTAAATCCTCCCCGACAGCACTAGCAAACACTCCCCCAAGGACATTGGTTCCATTTCAGCCCAGGTGCAGACGGTCCTGTTTGTACTGGTCCCACCTCCCCCAGAACTGGTTCCAATGCCCTAGAAATTTGAATCCCTCCCCCTTGCACCATTTTTCAAGCCACGTATTCATCTGCAATATCCTCCTATTTCTACTCTGACTAGCCCGTGGCACTGGTAGTAATCCAGAGATTATTACCTTTGAGGTCCTACTTTTAAGTTTATCTCCTAGCTCCCTAAATTCACCTTGTAGGATCTCATCCCTTTTTTTACCTATATCGTTGGTGCCAATGTGCACCACGACAACTGGCTGTTCACCCACCCCCTCCAGGATGTTCTGCAGCTGTTCAGTGACATCCCTAACTCTTGCACCAGGGAGGCAACATACCATCCTGGAGTCTCGTTTGTGGCCGCAGAAACGCCTATCTATTCCCCTTATAATTGAATCCCCTATCACTATTGCCCTTCCACTCTTTTTTCTCCCCTCCTGTGCCGCAGAGCCACCCATGGTGCCATGAACTTGGCTGCTGCTGCCTTCCCCTGATGAGCCATCTCCCCCAACAGTATCCAAAATGGTATACCTGTTTAGGAGGGAGATGACCGCAGGGGACTCCTGCACTACCTGCCTACTGCTACGCTGGCTAGTGGCCACCCGTTCCCTTTCTGTCCGCTTAACTTTTATCTGCGGTGTGACCAACTCACTGTATGTGCTATTCACGACTTTCTCAGCATCGTGGATGCTCCAGTATGAATCCAACCGCAGATCCAATCCTGACTGACCTTTCGGCTGTACCGTTAGATGCCAGATGGTAAGTTGGCACTAAGGTATGCTTGATACCATTTAGCTTCATGAAAGTTTGGGACAGTGCAGCACGAAATTGGGGGACGTTGACAGAGCCAAGCTCTTCAGGTAATCCATGATATGCAAATATAGACCACAATGCGTCTATTTTTCATTCTGTTGTTGTGTTTGTACCTATATGTACCGCCTCAATCCACTTTGAGTGGCCATCTACCAAAACAAAACAAAAATTATTCCCGTGTTCACAAAAATCCACATGAACCCTCTGAAAAAGTTTAGTAGGCCAAGACCATGTTTGCAAAGGGGTTTGGGCAGGCCTACTTCTACAACTCTGTCAGATCCTACATTTACTTGCCATTGCTTTTTATGTCATTGTCCAATCCTGGACAATACATGCAACCTCTGGCTGTATATTTAATTCCCAGAATACCTGTGTGTTCACTATGGAGTTCTTTAAGTAATCTTTGTCTTAAACAATTGGGTACTACTAACAAAGATCCTATAGTGGAGCAAGATAGTCCACTCCTGCTAAATCCAATGGGCTGACGTGTAGTGTGCAACGGAGTGTAACGTCGGCCATTTCAGTAAACCCGACCCGACTTTGGTTATCCCTCTCGCAATGTAAGCAGCGTTGCGGGGGAACAGTTTGTGTGTATGATATAGGGTTAGATTAATAATTAATAATTAATATGTTAATAAATTATAATTCTGTTAATTTTCTTTTTTAATGTTTAAAATTTTTTTATTTTTAAATGGCTCATGTGTTGTGTCTGAGTTGATTTTTGTATTAAACTTGCACTCTGCAATTCATCTAATCACACTGTTCATAACTACGGTATTTGGTAAAATAATAGCAATATGAAGATTCCAGTTGCTCTACTCTTGGAATGTTCCTTAAAGTTTTTTTGTGTCACTGGAATTGTTTTTCAACAATAAAATGGGTCTGGTCTTCCAAATAGCCAGAGAGTGGAATGAGATCTGTCTGTAATGGTGGGGTTATCTAAATGAAGTATTTAACAAAATAAAATTTGTTTGAGCAAGATTAACAAATGATGTATAACTTAAGGATGATTTTATTCAGCGACCATACAACTGATTAGATTGTGTAGGAAAGAACACACATACACACATATATGACTGTATCTGAGACAAAGGGGAGCGCTCCGCTCTATGATCTGAGCTATAGTGAGAGTTCGGCAGGCTTAATAAAGTTTTCACTACACAACAGAGTCAATATGTTCTGATTTTGTATTAGATCACAGAGAGGCAGTAAGAAAATGCTCTAGAAGATTTTTACGAGAATGTTGCCACGAGGACCCGACTGTATCCGAGACAAAGTGAAGCGCTCCGCTCTATGATCTGAGCTATAGTGAGAGTTCGGGCAGGCTATATAAACATTTCACTACACAACAGAGTCTATATGTTCTGACTTTGGATTAGATCACAGAAAGGCAGAAAGAATATGCTCTTGAGAAGATTTACGAGAATGTTGCCACGAGGACTCGACTATCTGAGCTCTATGATCTGACCTACAGTGAGAGATTGAACAGGCTAAATAATATTTTCACTATACCTCAGAAAGTAATAAATGTTTTCTTACCTTTCCTCCTTAATGGGGAACCTGAAGAAAGACAGGTCGGGTCGCCTACATTGGCGATTAGAGCAATTTATAGCAGAGCAGTATGCTACACTAGTAGATGTGGACGCCATGGCCAAAGCAAAGATACTACTGCGGAGATGGAAGCTGGTTACGGAAATGGTGCTGAAGATTACCCATGACCTACTACGGCTTTTTCGTCGAGTGGACTATCTTGCTCCGCTATAGGATCTTTGTTACTGCTCTGTGACCACATTTAATACACCCTTGCTCACATAACAGTTCATGTCGTCTATTATGATAAGATTTTAGTTCATTGGCACATGGTTTTATTTCTGACCATCCACACAAAGTTTGTTTGTATACTTGTTTTAGCACTGTTGTAGCGGGACGCGAAGCGGTCCGGCGAAGAACGACGCGGGACATGGAGTTTGTCCAAACCAATGATTCTATAATACTATTCTAACGACTCCCTACTAACCACACCAGTACGCGCGCGATCCCCACCTTAAATACTCCCCAGGGGAGCCGGTGACATCCACCTCCCGTCACCGAGACACATGACCCCCCCCCTCAGAGCCGAAGGTTCGCACTGCGCGTAGCTCACCACCAGGGGCCGCCACACAATATTCTTTTGAGTTTCAGCAGCAATTTCAGCTGCTGTAAAGTCATTGTCCACAGCTTCTGTGATGTAGATAGCACCTTCAGTGCCCATATCTGATTCTTCATGAGGCAAACACGACCATGCATCAGCGATAGCATTTTCTTTTGAGCTGCGGTACTCAATGCTGTAGTCATACTGTGACAGGAGAACGGCCCAGCGCTGCATCCTCGAGGCTGCCATTGTAGGTATTGCTGACCGAGGATCAAGAATAGCGAGAAGTGGCTTATGATCAGTAACCAGGGTGAATTTCCTACCCAACAGATACTGATGGAATTTCTTGATCCCAAAGATGATACCAAGGGCTTTTTTCTCAATTTGTGCATACTTATGCTCACTCTTAGTAAGTGTGTGTGTGATGCAAATGCTATAGGCTTTTCTTGTCAATGTTCCATTGCATGTGAAATCACAGCTCCGACCCCACAACTAGATGCATCACAAGCTAACTTTAACTCGCGATTTGTATCGTAGTAAACAAGTAATGTATCTCTGGTCAAGCTCTTCTTACATACATCATAAGCATTTTGTTGCTCTTTGGACTATTCCCATTTTTTATCCTTTTTCAACAACTTGTGAAGAGGAGCGAACTTTGTTGCTAACTCAGGTAAGAAGTGTGAGTAAAACTACCATCCCCAGGAAGGAGTGGAGTTGAGACACATTCTGTGGTGTTGGTGCGTTTGCTATAGCTTCAATCTTTTTCTTCACTGGTTGATCCACTCAAACACTACTTTGGTCTGTAAAAATGCACATTTGCTTCTTTTCAACTTTTTATTGTGATCATCAAGCAATTTGAACACTTCACTGAGTATCTCCAGATTCTCCTCCTCAGTAACAGTTGCAATCAGCAAGTCATCTTGATTGCACAAACAATGTGATGTTCCATGCAGAATCTTGTCCAATGTAGCTTGGAAGATTTTTTGTGCTGACCTCACACCATAGAGTAGTTTTGTGTAGGAATACAGCCCCATGTGTGTGTTTATCGTGAGGTACTTCTGGCCCTTATGATCAACATTTAACTGAGCATATGCATGTGACAGATCTACAGTAGCTTGGAGAATACCTTGGAACCAGCAAGTTCAACATATAAATCTTGTGAGGATGGTAGTGGATACTGTTCATCATCTACTGCCTGGTTGATGGTCACTTTGTAGTCTCCACACAATCTCACTGTTGTCCGCTTTCGGAACCACTACCAATCACTGCGATCTGTTTTAACCAGTACACCGTTTTGTTCCAACTATTTGATTTCAGTTTCCACTTTACTTTTCAGTGAATATGGCATTGATCGCAGTCTACAGTAGACAGGCTCCACATCGGATCGAAGGCTGATGTGTGCTTGCTCACCCTTTATGCCATCATAGCTGTCATTGGACATAGCATGATGTTTCTGCAACAACTGATCCAGTTGTGTTTGCGCTTCGACTTGAAATAAAGATTTCCAGTCCAGTTTCAAAAAGCGGAGCCAATTTTTGACCATCAACGTTGGCCTATTGACATAACTTGTGACAACTATTGGCAACTTCAAAGTCTTGCGTTTGTGTTGTACATCACAAACTATCTCTCCACATGTCTCCACTACTTCTCCAGAGTACGTTTTCAGTTGAACATTTGTTTCAGTGATAGGCATATTGCTAAAATTGGATTCATAGGTGTATTTGCATATAATTGTGCAATCAGCAGCAGTATCAATACACATAGTAATGTATTGATTGTTCACTTTGACCCTTGTCTGAAAGTCTTCCTTTCCATAGTATAGATGTTGTACAGTGCAAGTTCATTACTCCCTGACTGTTCTTCGAGGTTGTGAATCTCACGCATTTGGTTTTGTCGAGCCTTTGCTTTGCTTTGTCCTGTAATGGTGCTGTACATGCTGATGCAATATGGCCCTTCTTTTAACAGTTGTAGCACGTAGAGTTCTTGAACTGGCACTTATTTGCTTTGTGTTGACTATTGCATCGATAGCACATATATGCGCTTTTCCTAGAATTTTGCTGTGAAGGCCTTTTCCCTGTCTTCTCATGCTTGTGTTTTGGAACTGACTTTTGACCATGTCATAGAAACATAGAAAATAGGTGCAGGAGTAGACCTTTCGAGCCAGCAACGCCATTCAATATGATCATGGCTGATCATCCAAAATCAGTACCCCGTTCAGGCTTTTTCCCCATATCCCTTGATTCCCTTGGTCCTTAGAGCTAAATCCAACTCTCTCTTGAAAACATCCAGTGAATTGGCCTCGACTGCCTTCTGTGGCAGAGAATTCCACAGATTGACAACTTTCTGGGTGAAACATTTTTCCTCATCACGGTCCTACTACTTATTCTTAAACCGTGATTCCCGGTTCTGGACTGGCCCAACATGTGGAACATATTTCCTGCATCTACCCTGTCCAATCCTTTTTTTTCTCTTTCTCTCTTTCTTTCTCTTTCCCTCTCTCTTCTTGATATACGCTTTCAGAACCACTTGCGTTGTTTTTACATTTGCGCAAAAAGGGAATGCGATAGCGCTATGATTTTTTTGCCACTTTACTCGCCGTTGTCCTGTACTGCAAATGTACCAAGTTTTGATCCGATCGGTGGTATATTTTTTAAAGTTATTAAGGTTTAAAAACCTCCACTGTCAGTCATCCTTTCTGCCGGCGCAGCCCACCTGCCTGCCGGTTCTGCCGGGGATCCAGAGGCCTGGCTGCTGAGTCTGGCTTTGAGAGGGCCGACGGCTGATGCTCCTCCGGGGCATGTAAGAAGGGAGAGGAGCAGCAACCTCGAGATCCTGGGGAGGTGAGGAGGGAGAGTGGGGGGATTAAGGGAGAGGATAGGGTAGGGAGGGAGAAGGAGTGGGAGAGGAAAATGGGGTAGGTGAGATGGGCAAATGGGGGAGGAGGGGGAATAGAGGGAGAGGAGGAGGGGGGGTAGGGAGGGGAAAGGAGTTATGGAGGGAGGGGTGACTGAGGGTATGGGAAAGGAGAGGTGAGGGAGAGATTGGGGGAGAGTAGGAGAGGGGAAAGAAGAGCGAGGAGGTGAGGAGGGAGAGTGGGGGAGGAGGGGGAATAGAGGGAGAGGAGGGGGAGTGGGGAAGTAAGGAGTGGGGAATAGAGGGAGAGGACAGTGGGGGAGGTGAGAAGTGATAGTGTGGCGGATAGGAAGGGGGTAGACAGGGGAGAGGAGTTATGGATGGAGGGAGTGACTGAGGGTAGGGGAAAGGAGAGGGAGGGAGAGGTGAAAGAGGGATTGGAAGAGGGGAGGAGGAGGGGAAAGAAGAGGAAGGGTGAAGATGAGGGGGATGGAGTGCTGGGAGATGAGGGGAAAGGAGCCGCACCTGCGCAGTTGGGGGCTACGGGTGAGTGGTGGAATATTGCGTTGAGGGAACAGAATGCGTTGGGGCACCAGGCCTCCCATGTGACAAGAACCCAACAGGTCCCACTTAGTCTAGTATATATATATATAAAATGTTATCGTTACCGCATAGTTTTATCGCGAATATGTAAAGACAACCACATATACACACACATATACACACTAACAAGATCAGAGTTTTAATGCATATGATAATATATAAAATATATATAATATATTAAACATCTATATTACTAAAATTCTGATCTTGACCGCTTTTGGCTCACTGTGCTGCGATTCCGAGAGAACGCCGCCTCCTACAGCCATCATTTATGGCCACCTCGCTCAGAGCGCCTTCCTGGACTGGAGGATTTTTCCCATCGATGACAAATCAGAGAGATATTAATGTTTTTTAAAAAATCACCATTCTCTCTGCTTCCCCTGCTGGAGGGAGGGAGAGGGATTATAAAACCAGGAAGTGGTGTGCCTCACTCAGTCTCTGCAAGATGAATGAAGCCAAAGGGTCACATCTCTCTGAGCTCTGAATAACACTGAACACATGTCTACTCAACTGTGAGTCCCCTTAATGTGGTTTGAAAATGAAAATATGGTTTGTTTGAAGTAAAAAGGCACTGCCTGCAAATGGTTGTTTGGGTGCTTTGGCTTGAAGTTAAAAGACACTACTTACAACAAATGGTGGCTTTGGTGCTTTGGCTTGAAGTTAAAAGGCACTACTTACTGCAAATGGTGGCTTGGGGGCTTTGGCTTGAAGTTAAAAGGCACTACTTACTGCAAATGGTGGCTTGGGGGCTTTGGCTTGAAGTTAAAAGGCACTACTTACTGCAAATGGTGGCTTGGGGGCTTTGGCTTGAAGTTAAAAGGCACTACTTACTGCAAATGGTGGCTTGGGTGCTTTGGCTTGAAGTTGAAAAGCAATACTTACTGCAAATGGTGGCTTGGGTGCTTTGGCTTGAAGTTGAAAGGCACTTCTTACTGCAAATGGTGGCTTGGGTGCTTTGGCTTGAAGTTGAAAGGCACTACTGTACTTACTGCAAATGGTGGCTTGGGTGATTTGGGTTGAAGTAGAAAGGCACTACTTACTGCAAATGGTGGCTTGGATGCTTTGGCTTGAAGTTGAAAGGCACTACTTATTGCAAATGGCGGTTTGGGTGCTTTGGCTTGAAGTTTAAAGGCACTACAGCAAATGCACTTACTTCCTGTATATTGATTTTAGATAAAACGCTACCACTTACGGCTGTGATTTTTGTCCATCTTACTCAGTCCCCCTCTGCTCAGCAGGTGCAGAGAATTCTTCCCATCAATGAAAAATAAAAGTGTTATTAGTGTTTAAGAAATGTTGAGAATCTCTTTCCTGTCAATCATGCCATGAATGCCACACCTTTTCCGGTGGGGGGGGGAGGGGGTTATAAATCCGGAAGTGTGGGTGTGGCTCGGTATCTGCATGATGGGGGAGGGGGAGGTCACGACTCTGTGTGAGCTGTGAATCAACTGAACACACTGAATGTCTACTGAACTGTGAGTTTGGTGTTTTATGTGGTTTTATGGTGGTTTCACCCTGCATGAAATGGTATGAAGAAGCATTTGAATTTGGTGGCCTTGCAGCCTGCTTGAAATGGAATGAAACGGCACTTGAATTTGGTGGCCTTGCACCCTGCTTGATGTGGAATGAAACTAAACTTGAATTTGGTGGCCTTGCACCCTGCTTGAAGTGGTTGGAAACTGCACTTGAATTCGGTGGTCTTGCACCCTGCTTGAAGTGGTAGGAAACTGCACTTGAATTTGGTGGCCTTGCACCCTGCTCAAAGTGGTAAGAAACTGCACTTGAATTTGGTGGCCTTGCACCCTGCTTGAAATGGTAAGAACATGGATTTAAATTTGGTGGCCTTGCACCCTGCTTGAAATGGAATTTCAAGGAATAGTCATGAGCCGTGAGTGAGCTGCCAGCAGATCAGGCTTGAGGGACTGAGCTGCCACCCTAAGAACCCATACCAGCACTCCAGAAAGCCCCCCCACTGGCCACCAATATTGGAATTTGTGGAGAGGTGGAATATTGCGTCGGGGGACCGTGTGAACATGGGACCCAACGGGTCCCACTTAGTATTTTATATATTATCAAATACAGTAAAACTCTGATCTTGTTAGTGTGTATATGTGTGTGTATATGTGGTTGTCTTTACATCTTCGCGAAAAAACTACGCGGTAACGATATCATTTTTACATATTCCGGTTGACATTTTTCTTGTCAAGGCCGGGATCACCTTATCTGAACATTTCATACTTTATTTCTCGGCTTATTAAAGTTTAAAAACATGAAAAAAACACCAGCTTCAAATGATGACGTCACAATGGCTCAGCTAGCAGAGACCAGCCTCAATTTCATACTATATATTCAATTCAATTCAATTCAACTTTAATGTCATTGCACAAATACTGAGTATCGGTACAACGAAATGCAGTTTTGCGTCAGTCCGTAGTAGTGCAATATAGAAATTAAAAAAAAAAGAGGATACAGAACAATAGAAAATGCAGAATAATTAAACAATGGGGACGGAGGGACCGGAGGAATCTATCGGCGGGACTCCGAGTTCAGCAATGCGACGGTATGATTGTAGAAGCTGTTCCTCATCCTACTGGTACGAGACCTGAGCCTCCTGTACCGCCTCCCTGATGGGAGGAGGGCAAACAGTCCATGATTGGGGTGGGAGGGGTCTTTAATGATCTTCCCAGCTCGTTTCAGACACCGTTTTCGGTGGAGGGCATCCATGGCAGGGAGCGGGGCGCCGATGATGTGCTGCGCGGTTTTCACCACCCGTTGTAGTGCCTTCCTGTCCGCAACAGTGCAGCTGCTGTACCATACCGTGAAGCAGGCGGTCAGGATGCTCTCGATGGTACACCTGTAGAAGTTGGTCAGGATCTGGGGGGACAGGTGGGCTTTCTTGAGCCTCCTCAGGAAGTAAAGGCGCTGCTGTGCCTTTTTGATCAGCTTGGAGGTGTTGAGGGACCAGGACAAATCCTCCGAGATGTGTACCCCGAGGAATTTGTAGCTGGAGACGCGCTCCACCTCAGTCCCGTTTATGTGGATGGGGGTATGTCTGCCCCCTCTGACCTTCCTGAAGTCGACAATAAGTTCCTTCGTCTTCTTGGAGTTGAGGACGAGGTTATTATTGGCACACCAGGTTGTCAGGTTATGACAACGTTATTGTCACGTTATTCGCGATTAAAGCTTTAAAAATACCAACTGTCACAAGATTTTACATACTCTGATTCACATTTTCCCCTCGAGGCCGAGAACACTAAAAAATAGCAAGTAGCAACTTCACTTCCAATATGCTGAGTGTGGGACATACATGGCCACACCCAGTAAAACCTGGTTACCTAGGCTAATCACCCTAACCACCTTGCTAGCTTGCCAGCGTGCACGTCCCCATGTAAAGCTATTAATTCAGTAAAGAAAGATTGTGTTTTTGCTTTTTGATAAGATAACTTAATATGTGTTGTTTATGAGAGCTGAGTAAAATATGCAATCATCATTATAGCAAATAAAGAAGTTAATTTTAATTGCTAGAAACTTGACAAAGGATAGCTAATAAACGTCTCCGACTCCCTTCTAGTACAGAAATTGGACATAAACTGGAAACTGAAAAGTAGGGGAACGCCGTCCCTGCATATCCCCCATTTCCATCACTGCTCATCCCAAAACTTCTGGACCTTAGCTTTGCAGCCTCCATAAACAACTGGCAGAAGTTGTTAAACTGGATTCCTTTTCTCTCGATCTTTCCTCAGTAAATATACTGAACCAATACACTGTTCTTGCTTCAACAAGTTTATGCGTCACCCCAGGGGACATACTCTGGTCCACGACCTATCACTCTCTTGAAGTTCCAAGTGTTCCCCAGAGTACAATAGGCATAGTACAAGTGAAAAAGCAGTAGCAAGCAGATGCAATTTGGCATGCTTTCTTGGTCCTCCAATCATATCATGACACTGTATGTGTGTAAAGGCAAATGTCAGGTTCCTGAAGACAATTGACTCGTACGCGCATGATCTCATTATCACCAATGATCAGGTTAAATGACTCAAACAATTGACTCGCACATTATCACCAATGATCAGGTTCCTCAAAATGAGTGACTAACTTCGTCAATACAGCTGCAACAGAACCCAGCATTTTTCCACTCAACGCTGTAATTTTCCACTAACTTACACAGCAAAAACCAAACTCGATAAAGTCAGTTAGAATCTATCTATCTATACATAACTAAAAGACTGATCTTGTTATCTTCTGGTTTGCGCGGACTTTCTATTTGCGCAAAAACAGTACGCGATAGCGCTACGATTTTTTGCCAGCTCACCCCGCCCACATACCCCTGCCCCCTATAACGATTCCCCGCCCCCACACCCCCCTCCCCACCCCACTCACACCCCCCCTCCCCACCGCTCACACCCCCCCGCCCCACAATGGGTTGCGTTGGAGGACCAGACCTCTCGTGTGACTGGGACCCAACGGGTCCCACTTAGTCTAGTTGTTCATAACATTTCCTCCATCTTGACCCTCAACACTGGTGCCCCTCAGGGTGATATGGTCAGTCCGCTGCTTTACTCCTTGTACAACCATGATTGTGCAGTCAAGTACAACTTAGCTCGATCTTTAACTTCACTGATGATACCATTTTTGTCGCCAGAATCTGTAACAACGTTGAAACAAAGTAGAAACAATTGAAAGCGCCATGTGAGTCTATCAGGACAATAACCTAGGCCATAATGTCAGCAAGATGAAAGAGTTGGTTGTCGACCCAACTGAGCGAGGGAGGGTAACACAACACTTATCAACGAAGCTGCTGTAAAGATGGTCAGCAACTTTATGTTTCTAGGTAGTTTAGTTTATTATTGTCATGTGTACCGAGGTACAGTAAAAAGCTTTTGTTTGCGTGCTATCCAGTCAAAGAGAAGACTGTACATGATTACAATCAAGCTGCCGTCAGCTTACAGATAGAGGATAACAACACTTAGTGCAAAATAAAGTCCATTAAAAGATAGCTCAAAGGTCTCCAATGAGGTAAATGGGAGGATAGTACCGCACTCCAGTCCTGAATCCGGAGGTATGCGGTTTTACACTTCTGTACGTCTGACCTGATGTGAAATGGGAGAGGAAGGAGTGACTAGGGTGAGACAGGTCCTTGATTATGCTGGAGTCAATGAAAGGGAGGTTAGTTGGCGTGATGATCTGAGCTACGTCCACAATTCTCTGCAATTTCCTGCCGTCTTGGATTGGGCGGTTCCCAAACCAAGCTGTGATGCATCCCGATAAAATGCTTTCTATGGCGTATCTGTGGAAGTTGGTGAGGATTGTTGGGGACATGCTGAACTTGCTCAGCCTTCTAACGAAGTAGAGGAGTTGGTGTGCTTCTTTAGCCATAGGTTTGATGTGGCTGGTCCAGGACAAATTGCTGGTGATATTTATTCCTAGGAATTTGAAGCTCTACTTCGGCGGCACTAGTGTAAACCAGGGTGTGTGTACTGCTTTGCTTCCCGAAGTCAATAACAATCGCTTTTGTCTTGCTGACATTGAGGGAGAGGTTGTTGTACTGACCTTAGGTTACGAGGTTCTCAATCTCCTTTCTGTACTTCGTCTCATCCAACCCACTATGGTGGTGTCGTCCGCAAACTCGTAAATTAAGTTGGGTTGGTATTTCGCTGCACAGTCATGAGTGTATAACGAGATAGTAGGGGGCAAAGAACGCATCCTTGTGGGACTTGTGTTGAGGATTATCGTGGAGGATGATTTGTCATCTATCCTCACTGATTGCGGTGTGTTTGCAAGTCGAAGCTGCAGTTGCAGAGGGGAGTGCAGATTCCAAGTTCCACGGGTTTTAAGATGAGCTTGATTGGGATTGGTATTGAAAGCAGAGCTCTCGTCTATGAGTAGTCTGACGTAGGTGTCATCCTTATCCAGGTGTTCCAGGGATGAGTGCACCAGGATGACCAGGGTTGAATGTACCAGAGTTTGGCACCAGGATGATTGTGGCCTTCTTGAAGCAGTTGAGTACCTCAAATTGAAGTAGGGAGAGATTAAAAACATTCGTGAATACTCCCGCTAATTGGTCCGCACAATTCCGAATGCACAGCTAAATTATCAGTTTAAAAAAAAAATGTGACCAGGGAATGGAACAGTAGGCGTTTTTATGGACGTCTAGCAGTGATCGAGAGTGTAATGGTCCTTGGTGGGATAATAGACATGCTGATAGTCTTTTGATAATACGTTCTTGAGGTTGGGTTGATTGAAGTCGCCAGCTACAATGATCAGAGTTATGGGGTGTTTTGTCTATTAGTAGCAGAGTACAGTTCATTCAGAGCAAGCTTGACATCAGCTTGGGGAGGGATGTAGACTGCTGTCAGGATAGGTGAGGTGAATTCCTGTGAAAGGTAGCAGAAACGGCACATCGCAATTATATATTCCACGTCTGGAGAGCATGAGCTCGTCAGGACTGCCACGTCTGAACACCACGAGGTATTGATTCGGAAGCAGACCTCTTCACCTCAAACCACGTCCGAAGACGCTATGAGGTTCAACCCTCGGTTTGGATGGCATAGTCAAGTACAGTGGCTTGCAAAAGTTTTTATACCCCTTGAACTTTTCCACATTTTGTCACGTTACAACCACAAACGTAAATGTATTTTATTGGGATTTTATGTGATAGACCAACACAAAGTGGTGCATAATTGTGAAGTGGAAGGAAAATGATACATGGTTTTCAAATTCTTTTACAAATAAAAAACTGAAAAGTGTGGCGTGCAAAAGTATTCAGCCCCCCTGAGTCAATACTTTGTAGAACCACCTTTCGCTGCAATTACAGCTGCAAGTCTTTTGGGGTATGTCTCTACCAGCTTTGCACATCTAGAGACTGAAATTTTTGCCCATTCTTCTTTGCAAAATAGCTCAAGCTCAGTCAGATTGGATGAAGAGCGTCTGTGAACAGCAATTTTCAAGTCTTGCCAGAGATTCTCAATTGGATTTAGGTCTGGACTTTGACTGGGCCATTAACACATGAATATGCTTTGATCTAAACCATTCCATTGTAGCTCTGGCTGTATGTTTAGGGTCGTTGTCCTCCTGGAAGGTGAACCTCCGCCCCAGTCTCAAGTCTTTTGCAGACTCTAACAGGTTTTCTTCCAAGATTGCCCTGTATTTGACTCCATCCATCTTCCCATCAACTCTGACCAGCTTCCCTGTCCCTGCTGAAGAAAAGCATCCCCACAGCATGATGCTGCCACCACCATGTTTCACAGTGGGGATGGTGTGTTCAGGGTGATGTGCAGTGTTAGTTTTCTGCCGCACATAGCGTTTGGCATTTAGGCCAAAAACTTCAATTTTGGTCTCATCTGACCAGAGCACCTTCCTCCACATGTTTGCTGTGTCCCCCACATGGCTTGTGGCAAACTGCAAACGGGACTTCTTATGGCTTTTTTTCAACAATGGCTTTCTTCTTGCCACTCTTCCATAAAGGCCCGATTTGTGGAGTGCACGACTAATAGTTGTCCTGTGGGCAGATTCTCCCACCTGAGCTGTGGATCTCTGCAGCTCCTCCAGAGTTACCATGGGCCTCTTGGCTGCTTCTCTGATCAATGCTCTCCTTGCCCGGCCTGTCAGTTTAGGTGGACGGCCATGTCTTGGTAGGTTTGCAGTTGTGCCATACTCTTTCCATTTTCAGATGATGGATTGAACAGTGCGCTGTGAGATGTTCAAAGCTTGGGATATTTTTTTATAACCTAACCCTGCTTTAAACTTCTCCACAACTTTATCCCTGACCTGTCTGGTGTGTTCCTTGGGCTTCATGATGCTGTTTGTTCACTAATGTTCTCTAACAAACCTCTGAGGCCTTCACAGAACAGCTGTATTTATACTGAGATTAGATTACACACAAGTGGACTCTATTTACTAATTAGGTGACTTCTGAAGGCAATTTGTTGCACTAGATTTTATTTAGGGGTATCAGAGTAAAGGGGGCTGAATACTTTTGCACGCCACACTTTTCAGTTTTTTATTTGTAAAAAAATTTGAAAACCATGTATCATTTTCCTTCCACTTCACACTTATGCGCCACTTTGTGTTGGTCTATCACATAAAATCCCAATAAAATACATTTACGTTTGTGGTTGTAACGTGACAAAATGTGGAAAAGTTCAAGGGGTATGAAAACTTTTGCAAGCCACTGTATATCAGCTGTGGTCTATGTCTCTGTGAAACAAAGCATGTAGCAGCCTCTCAGTTTTATATCGCTAGTAATCAAAACCTAGTGCCTCACACTGATGTGGGGATCAAGAAAGCACATCAGCTTACTTACTTTCTAAAGCATCCAAGAAGATTTGGCATGTCCATGAAGATTCTCTTGAACTTCTATAGATGTGCAAAAGAAAGTATTCTGACTGGATGCATGTCAGCCTGGTATGGCAACTGCTTTGCTCATGATTACCTGTATCTGCATACAGTAGTAAACACAGTCCAGTCCATCGCTGGTTGTCATTTTTTTTTCCATCGAGCCCTTCTTTATGGTGCTTTGCATCAGGAAAAATGCAGGTCTCATCAAGGATGCCTCTCACTCTGTACATTCCCTTTTCTCTTTACTGCCTTCTGGGAGTAGACACAGGACCTTGAAAGTTCAGATGTCCAGACTTTAGAATAGTTTCCTCCCCACTGCTATCTAACTCCTGAACCAATCACCTCTTTCACACCCCATTCCCTGAGTGCCACCACAAACTCTTATTATTAATTCTACCTCATTTGGTTATTCTGTCAAAGAGTGATACAGCTTGCCCACACCGGCCCACATGTCCCAGCTATGCTCGCCCCTCCTGCCCGTGTTTCGCCCATATCTCTCCAAACCTGTCCAATCCATGTACCTGTCTAACCGTTTCTTAATCGTTCCTGCCTCAACTACCTCCTCTGGCATCTTGTTCCATACCCCCACCACCCATTGTGTGAAAAAGTTCCTGTGTCTACTCCCAGAAGGCAGTAAAGAGAAAAGGGAATATACAGGGTGAGAGGCATCCTTGACGAGACCTGCATTTTTCCTGATGCAAAGCACCATAAAAGTTATCCCTCAGATTCCTATTAAATCTTTTCTCCTTCACCTTAAACCTTATCCTCTGGTTCTCAATTCACCTACTCTGGGCAAGAGACTCTGTGTCCATCAACCCGATCTATTCCTCTCATGATTTTATACACCTCTATAAGATCACCCCTCATCCTCCTGCGCTCCAAGGAATAGAGCCCCAGCCTATTCAACCTCTCCCTATAGCTCAGACTCTCTAATCCAGGCAACATCCTCGTAAATCTTCGCTGTACCCGCTCCAGCTTCAAAAGTCAAGAGTGTTTTATTGTCCCAGATTGGACAATGAAATTCTTGCTTGCTGCAGCACAACAGAATATGTAAACATAGTACATAATGGGAGAAGAAAAAAGTTCAGTGTGTGTAAACACATGCACACATACTCAATCTCAATAAATAACAAATATAGTGCAATAATAATGATAGTCTGTTGCAGTTCAGAGCTTATTGGTTGTTGTGTTTAATAGCCTGATGGCTGTAAGAATGAAGCTGTTCCTGAACCTGGGCGTTACGGTTTTTAGGCTCGTATACCTTCCTCCCGTTGGCAATGGTGAAATGAGTGTGTGGCCAGGATGGTGTGGGTCTTTGATAATGTTGGCTGCCTTTTTGAGGCAGCGACTTCGATGGATCCCTTCGATGGCGGGGAGATCAAAGCCAGTGATGGGCAGTGGTCACAACTTTTTGCAGTCTTTTACGCTCCTGGACGTTCAAGTTGCCGAACCAGGTCACGATGCAACCAGTCAGTATGCTCTCGAGTTTGCACCTGTGGAAGTTCAGGAGAATCCTCTTTGACATGCCGAATCTCCGTAATCTTCTCAGGAGGTAGAGTCGCTTTACAATTGCATCAGTATGCTGGGTCCAGGAAAGATCTTCAGAAATATGCACGCCCAGGAATTTGAAGTTTTTGACCCTCTCCACCATTGTCCCATTGATGTAAACAGGATTGTGGGTCCTTCCCCTACCAAAGTCCACAATCAGTTTCTTGGTTTTACTGATGTTGAGAGCCAGGTTGTTATGCTGGCACCATTTGATCAATCGGTCAATTTCATTTCTATACACTGAATCATCATCATCTGTGATTCGTCCAACAACAGTGGTGTCGTCACCGAACTTGATGATGGAGTTCGCACTATGTCCGGCTACGCAGTCATGGGTATAGAGTGAGTAAAGCAGGTGGCTGAGCACGCAGCCTTGAAGTGCTCCTGTACTAATTGTTACTGAGGATGAAGAGTTTCTGCCAATTCGAACTGACTGTAGTCTGTGGATGAGGAAGTTGAGGATCCAATTGCAGAGGGATGCGCAGAGACCCAGTTCCCTGAGCATGGTAACCAGCTTGGAGGGGATGATGGTATTGAATGCCGAGCTGTAGTCTATAAACAACAGCCTGACGTAAATGTTTTTATTGTCCAAGTGGTCCAATGTGGAGTGGAGAGCCAGTGAGATCACATCCTCCGTTGACCTGTTGTGGCGGTAGGTGAACTGTTCGAGGTAGGAGTTGATATGCCCCATAACCAACCTCTCAAAGCCCTTCTCAAAACAAAGCACATAGAAACGTACAAAATTCTTAAGGGGTTGGACAGGCTAGATGCAGGAAGATTGTTCCCGATGTTGGGGAAGTCCAGAACAAGGGGTCACAGTTTAAGGATAAGGGGGAAGTCTTTTAGGACCGAGATGAGAGAAACATTTTTCACACAGAGAGTGGTGAACCTCTGGAATTCTCTGCCACAGAACATAGTTGAGGCCAGTTCATTGGCTATATTTAAGAGGGAGTTAGATGTGGCCCTTGTGGCTAAGGGGATCAGGGGGTATGGAGAGAAGGCAGG
The DNA here is from genome assembly GCF_010909765.2 of Amblyraja radiata. Taxonomy (NCBI): domain Eukaryota; kingdom Metazoa; phylum Chordata; class Chondrichthyes; order Rajiformes; family Rajidae; genus Amblyraja; species Amblyraja radiata. The sequence continues at coordinate 9,896,045 of NC_045972.1, read as the reverse complement.
TACGGGATACTGAGTTGGATGATCAGTCATGATCATATTGAATGGCGGTGCAGGCTCGAAGGGCCGAATGGCCTACTCCTGCACCTATTTTCTATGTTTCTATGTTTCATCACCACAGACGTTAGTGCCACTGGTCGCTAGTCATTGAGGCACGTCACCTTACTCTTCTTGGGCACCACCGGTATTATGGATGCCCTCTTCAAGCAGGTGGAAATCTCAGACCTCAGAAGTGAAAGGTTGAAAATGTCTGTAAAAACTCCCGCCAGTTGGTCTGCACAGGTTTTGAGAACTCGACGGGTATACCATCATGTCCAGGCGCTTTCCGAGGGGTCACCCCCCTGAAGGATCTTCTGACGTCGGCCTCTGTGACTGTGACTGTAATACCATCAGGGCGAATGGGCACTCGGGAAGGCACATCAGTGTTCTCCCTATCAAAGCGTGCATAGAATGCATTGAGCTCATCAGGGAGTGATACTTCGCTGTCATTTGACCTGCTTCCTGATTTTGTCTTATAGGAGGTGGGCATTCAAGCCCTGCCACAGCTTCTGAAAATCCACCTCATCCTCCAGCAGAAGTCTCTTTGGCCTTTTTGATGGCCTTGTCAAGGTCATATCTGGATTTCCTATAAACCCTGCGTCACCAGACCTGAATGCCCGGGATCTGGTCTTCAGAAGAATGCGGATCTCGTGGTTCATCCAACATCTTTCCTATAACATGGTGTCCAGAACATAACACAATTCTCTAAATGTGGCCTCCCAACTTCTATACTCAATACTCTGACTGATGAAGGTCAATGTGCCTTTTTGACCACCCAATCTCCCTGCAACTCCATCTTCAAGGAACCATGCAACTGCACTCCTAAATCCTCCTGCTTTACAATACTCCCTAGAGCCCTACCATTCACTGTGTAGATGCTACCCATGTTAAGACTTCCCAAAATGCAACACCTCACATTTCTCTGTATTATATTCCATCAACCATTCCTCAGCTCACTGGCCCATCAATCAAGACCCAACTGCAATTTTACACAATCATCTTCACTGTCTGCAAAAGCACGCAATTTTGTATCATCTGCAAACTTGCTAATCTGGCTATATATTTTCTCATCCAAATTATTGATGTAGATGACAAACAGTAACAGGCCCAGCACCAAACTCTGAGGTACACCACTAGTCACAGGCCACCAGTCCGAGAAGCAGCCTTCCACCATCACCCTCTGCTTCCTTCCATGAAGCCAATTTTCTATCCATTCAGCTATCTCTCCTTGGATCCCATGCGATCTAGCCTTCCACAGCAACTGACCATGTGGAACCTTGTTAAATGCTTTACTGAGGTCCATATATACAACATCTACAGCTATGTCCTCATCTACCTATTTGGTCACATCTTAAAAACACTCAATCAGATTTTTGAGACACGATCTCGCACATACAAAACCACGGTACATGTTTTTTTGGATTATTTTGCACTATTCGGATTTTGCACTACAATCTTGTGCCATTCTGCGGTTTTGTACTTGTCACTGTATTTATTATTGTATTTACCATTACTGTATGTATACTATGAGTTTCATTTTAACAAGGAATTTGATTACACCTTGCTGTATATGATAGCCATATCTGCTCTCACGATGACAAATTCCACTCCAGGACACCTGAACACCTTCCTTTTTCAGCAAAACTGGTTTTCTTTCGACTGTGGGTAATTGAGAACATTTCCTTTATTTCTTAGACCTCTGCTCTCACCCCACCTCTATCCATACACAAGATGGAATTCTCCCAGCCCTCACCCTTCCTGACAACCCGCCTCACCCATGCCTAACCCGAAATCTTCCCCTGCAACTGCATGAGGTGTAACACTGTTTCTTACACCTACTTCCTCATCACCATTCCGGAACCTAAGGAGCACTTTGTGTGTCAAAGATTTACATGCATTCCTTCAACCTTGTCCACAGTATTTTGCTTCCCCCAATATGGTCTCCTCTCTATCGGCAAGACCAACTGGGAAGTTCCGATGTTCTTTCGATCCTTCGCCAGTCCTCTCATTTTTGGCCCCAACTCCATTATCATTCCCCTCATAATTCTAAGCAAAACCTGAGCACACATTTTTCACAAGCTTCCTCCATATCCCCATCTGGTTCTGGTTCCATCTGCCACTCACCTCTCCCCTAATGGTTATTTCTTACTTAACAGATTCTAGTACTGGTTGCCTTTGTGTTCCTGCTTAACACCCTACAGCAGCTACCTCCACCTTCACCCTCCCCGGTTCAATTTTCCACTTTCCTTATTTAGTCTAACTCCTTCTTTCAATAATCCAACTCTATGTCTCAGCTCCACCCCTCCTCCTCTTCCATTCCTGCCTCATCTGACCAACATCCTTCAGCCCTTATCTGTCCCCAAATCACTTCCTGTCTCAATGCCTCCTCTTTCCTCCGGCTATCTCTCTCTCTCTGCTTTCATCGCCAATTCAGGATTTTTTTTTTTTTTTTTGTAATATATTTTTTTATTAAAGGTAATCAATTACAATGCTTCAAACAACTTTATATCAAATTAATTCAATTTGCATTAAGTAAAACACTAGTAATACTTATCTACTGTTTTTTTAGAAATAATGATAGAGAAAGAATAGAGGAAGAATAAATCATTAAGAGAGTGATTAAATAATAATTTGATTATATATAGGAAAGAAAAGAGAAACGAAAAAAAAAAAAAAAAAAAAAAAAAAAAAAAAAAAAATTTTTAGTAACCACAATATGTATTATTAATAACACTACTACAAGTGATAGTATCAATAAAGACATATATGTAATTCCAATATAAAAATGAATTATTCTCACCAAATCCCGCAGGGTGCACGTCGAGCTGTGTTGCCAAGAACAGCTACTTCTCTAAATACTGTATATATGGAGACCATATCTGTTCAAAAGAATTATACTTGTCCAATAGGACAAATCTAATTCTTTCCAGATGTAACGTCTCCATCATCTCTGTTGCCCACATTTTGGTTGTGGGGGATAATGTTCCCTTCCAAAATTTCAATATGATTTTTTTTCCAATTATTAAACAGTAATCAAAGAAATTTCTTTGATTTACTGTAAGTGATAGATGTAAATCCGGAATTCCAAATATTATTAGCTTTGGGTTAGGGTCCAATTTAACTTTGATGACTTCAGAAATAACTTTAAAGATTTCTGTCCAGTAATAATTCAATTTAGGACATGTAACGAAACTATGTATTAAATTTGCCTCCGCTATTTGTGATAAGTGCAAGAAAGCAGAGGCAAATTTAATACATAGTTTCGTTACATGTCCTAAATTGAATTATTACTGGACAGAAATCTTTAAAGTTATTTCTGACCCAAATGCCAACAATTCCTTTCCCCCCACAGAACATGCTCACTCTGCTAAGCTCCTTCAGCACATTGTTGTTGGAAATCCCAGTATCGTAGTTTCACGTTTCTCCAATGGGTCTCAGATGATGGGTGCTGTGCAGTTAAGGGATTATTCACATTAGAAGCTAGTTGAAATATTGTGAGACTTCTCTGAACAAATGGCTTTTACACAAAGTCGGATGTAACAAATGTCTTTACTAAATAGAATACACAGTACATTTTAAATACTACCTCACCTGGAAAATATGCTTGGACTCTGATGGTGACCTCAAACTTCTAATTACCTGCAATTTAGATTCTTCTTGCCATTCCTACTCTGAACTCTATTTTCAGTTTCCTACAAATGTCAAAATTAAACGCAAAGAACAAGACCTCATTTCATGAGTTGGCATATTGTAACCTTCAAATTAAAGACTTCAACAACCTCAGATAATCACCAATTCCAGCTTTTGACTTTCATATATCCAACTCCAAAAATATTTTTATTCTTCTGATGATTAGATAATTATTTTGCTTTTCTTATTCACATCTCATTCAAACATCTTTTTATTAATTAATCTCTTTACAGGCTGTCTCACCCTGCATTTAAATTTGTCATTTAATCTTTCTTACCTTCCACCTTCCCGGCATTTTTATAGTTGTTTTATCTCAAACGTTTCCCTGTTCTGATGAACGATCACGGATCTGAAATGCTAATCCTGTTTCTGTCTCAAAGTACCCCCTGACCCTCTCAGACACTCTCCGTCGTCTCCGGGCATTCCATTCTCTAGGCCCACATCCCCTCATCTTCACCATGGACATCCAGTCACTCTACACCTCCATCCCCCACCAGGAGGGTCTCAAAGCCCTCCGGTTCTTCCTCGACCAGAGAACCAACCAATCCCCGTCTACAGATACTCTCCTCCGCTTGGCGGAGCTGGTCCTTACCCTTAATAACTTTTCATTTGACTCATCCAATTTCCTCCAAATACAAGGCGTAGCTATGGGCACGCGCATGGGCCCCAGCTATGTCTGCCTCTTTGTAGGGTACGTCGAATAATCCTTGTTCGAGACATGCCCGGGCACCATCCCCGACTTCTACCTCCGCTACATCAACGATTGCAATGGTGCTACCTCTTGCACCCACACACAACTCACTGACTTCATCAACTTCTCCACTAACTTCCATCCGGCACTCAAATACACCTGGACCATTTCCGACACTTCCCTACCATTTCTTGACCTCACTGTCTCCATCGCAGGTGATAGACTTTTGACCGACATCCACTATAAACCCACTGACTCCCATGGCTATCTAGACTATACTTCTTCCCACCCTGCTTCCTGTAAGGACTCCATCCCAATTCCTCAGTTTACGCCGCATCTGCTCCCAAGATGAGGTGTTCCACACCAGGGCATCGGAAATGTCCTCATTCTTCAGGGAACGGGGGTTCCCCTCCCCTATTATAGATAAGGCTCTCACCAGGGTCTCTTCAATACCCCGCAACACTGCTCTCTCTCCCCATCCCCCCACTCGGAACAAGGGCAGAGTCCCCCTATTCCTCACCTTCCACCCCACTAGCCATCACACACAACAAATAGTCCTCCGTCATTTTCGCCACCTCCAACGTGACCCCACCACTCGCCACATCTTCCCATCTCCGCCCCGTCTGCTTTCCGCAAAGACCGCTCCCTCCGTAACTCCCTGGTCAATTCTTCGCTTCCCACCCGCACCAACCCCTCAAACGGGCACTTTTCCTTGCAACCACAGGAGATGCTACACTTGTCCCTTTACCTCCCCCCTCGACTCCATTCAAGGACCCAAGCAGTTGTTCCCGGTGCGACAGAGGTTCATCTACACCTCCTTCAACCTCATCTATTGCATCCGCTGCTCTAGATGTCAGCTGATCTATATCGGTGAGACCTAGCGTAGGCTTGGCGATCATTTCACGAACACCTCCGCTCAGTCCGCGTTAGTATAGTATAATATATCTTTATTGTCATTTTCCTGAGTACTCACATACCCAGAGTAAACAAAAAAACGTTGCTCAACCAGGGTCCATTCAGTGTGCAGTAAAAAATAAATAGAAATAAAAATACATATATCATGAACAAATTAAACACTCTACTCTCTACCAAACATCAACAGGCGTTCCGATCGGCAGCGGCACGACAGTGGCTCTGCTGCAGTGTGTCCAGGTTGGTGGTTGGTGCACGATACTTTGGCAGGGGGCAAAGTCCGTTTATCAGTCTTATAGCCTGCGGGAAGAAGCTGAGGAGCATCCTGCTGGTTTTGCAGCTAATGCTCCTGTACCTCTTCCCAGATGGCAGGATGGAGAATATGTGATGCGATGGGTGGTAGGGGTCTTTGATGATGGAGATGGCTCTGCTGATACATCTCTTCCTGTATATGTCCAGCAGGAAAGGGTGTGGAGTACCAATAATCCTGCTGGCGGTCTTCACAATCCTGTCTAGTTGGTGCCGTTCATACGCCTTGCAGCTCCCGAACCAGGAAATGATGCCGTAGGTTAATGTGTTCTCGATTGTCCCCCTATAAAAAGTTCGTAGGTGTGTAGTGGGAAGACCTGCTTTCCGTAGTCTTCGGAGAGGGTGTAGTCGCTGCTGGGGTCTCTTGACCAGTGCTGTGGTGTTGGTCGTGGACGTCAGGTCGTCTGACAGGTGGAGTGCTAGGAACTTCACGCTGCTGACCCTTTCCACATCAGCTCCATCGATGTGCAGAGGTGTATGGTGTTGTTTTCCCGCCCTCCTGAAGTCAACCACCATCTCCTTAGTTTTTCCCACGTTGAGAATGAGGTTGTGGGATTTGCACCACCCTGTGAGCAGCTCCACCTCCATCCTGTACGCCGACTCATCATTGTCACTGATGAGACCCACCACTGTTGTGTCATCAGCGAACTTGTTGATGAAGTTGTTGTTGTCGAGTCTAGCAGTACAGTCGTGTGTAAGCAGACTAAACAGCAGGGGGCTTAGGACACAGCCTTGGGGCGAGCCAGTGCTCACGGCTATGGTTTTTGATGTCCTACTGCCCATCCCGACTGTTTGCTGCCGTTGCGATAGAAAGTTCAGGACCCAGTTACATGTGCCAGCATCAACCCCCAATAGCTCCAACTTCTCTACCAGCTGCTGCGGAATGATTGTGTTAAAAGCAGAGCTGAAGTCTATGAAGAGGATCCTGGCATAAGTATTTTTCCGATCAAAGTGTGACAGCACGAGGTTCAGTGTTGTTGAGACTGCGTCCTCTGTGGATCGGTTGGCTCTGTAGGCGAACTGCAGTGGGTCTAGGTCGGCAGGTAGACTATTTTTGATATGCTGCATAATCAGTCGCTCAAAACACTTCATTACTATGGGTGTAAGAGCCACTGGTCGAAAGTCATTATGGCAGGCTGGGTTTGGTTTCTTCGGGACAGGGACGATGGTGGCACCCTTAAGACAGTTGGGCACTACTGCCTGTCTGAGTGAGATGTTAAAAATGTCTGTGAAGACATCTTTCAGTTGCTCTGCGCAGTCTCTTAAAACGCATTAACTAACTTGATCACCCTGTGGCTCAGCACTTCAACTCCCCCTCCCATTCCGTATCCGACCTGGGCCTCCTCCATGGCCAGAATGAGCACCACCAGAAATTGGAGCAGCACCTCATATTCCGCTTGGGCAGTCTGCACCCCAGCGGCTTGAACATTGACTTCTCCAATTTCAGGTAGCCCTTGGTGTCTCCTCCCCTTCTCAGCTCTCCATCAGCTCTCTGGCTCCTCCTCTTCCTTTCTTCTTCCCACCCCCCCCCCCCACCCTGCATCAGTCTGAAGAAGGGGTTCGGCCCAAAACGTTGCTTATTTCCTTCGCTCCATACATGCTGCCGCACCCGCTGAGTTGCTCCAGCACTTTTGTCTACCACCAAGTATTTTTCATCACATTTTTTTTAACAATAGAAAAGTTGGCATTGTGCAATGTAAACATAAATGCCAGAATTCACAGATAAGATTAAGAACAATATAACTAGCCTGACATATTCATGTATATATTTTTTTTAAATTCAGGTCAGTCCTATCCCTTAATATAATTATAATAGTCAAATGTGAATATTTACTGAAAACCACTATTCTCATCAGGTCATAAGAGATAGTAGAATTAGGCCATTTGGCCCATCAAGTCTACTCCACCATTCATAGCTGATCTATCTCTCCCTCCTAACCTCTATTCTCCTGCCTTCTCCCCATAACCCCTGTACCTGTACTACTAATCAAGAATTATCATTTCAAATCAACAATATTCCCTTTGCATTTTCCTAACATATTTACTAAGAAAATGGTTCTTTTTATCCCTTTTATTTCTTTGAAGTAATTCAGATGCAGATTATTCAGGTAAGATTTGATCATTGACGCCAAGCTATTGTCCACTTCAGCAAAGACACACAGCCAAAGTCCGCTCTGTGATCTTTGCTATGCACACAGCAAGCAGGTCACGTGCGCCACAGCCTAGTTTCCGGTGGACTCTGCTCGAGCGCCTAGCGCCAACGCGCGATTGGCCGTTGCCACCTGAGCCGTCGCGAGATGGCGGTCACGTGATGAGGTCACGCGACGCCCGGGCGCCGAACCAGGGAAGTGCAGCAGCCGGTAGCTCAGAGAGCCGGTGGAGGTGCAAAATGGGGGAGAAAACGGACAGCGTTGACAATGAGCCGGAGGTGAACTATTTCTCAATGGAAGAAGTGAAAACTCACGACAAGAGCAAATCTACGTGGCTGGTCTTACACGACAAAGTGTACGATGTCACTAAATTCCTGGAGGAGGTCAGTTTCGAGTGTGTTAAACGCCACCAGGCCGCCCGTTCAATTTCCTCTGCAACATGTAATGGTTTTACAATAATCTTTCAACGTGTATGATCGAATTTTTAAATGTAATGTCCCATTTAAATGTGCATTGCGTTTTTGGATGTAAGTCCCTATACTTAAATTCCGGGTTCGTAGTAAAATGCAATAGTACTTCTCCGTGTTCAAATGTTAAAGCCTTATCGTGTTATTCTATATTTGTAATATGCACATTTTCTTGCATCTTTTAGAATTTGTACTACTGTACAATTTAAAGCAATGTGTACTTGGTATTTTATATAGTCATACAGATATAGATAGAGCATTTGGTCCACCAAGTCCACACCGACCACTGGGAGGTGATGGTGGAGGAGAGGCTGCACCTGTAGAGATGGGAGAGGATACCAGATTAAATCTGATTTAAGTGTTTGTCCAGGCACTTATTTTTTTAAATACATTTTTTAACTAATGCTTCCCTTGAATTGGACATCTGAGCATCTATAAATCCAAATTGTCAATTTCCAGCAAGATTAGATTCCCATGTTGCATCTTCCCATTCTAATGTATTTTCCAAAGCATTACTTTTAAGTTTACTTTGTCACTGACCAAATCCAGTTACCCTTCCCTTATTTCATTCATTCATGTCCTCCCAATGCTACTAAAGTTTAAAACATTTAACAACAATTGTACTTAGGTCACTTGACTAGTTTCACTGCATAGCCTATGCTTATGGAAGTGGATGCGAGATTACTTAAAATCATTCACCATTTATCTTTATTCTATCCAAAAGGTCAAATTGACTGAAACGTTAGTTTTGCTACCGTCTCCACAGATCGGACCTGACCTGCTGAAAGTTTTCAGCATTTTCTGTTTTTATTTCAGGTTTTCAGCTTGAGCAGTCGTTTCCTCCAACAGTCATTTGTTAATCATCTGCCAAATCCAGGAAGATACTGTCAACAGTACACTCGCGTTTGAATAAATATTTTCTAAATGTCGTTCTGATTTTTATCTTACATGGATGTTGTCAACCAAAAGGTTTAAATCCAACCTCATTTGTTGCAAAATTCTTCAATGGATTCAGTCAAAACAAGCATAATTTGCAGAATTGAGAGGGTGAGGCTATGGAGAATTTGTTTTGCCAACATGAACCAACTGAGCTTGGTAATAAGTGGAACCAAGTAAAATATTGATGTAAACACCATGGCTTTGGATAAATTGTCCATTAACACTTACATTGCGAAAGTTATTAATCTAATTAGATTAGATTACCTTTTATTGTCATTCAGACCGAAGTCTGAACGAAATTGAAGCAGTCATACATACAATACAATACAATAAAAAACAACAATAAACACATATTAACATCCACCACAGTGAGTCCACCCAACATCTCCTCACTGTGATGGAGGCAAAAGTCTTAGGTCTCCAGTCTCTTCCCTCCTCTTCTCCCTCTGCGCTGAGGCGATACCCCTCGTGATAGGTGCATTAACATTTGAAGAATATCTTTTTTAGCTTCCCCTGTGTAATACTTGTTGATTCGAGTGCAGCCCCAAATTTGATTATTGTTACTTAGACTTTGTTTTCAGTATTTAGGCACTGCATTCATATTTTAAGTATTTCACTGGTTTCGAGCAGAGATCTTAAGACAATGTTTTCAAATTGTGAGAATATTTTTTCATTGTTCCATCGTGTTACCTAGGACAAAAATGTTTTTAAGACGTAAATTATATTGCACTATTTTAAATGTTGTCCAAAGGCATATCCGGTCCTGGGAATTTAGAAATTGTCTTATTGACATGGCAAGTTTGGGGGGTGGGGGGGAACACCATGAAAACTTAAGCATAATGAAATATTGCATGAAGCATATTTCATTTTAAGTTATAGGAGGGTACACAAATATTGGACAATATTAACATTCATTTTGAAGAGTGTAATCAAACCATTTGTTTTTTTAATGCATTACAATGCAGTAATATTAAATTAACCTGGGTGTGTTTCTGTTTGCAGTGAGATCAAACCAATTGGGACTGGTGTGCCTTCAATACAATATTTTTACCAGAGAGCATAAATAATTTCACCTGATCCTTCCCAATATATTGTACATAATGCTCACATAACAAAATACTTGTGTCCTGGGAAGTATTAGTTTACTTGTGCTATGCAAAGGCTGCAGAAACATTTTTGTTTTCGAACTCGAGGACAGTAACTGTTAAATAATTTGCTAGAATTTTGTGAAGCCCTGGAACATGCCTGGAGCAGAAAGGATGCCCACGAATATGGTATGACTGGAGAGATCCTAGAATAGGTGCAGAATCTAGCAAAAAGATAGGATTGTGTGGGCGGGGCAATGGTGGTTAGTTGGTGTTTGGGAGTATTGCGAAGGAACATTGTAGAAAAAGGTGCATGTCTTGAACACTTGTTGATATTGGGTCATTGGTTTTGCCTTTCTCTGCCAGACCTGCCCTTAGCTACAAATATAAAGTAGTTGTGGAATAAAATAATCTCTTGCATAAGTCTGTACCCTGGTCAAATATCAGTCTATCACCATAAGAAGAGGGCTTTGAATGTACAAAGCATGGCATTTTATATGCATTGAGCAATAAGGTGCAGCATCTTCAACCAATGGGTGGCCATTTAGTTTTCACTGCTTGACCAACGCAAGATGAGTTGCATGAAACAGTTGCTTTGGGCATTACTTTCCCTGCACGATCACTGTGTACTTGCAGACCTCTGAACCCTAAACACCACTTGGCCGTCATTTACGCGACAGGCCGGTAGTGACTGACACAAAATGCAGGAGTAACTCAGCAGGACCGGCAGCACCTCTGGAGAGAAGGAATGGATGATGTCTCAGTCTGAAGAAGAGTCTCGACCCGAAACGTCACCCATTGCTTCTCTAGAGACGCTGCGATCCCGCTGAGTTACTCCTGCATTTTGTGTCTATCTCCAATCGTCTTGGCCCCACTCTGGGAGTAGGAGTGGGGGCGGATCCGGATCCGCAACGGCCGTGAGCCCCAGGCAGAGCTCGGCGATTGCTTGCCTGCTGCTGCTGCTGTTGGAGGTGCAACGTTGCACCGCGCCAGGGTGTCCCACTTGGCCATCATTTACGTGACAGGCCGGTGGTGCGCGATGATTTTGTGCAGAACAAAATCCTGGAGCTCTGCGCGATACCGCGCTCAACTCCACACTCCATGCGCCCGTCCAGCGCTACCCACACGCTACCAGGTCGTGTAAATGGCTCACAAATGACGGCCAAGTGGGACAGGCTCTTTAGTTATCAGGTTAATAGCACTTGAAGTGGACACGTCAATTACCACATACCTTCACAGGTTGCCTGCATTTCTTGGGCTCCCTCAATTAACTACTCCATCCCCTGCATTACCAAAAGAGCTATTTATCATTGCTTCCTAATGTATTGCTATATATTTCCATAAGTGCCCAATGTCAGATCTTTAAGCTCTTGCTTACCATGAAGACAGCCCGGGGGTTACTCTGCTGTCACAAAAATCATCCTTTGTTATATCTAAATATATGAACACATCAGATATTATGATCTTGTATCTTCTTGTGATGACAGGGTTATCTCCAAAGAGGACAGTACATCTGAAAATACACTTCAGTGGCAGGCCCGTACGAAGCTTTCCAAAAAGGGGGGTGGCGTGACAGGATTACAAAAAACTTAATGTGAAATAGTGTGCGTACAGCGCACATCACGAGCGCGAAGCGTGAAGTCCCTCGATGCCAGGGTCCAGGGCCCACTTAAGGGCACTGGAAGCTCAGGGGTTTTAGATGCTCTGATCCATTCTGAGCCTTGTTTTGGAGCATTTTTGCACCAAATTTATGACCAATATTTCAGAAATTAACAGGAATCTGAGGTAGCCTTTTCACGCAAAGGGTGCTGGGTGTATGTAACGAGCTGCCAGAGGAAGTAGTTAAGGCTGGGACTATCCTAATATTTAAGAGACATTTGGACACGTACATGGATAGGACAGATTTAGATTGATATGGGCCAAACGCGTGTGAGTCGGACTAGTTTAGATGGGACTGTTGGTCGGTGTGGGCAAGTTGGGCTGAAGGGCCTATTTCCACACTGCATCATTCTATGACTAAAAAGTTACGAAGAGCAGATTTGAAAGAGGAGTGAAATGTAAAGGCAGAGAGAGGTTTATGGGTGGAAAGGAACATAGGATAAGAGGGGGGAGAGTGGGCTTGGGCAGATGGGTGAGGGGAAAATAGTCACAAAGTGCTGGAGTAACTCAGTGGGTCAGGCAGCATCTGCGGAGAATATGAATAGGCGACGTTTCACAGAGTGCTGGAGTAACTCAGTGGGTCAGGCAGCATCTCTGGAGAAAAGGTAGAGATTATAGTTCGGGTCAAGACCGTTCTTCAGTAATATTCATGATGTGCCATGCATAGACATTCCTGAATGTTACCCAAACCATTGTGAGCTACCTTGTTACGGTGCTTGCCCTCTCCTATAACATCTCTGCTGCCTTGGGTGATGCAGGACAGGACACAAGCTTTGGGACACGGTGTGAAGCTGTTGCCGTCTGTCCCAGCCTGGTAAAAACCTGGATGGAGTGGATTTGGAGAGGATGTTTCCACTAGTGGGAGAGTCTAGGACCAGTGGCCACAGCCTCAGAATTAAAAGACATTCCTTTAGGAAGGAGATGAGCAGGAATTTCTGCTCAAGTCAGAGGGTGGTGAACTGTGGAATTCATTGCCACAGGCAGCTGTGGAGGTCAAGTCAATGGACATTTTTCAGGAGGAGATTGATAGATTCTTGATGGATACGGGTGTCAGAGGTAATGGGGAGAAGGCAGGAGAATGGGTTTGAGAGGGAAAGATAGTCATAGAGTGATACAGTGTGGAAACAGGCCCTTTGGCCCAGCATGTCCCATCTGCACTAGTCCCACCTGCCCACGTTTGATCCATATCCCTCCGAACCTGTCCTATCCATGTACCTGTCTAACTGTTTCTTAAATGTTGCGATAGTCCCTGCCTCAACTACCTCCTCTGGCAGCTTGTTCCATACACCTACCTACCACCCTTTGTGTGGAAAACATACCCCACAGATTCCTATTAAATCTTTTGCCCTTCACCTTAAACTTATGTCCTCTCCTCCTCGATTCACTTACTCTGGGCAAAAGACTCAACCATATCTATTCAAATCATGATTTTATACACTTCTATTAGATCATCCCTCATCCTCCTGTGCTCCATGAAATAGAGTCCCAGCCTACTCAACCTCTCCCTATAGCTCTGGCCCTCTAGTCCTGGCAACATCCTCATAAATCTTGACTGTACCCTTTCCAGTTTGATGACATCTTTCCTATAACATGGTGTCCAGAACTGAACACCATACACTGAATGCGGCCTCACCAACTTCTTATGCAACTGCAACATGACCTCCCAACTTCTATACTCGGCCTGACCCGCTGAGTTACTCCAGCACTCTGTGAAACGTCACAGAACAGGGCAAGATTAGCAAGTTTGCTGATGATACAGAAGTGAGTGGTTTGGCAGATAGTGAAGATGGTTGTGAAAGATTGCAGCAGGATCTGGATCAATTAGCCAGGTGGGCAGAGGAATGGTTGATGGTTGCATGGTTCCTTGAAGGTCGTGTCGCAGGTAGATCAGGTGGTCAAAAAGTATTTTGGCACTTTGGCCCTCATCAGTCAGAGTATTGAGTATAGAAGTTGGGAGGTCATGTTGCAGTTGTATAAGACGTTGGTGGGACCGCATTTAGAATATTGTGTTCAGTTCTGGGCACCATGTTATAGGAAAGATGTCAAACTGAAAAGAGTACAGAGGCCCCCATCCTGGATCAGTCCAATCAGGGTTGTGTCATCCGCAAACTTGATAAGCTTGACAGAGGTGTCTGTGGAGGTGCAGTCATTGGGTGTGAAGTGGTGATTGGAGTGGGGTGGGTGTGGAAGGGCCCAGTCTTTGCAGACTGAGGTCAGGCTGTGAGTGGGTGTGAAGTGTTGGTTGGGGTGGGAAAGGGTCCACTCTTTTCATACTGGAGCCTTGTCTTAAGTAGGTGTGAAGTGGTGAATGGGAAGGAGAGGGTGCAGGGTCCATTCTTTGCAGACTGGGGTCTGGCTGTGTTTGTTGGGGAAGGGGTACCAGGGTTACGTTTCTGATTTTCAAGCCTGCAGTAAAACTCATTCAGGTCGTTCGTCAGCTGACGATTGTCCAAAGAGCGGGGGGCTTTCCTCTTATAGCTGGTGATTTCTTACATGCCCTTCCAAACTGAAGAAGAGTCATTAGCTGAGAACTCGCTCCTCAACTTCTCAGAGTACCTTTCCTTGGCAGCTCTGATTCCTCTTCTCAGCTCTTTATCGATTAGGCTATCTTTTAACTCTTTAACGATTAGGCTATCGGCTTGACGCATATTTGCCCCCAGACCCCCTCCCCCCGATCTCAAAATGGAAATGTTACATCTGTATATAATGATCCCATTAAAATGTGTATTTATGTCACAAACTATCGAATTCATGTTTTTCAGTATTGTTATCAAGGAAAAGAAACCAGTTCCAATTGTTTGATATTTGATATTGTTTAATATTATTCATATGGAGGAGAAAATATAATAGCTCTAAAACCTACCTTAATTTTGCAATCTCACTCGATAATCCCCCTTTCCCTCTCCCCTCCCCCATCTCTCTCCTCTCTCTACTCTCCCTTCCCCTCTCTCTCTCCTCCCCCCCTCTTTCTTGCCGGGGGGGGGCGCAAAGATGAAGGTAACGCGGGCCCAGCGGGTGTCTGGGGGTGACGTGGGCCCAGTGGGGGTGGCGTGTGCCCAGCGGGGGTGGCGTGGGCCCAGCGGGGGTGGCGTGGGCCCAGCGGGGGTGGCGTGGGAACGTTGATTTTTTTTTCCGGTTTTTTTTTTTGGTTCTTTTTGGTGACTTTTTTCTTAGGGGAAAAAAAGGGGGATGCGGTCGCACCCAACGCACCCCCCCCTTCGGACGGCCATGAGTGGGCTGCTTGTTTTTGTTCCATGCCACAAAGCACAAAGTTAACCCGGTTTCCCTCCATGTCGGTAGGAGGGAGCACAATCTTAGGATTTGGCACTGAGAGGAAGAGAAATCAGGTGGCGAACCTGCAGTATTCTCTATCAATGCCAATGGAGACTGTCACTGAATGTATTTGAAAATAAAGTAGATAGATTTGTAGACATAAGGCATCACAGAGCATTGGTAGAATGTAGGAATAGATTAGCCATGATTGCTCCACCATTGAATATAGCCATGAAGGGCTGAAGTGCCCATTTTCTGTGTTTCTACCTTCATGATTAATTGTGACTTAAAAAAAATATATACGGTAAATTCATATTTATTCCTTCAGATTGATATCTTATCCAAAATGTTCCATTGGCCTGCAGAGAAAGATCTTACTTGAATATTAAGATGAGAAAGGGAGGAAATTATTGTGATTTACTTGGACATCAACTAATCAGGAGGAACTCAATTATTCTAATTCATCTTTCAGTTAAGTTTAATTTAGGAAAACTGGTAAGCAACTATATCTGTTTTCATAGATTTATATTGATGATTCGTGTACAGATAAATAAGGTTTTATCTATGGCATCTTGGTTGAATCAACGTTGCCACTCCTCCCATAATGAAATTCCTAAACGGTCTACTAGGTGTGCTGAAGTAGCTTTTTGTTTTCTCTTTGAAGCTCTAATTGTTTTAAACCTTTTATACAGCTTGAACACATCATAGATACGATGTCACATGGGGGGGGGGAGGGGAATACTCATCATGCATTGCAAGGGCTCGGCATACTTGTAGGGAAGATCATCCAGATCATCAACACATAACGTGAAAAGTAGCAGACGCAAAACTGACCTCTGCAGAACACTTTGTGGCCAGGTTTGCGGATAATACAAATATTGGTGGAAGGGCAGATAATGTTGAAGCGGGGAGGCTGAAGAAGTCTTGGACAGGTTGAGAGAGTTGGCAAAGAAGTGACATATGGAACACAGCGCAGTAAAGTATTGTCTTGCACTTTGGTTGAAGGAATAAAGGTGTAGACTACTTTTTAAATGGAGAGAGGGTTCATAGAAATTGGATGTGCTAAGGGACTTGGGAATGCTGGTGCATGATTCCCAAAAAGTGAATTTGCAGGTTGAATTGACAGTAAGGAAAGCAAATGCGATGCTAGCATTCATTTCCAAGGGACTAGAATATCAAAACAAGCATGTAGTTCTGAGGCTTTTTCAGGCACTGGTGAGACCACTTTTGGAATATTGTGAGTATTTTTGGGCCCCATATCTAAGGAAGGATGTTCCGGCTTTGTAGAGGGTTCAGAGGAGGTTTGCAAGAATGATCCAGGGGCAATTGGGTTAACATATGTGCGTTTGAAGGCTTTGGGCCTGTACTTACTAGAGTTTGGGATAAGGAAGGATCTCATTGAACCCTACTAGATAATGAAATGTCTAGATAGAGTGGAAGTGGAAAGGATATGTCTAGTGGTGGGAGAGTCTGGAACCAGAGGGCACAGCCTCAGAATATAAGGACATCCCTTCAAAATGGAGGTAAATAGGTGTTTCTTTGGCCAGAGGTTGATAAATCTGTGGAATACATTGCCACAGATGGCTGTGGAGGACTTAACATTAGGCATTTTTTTGACGGTGATTGATAGGTTCTTGATTGGGAATGGTGTCAAAGATTATGGGGATGTATTCACGAGAGAGTTAGATATAGCTCTTATGGCTAACGGAATCAAGGGATGTGGGGAGAAAGCAGGAATGGGGTACTGATTTTGGATGATCAGCCATGATCATATTGAATGATGGTGCGGGCTCGAAGGGCCGAATGGGCTGCACCTATTTTCTATGAGAAGGCAGGAGAATGGGGTTGATAGAGAAAAACAGATCAGCCGTGATTCAATGACGGAGCAGACTCGAGGGCTGAATGGTCTAAATCTGCTCCTCTGTGTAGTAATGTAATATTGAAACCTTGGTGAGAGCATAATGTTGTAGATGGTTTATTTACATCAAACCAAGGAAATTCTGATCTGGATTTATTTTTGAATTGCTAACATTTTTGTTGCAGCATCCTGGTGGAGAGGAGGTGCTCTTTGAACAAGCTGGAGGGGATGCCACAGAAAGCTTTGAAGATGTGGGACATTCATCTGATGCCAGAGAGATGCTGAAGCAGTATTTCATTGGAGAACTTGATTTGGTATGGAATATAATTTATGTTGCTCCTGGTGTATTGAATGTTTAACTTAAGGACCTGTCCCACTTGGCGATTTTGCCGGCATCATATCAGTGTCACCAAAAGATTTTGAATATTTCAAAATCCAGAGGCGACAAAAAAAAGTTGCGACACTTGAAAAAACACTGCGCGATATACGCCATCACGCCACATCATACGTCATCACGCTGCTTGTTTTTCAGTGACCTGATGTGTCAGTCAATGATGTCGGCAGTCGCCTGAAAAAATAGCCAAGTGAGACAGGCCCTTTAGTTTCAAGTTATTTAAATTTCCATGGTTTGCACAAATGTCCACAATGTCTGAGACAAACATGATGCCAAGATAAACTAATCTCATCTGGCTTCATATGACACATATCACTCCATTCCCTGCATATCCATATGCCTATTTAGAAGCCTCTGAAAACACTATCATATCTAACTTCACTACCACCCTAGGCAGCATGTTCTAGGCACTTACCACCCACTATGTAAACCAAAAGCTTGCCTTGCACATCTTCTTTAAACTTTGCCTCTCACCCTAATGCTATGACTTCTCGTCATTGATATTTCCATCCTGGGGAAAAGGTTCCGACTGTCTATCCCACCTATGCCTCTCATGATTGTATATACGTCTATCAGGTCTCAACAGGGCTCTCGCTTAACTTTTTTTCCCTGTTGCCAGACGCGCAACCGTGGCAGCTTTTTAGGTTGCCAAATGACAGTTTAGGTGGTCATTTAAAGATGGCTTGCATGACGCGTGCGATAATGTGCTCAGATGAAGTGCGCAGTTACCAGTCGGAATAATGCTCAATGAAGCATTCACATATTATTTTTGCTTCAAATAAAGTCACAAACTAAACATCTTTCTCACGCATTACAGCCGACGCCGACACAAAACGTCACATTCCTTTTCTCCAGAGATGCTGCCTGACCCGCTGAGTTACTCCAGTTTTTTGTGTATATCTTTGGTATAAACCAGTATCTACGTGCCAAGCCGGGCAAAATGACTAGGTGCTTAGGTTGCCCGGCGGCACTTTGGGTGGTCAGTGGCACCTGGGCAACCGCTAATTTCGAGCCCTGCTCAACTCTTATATACTTTTTATATACTTATAATTATAATATATAATGTTATATACTTTTATCAGTCCTCAACCTCTGCCATTCCAGAGAAAAAATCCGAGTTTGTTCCACCTCCCCTTGTTAATGTAGCAATGTTACAAAATTTTGAGATTTTAAAAATCAAGTCTGCAATTTATCCCATCAGATAAAGCATAAAAAGAAGTTTAATTTGACATCTAATTCACTTTCATATCTTCAGTATTAAAAAAGTTATGGCCATTTTCATACTCGGAAATTAGCATCTTGTTCCCTATTGATTTTCCATTGACTTAACACAAAAGCTGTGATCAAGAACAATCTAAAGCCCATAACTTTATTAAAAATTAAGAGAACTGAAAGAAATTTTCAGTTATTATAGATTGAAGCATTCTGAAACAAATATTAAACAATCTTACTTGGATGACCTGAAATTCAAGCATATAATTAGTTAGTTACCCAATTGTAGCTAATTCCAAAATTCAATTACTAGATCTACACATCTATGCATTTCTTAAGGAAAGATTAACATTTTTAAATAGCTTAAGTGTCCAAAGAACATTCACAAAGAATTCACAATAAAACATGATCATTCTTAAGGGGTTGGACAGGCTAGGTGCAGGAAGATTGCTCCCGATGTTGGGGAAGTCCAGGACAAGGGGTCACAGCTTAAGGATAAGGGGGAAATCCTTTAAAACCGAGATGAGAAGAACTTTTTTCACACAGAGAGTGGTGAATCTCTGGAATTCCCTGCCACAGAGGGTAGTCGAGGCCAGTTCATTGGCTATATTTAAGAGGGAGTTAGATGTGGCCCTTGTGGCTAAGGGGATCAGAGGGTATGGAGAGAAGGCAGGTACGGGATACTGAGTTGGATGATCAGCCATGATCATATTGAATGGCGGTGCAGGCTCGAAGGGCCGAATGGCCTACTCCTGCACCTAATTTCTATGTTTCTATGTTTCTATGATTTTTAAATCTCATTGACATTAATTTATAGGCCAATATGGAAGGGATTTAGTGTTCAATTGCTGTAAATTAATGGCCATTTAAATCAGCTTGCGAGTGGGATTCTGTGGAACGCGCTGGTTTAGTATGCTGCCATTGCGGTGGATTTGAAGCCCATATGGCATGAAAGATACTGCGGGATTGAATGGGCCCCCATGTCAGCTACTCGCAACATAAAATTTTGTATAAAGGGATCTTAAGAAGCTCTTTTTAATGTAAAAATAAACAACCTACCTTGCCTTGTCCCCTATATGAGATCCGTCCCGTTGTCGGGGTTCGCGGATTTTTAATCTACTATAACAATTAAATAACCCAATTTAGTTTAAAAATACCTGCAGCGAACGAATTTCGCAGCAATTTTTCGTCAGCAAGTAAGTAGGCTGAACAACATCGATTTCAACAGCCTAGAGAAAATCGTGTTTTAAACCCGCCCCCCTCTCAAAGGCGCCAAAGTCGCGCACACGGGCAGCGGCAGAACTGCAGCGCCGCTGAAGGTAAGTTTTGCAACATACCTAGTTAATGCCTCCTGATCAAGGCAGTTTTCTGGTAAACCTCAACTGCACCCTCTCCATCTGAACACTGTATTCAAAATGCTGCCTAACTGAAGACTTATAGAGTTGTATTCTGACTTCCTGATTCTTGCACTTGGTGCCCTAACCAATGAAGACAAGCATACCATACATCTTTACCAATGTTGTCACTTTCAGGGGACTATAGACCTAGACCCCAAGACCCTTCCCTACATAAATGCTGTTCAGTGTCTTGCCATCAACTGGATACCTTCCCCTTACATTTGCTCTCCCTAAGTGTAACATCTACACTTGCTTGGAATAAACTCCATCGGTCATTTCTTTGCCCATTTCTGTAGTTGATCTATATTCCGTTGTATTCTTTGGCAGCCTTCCGCACTGTATACAACTCCAGCAATCTTGGCGTCATCTGCATACTTGCAAACCAATCCATCTACATTTACGTCCATGCCTTTTATATATATCACAAACAACAGAAGTCCCAGCACAGATCCCTGCAGAACTCTACCGGACACATACCTCCAGCCAGAATAACATCCTCCCCCCACAACCCTCTGTCTTCTGTGAGTAAGCCGAGTTTTGAATCCATACGACCAAGTTATTGTAAATCCTGTGGATCGTAATCTTCTGTTTTTTCTACCATGGGGACTTCATCAAATGAATTTCCAAAATCCATGTAGATAACATCCACCACCAAATCTTCATTGGTCACCTTCACGACCTCCTCAAAAAAACTCGATCAAGTTAGTAAGACGTGACCTACTGCATACAAGGATGTGTTGACTGATCCTAATGAACACATCCCCTTTCAAAAAAGAAAAATTGGTTTAAAAAAAAAAATCTGTCGAAATCTCAGCTTTCAATGGCTTTCCGCTTTAGCGTCACGCCGTCTGCCCCTCTCTCGTGTCACGATGGGAAGCAGACGCCGGTACGGCACCGGGACCGCAGGGCGAAGAGGGAGGGTTCACCCTCAGCCGCAGCCCCAATCTGGATGGAAAGCGGGAGCCGCCACTGCTGCTGCTGCTCTCCCGAGGTTGGACGGACGTGGACGCTGTGCTCCCACCATCGGCTCAACTCTACCCCCTCCCCCTTAATTGGGCACATTTATGCTAATCTCCTCCCTCCCCCCCCCCCTCTACTGCCCCAACTCTGCCCTTCCCCCCACTCTCTGACCCTCCCCTAGTATAACTCTCCCCTTACCCCCCCCCCCACTCCCCTGGTACAACGCTCCCCTTACCCCCCCCTCTCCCTCTCCTGGTACAACTCTCCCATTACAACCCCCACCCCACTCCCTCCCCTGGTACAACTCTCCCCTGAACCCCCCCCCCCCCCCCCACTCCCTCCCCTGGTACAACTCACCCCTTAATACCCCACTCCCTCCCCTGGTACAACTCTCCCTTTACCCCCCTCCCCTGGTACAACGCTCCCCCTATCCCTCCCCAATCCTTCTCCTGGTACAACGATCCCCTTACCCCCCCTCCCCCAAACTCCCTCCCCTGCTACAACTCTACCCCCTTGACAATTGACAAAATGATGCCAGCACAAAACCTGGCTCTCAACACCAGTAATACCAAGGAACTGATTGTGGACTTTGGAAGGGGAAGGATAGGGACCCACAATCCCGTTTACATCAACGAGACAATGGTGGAAAGGGTCAAAAGCTTCAAATTCCTGGGCGTGCATATTTCCGAAGATCTTTCCTGGTCCCAGCACACTGATGCAATTATAAAGAAAGCACATCAGCGCCTTTATTTCCTGAGAAGATTACGGAGAGTTGGTATGTCAAGGAGGACTCTCTCGAACCTCTACAGGTGCACAGTAGAGAGCATACTGACTGGTTGCATCGTGGTCTGGTTCGGCAACTTGAACGTCCAGGAGTGGAAAAGACTGCACAATGTTCGACCACTGCCCAGGCCATCACCGGCTCTGACCTCCCAACCATTGAAGGGATCTGTCGCAGTCGCTGCCTCAAAAAGGCTGCCAACATCAACAAAGGCCCACACCATCCTGGTCACACACTCATTTCACCGTTGCCATCGGTAGGAAGGTACAGGAGCCTGACATCTGTAACATCCCGGTTCAGGAACAGCATCTTCCCCACAGCCATCAGGCTATTAACCACAACATCAAATAAGCTCTGAACAATAACAATCTATTATTATTGCACTATATCTTTATTTATTGTATAATTTATTTAGTCTGTATCAAGACTTGGCCAACCCATGAAAGATAATGGGAATACATTGCATCCATCTAGTATATGACTCAATACAGTGTTAAAATAAAGAACTTTCATTTGAAAAACAAAAGCATTCAAGTCTGTATGTCATAGACACTACAATGTTCTTTTTTTTTTACCTGAGTCAATCAGGTTAAATGTGTTATTGTAAGGTATAATTTAAAAAAATTACAATATAAATTAAGGGTAAACAAGCAAGGAAATAGTGTCATTTCAAGGTATAATTATCAAAAATTATCTGCATAAAGGGGGCTCTGCCCCCTGGACTGCCATCTTCCTCTTTTTTCATTTTTTTCCTGTCTCATGCTTGACACTGAAACACTCGTCAGCCAACCAGGTTTATTTCTCAATATCATGTCCAGTATGATCCCCCTCTTGAGTTGGACATACAGGTTTAGGAGGTCCTCGAATATACTGTACATAAGGATTAGACAGGCCAGAATTTGTTCTAAGTAAGCCCCAGGCAATATTGGGGAAATTAAAGTCACCCGCTAGGAGAAACCTGTTACTTTTGCACCTGTTATCATTCGGAAAAAAGACAAAGGATAAAAATATGCCTGATTAATAGGGATCTATTTCCACTGATTCTAGTCATAGAAAGATCTCATTGTTGCGGTTGAAGGGAGTTGTGTATTTCAAAAACAATCTTTTCTGTTGCAAAATAGTATGTACTTTCACGAAATATCACTTCAATTTTTTAAACAAGGCGTTGTTGCAGCCAGTTGTATCTTAAAGTAAAAACCTAGAAATGCATGCCTGGTCAACTAGCATCTGAGGAGAGAGAAACAATGCCGATGTTTATGGTCAAACCTGTTTCTTTCTGCACAGATGCAGTTTGGACCGCTGAATTATTTTCAGCAATTTATTTTTTGTATCAGATTTACAACCTTTAGTAGCTTTTTCGTTTCTAGCTTACATTTTAAAAATAAATGTTTCTTTTGTAGGCCGATCGTAAAAATGAAAGTTCTAAGGTAAGGAAAGAAGTTATCATACTGATTATAAATATATGTTGTGCAATAATAATGTGCTGATTGAACAATTTATCCAATCTTGTAAATAAAAATAATAATCTTGTAGAAATTAATGCTAGTGATGTTGCAGACAGCTTTTACTGTCATTTCCAATTTTCTGTTGAAAGTAAGCAGCAAATAAAACATCTTGGAAACAGATCTCTTATCCCACCAAGTCTACAGTGACCGTCAAGCACTAATTTACACCTAGTGTATATCCTATATTAATTCTATTTTTATTCTCCCCAACCACCCCCAAAGATCCTTTTGTTCACTTGCACAGTGGGAGCAATGTACAGTGGACAATTAATTTACCAATCCACACATTTTTGGGATATGGGAGGAAACCAGATTACCTGAGGTAAAGCCCATGGTCACATTGAGAATGTGTAAACCTCAAACAGAGCACCAGATGTCAGGATTTAATTTGGAACACAGGCTGTGAAGAAATAGCTCTATTGACTGGCCATTTTACTACTTTCTGTCTAATGGGCTCTTTTGCTTTCACTTCACATGGAATTTAGGTGGGAAATGATTAATGCTGATCATTGTCATTGATATTTTGTTCATACTTTTCTACTTTGACTCAGCACTGAAATTTGACAAACAAGTCAATGCCATGGTAAAAGCTAGCTTCTTTCAGCTTCGGACGATAGCTAAAATTAAACAATTCCTCCACTTTGATGACCTCGAAAAGATCATCCACACATTTATCTCCTCCCGCCTAGATTACTGCAACTCTCTTTACACTGGCATCAGCCAATCTTCCCTGTCCCGCCTGCAACTGATCCAAAACGCCGCAGCGAGACTCCTGACGGGCACCCGAAAAAAGGGACCACATCACCCCGATCCTGGCCTCTCTCCACTGGCTCCCTGTGCGGTTCCGTAAACATTTCAAGTCCCTCCTCTATGTCTACAAAGCCCTCAATGGGCTTGCCCCCTCCTACATTAAAAGTCTTCTCACCCACCACTCCACCTCCAGGTCCCTCAGATCAGCTGACTTGGGGCTGCTGAATACCCTGCGGTCTAGGCATAAGCTTAGGGGCAACCGCGCCTTTGCGGTTGCAGCTCCTAAACTGTGGAACAGCATCCCCCTTCCCATCAGAACTGCCCCCTCCATCGACTCCTTTAAGTCAAGACTAAAATCTTATCTATACTCCCAAGCCTTTCCTGACGTCCACTGAGCGAGGGTTATATGTATATACAGTAGCTTGCAAAAGTATTCATACCCCTTGAACTTTTCCACATTTTGTCACGTTACAACCACAAACGTAAATGTATTTTATTGGGATTTTATGTGATAGACCAACACAAAGTGGCGCATAATTGTGAAGTGGAGGGAAAATGATACATGGTTTTCAAATTTTTTTACAAATAAAAAAACTGAAAAGTGTGGCGTGCAAAAGTATTCAGCCCCCTTTACTCTGATACCCCTAAATAAAATCCAGTGCAACCAGTTGCCTTCAGAAGTCACCTAATTAGTAAATAGAGTCCACTTGTGTGTAATCTAATCTCAGTATAAATACAGCTGTTCTGTGAAGGCCTCAGAGGTTTGTTAGAGAACATTAGTGAACAAACAGCATCATGAAGCCCAAGGAACACACCAGACAGGTCAGGGATAAAGTTGTGGAGAAGTTTAAAGCAGGGTTAGGTTATAAAAAAATATCCCAAGCTTTGAACATCTCACGGAGCACTGTTCAATCCATCATCCGAAAATGGAAAGAGTATGGCACAACTGCAAACCTACCAAGACATGGCCGTCCACCTAAACTGACAGGCCGGGCAAGGAGAGCATTGATCAGAGAAGCAGCCAAGAGGCCCATGGTAACTCTGGAGAAGCTGCAGAGATCCACAGCTCAGGTGAGAGAATCTGTCCACAGGACAACTATTAGTTGTGCACTCCACAAATTGGGCCTTTATGGAAGAGTGGCAAGAAGAAAGCCATTGTTGAAAAAAAGCCATAAGAAGTCCCGTTTGCAGTTTGCCACAAGCCATGTGGGGGACACAGCAAACATGTGGAGGAAGGTGCTCTGATCAGATGAGACCAAAATTGAAGTTTTTGGCCTAAATGCAAAACGCTATGTGTGGCGGAAAACTAACACTGCACATCACCCTGAACACACCATCCCCACTGTGAAACATGGTGGTGGCAGCATCATGCTGTGGGGATGCTTTTCTTCAGCAGGGACAGGGAAGCTGGTCAGAGTTGATGGGAAGATGGATGGAGCCAAATATAGGGCAATCTTGGAAGAAAACCTGTTAGAGTCTGCAAAAGACTTGAGAATGGGGCGGAGGTTCACCTTCCAGCAGGACAACGACCCTAAACATACAGCCAGAGCTACAATGGAATGGTGTAGATCAAAGCATATTCATGTGTTAGAATGGCCCAGTCAAAGTCCAGACCTAAATCCAATTGAGAATCTCTGGCAAGACTTGAAAATTGCTGTTCACAGATGCTCTCCATCCAATCTGACTGAGCTTGAGCTATTTTGCAAAGAAGAATGGGCAAAAATTTCAGTCTCTAGATGTGCAAAGCTGGTAGAGACATACCCCAAAAGACTTGCAGCTGTAATTGCAGCGAAAGGTGGTTCTACAAAGTATTGACTCAGGGGGGCTGAATACTTTTGCACGCCACACTTTTCAGTTTTTTATTTGTAAAAGAATTTGAAAACCATGTATCATTTTCCTTTCACTTCACAATTATGCACCACGTTGTGTTGGTCTATCACATAAAATCCCAATAAAATACATTTACGTTTGTGGTTGTAACGTGACAAAATGTGGAAAAGTTCAAGGGGTATGAATACTTTTGCAAGCCACTGTAAGTATGTAGTTTGTTTGTTTATACTATTCTTATAACAAATGTAAAGCACTTTGGCCAACGAGAGTTGTTTTTTAAATGTGCTATATAAATAAATGTGATTTGACTTGACTTGTTTCCGTGCTGTATCTCCAAACTAAAAAACTAAAAGATCCTATGGCATTGTTCAGAAAGAAAGGAGGTTAAATATCCCTGGAGTTCTTTCTAATATTTAAACTTTAACCAGATTATTTGTTTTTTCTTGATTTCTATTTTGCTGCGAACAATCTGGCACTGTGTTTCTCACATTACGGCAATACCAACATAATCAAGGACCTTTTTCACCCTGCTCATTCCCTCTTCTGCCCTCTCCTGAAGACACAAAGGCTTAAAGCAAATACCAACAGACTTAGAAACAGCGCCTTCCTTCTGTTATCAGACGACTGAATGGTCCTCCTATAAACTAGGGTGTAGTCCTGATCTTCCAACCTAACTCATTGCAGACAGTGGACTTTTTCTCCATTGTAATGCCACATTGGTGTAAACTGGGCGGCACTGTGGTACACCGATAGAGTTTGCTGCCTTACAGCGCCGGAGACCCAGGTTTGATTCTGACTATGAGTGTTGGCTTTACGGAGTCTGTACTTTCTCCCTGTACCTGATGAATTTTCACCGGATGCTCTTTCTTTCAACACTTGAAAGGCATACGGGTAGGTTAATTGGCTTCTGTAAATTGTCCCTAGTGTGTAGGATAGTGCTAGTGTACTGTGTGATTGTTGGTCGGTGTAGACTCGGTGAGCCAAAGTGCCAGTTTCCACTATCTCTTAGTCTACACTTATTCTACACTCTGGTATTTTTCTCTTTGCACTTTCTGTTATACTTGTATATGGCTTGATTGTATTTGTACATAGTATGATCTGATTTAATTGGATAGCATACAAGCAAGCTTTTCGCTGCACCTTGGTACACGCGACAATAAAAATTCAATACCAATATTGAGACTTCAAAATTAAGTCAGACTGTAAAGCGAATTCAAGCTTTCTAAGGATTTGATATGCAAGAACTGTGCGCAGCAAGGTGATGCAGCTGGTAGAGCTGTTGCCTCAGTGCCAGAGACTGGGTTCGATCCTGACCTTGTGTGCTGTCTGTGTGGAGTTTGCATGTTCTCCCTGTGACCTTGTGGGTTTCCTCAGGGTGCTCTGGTTTCCTCCCACATCCCAAAGACGTGCAGGTTTGTGGGTGGATGGTTTTAGGTTAAAAAAAAATCACATATGGTTAAAGTTCACATTGTCAGATTTTATTAAATGCCATTTTTATACATTTTGGTTTCACCATGTATAAATTACAGCAGTGTTTATACATAGTCCCCACATTTCAGGGCACCATAATGTTTGGGACACATGGCTTCACAGGTGTTTGTAATTGCTCAGGTGTGTTTAAATGCCTCCTTAATGCAGGTATGAGAGAGCTCTCAGCATCTAGTCTTTCCTCCAGTCTTTCCATCACCTTTGGAAACTTTTATTGCTGTTTATCAAGGGCCAAAGTTGTGCCAATGAAAGTCAAAGAAGCCATTATGAGACTGGCGGTCCCTGGGGGGGGAGGCCACTTCTTGGATCATCCCCCTCGTCGATTGAGGGACAGGGGCGTTGGTCTGCCATGGGGTTTCCAGAGGACCCTTGTTTGTGTGTGCTCTCACTGTGTGATTAAAGACTACTGTTTGAACCTGCCTGGCGTCTGGCCTTTTCCTGACCTCATCCAGGCCGCTACAACTGGTGACCCTGCCATTCATCACACGTCGTGATGGATAGCAACGCCGTTACACTTAAACACCCTACTCTGGACCGAAGAGCCTGACATCTGGTTCCAGCAGGCAGAGGCACAATTTGCTGTGCGAGGGATAACAGCGAATGAAACAAAATACTTTTACGAGGTCAGTGCGCTTGACCAAGCGACTGCGAGGCGAGTTAAACCTTTAATTAAAGCCCCCACGTTCACTAACAAATATAGGGGCCTTAAGGAATTCCTTATCAGGAGGTTTGGCCATGGTGAATCTGAGCGGGCGACCGCCGGCCGTCTGCCCTCCTGGAGGACATGCTCACCCTTAATGGGGACCATGAACCTTGTTTCCTATTTAAGTTTGCTTACCTGCAGCAGCTCCCACCCGACATCCGCCTGCAGCTCACCAGGGATCCCTTTACTGACATGCAGGCGCTGGCCGAGCAGGCGGACGAGCTGTGGATGTCTCGCCAGCGGGACCTGGAAGCGCTAACCATCCTTCCCGTGGCGTTTGGAGGCTCAGAGCAGGTTCGGGGCTGCTATCCACCACGTCTCCGCTGTTCCCAGTCGGCCCCAGCGGCAAAATCCGGCAGCCGTTGGGCATTCCACTGCAGGCGCGTCTTTTCATCACGGCCCGCCTGCAGTTCCACCCAACGCCAACAGAGGTCGCTGGCGTTCAACCCAGCCAAATTCGCTTGCAGTTCCACCAAATGCCAGCAATTGGTGCTATTACCATCGTCGCTGGGGAGCTGCAGTAAAGCAATGTCGCCCACCGTGTTCATTCCCAGGGAACGAAGGGGCCGGTCAGTCAGTGATTTCTTCGGTGGCCGGCAATATTCATCGCGTCTTCGCCTGGAATCACCGCACTGGAGGTCGATTCCTCGTGGACACTGGTGCGGAAGTGAGTGTTCTGCCTCCCTCCATCGCTGACACCTGTGCGGGCAAACGGGGGCCCCCTCCTCACCGCGGCATACGGGAGTGCTATTCGCACCTACGGGGTTCGCACCATCTCCCTCAACTTTGGCCGCAGCTGCTTTTCTTGTGAGTTCGTCATTGCCGACGTTTCCCAGCTACTGCTGGGCGCCGACTTCCTTCGAGCCCATTCACTGCTCGTGGATGTCAAGCGGCGGCGCCTGGTGCACTGTCACGCTGGAGCCCGTCTTCCTCCGCATTGGTGATCCCTGATGGCCCCCTGTCGTCCGTGGATGCGATTTTCGAGCGCATCCTGGCGGATTTTCCGGACATCCTTGAACCCCACTTCCGCTCCGCCACCCCAAAGCACGGGGTGGAGCACCATATTCCTACTACTAGCCCGTCTGTGCACGCCCGGGCGCGTTGTCTCGCGCCAGATGAACTTCTGGCTCGGGAGGAGTTCCGCCTGATGGAGGCGATGGGCATCGTGCGTCCCTCCGATAGCCCATGGGTGTCACCGCTCCACATGGTCCCTAAAGTGGGAGGGGGCTGATTACTGTCGCCTGAATGATGCGACCGTCACCGACAGGTACCCGGTCCCACACATTCAGGGCTTCAATGCCCATCTGGCCGGAGCATCGGTGTTGTCCAAGATGGACCTCGTGCGAGAGTACAACCAAATTCCGGTCCACCCCGACGATATCCCGAAGATGGCCATTATAACGCCATTTGAACTATTTGAATTTGTACGGATGCCGTTTGGTTTGAAGAATGCTGCGCAGGCCTTTCAGCGGCTTATGGACTGTGTGCCGCGGCCTGGACTTCGTATTCGTACACTAGGATGACATACTCGTGACCAGTATTGACATCGCTTGCGGCAGGAGCACTGCATTCATCTCCGTCGGCTGTGTCAGCACCTCAGCGATTTTGGTTTGTCCATCAACTCGTCCAAGTGCCGATTTGGGGTGACGGCTCTCGACTTCCTCGGCCATCGCGTAACTCCACAGGGGGTGGTGCCTCTGCCGGCCAGGGTGGACGCTGTCCGCAGGCTCCCCCGTCCGACCACAGTTAAGGGCCTACAGGAATTTGTGGGGATGGTCACCTTTTATCACTGCTTCTTGCCGGCAGCGGCAGCAGTCATGCATCCGCTTTTCCACCTGATTGCTGGTCATCGCAGGGAGGTTGAGTGGTCCGTCGAAGCAACAGCGGCATTCGAGAGGGCTAAGGAGGCACTGGCTGGGGCCGCGATGCTCGTCCACCCACGAGAGGACACCCCGACCGCCTGTTGACGGATGCTGGCGGCCACTCGCCTTCTTCAGCAGGCATCTCAATTGTGCTCAGCGCCATTACAGTGCTTTCGACCGCGAGCTCCTTGCCCTGTATCTCGCCGTACGCCATTTTCGCTACTTCCTGGAGGGGAGGCCTTTTACTGCATTTACAGATCACAAGCCGCTAACCTTCGCGTTCGCCAAGGTTTCAGACCCGTGGTCTGCCCGGCAGCAGAGGCAGTTGCCGTATGTGTCCGAGTACACCACCTCCATCTGTTTCATTCAGGGCAAATACAACAGGGTGGCCGACGCCTTATCGCGACCTGCAGTTCACGCGGTTCTCCAAGTCGCTGAGGGTATTAATTATTCCGCCCTGGCAACCGCACAGCTGGTCGACGAGATGGCCGCCTATCGTTTGGCAGTTTCGGGCCTGTAGTTGGAGGACGTTAACTGTGGTCCTGGGGGTGCAACGCTGCTGTGCGATATTTCCACTGGAGTTCCGCGACCCATCATCGCCATCGCCTGGCGGCGCAGGGTGTTTGAGGTGCTCCATCCAGGCGACAACAGCCCTGGTAGCCTCCCGCTTCATGTGGCACGGGCTGCGGAAGGAGGTTGGACATTGGGAGCGCACTTGCATCCCGTGCCAGACCGCCAAGGTGCAACGACACGTGCTCATGCCGTCGCAGGAGTTCACCATCCCTCGGGAGCGGTTTAACCACATTCACGTGGACATCGTGGGGCCGCTGCCGCCGTCCCGGGGCATGACCTATCTATTCACCGTCGTGGACCTCTTCACGCGGTGGCCTGAAGCCATTCCGCTACCTGATTCTTCAACGGCCACGTGCTCGAGCCTTGGTGGCGCACTGGATCGCCAGGTTCGGTGTGCCACTGGACATAACATCTGACCGGGGGCCTCCGTTCATGTCAGAACTGCGGTCGGCAATGGCACGCCTCCTGGAGGTCCGTCTACACCACATGACGGCGTATCATCCACAGGCGAACGGACTGGTGGAGCGGTTTCACCGTCAACTCACGGATGCCCTGAAGGCAAGGCTGAATGATCCGGACTGGGTGGACGCTCTCCCGTGGATTTTCCTGGGGGATCCGCACTGCACCGAAAGAGGACTTGGCCTCCTTCGTCGAGTTGGTGTATGGCTCTCCGTTGACGGTGCCCGGGGAGTTCGTCCCAGGGCACCGTGCCAGGTGGAGCAGCCTTTGGACACTGCAACGTCTTCGGCAGACGGTGGGCAAGCTGGCGTCGGTGCCCACGTCTCGTCATGGGTCCTTCCGTCCGCACGTTCCCTCTGCTCTGGAGGACTGCCAGTTCGTCTTCCTGCGCAGGGATGCTCATCGGACACCTCTCCAGCGGCCGTACGAGGGTCCCTTCCGAGTCCTAGAGCATGACTCATCTGCATTCGTCCTGGACTGGGGGTTCAGCATGAGACTGTTTCGGTTGTACGGCTGAAGCCAGCACATATTGGCATTGATCAGCCGGTGCTGGTAGCGCAGCCCTGTAAACGAGGGTGCCCTCTGTCTAGGGTACCTCCTTCTCTGGCTACTCCGTCCCCTGCACCTGTTGGTCAATTGCCTGTTCCTGTGCCGGGCATGGTATGCACCCGGGCTGGCAGCCGTGTACGCCCTCCTGTCCGTTTCGTGCTTCGGGTACTTGGGAGGGGGGGGGGGGGGTTGTCCTGTGGCGGTCCCTGGTGGGTAGGCCACTCCTTGGATCATTCCCCTCGCCGATTGAGGTACAGGGGCGTTGGTCTGCCACGGGATTTCCAGAGGACCCTTGTTTGTGTGTGCTCTCGCTGTGTGATTAAAGACTACTGTTTGAACCTGCCTGGCATCTGCCCTTTTCCTGACCTCGTCCAGGCCGTTACAAGACTGAGAAACAAGAATAAAACTGTGAGAGACATCAGCCAAACCTTAGGCTTATCAAAATCAACTGTTTGGAACATCATTAAGAAGAAAGAGAGCACTGGTGAGCTTGCTAATCGCAAAGGGACTGGCAAGCCAAGGAAGACCTCCACACCTGATGACAGAAGAATCTCTATAATAAAGAAAAATCCCCAAACACCTGTCCGACAGATCAGAAACACTCTTCAGGAGTCAATGACTTGTCAATGACCAGTGTCCGCAGAAAATGTAATGAACAGCAATGCAGAGGCTACACTGCAAGTTGGAAACCACGGGTTAGCTGGAAAAATAGGATGGCCAGGTTGCAGTTTGCCTAGAAGTACTTAAAAGAGCAACCACAGTTCTGGAAAAAAGGTCTTGTGGACAGATGAGACGAAGATTAACTTATATCAGAGTGATGGCAAGAGCAAAGTAAGGAGGAGAGAAGGAATTTAGTGTTTAATTCCCGTAAATTAATGGCCATTTTAATCATCTTGCGAGTGGGATTTTGTGTAACGCGATCGATTGGAACGTTGCGGTTGCGGTGAAATTAAACCCCATATCGGCAGGAAAAATACTGCCGGTTCGTATGGGTCCTAAGTCACCTTTTCGCAACGTGAAATTTTGATTAAAGGCATCTTAAGAAGCAAGTTTATATGTAAAAATAAACGGCGTACCTTGCCTTGTCCCCTACGTGAGATCCGTCCCGTTGTCGGCGTTCACGGCTTTAGAAGATGATTTTAATTTTACTCCTGCTATTAAATTATCCAGCGCTATTTTAATAACAATAAAACGGCAGTCTAAGCGATTTTTCTTCAGCAACTAAACAGCCTGACAAAGATCGATTTGAACAGGCTTGAGAAAAACGGCATTTTAAACCCGCCACCCTCTCATAGACGCCAAAGTCGCACGCACGGCCAGTGACAGAACTGCAGCGCCGCTGAAGGTAAGTTTTGTAACGTACCTACATAATGAATTCTGAAGTGTATAGACACATCCTATCTGCTCAAGTTCAAACAAATGCCTCCAAACTCATTGGCCGGCGGTTCATTCTGCAGCAAGACAATGATCCCAAACATACTGCTAAAGCAACAAAGGAGTTTTTCAAAGCTAAAAATTCGTGAGTGGCCAAGTCAATCACCCGATCTAAACCCAATTGAGCATGCCTTTTATGTGCTGAAGAGAAAACTGAAGGGGACTAGCCCCCAAAATAAGCATAAGCTAAATATGGCTGCAATACAGGCCTGGCAGAGCATCACCAGAGGAGACAGCCAGCAACTGGTGACGTCCATGAATCACTGACTTCAAGCAGTCATTGCATGCAAAGGATATGCAACAAAATACTAAACATAACTGCTTTCATTTACATGACATTGCTGTGTCCCAAACATTATGGTGCCCTGAAATGGGTTGGGACTATGTATAATTACTGCTGTAATTTATATATGGTGAAACCAAAATGTATAAAAATGGGCTTTATTAAAATCTGACAATGTGCACTTTAACCACATGTGATTTTTTTTCTATTACAAATCTCAAATTGTGGAGTACAGAGGTAAATATATAAATGATGGGTTTATGGAGGGCACTATGTTAACTTTTATGTGGTTGTGTGTCTTGTTGCTTTTCATTTAGTATGGCTGTATGGTAACTCAAATTTCACTGTACCTTAATTGGTACATGTGACAATAAACAGCATTTTTTAGAATGAAACTACAGGTTTTATAAATTGAGTAATGAATTTAGATGATATATCTAAAGAATTTAGCTTTATAAAGTTGAGCAGCCCAATGAGAAGAATAAATAATCCATTTTAAGCTTTCTATCAATCCATTAATGAAGATGCTAAACAATATTCATTTTCTCCACAGGATGTGTTAATAACGACATCTTCAAGCCATTCCAGGTACAGTAGCCTTAAATAATAGTTTAAAATAGCAGAAAATTTAAAAAAAAAGTAAACTCATGCCTTTTTGTATTGGCAAGTACAGGTAGCATTTCCCAATGGAATAGTGGTTGGGAATGCCTTTGCAAAAAGGTGGTGAGTGAATCGGAACTAACAGGTGTGACAAAGATCATTTGTTATGAACTGCATTCCATCTGGAATGAATAAAACCATTTGCTGCTAGTGCTCAAATCTTCATGGCATAAAAGCACTATAATGTCTGGGGAAAATGACCAATTTTGCTCCCAGTAGACTTATCAACAAATATCCCATCTGTTACGTGATACCTTTGCAATAACATTTGAAACTTTTAAATTTCCATTTGCCACATGGAAACTTAAGCGCCAGTCCCACTTTCACGACTTAATTCAAAACCTTTGCCGAGTTTAAAGAACCTAAAAAAAAATCACTATTGTGGTAATCTACGAACTCCTATGACCTCCCACGACTATGTTCACGAACTCCTACGAGTATGTCTATGAATTCCCACGACTATTTTGATGCCCTCCTTATGAGTAAAAAGTTGAAATTTCTTTCATCCCGACCATTTTTTTAGTCGTGGACATTTTTTATCGGGCTGGAAAAAACGTCCTGACTTCCTTGATGCCACGAGTACCTATGGCTAGCATAACGGGCCACTACAATATATCTACAAACTCCTACGGACTAGTTGCGAACATTCTGCGAGTTTGAATCCAGGGGAAATCTCGGGAGAATTTGTAAATAACTCGTGAAAGTGGGACAGGCCCTTTAGAAGAAAACATTTAAATAAACAAATGGAATTTAAATAGTCTCAGTAAAAAAGGACATTTTAAATGAATATTTCAAGCCTTTTTCAATTTCAGTGTTAAGAAATAATGGCACAGCCTCAGAATAAAAGGACATACCATTCCAATGGAGATGAGGAAGAATTTCTTTAGCCAGAGGGTGGTGAAAGCGTGTAATTCATTGCCACAGGTGGAGGTGGAGAAATTGGTTATTTTTAAAGTGGAGATTGCTAGGTTCTTGATTAGGAAGGGCGTCAAAGGTTATGAGATGACAGGAGAATGAGGTTGAGAGGGAAAAATAGATCAGCCATGATTGAATGGTGGAGTAGACCAGATGGGCTGAATGGCCTCAATCTTCTCCTATGTCTCATGGTCTAACTAATAAAATCCTTAGTTTTCATTAATTTAGGCAAAAGCGTCTTTAGCAGGCTTAATCAGCTGTTTACTTGAACAATTTTGTCCTCCACCCTGCTCAATTTAAATGATAACTTAGAAAAGTTCAAATCTATCAGCTTATCTTCATCACTGGAAATGCCATTAATAGCAAAATAAAAACCTTCATATCTACTTTAATATGAGACAATATCATCAATTAGAAGATTGGTCTCTTTAGATTAATCCTTGAGTGGTATATTGATTGTTTCCCCAATACAATACAGCTAATAAAAGTAACGTTGATAGGAAATTAATTGCATATATTTTCATGATATTTAAATATAATGTAGCAGAGGCACGAAAATGTTTTGAGAAGGATTGTTTTATTGTTTGTACAAAACATAAAGGAAGTATATGTAAAGTTGTATGGTGAAGCATAGATTTGAAACACATAGAATACAGCATCTTTTAAGTGGATTATTAAGTGATTATATGTATCACCTAATTTTGAGAAGTAATCAAAGTAAAATTTGATGGATAAATTTAAAGAATATGTATTGATCAGAACACACTCATAATGGTGTGATAACATTTTAAGAAAGATGTATTAAAGATAGCATTCCAGTAGCATTATATACTTTCAAATTCAAAGGGACATAGGAACTTGAGGGTTGTAGAATTTATAACTGTACTAGCAGAAGAAATTTGAGCGAGGAGCTCATTGACAAAATATGCATGATTGAATCTGGAATTAGTCCAGATAATATGATGTTAAATGGGTTGTAACTAAATTAAACATGTCCTCTAATTAAAAGGTTATGTACAAAATAATCTGGAATGAATAATTCAAAATTTGATGAGTTTAAATGAACCTTGAGACTACTTATAGTATGGGTTAAGCTTTAAGCTATATAATGAAACTAAGAAACACACTATTTTACCTTTAAGTTGTTTTCTATTAAACATTCAGCCGTCATTAGAGCAATGTTTCTATGCTCCTGCAAAATGCAAATTGGAGGAAGAGTATTTTCTTTTCTATTAAATTATTTCTGGATCAACAAACAGTAAACTTTGAGATCCCTGCTTTAACATTCATTTTTCTAAGCACAGTCAATTTCCACAATTATGTTTTCCCAAGAATTTTTTTCTGGGATGGGGATAGCAGTTCACTGTGTTGTTTGATTATCAATTGCTGTTTCTTTCGTGGATTTCTTTGGATTTTGGCTAAAATATGTTGACTTGTAAACTTTCCATTCGTCTTTTCTGAAAGAGACAAAAAAATTAAGTTCTGTAACAGCCAATTAATGAACTGCTTATTATTTTGGTTTTCCACACATAGCTGCTTGAGTTTAATTTTTTCAGCAAAAAGTGAAAATGTGGCCTACATTGTACAATGTTTGAATTAGATTACTAACAAAGTATGTTTTCTTTTTCAGTTGGTGGACAAATTGGCTTATTCCTGCTTTTGCAGCTGGTGTTATAGGACTCATGTACCGCTTATACCTTTTTGAGACCAGGAGTTCTTCCTGAAACATTCCACTTTAAATTAACTATGCTGAAGGTGCAACGAGGTGTGGTGAATCAGAAACCAGCAGGCCAGTAACACCCATGTGTTCAAGGTTTTATCAAGAAATGAATGTTATTTAATTTAAATGCAAGACCATTGTGAATCTTTTTTCTATTCTATGCACCTGTTAGTGAAGTAAATGCAGTCTGTTCTGTCAGAATTTTATAAAGAGCACACAACCAATTGAATAATAAGCATTTTTTGAGTCCTACGTCTGACTTTTTAATGAAAAGCACATCAGATATTGAAGAATTCAGTACCACTGATGCTGCAAATATCCATCCATTGTAAAATCTTGGTAAATGTTACCTTTATGCATATTAATGAATAATTATGTTCACACAAATTACATTTTTTCCTTTGCTTTTACAAAAATACTTTTCCTTAAACTGGCCTACACTATGTATGTGCATTTTAAAATATAAAAGGCATATTACAAATTTCTAATTTTACAAGACACTTTTTTGGAGCTGGTAATGTAAAATGAAATGTAGCTAAAATTCTTAGCATTTCTTGCCCATTTCTCCTTGAGGGTGATAAATTCAAGACAGGTACAGTTTCATTGGTTTATAGCATTCTGATATACCAACTCAAACAAACATTCCTGAAGATAGGATATTGTTTCAAGCAGACTTGGATGATTTTAGACTTTATGCACAGCGTCCCAACAACCAGTAGACTGGAATGGGATTGTTTCGATTTCTTTGGTTTCCTTCCCTAGCTCAATAATAGTTGTTGTGGTGCTAATTTCTGTCTTAAATTATGCAACTTTACAAAGATAGCTGATCCATTTATCCACTGAGCAATAAGGATAAAGGGACTATTATGGTTATCTTGGATGTGGTTTGGTACTCTGTACCCCGAATTGAAAGTGATGTGGCCTACTATTGCTGATGTGCTGGGCCTTAACTTTCCCTGAAGGAATAAGAACAAGAACTCCTAAGTTGCATCTCAAAATATCTAATCAGGTCTTTGGTCCTGGCCCTTCTACTTATTGGAATTTTGTCTACATGATTACCAATCTTGTACTTTATAAATATTTATGTTAATTAATGCAGATGGTTATTTTTGCATGTTATGTTTCAGATTTCGTTAATCACATTTAAGATTAAAATGTTCACTGTATGTTCAATTTGTTGCTATGCACATGATTTGTATCTATCTGCTATGTCTGCAGGATTTGATTTGTATATTCAGACTGTAACTGGGTAGGTTTTTTAATCAATTTTCAATGATGTATCAAAAATATTGGATTACTCCTGCACTGTGCAAATCTTTGACTTTCAGTATGATGCAGTGTTTGCAATAGCAATTTCATCCGGTTTCATTAAATTCTTCATCTGATCTAAGAAATACTTTCCACTGCTATCCTAAAAGGCATTTCACTTGTTCTTTAATTTACTGTAATAGCTGCTATAATGTATTCTTGAATTGTATATTTTATTTAATGTCAAGATAACCAGCTATAATGTTTTCGGCCTCTGCTTCATATAATTATGCAACATAATCTGTCTTGAATGCTGTATTGGGCTATGTGCGTACAACATTTGCTAATCACAAAATCTTTATTGGAATAATTTTATAACTGACACCAGACTCAGAATTTAGTATCATAAATGCACTTTGTTGAGTAATATCTGTACCAATGAGCAAGTACTTGTCTATTAAAATTAATTTAATTGCCAAATTGTATGCGGGTTTTTTTTTGTTGCAGTTTCCCCAAACATAAACAAGCAGATGATTGGTCAACCAGCTAACAGCCTTTACTGCAACAGATAGGAGCATGGTTGATCTATTCTCAGTCTCAACAGCATTTTCCTGCTTTCACTGCAGAGTCTTTAACTCCCCTATAGTTCCGAAGTCTATAAATGTATTCAATGACTGCCTCCATAGTCCTCGTGAATTTCAAAGAATCATGATTCTGTTCAGAATCAGAACTTGTCCATTCATGATGGAGACAAATGGCTGAGCTGTGATCCCTTGTTCTTGGCACCCCAACGAACAGAAATATCCTCTTGGAATCCACCCTGTCAATTGCCATGAGAAATTTGTTTCAATATATCACCTATTGGTTTTTCTAAACTATAGATACATTGTAATTTTATTGCTGGTATTGGTATTCAGATTTTTTTTTTAAACCTGTTCCATGTTGATGTATTCTTTAAAATTTTTGTACTTTAATTTCCTGGCATCTCTTGTTCAGTCTAATAATGCCTAGGAACCAGAACCCTAGCTTTCCCCAACTGCTTATTGGCATAGTGGTATTTTAATGCACAGGTGCACATGGTGTAAACTAAAGTATAATTTGTATTTAGTGTTTAGTGCATTTAGTGTTGATCTGTTTATTTTGCTACTAAAGCACCTAGAAATGACCACAATCCGCAATTTTGGCTTCATGCTTGTCTGCGCGCTTCAGCAATTATCACTGGAGACTTCACAAAAACGGAACTAAACTTTTTTCAAATCGTGATCCATTGAACCTTCTTGTTTCTTCAGTTATGCGGCTACACTTGAGACCAGTTAATCTTGCACTCTAGCAATTAAATCTGGGAATAGAGAAGCATTTTAATTCTGCATCAGAGGGAGTTAATTTTAATGATGTCCAGCAGCAGCATGCTTGTTGCACAATATGAAGATCAAATTATGTAAGCATTATTATCCATGTAAATTATTTTGCTAATTCTAGTTGACTAATCCCAACACTGCTGCTGGAAGCGAAGTATTTGTTATGCTATGATTCTAACTTATTACCACTAATTTAAAAGTGATGGTCCCATAAACTTTAGAGAAAATAATTTAATTTTTTTGTATTTCTTGATGTGGAATTTTTCTACAATATACTCAATTGCTTCATAATTGCTACTGCATAATCTAGACTTTGTCGGAAGAAAGGGCTAAAAAATTTGTCAGATATTTTGACGTTTAAATTTATATTTAAGTCGACATTAATTGCAAGTGTTTTATTGGCTGTTTTGTAACAACTCAAGGTTTTGTAACAACTCAAGTAGCTTCTTGATGTTAAACTTTATGGGGTCAAAGTGGCAATTTAAGGTTTTTACTTTTAAGTACTTTGCTATTTCAGATGAAAATAATGAGCCGATTCTGCTGCATTGGGAAAGAAATTATGAATACTCATTCAGTAAATTCATTCATTTGTGCTGTATTTTCAGTCTATAAAATGTCATTAAAAAAACCTGTTTGGATTTCCAATGCCCTGTATATACTAAGTATATATTTCCCTGCATAAGGAGTAACTCAGCGGGACGGGCAGCATCTCTGGCGAGAAGGAATGGGTGACGTTTCGGGTCAAGACCCTTCTTCAGACTACATCTGCAGTTCTTTCCTACACATTATTTCCCTGCATATCTGCCTGTATAAGCAGATCTTTAACCATGCAATAAACTGAAGGGGACTGGTTGATTAATTTTCCCTCCCATTTTATAATCTACCAGTTGGTCATATAGTTATACGAAACAGAATGATCCCGTTGTCAATTCCAACTATTTCATCCACCCTAATCCCACATGCCTGCATTAGGTCCTTATTCATCTAAGATGTGCCTAGCTAATATTCTCTTAAACCGTGACCACTTTCTCTTGCCTTCACTCGATCCACCTCTTGTTACTTCCGAGGAATCATGGCCCTGAGTCTTAAAGACTCAATAAAGTATTAATATGATACAATGATGATACAATTTATTTGTTGTCATTTGAACCTCATTGCGGTTCAAACGAAATTTGGTTTCTGCAGTCATACAAACAAGTAGAAGAACCAAGACACAACACAATTTACACAAACATCCATCACAGTGAATCTCCTCCTCACTGTGATGGAAGGCAGAGTCTTACCCCTGCACTCCCCGTTCTCCCGATGTCAGAGTCAAAGCCCCCGGCGGTCGATGGTGAATAAGTCCCGCGGCCATTAAGGCCGCGCCGGGCGATGCAAGGTCGCGCTCCAGGTCATCCTCAACCCCGCAACTCGGGAGGGAGAAGTCGCCGTTGCGGAAGCCCCGAAAAGCGATCTCCCAGCAGGGACCCGCGGGCTCCCGGTGTTACCGTCCACCAGGTCGTTATGGTTGGAGGCCGCTCCATGGTGCTAGGCCCCAACAACAACGGAGACCTGACAGAGAAAACGTCGGGTCCTCCGTACAGTGAAAAGATTTTAAAAGTTTCCCCCCCCACACATACCCAGTTTTTTAAAAAAAACTTATGAACTACACTCAAACAAGACAAAAAAAAAAAAAGACAGACTGACTGCAGAGGCCGCTGCGACGTGAGTCGCGCCGCCCACCCGAATCTGTTCCTTGGTGCCCTACCACTTACTGTAAATATCCAAGTTCTATTTGAATTCTTACTCCTTATTTGATAAAGACTTGTTGCTGCAACGTTTATGTCTGTGTTGGACTATGGTGATGTTTTATATATGACTGCATCTTCAAAATGCCTACAGTCTTTGGACACGGTCTACCACGGAGCATTGAGATTTGTTACTAATTTTAAAACCCTCACGCCCCACTGCTCTTTGTATGCTCAAGTTGGATGGTTTGCCCTGTCCACCCGCAGACTCCATCATTGGCATATCCTTATTTATAAGACTATCCTCGGTGTTCTTCCTTCATACCTGCAGAAGTATGTAATTCGAAACAGCACAGGAACTTATCAGCTCCGCTCTGAGGACTTGTTCTTACTAACTGTACCTAAAGTCCGTACTGAACTGGGGAAAAGGGCATTTAGTTATGCTGCTCCCTTCGCATGGAACCAGCTGCAGAATGAACTGAAACTTAAGGAGCTGGTTTCTATAAACAGATTTAAATCCCTTCTTAATGATGTTGAAGCGGGCTCTTCTGTCTGTACATGCATTGTTTGATGATGTTCTGACTATGACTCTATTTATATGTTCTCTGTTGTTTTTAAATTATTGTCTGTAACTGTGGAACTGTGCTGCTGCCTGTCTTGGCCAGGACTCTCTTGTAAAAGAGATTTTTAATCTCAATGAGACTTCTCCTGGTTAAATAAAGGTTTAAAAAATATATATATTAATAATTTAAAAAAAATATCCTTGCACTTATCGGTACCTGTAATTCCATCTACCAATTCTTTAATCTTTCTATCTGATATATATATATATATCCAGCTGTGGCCTTCCTTGCTCTCCACAATACCACCATGTTTTGTCATCTGTAAACTTGATATCCCCTGCATTCATATCCAAGTCATTAATATATCTATCACAAACAGCATGGGTCCCAACACTAGTCCCTGCAGTTCACCACTCATCAATCACAGATTTCAAATCAGTAAAGCATTCTTCCACCACTATTCTCAAGCCACTTATGAATCTCAATTTCTCAGTTTATTTTGCTAAAACTCTCCCAACTGATGAGAAATCACTTAACATTTTTTTTCTTGACTGATGGAAATGGGTATTTGAATTTGTTTGTAAGATTTTGCCAAACAGGCACAGCAAAGCCCTTCAATGTCCACTAACCACGTGGCTTCAAAACCATGAATAAGAAAGCCATCAGGCCAAGTACTTAGGAGTGAGACTGGGCCAGAATTTGATGTCAGAAGCAAGCTACTGCTGTTAATCTAAAATAAATGCAAAGTTGCCATTTGATCCCTTCGGGTCAATGTTCTCCAAAACAGTAGCAGTGCAATGAACGGTAAAATGGTAGGTTAGCACAAGTCCTGCTCATTGAACAGCTTAAAACAGACCATGGCTTTGCTGGCTTAGAAAGCCATTAAAAATTTGTGAAAAATCATTAACAATACAGTAATGGTGAAATTAGAATGTTACCATTAAAATGCCATATTTATGCTAGGCAATACACCATGAGAGATTCCCATTAACTAACAGCACCACCACACGCCTGAACAATGGAACCCTGATGACTATTGTGCTGTACATCTCACCTCTTCCCTGTCCTGTCCAATGTCCTCCAGAGATACTAATTGAACTGCTGAGTTAATCCAGTACTTTATGTTTTTTAGTAAACCAACATCTGCAGTTCTCTATTTCTATCCACCCAGACTCACAGTTAAAATGAATGACACCTCTGATGTCCTCTATCACTTTGAAAGTTTCCAACCGTGCAGAGACTACTACTTCTGCAAACCCTTGGTTCACTCATCTCTTCCCACCCAAAATGAGTGCAAGTATTTGGCGAAATGGTCGCTTAACCATGCCAATGTAAAGGAAGCCACATTGGGAACATCAAACATAGTAGATGAGGGTAGAGGAGGTGACAGGGACTTCTGTTTCACCCGGAAGGACTGCCGGGATCCCTGGATAGCTGTAAGAGAAGAGGACGATGAACAGGTGTAACTTCTGCAGTTGCAGGGGAAAATACCTGAGCAGGGGCTGGTTTTGGGTGGGAAGGGATGTGTGAACCAAGGAGTTGCGAAGGAATTGGTCTCTGCGGGTGGCGGGAATGGGTGGGAACATGTGACTGGTGCTGGGATCATATTGAAGCTGGTGGAAATGCTGGAGAATAAAGTGTTGGATGCGAAGGCCAGTAGGATTAAAGGTAAGGACCAGGGGAACTCTACCCTTATCCTATCTTGGGGGAAGGGGGAGCGAGAGCAGAAGTACCGGACACGGCGGAGATGTGTTTGAGGGATCCTTCAATGACAGCAACAGAAAAAATAGGTGCAGGAGTAGGCCGTTCTGCCCTTCGAGACAGCACCGCCTTTCAATATGATCATGGCTGATCATCCAAAATCAGTATCCCGCTCTTGCTTTTTCCCCATATTTCTTGATTCTGTTAGCACTAAGAGCTAAATCTCCCTCTTGAAAACACCTAGTGAATTGGCCTTCACTGCCTTCTGTGACAGAGAATTCCACAGTTTCACAACTCTGGGCGAAAAGGTTTTCCATAATCACAGTCCTAAATGGCCTAAACCTTATTCTGAAACTGTGACCCTTGGTTCTGGACTCCCCCAACATTGGGAACATTTATCGCACAAACATTTTTCCTGCCTGTCCAATCCCTTACGAATTTAATATGTTTCTGTGAGATACCCTCTCATCCTTCTAAATTCCAATGAATACTAGCCCAGTTGACCCATTTTTTCTTCATATATCAGTCCTGCCGTCCCGGGAACTAACCTGGTGAACCTCCCTCAAAAGCAAGATTGTCCTTCCTCAATTGAGGAGACCAAAACTGCACACGATACTCCAGGTGTGGTCTCACCCGGGCCCTGTACAACTGCTGTAGGACCTCCTTGCTCCTAAACTCAAATCCTCTCGCTATGAAAGCCAATATGCCATTTGCTTTCTTTACTGCCTGCTGTACCTGCATGCTTAAAGCCCTGTCCCACAGTGCGAGTTCATTCCAAGAGCTCTACCGAGTTTAAAAAAAAAATCAAACTCGTAAGCACGGAGAATGAACGTAGCGGGTACGTCGGAGGTGGGGGACGTCTCTTAGCGGCTCGTAACGCTAACGGCAGGTACTCGGGAAGACTCGCTAATGGCAGGTAAGCATGGGAAGACACGTGAAGATTTTTCAACATGTTGAAAAATGTCCACGAGAGCCCCAAGTACCGACGAGTAGCCATTACTGTAAATCTCCGAGTTCGAATCGGGGTAAACTCAGGAGAGCTCTTGGAATGAACTCGTACCGTGGGACAGGGCTATTACTTTCAGTGACTGATGTACAAGCACACCCAGGTTTCGTTGCACCATCTGACACCATTTAGATAATAATCTGCCTTCTTGTTCTTGCCATCAAAGTGGATAACCTCACATTTATCCACATTATACTGCATCTACCAAGCATCTGCCCACTCACCCAACCTACCCAAGTCACCCTGCAGCCTCGTAGCATCCTCGCAGCTCACACTGCCACCCAGCTTTGTGTCATCAGCAAACTTAGAAATGTTACATTTAATTCCCTCATCTAAATCGTTAATATATATTGTTAATAACTGAGGTCCCAGCACTGAGCCTTGCGGCACCCCACTAGTCACTGCTGCCATTTTCAAAAATGACCCATTAATTTTCTACCTGTCTGCCAACCAGTTCTCTATCCATGTCAATACCCTACCCCCAATAACAAATGCTCTAATTTTGCACACTAATCTCTTGTGTGGGACCTTGTCAAAGGCTTGTTGAAAGTCCAGATACACCACATCTACTAGCTCTCCCTTATCCATTCTATTTGTTACATCCTCAAAAAATTCCAGAAGATCAATCAAGCATGATTTCCCCTTCATAAATCCATGCTGACTTTGACCGATCCTGTCACTGTTTTCCAAATGCGTGGCTATTACATCTTTAATAATCAACTCCAGCATCTTCCCCACTACCGATGTAAGGCTAACTGGTCAACAATTCCCTGTTTTCTATCGCCCTCCTTTCT
Organism: Amblyraja radiata; assembly: GCF_010909765.2. Classification (NCBI taxonomy): domain Eukaryota; kingdom Metazoa; phylum Chordata; class Chondrichthyes; order Rajiformes; family Rajidae; genus Amblyraja; species Amblyraja radiata. The sequence continues at coordinate 9,851,101 of NC_045972.1, read as the reverse complement.
TAAAAACTGGAGTTACATTGGCTACCCTCCAGTTCACAGGAACTGATCCAGAGTCAAGAGAACATTGGAAAATGTTCACCAAATGACATCAGATGGAAACAACGTTTACTAAAGAAAGGGGCATCTTGAATGTTCAAGAAAGCAAAGACTCATCTTGTGAGCCCAAGGAGAGGCTTTCCATCCTAAGATATGTAATATTTTTTTTAGTAAAGCTGGTTTCCCCCCTGATGTGATAGATGGGTCCCTTACCCAATCTCCTCTGCGCCGAACAAAATGCTAAGATAAATGAATCTCCTCTGCCTACACGTGGTCCATACCCCTCCATTACCTGTATATGCATGTGCCTATCATGTCCGCCTCCACCACCACTCTGGCAGGGTTTCCTGCTACCCACCACCCTTTGTTGAAAAGGTTGCTACGCACATCATAGAAACTTAGAAAATAGGTGCAGGAGTAGGCCATTTGGCCCTTCAAGCCACTCTGCAGCCTATCTATCTATCTACACATCTATCCACATCTATCTACCTTTCTATACATCTATCTCTCTCTATCTCTATCTATCTCCTATATCTATCTATCTATCTATCTATCTATCTATCTATCTATCTATCTATCTATCTATCTATCTATCTATCTATCTATCTATCTATATCTATCTCTACATCTCTATCTATCTATCTCTATATATCTATCTCTATCTCTCTCTCTCTCTCTCTCTCTGTATCCTATTCTATTCTATTTTATACATAACTAAAACTGTGATCTTGTGCTTTTCCGGTTTGCGGGGTTTTTCTATTTGCGCAAAAACGGTACGCGATAGCACTACGATTTTTCGCCAGGTTACTCGCCGTTCTCCTGTGCTGCGAGTGCACCAAGTTTCGTTCCGATCGGTGATATATTGTAAAAGTTATCGAGGTTTAAAAAACGCACGTGCGCAAAGTCCTTCAGTCAGCACCACGCAGATTGGTCTCCTCCTGTCAGTCAATGCCACGGCCAGGATAGCGATGCCCCTTCCTGCCCCACCGGCGGCAGCCAGTCACGCCTCACTCATAAACTCCTTTCTCCCCTCCTCACAGTAACTTGTCTATCGTCTCCCCCACCACCGGCGGGGGGAGGGGGGTGTTCAGTGGAGGCCCAGTGGAGGCCCTGGTCCCGTCTCTCTCTCCCTCATCACTCACCAATCTCCCCCGTCTACCTGTCCCCCTGTGCCCATCTCCTCCGCTGCAGCCATTGGGGAAACTCACCCTCACGGCCTTCTCGGAGGAGATCTTCTCCACCAGCTCATCGAAACTCGTGGTGCCCACCGCGACGAACACCAACTCTATCCCCATCCCCCCTCCCTCCCATGGCCCGGCGGCGGCAGTGAGCAGGTAAGCGGGTGGGCAGGGTAGGGACGGGCCGAGCAGCGGATGAGCCGGAGTGGGCAGAGGGAGGGAGGGAGGCAGAGTCGGGTTGCAGGGTGGCTGAGGGGGGTGAGGAGAGGGAGGGATTGGGGGAGTGGAGGAGGAGAGGGGAAAGAAGAGGGAGGGTGAAGAGGAGGGGAGGGAATGCTGGGGGATGTGGGGAAATGAGCCGCGCTTGCGCAGTTGGGGGCTATGCGTGATTAGTGCAATATTGCATTGGGGAATGGGTTGCGTTGGGGGACCAGGCCTCCCGTGTGACAGGGACTCAATGGGTCCCACATACTCTAGTTTTCTTTAAACTTTGGCCCCTCATCTTAAAGCTATCTCGTCTTTGACATTTCTAAAAGGTTCTGACTAGACACTATCTATGCCTCTCATAATTTTATATACTTCTTTGAAATGTAAAGCCAGGCTGAGGGACATGGGTAGAATGGAACAGGGCAGTGGAGAAAGGGGATAAAAGGGTGGCTTAAAGGGCAATGAGGGATTCGGGGATCGGAGATGTGTGTGAAGGTGGGGAAAAGAACAGGGATGGTGCGAGAAATGTGTCTGCACAGGAGTGGGGCACAGGAAAGAGAGGAGGGGTAGAGAGGAGTATTTCTTAAAATAGGGCGATTCAATCTTCATACTGCAGGGTTGTAAGCTACATGAGCAGAATGTGAGGTGCTGTTCCTCCAGTTTGCTTGTGGCCTCACTCTGTCAATGGAGGAGGCCAAGGATATAGGAATGGGAGAGTTTAAATGATACACAACCGGGAGACCCAGCAGGCCTTGGTGAACATGGTGCAAGTGTTCAGCGAAACGGTCGCCAAGTCTATTCTGAGTCTCACCATTGTAAAGGAGGCCAAATGAGGAGCAACAAATGCAGTAACTGAGGTATGAGACGATGCCTGTCATCTCTGTCTCACCTGGATGGGCAGCTAAGGTCCCTGGATAGAGGTGCTGTGCAGGTGTTACATCTCCTGTGGTTGCTGGACAAAGTACCTGTGTAGGGGTGGTTTAGGTGGGAAGAGGTAAATGAACCAAGGGTCTGCAGAAGTAGTCTCTGAACATCTGCACTATGTCCGCCAGGTCCGGCAGGATCACCTGGTTGTTCACCATTTTAACTCCCTTTTCCATTTCCATCCCCATCTTTCTGTGCTTGGGCCTTCTCAATTGCCACAACGAGTCTGCATGCAAACTGAAGGAACAGCGTCTCCTATTCTGCCCAGGTAGCTTACAACCCTTTCCCCTATTATGTCCACTCATCTCACATCCCGAGTTGCTCGTTTTCACTTTATCCCCCCTCTTTCCCCATCCTCATCCCCTTCCACCCATAATCCATCCCTCTGGCTTTCTATTTCACTCTTCTCTCCTTATCTGACACCCTTTTGTCTCCTTTTCACTTCCTGTCTTTGTCATTTACTTCACCCATCTGTCAATCAAGCCCGCTCACTTGTATCCGTTTATCACTTGTCAGGCTTTGTCTTGCCCTCATCTCTCTTTTTCAGCTTTATCCAACTGCTACAATCACTGAAGAAGGGCCCCAACGCTAAATGCCGCCTGTCCCTCTACAGATGCTGCCTGGCCCGCTGAGTTCCCCCACAGCACTTTGTGTTTTGCTGAAACATTCGGAGTATGCTCTTTAACAAAGTGTAATTCACCATTCAAGGTGAAACTACATTAACACATGAGGGAGAAATGAATAAAGAAATAGAAAAAGAAAACATCTTTCTTGATGTTGTGAATTTCAGAGTTGTGAATTTGTGGAATTCTCTGCTTCAGAAGGCAGTGGAGGCCGAGTCACTAGATGCATTCAAAAGCGAGTTAGGGCTCGCAGAATCAAGGGGCATGGGAAGAAGGCAGGAACAGGGTACTGATTGTGGATGATCAGCCATGATCACATTGAATGGCTCGAAGGTCCGAATGTCCTACTCCTGCGACTATTTTCTATGTTTCTATAAATTAAAAGGGAGAAATTGGGTTAATTGCTGAACAGGCACCAAGTATTGGGTAAAATAGCTTCCATACCACAATCTTATTAATCTATAACCAATTGTTCACCAAGGGTACTATACCAGATACATTTCTGTACACAGTCAGATTTTAATTCAAAGAAAGCAAGAAATAGTCTGTGGTGGACTGACATGAGGGGAAAGAGTCTGGAGAATGCTCAAATTGCAATTTAAGATTAAATGATTAAACAAACTAATTCATTCTTTGGGAATCATAAAACAATGAAAAGTAGTTGTTGTTTGCCCTTTGCCGTAGTTATTTGTCTGGCATTATTACACAGACCACATCTTTATGTGCTTGGATAAATTGAATATTATTGCAGTGTACTTGAACAACCACCTGAGGGAGCTCTAATTCTAAGACTGGCCTCTCAATGTGTAATGTTAAATAGTTCTTGGGCTTCTGGAGTAAAGCTCACTATTAACTGTGCTGAAATAAAATGTTATTCTACTTCTTTTGATGAATTTTCATACCTCATTATCTATTACCAGCGATACTATCAATGTGCCTAGGTTTCTCCATTCTACAGCACTCTCTGAGCCCTCTCATTTGCTGTGTAAATCCTACACTAGTTTGTCTTGCCAAAATGCATTACCTCACATTTGTCAGCGTGAAATTCCATCTGAAATTGTTTGGCCCACTTCCCTCGTTGATCCAGATCCTTTCATAAACATAAATAGCCTTCTTCACTCTCCACAATACGACCTATTTTGGAGTGATCTGCAAATTTACTAACCACATTAACTATAGGGTCATCCAAATTAACGTAGATGACAAACAAAAGTAAAGACAGCCCAGATACGTATGGCACACCACTGCTCACAGGGTCCAATCAGAAAAAACAACTCTTCACTATCACCCTCTATCTCCTTCCACCAGGTTCATTTTGAATCCAGTTGCTTACCCTGGATCACATGTTTTCTAAACTTCTGGAGTAGTTTATGTTGTCAAAGGACTTGCCAAAGTCCATAAAGACAAGATCCACCAGCCTGAAATCAACCATCCTCATGGTGACCTTCTTGGAAAAACTCTATTAAATTTGTAAGATTTCTCATACACATCATGCTTATTATCCCTAATCATCTCTTGCCTCACCATATGCTGGTAGATCCTGTCCCTCAGAATCCCCTCCAGTATCCATTGGTACCCACCAATGATGTCAGGCTCACTGCCGTGTAGTTCCCTGGCTTGTCCCTGCAGTCCTTCAGAAATAAAGATGCAACCTTCCTGTCTTTTGATACCTCCTCCTCCAAGACTAATGTTATCACAAGTATCTCTGCCAGGACCCCAGCAATTTCTTCCCTAACTTCCTACAATGACCAATGTTACACTTGGTCAGGCCCTGGTGTTTTATCCACCTTAATACTCTTTAAGACAGTCAGCACCTTCTTGTTTGTAATTTGAATGTGGTTCGACACATCACTACTCATTTCCCTCAATCCCTTTGCTTCCATGACCTTCTCCTCAGTAAGTAGAGAATAAAAGTATTAATTTAATACCTGGCCCATCTCATGTGGATTGAACACAAATGACCATCTTTAATTGGCTTATTGTCTCCCATGTAATCATTTTGCTCTCAATATATCTGTCAATCCTTTTAGGATTTTCTTTTATCTAGTCTGCCTGAGCAATCCCATATCCTCTTTTATCCTCCTGATTTCCCTCATCATTTCTTATATTCCTCAAGGGATTCACGATCCCTGGTGCTTATACCTGACATACGCCTCTTTTTTTTCTGACTGGAACCTCAATATCCCTAATCAATCAGGAATCCCCAATCGTGCCAGTCTTGGCCTTCACTCCAACAGGAACTAGTCCTGATTTCTCCCCAAATCACTATTAAATATCTTCCTCTTACCAAATACCCCTTTCCCGATAAATAGCATTTCCCATTCAATCTCTGCAAGTTCCAGTCTCATACCTTCAAACTCAGCCATACCCCAATTTCAGATAACCTGTGTACCAGTCAAATCTTTTTTCATAACTATCTAGAATAATGCTCCACAATGTTCCCCTACTGATGCTTCAGTTGCTTTCCCTGTCCTGTTCCACATTGAGAAATCCAGTGGTGTGCCCTCTCTTTTCCATAGTGGACCCTCTATATATTGTTTAAGAAAACTCTCCTGGCCATCTATCTATCCATCTATCTATATCTATATAATATTAAAACTCTGTGTGTGTCTGGCTGTGTGTGTTTCTGCCTGACTTGTGGTTGCCAGCCTTTGATTCGTTGCTACGCCAACACCAGACCCACAAACGGGCAGATTTTTTCCATTTCGGTAGAGATTTCACTTTTCATTCCAAGTATCCACTCCTGATTAAATTTTGTCGTGTTTATGTACACATTTTTAATAAAATCCTTCTCCCCCCCCCCCCCCCCCCCCCCCCCCCACTCACTCATTTTGTCGCCTCCTGCTGGCCAGCGACCATAACGGCTGCTGGCGCCCACATTTCGCCTCAAAGACGCCATTTAAAAACAACCGCTCTGCTGAGTCCTGAACGGCTCCCATGGGGGCTACGGGTAGGGAACTGCTGCATTGGGGGAGCAGACCCAACGGGTCTGCACTTGGTCTAGTATATTACTAAAACTCTGATCTTGACCGCTTTTGGCCCACTGTGCTGCGATTTCCGACAGAACGCCGCTGCCTACGGCCATTATTTTTGGCCACCCAGCTCAGAGCCCCCCTCCGCCTTACGGGTGCGGAGGATTTTTCCCATCTATGACAAATCAGAGAGATATTAATGTTTTTTTTAAATTCACCATTCTCTCTGCTGCCCCTGCTGGAGGGAGGGGGAGGGACTATAAAACCAGGAAGTGGTGTGCCTCAGTCCCTGCAAGATGGATGAAGCCAAGGGTCATGTCTCTCTGAGCTCTGAATAACACTGAACAAATGTCTACACAACTGTGAGTCCCCTAATGTGGTTTGAAAATGAAAATATGGTTTGTTTGAAGTAAAAAGGCACTGCCTGCAAATGGTTGTTTGGGTGCTTTGGCTTGAAGTCGAAAGGCACTACTTACTGCAAATGGTGGCTTGGGTGCTTTGGCTTTAAGTTGAAAGGCACTACTTCCTGCAAATGGTGGCTTGGGTGCTTTGGCTTGAAGTTGAAAGGCACTACTTACTGCAAATGGTGGCTTGTGTGCTTTGGCTTGAAGTTGAAAGGCACTACTTACTGCAAATGGTGGCGTGTGCTTTGGCTTGAAGTTGAAAGGCACTACTTACTGCAAATGGTGGCTTGGGTGCTTTGGCTTGAAGTTGAAAGGCACTACTTACTGCAAATGGTGGCTTGGGTGATTTGGCTTGAAGTTGAAAGGCACTTCTTACTGCAAATGGTGGGTTGGGTGCTTTGGGTTGAAGTTAAAAGGCACTACTGCAAATGTACTTACTTCCTGTTTGCACTGTATATTGATTTTAGATAAAACGCCACCACTTACGACTGTGATTTCTGACCATCTTTTACTCAGTCCCCCCTCCGCTGAGCAGGTGCAGAGAATTCTTCCCATCAATGAAAAATAAAAGTGTTATTGGTGTTTTAAAAATGTTGAGAATCTCTCTCCTGTCAATCACGCCATGAAAGCCACACCTTTTCCGGTGTGAGGGAGAGGGGTTATAAAACCCAGAAGTGTGGGTGTGGCTCAGTCTCTGCATGATGGGGGAGGGAGAGGTTACGACTGTCTGAGCTGTGAATCAACTGAACACACTGAATGTCTACTGAACTGTGGGTTTGGTGTTTTGTGTGGTTTTATGGTGGTTTCACCCTGCATGAAATGGTATGAAGCTGTATTTGAATTTGGTGGCCTTGCACCCTGCTTGAAGTGGAATGAAACTGCACTTGAATTTGGCGGCCTTGCACCCTGCTTGAAATGGAATTTCAAGGAATAGTCATGAGTCAACTGCCAGCCCACCAGCCGCGAGTGAGCTGCCAGCAGATCAGGCTCGAGGAACTGAGCTGCCACCTCAGGAACCCATACCAGCACTCCAGAAATCCCCTCCACTGGCCACCAATATTGGAATTGGTGGAGAGGTGGAATATTGCGTCGGGGGACCAGCCCTCCCTTGTGAACATGGGACCCAACGGGTCCCACTTATTCTAGTATATTACTAAAATTCTCATCTTGTTTGTTTCTATGCGTGTGTGTTTGTGTGTGTGGATGGATGTCTGTGCAAGTGATTCCAGAACTACGGCAAAACTGTACACGATAGCGCTACAATTTTTGGACCACCTTACTCACAATTGCCCTGTGATCTTATGTAATGTTTCGTTCAGATTGATGTTACATTTCACAAGTTATTCACATTTTTTAACTTTACAAAACTCTTTGAGAAAACATTCTTCCCTCTGCACTGGCACTTGCAGCTATGATGCCACAATGGGATTGTAGACCTGCTCGCTACAATGTTGCTATCCGAGGACACTGTCCTGCCAGCCCTAGCAAGTGCAATTGCAAGCTGCAATGTTGCAATTCCTCTTTTTAATATTCCTGGCATCTAGGATTAAAAAAAAGTTTAATGAGGGAGGGTGAATAAGGGGAAATGAGCCGCCCCTGCGCTGTTGGGCCTCCCGTGTGACAGGGACCCAACAGGTCCCAGTTGGTCTGGTCTGTCTGTCTGTCTGTCTGTCTGTCTGTCTGTCTGTCTGTCTGTCTGTCTGTCTGTCTGTCTGTCTGTCTTTCTGTCTGTCTGTCTGTCTGTCTGTCTGTCTGTCTGTCTGTCTGTCTGTCTTTCTGTCTGTCTGTCTGTCTGTCTGTCTGTCTGTCTGTCTGTCTGTCTGTCTGTCTGTCTGTCTTATCTTCCGGTATGCGTGGTGTTTCTATTTGCGCAAAAACAGTTCGCGATAGCACTACAATTTTTCACCAGTTCACTCGCCGTTCTCCTGTGCTGCGAGTGTACCAAGTTTCGTTCCGATGTCGTAAACATTAGCCAGGTTTAAAAATCTTAAAAACCGCACATGCACAGATCGATCTCTTCTGCCAGTCAGCGCCGCGCAGCTTAGCCTCTTCCCCTGTCACCCCTCGGGACGGCCCACCCCTTCCTGCACCATCGGCTCTTTACTGGAGCTGAGGATGGCCTGTGGAGGTTTCCAACCGGACACAATTTTCGAAGTGACCCGAAGCAGCCGAGCCCCAAGCAGCCCTGCGTCGGAGACCCGACCCAGCCCTGCGTCAGAGACCCTGCCCAGCCCGGAGTCGGAGATGTTGCCGATATCACCAAACAGAAAGCGCAGAATCTGATCCCGGCGGAGGAGAACGACCAGCGCCTGAGTCCTCAACGCACCGGCAATTCCAGCCACTACCCCTCTGGTCCCCCTCGCTGGCTCCTTCCCCCTCCCTCGTGATGCCCCCCTCTCCTCTATGGCTCTTTCCCGTCTTTTTTCCGAGCTCACTCCCCCCTTCCCCCCCCGCCCCCCACAACTCCCCCCACCGACACACCCCTCTTCCCCCCCCACAACTCCCCCCCCCCCACCCACACACCCCTCGTGCCAACAAGCCTCCCTGCCCACACACACTCCCCTCCCGCCCACACACACACCCCTGCCCACACATTAGGGGAACGGGTGAGTGGTGGAATATTGCGTTGGGGAATGGGTTGCGTTGGGGACCAGGCATCCGTGTGACTGGGACCCAACAGGTCCCACTTAGTCTAGTATATATATTACTAAAATTCTCATATTGTTTGCTTGTTTGTATATTTGTATGTGAGCGAGTCCTGGAAACTCCGCCAAAACGGGACACGATAGTGCTCCAATCTTTGGCCCACCTTACTCACCATTGTCCTGGGGCATGCAATAGCCAAGTTTAGTTCAGATTGATGGTATATTTTACAAGTTATTGACATTTTAAACTTTACAAAAAACACTTTACAAAACCACTTTCCTACTTGCCCTGCCCTTCAACTGCGTTCGATGGCACAATGACGTCGCAATGGGATCCCGACCCTCATTTTTTTTTAAATCGCGATTTTCATTGACATTTATTTTATTATAAAAGAAACGTTGTAATAAAATTTTTCTGTTTTCATGAACAACTAACATTGTGTTTAGGTTATTTTAAAGGAAAAACAGATTTTCATTGAGAATTCCTTGAAAACAAAATCGCTATTTTCATGGTGGGGGGGGAGGTGGGATACGGGGGTTTCATTAAAAAAACATTGTGATTTTCATTGTGGGGGGTGGGATGGGGGGAGGTGAGGAGTGGGGGAGCAGGGGGATAGAGGGAGAGGAGGGGGGTAGGGGGAGGGGAAGTGGGAGAGGTGAGGAGGGAGAGTGGGGGAGGAGGAGGATAGAGGGGGAGGAGGGGGAGGTAGGGAGTGGGGGATAGAGGGAGAGGAGTCCAGTGGGGAAGGTGAGGAGGGAGAGTGGGGAGGAGGGAGATAGAGGGAGAGGAGGGAGATAGAGGGAGAGGAGAGGGGTAGGGAGGAGAGAGGGGTTATGGGGGGAGGGAGGGAGTAACTGAGGGTTAGGGAAAGGAAAGGGAGGGAGAGAGAGGGGGAGGGGAGGAGGAGAGGGGAAAGAAGAGGGAGGGTGAAGAGGAGGGGGTGGGAGTGCTGGGGGATGAGGGGGAATTGATAGGGATAGGAAGAGGGATGGCGAGGTAAAGGAGGAGAGGAGGGGAAGAAGGAGGAGGGCTGGGAGGGGAGGAAGCAGAGGAAGCAGAGAAGGGTGGGGAGAGGGAGGATAATGGAGGAGAGGAATAGTGGACTGAAGAGGGAGAGCCGAGATGCGTTCACATTGATCTTATATTTTACAGGTTATTTGCCATTTTGAACTTTAGAAATGTTGCAGCCGCGCTCCCACTTGCCGGCAGCGCCTGCGCAGTTGGGGAGGGTTGCCATGACTCGCGCCACAACGGGGATCTCTGGCGTCACAACGGGAACCCGTCAGCTGCGCCTGCGCCGTTGGGGGCTATGGGTGGGTGGTGGAATATTGCCTTGAGGGACAGGCCCAACAGGTCCGCACCTGGTCTAGTATTTAAGAAATTCCACCCCATCCATGTTCATTCCCTATTAGATTGCCAGTCAATATGAGGGAGGTTCCAATCACCTATTGTTAAAATCCTATTATTACAGCTCTCTGTGAGCTCCCTGCATATTTTCTCTTCAAATTCTGGCTGGCTATTTGGGGGGCCGATAATATCCCATCAAGGTGGTCATCCCTTTACTAAATCAGGGTTCCACACATATAAACCTCACTGGACAATCCTTCATGAATATTCTGTCAGAGGACTGCTGTAATATCTTCCCTAATCAAAAAATGTAAAAAATGTACTCTTACATGTAACTCTATCATGCCTGTAGCACCTGAACCCTGAAACACTGAGATGCCCCTCTCCAAGCCATGTTTTATTTATGGCAATAATATCTCAGACCCATGTATCAATCCACACTCTGAGTTAATCTGGCTGTTGACATTTACGAGAATTTGTTTTGATAATTTTGATACTCCAGTAAAGTGCTTGACGATCACCTGATTTTATTTTCACACTAATTAGCAATCTCATTGAAAATGATACACAAGAGGGAAATCGGCCAAATTGAAATAAAAATAAAAATAAAAATGTTAAGTAGGTCAGGCAGCATCGGTGGAGAGTAACAGAGTTAATATTTCATACTGACAACCTATCTCTTTTCCTTTCAAAGATACTGCCTGATCTGCTGATTATTTCCTTCGTTTTCAATTTTTTAATTTCAGATTTCCATCCTCAGCAGTTCTCAACACCTAAATTTAGAAGTTGGAACAATGATTTGTAAAAATAAAATTGAACAGGGTGGATACTAACAAAAGCATAAAGTGTTGGACATGTTCAGTAGAACAGGCAACATGCCTGGAGATGCTGTCATTTTAATTTTCAGTCCCATTTTTACCCTGTCCTTAAGCTCCTACATTACTCGAAACAAGCTAAACGCAAGCTTGAGGTACAGCAGCTCTTCTTTCAATTGGGCACATTACAGCCTTTTGAACTCAACATTGAGTTCAACAGTTTCAAGTAACAATTCTGCTTCTTCTAATTATACCTCTTCCAGGCTATTGGTTCTTTGCTTGGTTTGTGGCTGCCCTCAACCTAGCACTATTATTCAATTTTCATATACTCTCACGTGCTTGCCCTACGATATAACTTTCCATTTCGTCACTCCTTACCTCTGTTCTGTGCTTTTAAACTTTAATATCAATCTGTACTAATTCTGATGAAAGATTATTGACTCACTTCTCGCCTCTAAATGCTTCCCAACCTGTGGAATATTTCCAATATATTTTTAATCAAAAATAGAAAATTGACATTATAATTGGTGATAATTTGAAAAGTTACTTGAATTGAATTGAATACTTTATTGTCACATGTGACAAGTCACAGTGAAATTATTTGCTTGCATACCCAAGGTATGCAAATAGTTACCCATAAAGGGTACTTACAAAGTACCCCAGCACCAGGTCCCCCTTTGTTCACCCCCCCTCCCTACGCCGGGTACCCATTGTTCTTCCCCCTCCCTCATGGCAGTCCCCCCACGCCGGGTCCTCCTTTGTTCCTTCCGCCGCAGCGACGTCCTCACTTCCACATGGTCCATCCTCGTCCGTCGGTCAGCAGCATCATCGCCTGCCACACCAACCTCTCCACTATCGCCGCTGGGTCTTCTCCAGACGCCTCTGTGGCGCTGACCCAGGCTGTATCCAAGGGATCCGTTGACCCAGGGGCCGTTGGCCGCAGGCTTTGTTAACCCGCGAGGCTCCACCTCCAACCCACGAGGCCCCACCTCCAACCCACGAGGCCCAGACTCCAGCCACAAGTAAATTTAACTATTATTTTCAGGAACTTGCCGTTTCATATAAACCACTCTTGCTGACGGGCTTTATTTCTTCATATTTATAATATTTGACTACGCGAATTGTTGAAAATATCTACAGATACTTCGAGAAAAACTAACTTCAGTTGAATAAAAGGGTAAATTATCTATCTATCAAACTATCAAGCCATCTAGCTGCCTAGCTATCTAGCCTAGCTATCTAGCTATCTATCTAGCTATCTATCTAGCTATCTATCTAGCTATCTATCTATCTATCTATCTATCTATCTATCTATCTATCTATCTATCTATCTATCTATCTATCTATCTATCTATCTATCTATCTATCTATCTATCTATCTATCTATCTATCTATCTATCTATCTATCTCTAAAACTCTCATCTTGTTTGTTTGTACCTATATTTGTGCAAACATGGTTCATGATAGTGCTACAATTTTGGCCCACCTTACTCACCATTGTCCTGTGATGTAAGTTAACCAAGTTTCGTTCAGATTGATGGTATATTTTATAAGTTATTGATGTTTAAAACTTAAAAAAAAGAAAACTGAGCATGCGCAGATTGGTCTCCTCTCCTATCAGTCAACGCCACGGACAGGATGGCGACGCCCCTTCCTGCACCGTGACCTCTACCACCTCACTCAAAAACTCCTCTCTCCCCTCCTCACAGTAACTTGTCTACTGTCTCCCCCACCACCGGCGGCGGCCGCTGGGGTGGCGTTTAAGGGAGGCCTTGGTTCCGTCACTCTCTTCCTCAATCAGCCATCTCCCCCACCCGCCCTCTGCGGCAATGGCAGTCCCGTCTACCCATCCCCCCGGGTGAATGGCTGCGACCATCCGTCTTCTCCGCCGCCGCCGCTGTGGTAACTCATCCTCACGGGATTCTCGGAGGAGATCTTCTCCACGAGCTCATCGAAACTTGTGATGCCCACCGTGACAAACACCGACTCCATCCCCCCCCCACGGTCCGGCATGGCCCGGTGGTGGCAGTGAGCGGGCAGGCAGGTACGCGGATGGGCAGACCGGGGACGGGCCGAGCAGCAGCAGCGGGTGGGCAGGGCAGGGACGGGCCGAGTGGCTGCTGAGGAGGAGTGGACAGAGGGGGGGAGGGAGAGACGGGTTGCAGGGTGGCCGAGCAGTTTGCACGGAGTATGAGTAACACACACACACACACACATACACACACACACACACACACACACACACACACACACACACACACACACACACACACACACACACACACACACACACACACACACACACACACACACACACACACACACACTCTCTGCAAACTGGTCCAATCGTCAAGTCAACGGGATCTAACCCACAGCTAGCAATGAATGACCTGTGGAGGAATTGCAGATGCTGCTTTTCATGGAGGGAAGGAGGGAGTGACTGAGGGTAGGGGAAAGGAGAGGGAGGGAAAGGTGAGGGAGGCATTGGCAGAGGGGAGGAGGAGAGGGGAAAGATCCTGGGGGGTGAGGAGGGAGAGTGGGGGGATTGAGGGAGAGGAGGGGGTAGGGAGGGAGAGGGGGGAAGCGGGAGAGGTGAGGAGGGAGAATGGGGGAGGAGGGGGATAGAGGGAGGGGAGGTAGGGAATGGGGAATAGAGGGAGAGGGGGGTTGGGAGGGGAGAGGAGTTATGGAGGGAGTGACTGAGGGTAGGGGAAAGGAGGGGGAGGGAGAGGTGAGGGAGGGATTGGGGAATGGGAGCAGGAGAGGGGGAAGAAGAGGGAGGGTGAAGAGGAGGGGGCGCTGGGGGATGAGGGGAAATGAGCCGTGCCGGCGCAGTTGGGGGATATGGGTGATTGGTGGAATATTGCGTTGGGGGAACGGGTTGCGTTGGGGGAACGGGTGAGTGGTGGAATATTGCATTGGGGAGCAGACTCAACGGGTCTGCACCTAGTCTAGTTTTCACAAAAATTCTATAGTTCATTGAAAGCCATATGTGAATGGTAACACATATTATATTATTTCATGAAGTGGCACATTTAACAAGTTTCATTTATATGCTACTTTGTATATAGAAAACTGCCAGAAGTAATTTTGCAAGGATGCTATTTAAAACAATGCCAAGTCAAAGAACAGTAATTAGGAAAGGCAACAGAAATGTCATTCAAGCAAGTGTCTATGAACTGGAGAGGTGCGAAGAATCTTGATAAGAAGGAAAGAGTATAGGTTAGGGAGAATGGAGAAGTAATTTTCAGAATACAGAGGTTGGACCAAAGGGGATTTTGGTCCACCAGTTTGATAATTAACAATTTGAAGCATTGGAAAAGTTAAATAAATAGATTAGCCATGGCAGGAGTGATGTTAGAACGCGGGAGATAAGCAGATAAACTAAAATTTTCAGATAATGAAGATGGAGTCTGAAAAAGAAAGAAAGCCTAAGAATGCTACGAGGCAAGGATCAACATTTTGACATTCGACGGGCTGGTGTGGGCAATGAAATGGGAAATGTTAAAGATGTATATATACGTTGGCATTGAATGGGAGATAATGTGGGTAAAGAAATTCAGATTAAAAGCTGAAAAATCCTTTCAATCTGAGCGAGTGATCAGGGAAGAGGATGGAACTCTAGCAGAACAAGGGGCTGGCTTATAGGGAGAGATGATCCTGATACAGTTGAGGCACATTTCCATAAGGAGGAAAGGAAGAATAATTAAATCCAGACCTCTGAAGATGACAGATATGTAAGATAAAACAAAAAAAGGCAACTTGTGATGTGTCAGGTTGTAAATACAAACAAAAACATTACAAAATATTCAGAGGGGAAATTATTAACAATTTATTTTGTGTGTTCTTGCCAAGAACACACAAAACTTGGCAGTATTGTTAATTGTGAGAAGTTGCATCATTCTTCTCCGTGGATTGTCACCTTGTCGTGGTGGAGAAGCTTGTAGCCTGAGATCATGAGAGCGATGCCGTCTGGAGATATGCTCCTGGTAGGGCCACCCATGGCGGTAAGGTTGAGGGGGAGGTCACTGACAAAGAGCAATCTAACGAAGACTCCAATGGTGGAACAGGCGGAGGACGATGGCTGACCTTAGTGGAGCATCACAACGGCTGGGAAGGCGGATGAAGGCTGCAGCAGAAAAGGGTCTCTGGTCGTCTTGGACTCCATGCCACTGGATCCTGACCCAGATCTGTCAAGGACCATGGGGAGGCTGTCTGTGTACCAGTCTCCCCACGTTAAACAAAGTCACGCACAGACGTCCCCCATATGGGGAATAGCACCCGGGAGACGCCCATGGTCAGCCATGACCGAAGGGGGCCTAAGCATCAAGATATAAACAGGCTGTAGGGTGGCGGTGTGCAGCAGACTAGGTTTAATGCAGCGTAAAACTGCTTGAATTTTAGTAAAAAACATGAGATGAGATAATATTGGATAAAATATGGACAAAATAATATAGGATAATAAAAGACAAAATGCTGGAGTAACTCAGCAGGACAGGCAGCATCTCTGGAGAGAAGGAATGGGAGATGTTTCAGGTCGAGACCCTTCAGACAGAGTTTGGGGAGAGGGAGTCTAGAGATATGGTAGGGTAAGGTGTGAAAAGGTGTGAAAACAGATCAAAGGAGACGATAAGGAAATGTAGAATGGTTCATTGTTAGCTATGGGAAAGGTGACAAGGAGGCGTACAATCAGTAAAATGAATCAGAAGGACAGTGAAACTAGTCAGCAAACTAGGGTGGGAGAGGACTGTTCCAAAAGGGGAACAGGGCGACTTGAGGCTAGGTGTGCACAAATCATTGAAAGTAGTAGGGCAGGATGAAAAAGTGGATAAGGCAAACACAGTTCTGTAAATAGTAACAGAGTATTTGATCAACAAAGTTGAGAGAGTGGCCAGGGTGGTGTGGGTCTTTGATTTTAACTGCTTTCTTGAGAGAGTATTTCCTATAGATCCCTTTGATTGTGGGGAGGTTAGTACCCATGAAAGATTTGTTAAAGCCCACCAATTTCTGCAGCCTCCATGGTTTCTGTGCATTTGAATTACCAAACTGATGCCACTTGTCAGTGTGCTCTCTATTGCACACATTTCAATTGAGTATTCAGCAACATGTTGAATCTCCTCAAACTTCTGAGAAAGTCAAATTGTTGATGAGCTTTCTTTGTGATTGCATCAATGGGTTGAGCCCAGAACAGAGCCTAGTCTGAAGAAGGGTCTCGACCCAAAAAGACTTCACAGGTTTGCTTCTAGAGACTTTATTGTATGATATCATGGAGAGATGGCGACAGTTAACTACTCACCAGTTCGCTGACTTCACAGCAAAATTAGCCGACAGTTATACTGTGCAGTAAACAACTTTATTTTTGTTAGATACAACTATACGAAAATATACTATCTACTACATGGGTACCACGAGGGCACGGTTGGTCTACTGTAACACACTGCTGAGAGAAGCTTCCTTATCTCCGTCTACTATTTCATGTTTACATTTACCATCCACCCTTCAACACATTCCTGGACAGGAGGTAATACATCTAATCTTATTTTGCTGATTCCCACGAACCTCTTCTACATCTGGTCTACGAGAGATGCCAAGTGTCACATCCAAACCCATTCATTACCTTGTTCAATTCCAATCAAAATTAAGTTAGAAAGGATATTAATATTTTCTTCCACAGTTCCCTCCTTGTTGATCTTTATGATCAACACATATTACAGTAAGAAAGGATTTTAATATTTTCTCTCATTAATCAGTTGGAAAAATGGAGGCATACATGTCTGATTGTAATTTAGTTGGAACCAGTCCTTGAGCTCGCAAAGGGATACCTTCTTCAGCATGCGTAGGGGTATGGGCTAAAACCCAACATTCTAATCAGATAAGGAAGCCTGTTTTTCTTTCAGCTGCGAGTTCACTGTGTTCTGTGTGAAAGTTGTTAGTTGAATTTCATATTCTAATTTCTACCTTCATCCTGTTTCTTGTAAATTTCTAGATGCCTCTCTTCACCCTCATATCCTCTATGATCCCATATAATGTTAATATATTCATAGGTATTTAATACTACAAAGATAGTTGATAAAGAATATGTCTTCATTTTGAAGGCAGACAAAAATACTGGAATAACTCAGCGGGTGAGGCAGCATCTATGGCGCGAAGGAACGTTTCGGGTCGAGACCCTTCTTCTGGCTGATGTGGAGGTGGGGGGGGGGGGGGGAGGAAGAAAGGAAAAGGTGGAGACAGTATGCTGTGGGAGAGCTGCGAAGGGGAGGGGAAGGAGGGAGAAAGCAAGGAGTACCTGAAATTGGAGAAGTCAATGTTCATACCGCTGGGCTGTAAACTGCCCAAGTGAAATTTGAGGTGCTGCTCCTCCAATTTGCGGTGGGAATCACTCTGGCCATGAAGGAGGCCCAGGACAGAAAGGTCGGATTCGGAATGTGAGAGGGAGTTGAAATGCTGGGCCACCAGGAGATCAGGTTGGTTAACGCGAACCGAGCGGAGATGTTGGGCAAAACGATCGGCAAGCCTACGCTTGGTCTCACCAATGTAGAGCAGCTGACACCTAGAGCAGAGGATGCAATAGATGAGGTTGGAGGCGGTGCAGGTGAACCTCTGTCTCACCTGGAAAGACTGCTTGAATGTCTACATTTTTACACTTTTTTATCACTACAAAATTTTATATTTCTTGCGTTTCCTTCTCGAGGGTTCCGTCTGAGTGATGCAGTTTACATTTGGTGGCATGTATCCAATTGGGTTTTTCTTTTTACTTTTACTGCTGTTTGTGTTAGTAGCACCAAATATCAAGTTCAAGTTAGTTTATTGTCATGTGTCCCTGTATAGGACAATGAAATTCTTGCTTTGCTTAAGCACACAGAAAATAGTAGGCATTTACTACAAAACAGATAAATGTGTCCATATACCATGATATAAATATATACACACATGAATAAATAAACTGATAGTGCAAATAACAGAAAGTGGTTGGTAATAATCAGAGTTTTGTCCGAGCCAGGTTTAATAGCCTGATGGCTGAGGGGAAGTAACTATTCCTGAACCTGGTTGTTGCAGTCTTCAGGCTCCTGTACCTTCTACCTGAAGGTAGCAGGGAGATGAGTGTGTGGCCAGGATGGTGTGGGTCTTTCATGATACTGCCAGCCTTTTTGAGGCAGCGACTGCGATAGATCCCCTCGATGGAAGGAAGGTCAGAGCCGATGATGGACTGGGCAGTGTTTACTACTTTTTGTAGTCTTTTCCTTTCCAGGGCGCTCAAATTGCCGAACCAAGCCACGATGCAACCGGTCAGCATGCTCTCGACTGTGCACCTGTAGAAGTTAGAGAGAGTCTTCCTTGACAATCCGACTCTCCGTAATCTTCTCAGGAAGTAGAGGCGCTGATGTGCTTTTTTGATGATTGCATTAGTGTTCTCGGACCAGGAAAGATCTTCAGAGATGTGCACGCCCAGGAATTTGAAGCTCTTGACCCTTTCAACCATCGACCCGTTGATATAAATGGGGCTGTGGGTCCCCCTCCTACTCCTTCCAAAGTCCACAATCAGTTCCTTGGTTTTGCTGGTGTTGAGGGCCAGGTTATTGCGCTGGCACCATATGGACAGTTGCTCGATCTCTCTTCTGTACTCTGACTCATCCCCATCAGTTATACGCCCCACAATAGTGGTGTCGTCAGCGAACTTGATGATGGAGTTCGCACTGTGGTTCGCTACGCAGTCATGGGTATAGAGTGAGTACAGCAGGGGGCTGAGCACGCAGCCTTGAGGTGCTCCCGTGCTGATTGTTATTGAGGCTGACACATTTCCACCAATACGAACAGACTGTGGTCTGTGGACGAGGAAGTCGAGGATCCAGTTGCAGAGGGATGCGCAGAGACCCAGTTCTGCGAGTTTGGTAACCAGTTTGGAGGGGATGATTGTGTTAAATGCCGAGCTGTAATCAATGAATAACAGCCTGACATATGAGTTTTTGTTGTCCAAGTGGTCCAGTGCGGAGTGGAGGGCCAGCGAGATCGCATCCACCGTTGATCTGTTGTGGCGGTACGCGAACTGCAGTGGGTCCAGGTTTTTGTCGATGTAGGAGTTGATTTGCTCCATGATCAACCTCTCAAAGCACTTCATCACCACCGGCGTTAGTGCCACTGGTCGATAGTCATTGAGGCATGTCACCTTACTCTTCTTGGGCACCGGTATAATTGATGCCCTTTTAAAGCAGGTGGGGACCTCAGACCTCAGAAGTGAGAGATTGAAAATGTCCGTAAAATCGACCAATGGCCCTTCCCATCTAGGAGAGAAAGAATCTTTGTTTATTGCTCTCACATAAACCTGATCTGCTGGTTTAAACGGGTGCATATTTCCTTCTGCCGGAGGGACCTGTGCCGGCTTAACTTTCTCATAGATTTTATCAACTGTTTCACACATGGCTTGAGCATATCTTAAGGATTTTTCATCATTCCATATCAGGGCCACCAGCTCAGGAGTCATCGGAAGTCAGGTTCCTGTTCTCATAGGTCCCCCCATCAATATCTCGTGAGGTGTTAGGCCCATTTTTCTATTTTTCTGATTTCTCAGGACATACATCAATACGGGCATGGCGCCTGGCCACAACAACCTACATTGCTGGCATACTTTGGCCAAAGTAGCTTTTATTTCTCCATTTACACTTTCTACCATCCCTGAGGACTGTGGTTGATATGGTGTGTGTAATTTCCACTGGAACCCAAGAGCCTTCGACAAGTTCTGAACTAATTTACTGTTGAAATGAGTTCCTCTGTCACTGTTTATCCCAAATCTAGGTATTTATTTCAATAAATTATTGACTACCGTCCTTGCATCATCTCTCCTAGTGATGATGGGTGCTTCCACCCATGTGGAGAACATATCAACTATGATCAGAATGTACTTAAAACCCTTTGCTGTGGGCATATGTACAAAATCAATTTGCAAATTCTCAAAAGGCATTTCAGGTTGTGGTAGGGGAAACCAGCCCTTCTCTCCATCAGGACACACTCAGGGCCCAACTGGTGGAGGGATAGACGCCCCCACTGTCTTGACCCGCCCTAGGTACATCTAATGATAATAATAATAATAATAATAAATACTTTATTAATCCCCTTTTCAGGGGAAATTTAGGTGTCCTAATAAACATACAACATAACATTGAAGAAGAAATTTAACATAAAAACATCCCCCCACAACTGTGGGCGAAGGCACAAAGTCCAGTCCCCATCCTCTTGTCCACCCGTGGTCAGGCCTATTGAAGCCTCCACAGTCGCCGCTATGGAGGTCCGATGTTTCAGGCCCTCTTGCCGGATGATGGTGCTCCAGCGTCGGGAGAACCCTCTCAGCGGCTTGGGATGCCTGGAACGGCTGCTTCCTAACCGGAGACCACAGCTTCTGAAGCTAACAGGCCGCACTGGACGGAGCTCCACAACTGGCGATCTCGGCTAAAGATCCCAGTCTCCCGATGTTAAAGTCAGAGCCATTGAATAATTCAAGAGAGCTTACTGCTATATATATATGGTGAGTGTGTTTGTTGAATGTTATTTAAAGCACATTTTTGCTTCAGCAGCAGCCTCTACAGGAGGCTTTAAATGTTTGAATCATTCGATTTAGACACTGTATGTTTATCACGTTCTGAAGTTACTTGGCATTTTAGTATTGGTGGTGTGTGTGTGTGTGTGTGTGTGAGTCTGTGTATGTGTGTGTGTTTGTCTGTGTGTGTGTGTGTGTGTGTGTGTGTGTCTGTATGTGAGTGAGTCTGTGTGTGTGTGTGTGTGCGTGTCTGTGTGTATGTATGAGTCTGTGTGTGAGTGTGTGTTTGTGTGTGTGAGTCTGTGTGTGTGTGTGTAGGTGTGTGTTTCTGAGTGTGTGTGAGTCTGTGTGTGTAAGTGTTTCTGTGTGTGTGTGAGTCTGTGTGTGTGTCTGTGTGTGAGTGTGTGACTGTGTCTGTGTGACTGTGTGTGACTCTGTGTGTGTAACTGTGTGAGTCTGTGTGTGTGTGAGTCTGTGACTGTGTGAGAGTCTGTGTGTGAGTCTGTGTGTGTGTGTGTGTGTGTGTGTGAATCTGTGTGTGTGTCTGAGTCTGTGTATGTGTGTGTGTGTGGCTGAGTCTGTGTGTGTATGTGTGTGTGTCTGTGAGTGAGTCTGTGTGAGTGTCTGTGTGTGTGTGTGACTGTCTGTGTGTGTAAGTCTGAGTGTGTGTGTAATTCTGAGTGTCTGTGTGGGTAAGTCTGAGTATCTGTGTGTGTGAGTGAGTCTGTGTGATTCTGTATGTGAGAGAGAGAGTCTGTGGGTGTGTGAGTCTGTGTATGTGTGTGTGTGTGTGTGAGTGTGTGTGTGTGAGTGAGTCTGTGTGTGGGTGTGAGTGAGTCTGTGTGTGTGTGTGTCTGTATGTGTGTGTCTGTGTGTGTGTGTGACAGTGTGTGTGTGTGTGTGAGAGTTTGTGTGTATGTGTGTGTGTGTGTGTGTCTGTATATGTGTCTCTGTGTGTGTGTGAGTGTCTGTGTGAGGTGGAGGGTGTGTGTGATCAAATAGTACAACTAATATAGTATTTCGTAGTTCAGAGCTTATTCGTTATGTTTAATAGCCTGATGGCTGTCAGGAAGAAGCTGTCCCTCAATGTGGATGTTACAGTTTTCAGTTTTACAAAAGTCAGACATGACTCCAGGCAGTCGGGCATAAGTCAGTCAGTCCACAAGCCGTGATTCAGTCTAAGTCCAGAGGCCATGAGTGAGTGAGTCAGTCAGTCCAGAGGCCATGAGTTAATCCCAAGGCAGTGAGTGCGTCCAGAGGCCATGATTAGGTCGCTCACTGCCCCCCCACCCCCTACCCCCCCACCCCCTACCCCCCCCCCCCCCACTGACATCCCCCACCTCAAGTCGCTGCCCTCCGCCTGGCTATAGGACGCTCCCCCTCCTGCCCCCTACTGAAGCCGCCCCCATCCCCCGCTGCAGGACACCCCCCTCTCTCATCAGCCCACGAGAGCCCCCGCCTGAAGCCACCCCCCACCCCACCCCCCGCCTCAAAAAAATGTTTTGCACAAATTCTTCAGTGAGTCCAGAGGATTGAGAATTACAACAATACAATAGAATTTTTTAATTTGTCACAACCAAGAAATGGAAGGATGCACTTTGATGATGATAATCCAGAATTGCTGCAGGAATTGCAATATGATAGAACTGAACAACAGCAGTTTGTTGAGGAGAATGAGCCTCTGCTGAATACTGAGCAGAGAGCAGTGTATGACCAGGTGTACAACTCCTTGAAAAGGAATCTCTCTTCAATGTTTTTCATTGATGCACCAGGAGGGACTGGAAAAACATTTATCACCAATTTGATCCTCTCCAAAGTTAGAGGTCAAGGTGATGTGGCTATTGCTGTTGCATCCTCTGGGATAGCAGCTACATTAATGCCTGGTGGAAGAACTGCACATTCTCGATTCAAGATACCCATCCAAGTGGCCGAGGATACATTCTGCAACATTGAGAAGAACTCTAAGACGGCACATTTCATGGGGCAAGTGAAATTTATTGTTTGGGATGAATGTCCAATGATTAGGCGAGAAAGCTTTGAAGCGGTGGACAGAACTCTTCAAGATGTCCGCAGCAACACTAAGCCTTTTGGCAGCATTCTTATCGTTTCTTGTGGCTATTTTCGACAACTCCTTCCTGTGGTGAAAAGGGGAAATGATGCTAATGTTGAAAATGCCTACATCTAGAAATCCTACTTGTGGAGACTTTTCACCAAGTTTCAATTGCACACAAATATGCGATTGACAGAGGGAGAAGGCGACTATTCTCAATTTTTGTTGTAAGTTGGAGAAAACAAGATTTTAAAGAATGAAGACGATGAAATTGAAATCCCCCAAGACATGCATCTATCAGCAGAAACACTGGAGAATTGTATTGATTTCATCTATCCCACATTTGACAATCCTGCAGAATTATTCTCCAACAATTGTATCTTGGTTCCGCACAACGATACCATGAGAAGGATCAATTCTACATGCATCAGACGCTTCCCTGGAATCGTTAAGGAGTACTTTTCTTTCAATGCTGTCACTGACGGAACTCATGATACTCACTTCCCAACAGAATTCCTCGATTCACTCGAGCTCTCTGGATTACCACCACACAAATTGGAGTTGAAAAAAGGATCTCCAATCATGTTAATGAGAAACTTGGAACCGCCAAAGCTATGCAATGGAACGAGGATGAAAGTTGAAAAGCTACACAATAATCTGATCGTTGCAAGAATCAACATGGGAGCCTTCAAAGATGACATTGTTCTCATTCCTAGGATAGCACTCAATTTAACAGAAGGTGAAGACATTCCCCTTCAGCGAACCCAATTCCCCATTCAATCAAGTTTTGCTATGATGATCCATAAAGCACAATCTCTCTATATTAAAATTGTCTTTTTTAAAAATCAACAGCAAATAGGCATCAAGAGGCAGTGAGCAGCAGAACACAACAAGAGACACAACAAGAAAGAACCTAATAATTCTTATCTTTAACATTTAAATTGTTCTTATATTTTAAGAGTCATTCACATTTTAAACTTTAATAAATCCTTTTTCCACTTTTCATGCCTGCGTGTTCTTCATCACAATGGGAACCTAATAGGCAGGAATGGATGCTCTGTGGGAGAGCCACTAAGAGTGCATTGGGGGGAGGTTGTGGGGAGATGGACTGAATGCGTGGGGGGAAGGGGAATGGCAGGGAGCAGAGTGGGGGGTGAAGGGAGGAGGGGTGACTGAGTGAACTGCCAGCATACCAGGCATGTATTGTATTGTATTCAAATTTATTGTCATTGTCTCAATTAGAGACAACGAAATGAATTTCCCTTTACAGTCAGTATCATAAAAATAAATAAATAATAAAACATATTAAAACTAAAATAGAATTTAAAAAAAAGCACAAACACAGAAAGTTCACGACACAACATAACACAATGGCACCAAGGTGAGGAAGGCACCATAGTCCAGCCAGCCTCCCCTCCGATCTTCCCAGATGTTCACCCGTGGTCGGGGCCTTCCGAGCACCCGCAGTCGCCACCCCGGGCAGCCCGATGCTCAGGCCCTCTCGCCGGGCTGATGGAACGCTGACGCCGAACCCCCGACGGTGAAACAAAAAAATACCGGGCTGAAGGTGGAAGCAGCTGGCACCAGCGCCACCGGAAGTACAACACCATGAGTGACTGCACTGCCAGCCCACCAGCCGTGAGTGACTGCAAGCCCACAAGCCATGAGTTTGTGAACTGTCAGCCCACCAGCCATGACTCACTTAGTTGTGAGCCCAATAATCCATTCAGTCCACCCTCTCCCCCTTCTCTCTCACAGTCTGTCTGTCACCTGTTTTGGGCAGAATTTCTGGCAGTTTGTCAGCTGCCAGCCTGCCAGGTCTGAGTGACTGTACTGCCAGGCCTCAGTAACTGAGCTGCCTGGCCTCAGTGACTGAGCTGCCAGCCCAAGAATCCATTTGGCCCACAATGTCCATACTAATGCTCTGGAAACCAGCCCCTCAGCCCACAACACCCATATTAGCGCTCCAGAGATCCACGCTAGAATATACTTTCCTCCTTCAATGCTGTGATCTGTAAAAAAAGATGAAAATGTCTAAATTTAATTGTCCACCCTCTCCCCCTTCTCTCACAGTCTGTCACCTGTTTTCGGCAGAATTTCTGGCAGTTTCTTAGCTGCCAGCCCGCCAGGCCTGAGTTACTGAGCTGCCAGCCTAAGAATCCACTCGGCCCACAATGTCCAAACTAGCCCTCTGGCAACCAGTCCCTTTGGCCCACAACACCCATACTAGTGCAACAGAACCGCCCCCCCCCCCCCCCCCGCACTGGCCAGCAATATTGGAATTGGTGGAGGGGTGAAATATTGCGTTGGGTGACCAGCCCTCCCGTGTGATGCTGGGACCCAACGGATCTCACTTAGTCTAGTGTATATATTTATATATATATATATATATATATATATATATATGTGTTTGTGTGTGTGTGTATATATGTGTGTATATATATATATGTGTATATATATATATATGTGTGTATATATATACATGTGTGTGTATATATATATATATGTGTGTGTGTATTTATATATATATATGTATGTACATATATACATATGTATATATCTGTGCGTACACACTGAACTTTATTCTGTTGTGCTGCAGCAAGGAAGAATTTCATTGTTCTATCTGGGACATATGACAATAAAACACTCTGGACGTCAGTGAGGCCTCATTGGGAGTATTGTATTCAGATTTGATCACCCCTGCTATAGGAAGGATGTTGTTTAGGTAGAAAGAGTGCAGAGAAGATTTAGGAAGATGTCACCAGGACTTAAGCGCCTGAGGTATAGGGAAAAGTTAGGCAGGCTAGGACTTTATTCCTTGCAGTTCAGGAGGCCGAGTGGTAATCTTATAGAGGTGTATAAGATGATGAGGGGAATATATAGGGTGTGAGGCAGTCTTTTACCCAGAATTGGAGAATCAAGAACCAGTGGACGTAGGTGTTAGGTAAGAGGGGAGAGATTCAATAGGAACCCGCAGGGCCAACATTTTCACACAGAGGGTGGTGAGCACATGGAATAAGCTGCCAGATGTGATAGTTAAGGCAGGTGCTAGAACAACATTTAAATGGCATTTGGACAGGTGTATGGATAATATTGATATGGATAAGAAAGGTTTAGAAGGATATGGGCCAAACATAGGCAGGTAGGACTAGCGTAGATGGGGGCACCTTGGTCAGCAAGGTCAGGTTGGATCGAAGGGCTTGTTTCCATGCAGTATGACTCGATTTTCATCATTCAAATGGTATTGGTGCTCAACAAATATTCTGTTGTCTCTGAAACACAATTGTGAATATTCCTATATTTTAATTTTAAATATTTCCTGCTTTCTGGTTTCCTTAAAACATTTTGACATATATTAAATATGAAAAATCAATATAGGAGCTATTTCTTATGCAATAACCAAAGGAAGAAAGCTATAAGGTTAGAATCTGAACTAAAGCAGAAATCGCTGGAAACACTTAACAAGGTAGTCAGCATTAATTTTAACAATGTGGCTCACGCCTAAAACATTATGTTTCCTTTTCCACAGATGCCACCTGCCTTCCAAGTTTTTTTCCCATCATTTTCTTTCTTTGTTTCTAATATTTTTCCTTAGTGTGCTTTTCTTTAATGAACATAAAATCTGTTGTGATTTTCCTTAATATTGTGTGCCAGAGCAACTGCCTGCACCTTGCATCTGCAAATGTTTACTTTTTTTCATGTTTCATTCCTGGTAAATTCAATGTAACTGGATTTGAGAAAGGCTGTGAAATTGGCAACACACGAGTTCAGGAAAGAACATCAACGGTTCCTACGACGTAGGTCTGACAACTGGAAGTTCCTCGCATTGATATTTGAAGAGATTGTCTGTCAACACTTGCTATCATAATTCACACTTGAGCACGCTGAGATCCTTCAGGAGGTTAACGGATTGGCGAATCAAAATCGGTGCAAGCTTTACTTTTTTTTCCCCCTTACTTTTCAGCACCATAAGTTTTAACCAAAACTACAAACTGCTGACATTAAAACATTCAAATAAGAGGAATATGAGTTGAAACTACGCAGTCACTTTGTGAGTGTGCAGAGACACCCATTCGGTCCGGTTCAGTGCTGCGCGCGCAGCCGCTTGGGCCGGTGGGGGGGGGGGGAGGGGTGACGGGAGTGCGCATGTGCGTGCTGGTTGACGATGGGTGCGCGCGTCGGTTGGCTAGGTCCGCGCATGCGCTGAGTGTGGGCCGAGCGTTGGCGATGGAGACGGAGTGGGGGCGGGGCGTCGAGTGACTGAGTCAATGATCAACTCGCGATCGCCCAGCACTTGTGTGGAGATGCGCACAAGGACATCTGTGCAGCACCGCGCAACGCACAGTACGCCAAGGCATACTGTACTCTCGCTTCACCGAGGACCAAATGCACACACATTGAAACACGAACATTGATTTCCTTTGCAAGGAGAGTTTTAACGAGACGAGGGTTTGACTTGACCCTGAATTAAAAGTAATACGCAGATTTTTTTTTTAACAATTCCGTCGGAAGAGTCTTAACTCTTCCTCCCCGTTCCAGGTGATGCCCTCTGATTTCATCTCGCTCCTCAGCGGGGATTTGGATCTCAATTCACCGAAGAGTGCGTATTCCAAAGGTAAGGGGATATTTAATTACCTATTTTGTTCACTTCTTGTCCTCAGGAGTGATGTAGAAGATTGTATGTTTTGAGGTAATTTTTTAAGGTTTCCCACCAAGCTATAGGCCGTAACTGTGGAATAGCTGACAGTTATGTGAAGTACATTTAGATCTAGATTTAATTTAATACACGTCATTTCTAGTACACTTTATATTGGGAATACACGCGTGGGCTTTTTAACAAAAGCGTCATATAGGAAATTAAATATTTTCAGTTTGTATTGAATCGTTCCTTTCTACAAGCAGCCTAACTTGATGAGGAAATATGTGATTGACATTTCTAACCACCTGTCAGGGCTCGCAGCTCAGGCCGAAGACAAATGGGTAGGCTGTTCCACCACAATCTACTTCTTTTGGTAGGTGGGTTTGATATTTACAACTTAAATTACTTGTACCACTGAGGAACCACGTCACACTACAAAAACAAAACTGCAATTCTGTTTGGAAAATGGTTCAGTTTTATTTCTTTATTACAAACATTTAACGTCTATTATTTTTCATATGGGCTAATTGTAGATTGGGGAACTATTTAGTAGTGAGATTAACTGTGGGTAATGAAGCATAAATAGAAAATACGAGCACCAGTCAGCAACATTCATCATCTGTAGGGAGAATCAAAGCATTAAAAGTAAAAAAAAAACAGAAATACGAGAAGCAGTCAACAGGTCAATCATCTGCGAAAAGAGAAGCAGAACTGACGGTTAAAACGAAGACCCCTTCATCGTTACTGGAAGAGCAAAAAGCAACATATTGTCAGTTGCCTAGAGGAGAAGGTTTGAAGAAAACAGGAGCAAAAATCACATAAGGAAAACAAGTAAGCTTTCAAAGACTCTGAAGCTTTCAGAATTGTTGCTTTGGCTTGAAGTGTACCAAATGTTTTACCACATTTTAAGAAAGGAGGAAGAGAGGAAACGGGGAACTAACACAATTGTAGGTTAAATACTGAAATCTTAAATGAAGGAGCAATTACTAAACAACTTGAAAGGTATATACCTGCTTCCTGGGTTATGAATAAACAGACATGGAAATCCAACTTTGCTCGTACATTTTAAAAAGTATTTTTCAAGCCATTTATAATGATAAAATCTATTAATATTTTGATGAGGTATATATTCCAGTACTTTAATTATGAGTAGTGTGAGGGTGATTATTAAATGGAATAATTATAGCAAGTGTATGTAGAGCTCTTCTATTTGTGCTGCTTTAGAAAACAGGTGTTACTGATATGTGGAGAAATTGACATGTGAACAGTTCATAACGTGGCGACTGCCAGCAATGGGATTGAGCATGGATTTATTTAGTGTCAATTGGGTTTGACGCATCTACTGGATTCTCTTTAGGGTGTGGCTTCTTGAATAGATAAGATTTTAAATAAGCTCTCTGAGGAGGTTTAAGAAGGAACTGAAAATACTGGAAAAGGTAGACCCGAGGTAGACAAAAGGGTCTGAAGAAGGGTCTCGACCCGAAACGTCGCCTATTTCCTTCGCTCCATAGATGCTGCCTCACCCGCTGAGTTTCTCCAGATGTCTATCTCTGAGGAGGTTGGTCAGCTGAGTAAAGCACATGGAGTTAGGCGCAATGAACCAACATGGGTTGAGAATTGGTTACTGGAAGCAAAGAATATGAAGAAACAGATTCACATTGGGTTGGTAGGTTCTCACTAAGGGATAACTGCAGGAATTGGGGCATATAAAGTGAAATTATCCATTTTGGTGTGCAAAACAGAAAAGTGAAGTTATTTTTAAATGGCAAGAGATTGAATATTGTTTTTATTTGAATGGACTTCGATGTTCTTGAGCATAACCCACTGAAACCTAACATGCAGGTACTTTAGGAAGGCAAATTATATGTCTGATTTTATTACAAGAGGATTTGAGCACAAGAATTAAAATGGCTTGGTGCAAATATAGGGCCTTGATGAGGTTGTACTTGGAGTGTAATTTTGATGGTCTTGCCTACAAAAGGATATACTTGCCATAGTGCATAGATAGCAAAAGTTCGCAGGACTGGCGAATGTACCATATGCAAGGAGATTGAGTGGATTAGGTCTGCATTGAAGTTTAGATGAAGGGGAGGACATTTCATTGCAACATCTACAATTCTTACAGAGCTCCACAGATTGAAAACAAGAAGATATTTCCAATGGCTTTGAATCTAGGACCAGGGGCAGTACCCCCTGATTAAAGCTATTTATTACTGAGATGTTGCAAGATTTCTTGATGGTGAATCTTTGGAATTGTCAATGTGGAGGATTGTAGAGGCTCAGTCATTAAATTCAATCAAATAAGCAATTGATGGACCTATATATTAAGGGAACCAAGGGATATGTGGATAATGTAAGAAAATTGGCGCGTTGGTGGAACATCAGCTCTGTTTTTGATGATTGGTTAAAAAGGCCAAATGGTCTACTGCTGCTGCTATTATTTTTAGTGAATCATAATATTGTTCAGCACCATCACATCCATTCTGACCTTTGTTCTTATGTAAATTAATTGAAACTCAAATGTACAGCCACAGCTGGGGGGAGGGGGAGGGGGGGGGGGGTATGGGCAGTCACCTAACATTATGTTCCAAGCACTGTGAAGTGTCAAATGAAAGATGGTGTGCTGTTCCTCAGGCTTATGTTAAATATTGTTGGAGCAATAAAAGATACCAAAGATGGAAGTCATAGTTGGAGTGAAATAGATAGTTAAAGTGCACATGGAGCTCAAGGTTGCCTTTGCATGCAAACTGGAGAAAGACATCTACATTTGCATTTGGTTTCTCCATCATAGCTAAGATCACATGTGCACCAAATGCAGTACAGGTTGAAACTCTCTTTTCTAGCATCTTTGGGATCTGACTATGGATATTGTACCTGACTCTCTTCCTATGAGCGGGAGAAGTGTTCTTTTTAAATATAGTGTAGTGGCCATTTGACTAGTTTTGTGTGTTATTAATGATGGCATGTGTCTTTAAGTTTTAGACTGCCCGTTGTGGGTGGGATTTATGATGTATTTTTGGGCGTGTTTGGGGCTAAGTTTCTTGTGCAGAAGCTTAGTTGTTAGTTTAGTTTGGAAGGTTTGGAACGTTTACACTTTGACCATGCGAAGTGTAACGGAGACACGAGGAGTTTTCTAACGTTTAAAGCGATATGCTGGAGTTTGATGAAGATTATAGTAATGAGTCGAAAAGTTTGGATGTACCTTATTGTTTTTCATCAACAATAAAGAATTTATTAATCAAAAGACTGTGTTTTTGAAGACTTGTCTGTGAAGAAGCTCTGAAGGTCTCTGACGGTGAGCTCGCATGCGTATAAAGACATTCCCCTTAACCATGCTGTCCATTCAGCGGCTAGAGGGAGTAATCTCTTGAACGATATAAAAATCTGCCGCTACATATAAACTTGGTCGGGTGATATAAGAATTCCGAGAACTCTCTGTAATCCCAAAGTTTCCCTAAATCAGAATGGTGTCAGCTGAGATCGCTGTTGGCTGAGATTGCAGAGGTTGCACTGGTAGGTTAGTTAGCTAGCTACAGATTAGTGCAGATCTTTGTTAGTTATGTCTTGGTTAGAATTTTTTAATTAGTTCTGATTCAAAACATACCAGTCTATGAGAGATTGCTGGACCAGAAAATTTCAACCAGTGCACTAAATGGGAAGAAGTGTAAGTGATTCACATGGAGGGGATAAATGGACTGATATTGCACCTTCTGTGGTTGCATGGAAAGGTGTTGTGAGAAGGAGAATGGTTAGCGGAGATAGAAGGGGAAGGAATGGTATACATTTATAAACAAGTTCAGGAATACCCCAGTTGGCCCCTCAAGCCTGATCTGCTATGTAGTAAGAACATGGCTGATTATTCTTGTTCACAAAACCATTTATTTTTCCCCATATTTCAGGTACCCTTGTGGCTTACATTTCTGTCAGTCTCCATCTTGAATATATTAATTGATTCTGCCTCCATTGCTCTCTGATAGAGAAAATTCCCAAGATTGAGTACTGTTTGGGAATAGAAATTTCTCCTTATCTGTGAGTGTATTACACCACTGCTTATTCTGAAAATATGCCCTCTTTTTCTAGTTACACAAAGCAAGGGACCATTATTTCAACATTCACCATGTCAAACCACCTCTAACTGATTTTTATTTCTGCAAGATTTCCTCTCTGTTTTCTATACTCCAATGAATAGGCCAGGCCTGCTCAATCTTGCTTCATACGTCAACTCTGAATCAAACTAGCGAATATACTAAATAACAAATATACTAAATAAACTACTATACAACCATATTACAATCCTTATTGAGGATGACTTCCATCCCACTCGGAGCCCAACGGTCCAAGAAATCCCTTGGGGTGCCCTTGGACAGGGCGTAGTCCCTCTCAAGTACCACCTGGGTGTGGACGGATGCCCAGAATAGGAACAGGCAGCTGGCTCGGGCAGAGCCCTCTTCCACCTGGCGCCGTGACTCGTGGATGGCCAGCTTGGCCAGGCCCAGGAGCTACCCAACCAGGACATCTTCGGCCCCACCCTCTCTCCTAGGCACATGGTGTCCAAAGATGAGGATGGTGGGTGTGAAGTTCAGCCAGAAGGAAAGCAGCAGCCCCTTCAGGTATTGGAAGAAAGGCTGCAACATCACACACTCCATATACACATGAACACAGACACTTCCAGCCCGAAAAAGTGGCAGGCGGCCGGTGAGTCTGAACCGCGAGGGAAACGGTTTGCAAGGGACTCCTCGGTGCAGTACCCTCCACCCCAGGTCCCTGATGTAGAGGAGCAGAATCCCTGCATTGAGGGACCCCCACTGGGGGGGGCCCTCTCACGACCAAACGGCAACTCTGACCACCACTTTGTGTCCGGACGGTGAACCAGGGTGAGGAAGTGCAGGATGTGGAGGAGGAGCCCGCACTGGACACCACTCCCTGCATGGCAACCAGCTTGGAGGGGATCATGGTGTTGAACGCTGAGCTGTAGTCTATGAACAACCCGCCCCCACCCATCCCGGGTCCCCCTTTGTTCTCGGCGGCTCCCCCACACAACGCAGCCCATCCACTTTGGCCCGTCTCCACCCCGAGGCCCCGTCCTCGGCCCGACTTTGTTCGAAGCTCCAACACAACTTCGTCCGCGGGGGGGCTCTGACTCATCCTGAGTGAGATTGACATCATTGCTTTACCTTCAGGAGTTTCATTGTGTTAATGAGTTTGGGAGTTTCTTATTTACGGACATCTACATTTGAAGCTTGAAATCAGAATTATCCTGGCAAAGTGAAAAATGGGGCCAGGTGCTTCCCTACATGAAAACAATAACAAGAGGAAAACCATTCTAAATCACTATTGCAGGTCTCTTATTATAGTGTGCTATTGGCAGACTTTAACTAGTCTGTCCTGAACATGGGATTGAATTGGAGAGTAAGAAAGAACAAAGTCCTTTTCAGATTGTTATTTTTATTTCCTTTTGAATATAATAAACTTTTGGGTCACAATTCTATGTGATCCTAACAATCGCAATTAGATGGTTAGATGTAATGTATTAATCTAGAAAGTAAATTGTAAGCTGTTTAGGTCTATAGTCATTGGCTGAATGTGATCTTTTCCTAATGTCTGTCTGAAGAAGGGTCTCGACCTGAAACGTCACCTATTCCTTCGCTCCATAGATGCTGCCTCACCCGCTGAGTTTCTCCAGCATTTCTGTCTACCCTGTTTTCCTAATGTAAGATCAGTGGAGTTGTCAATGAATGGCAGTGGTGAGAGGAAAGCCTGGCTGATACTTCCTTCCCTGAGTAAGCAATTGCAATCCCCATCATGAAGTTGTGTACCTAACAGCTAACTTAGCACAAATCAGGATTTGGACTAGTGACCTTTTTGTTTATGGTTTTGTTATGCAAGAAAGTTTCAACCTCTAAATACCTATTCTCAGAAAAAGAAGAAAAAAATGGTTGAATAATATGGATGATTATTACCGTTTTCATGTATCTTTTGATTTTGAATAGTGGAATCGTGTCGGTAATACATTTGTAAATTGGTAAATAATCATGGCTATTGTGTATTTTTCCTTGATTGCGTCAATAAAAATCTTGGGAGGGATTGGGGGAGGAAGTGATTGTTTTGTTATCCCAGTTGTAGATCTCAGCATTATGGTAAACCAGACAATATCAATAATATACAAAATGATCTGAAATTCCACGTTGATATAAGCCTTTATTATATTTTTTTAAAAAGGAAAGAAAATCGGCAATCTGAAAAGCTGTTTAGGTAATCTCTGTACACGTGACAATAATAAGCCTAAACATAATTGAGTTTCAAGCTGTCTACAAACTGGAATTGTAGCAATAGCATCAGTAATTGTTTTATCTGCTTTTTGAGTCTTTGATACAAAAGTAAAAGTGAAATATTGTACACATGAGATGCTGATAATTTATTGGCATTGTGATCCCTTTATATTATTCCATTATAAATATTGCCATGCAGCTGATATTTGTGGACAGAGAACAATTTAGCCAACAGTTTACGACTTGTTTTCACATAGCCTAATCGCAATCCAATGGTCTGTGTTGCTTTTGCTCTTTATGAACTTGATGACTGACTTGTAGTCAATTGCAAACCTAATTGAGTGGGAGGTTTACAGCATTCTTAAAGATAGAATTGATCTATAGCTTTTGTTCAACGATGTTGCACTTAGGTGATTATTCCATTTTATAGAAAAGAGCTAGACACATCAAATCATTAGTTGTTGGTTACATCCAGTCCAACACCAGTTTGTTTCCAGGAATTTACGGGAATGTATTATTGCCATTTTTATTACAAAAAAATAAACAAGATTTGTCATTTCAAATGTTATACTTGTACACTGCAATCACTCTTTTTTAATGCAGTGGAATTGAAAATGATGTTGGTGGCAGATATTTGAGACAGGAAAAGATACAAGACTCCTGTAACAAAGAGGGAAAGGTTAGTTGCTAGGGAACGGGATCAACCAAGTGCGTGGATGTTGCATGTTTAAAAATAGCTGCAGTGTGATATCTGAACAGCTATCAGTTTGCTCATAGTGATAATGCTATTGTATCTGGTTTCTACACTATTTTGTATGGTGTTATAAATAGTTATCTATTTTCAAAGTTAACTTTTCATTGTATCCTTTTCTATTTTTCACTTTTCTTTAATAAATATGGAATAGTTCTAATGAAAAATTATGCAAGAAATATACTTGTGCTCAGCACATTTTTGAAGAGCATATGTTTAACAATCCTTGCTGCCAAGTATATTGAAGATCATCAATTATAATACATTTCTTCACAATACGTTGAGATGTGCTTTGTGATAGGACGGGACATGCAGGTCATGTTGTAGATGACTGCGTCAGGACCTTATAGATTATTTGCACTGTGTTGCTTCTTTTCTCCACGTGGTCTGGGGCTGAACCTCTGGATAGGTGGAAAACCATGGTAGTTATTAACATAGAAAATAGTAGGTACAGCACATGAACAGGCCTTTGGCCCACAGTCAATGCCAAACATAATGCAAAGACCACCACCTACATATTATCCATCAATTCCTTGCATATCCATATGTATATCCAAAAGTACCACTAAATACCACTAACCTATCTGCTTTAACCACCACCCCTGGCAGTGCATTCCAGCCACTCACCACTCTAAAAAAAGAACTTGCTTGCACATCTCCTTTAATCTTTGCTGCTCTCACCTTAAAGCTATGCTCTCTAGTATTAGATTTTTCCATCCTGGGAAAAATATTCTGACTGTCTACTCTATATATGCCTCTCATAATTTTATATACTTCTGTCGGGTCTCCCAGCTACCTCCGGCATTCCAGAGAAAACAATCACAGTCTGTCCAACCTCTTCCTGTACCCAATACTCCCTAATCCAGGCATCATTTTGGTAAATCTCCTCTGCACCCTTTCCAAAGACTCCACGTCCTTCCTGTAATAGGGTGACCAGCACTGCACACATTACTCCAAATGTGGCCTAACCAAAGGCCTATAAAGCTGCATCATGACATCAAGAGTATTTTATTGTCAATAGACAATAGGTGCAGGAGTAGGTCATTCGGCCCTTCGAGCCAGCACCGCCATTCAATGTGATCATGGCTGATCATTCCCAATCAGTATCCCGTTCCTGCCTTTTCCCCATATCCCCTGACTCCGCTATCTTTAAGAACCCTATCTAGCTCTCTTGAAAGTATCCAGAGAATTCCACAGAATCGCCACTCTCTGTGTGAGAAAGTGTTTCCTCGTCTCCGTTCTAAATGGCTTACCCCTTATTCTTAAACTGTGCCCCCTAGTTCTGGACTCCCCCCCCCCCCCCCCCCCCCCCCCCCCCCAACAACAGGAACATGTTTCCTGCCTCTAGCGTGTCCAAACCCTTAATAATCTTATATGTTTCAATAAGATCCTCTCTCATCCTTCTAAACTCCAGAGTATACAAGCCTAGCCTGCAGAAGGATCTCATTGCTCCGATACTCAACTCCTCTTGTTATGAAGGCCAACATGCCATTCGTTTTCTTCACTGCCTGCTGTACCTGCATGCTTACTTTCATTGACTGACGAACAAGGACCCCCAAATCCTGTTGTTTTCCCCCTTTTCCCAACTTGATACCATTTAGATAATAATCTTCCTTCCTGGTTTTGCTAACAAAGTGGATAACCTCACATTTATCCACATTAAACTGCATCTGCCATGCATCTGCCCACTCACCCAACCTGTCAGGATCAGTGACATCAGTCTGAAGAAAGGTCTCGATCCGCAACATCCATTCCTTCTCTCCAGTGATGCTGCCTGTCCCGTTGAGTTACTCCATCATTTTGTGACTACCTTGTGTTTTATTGTCATTTGTCCCGAAATGGAACAATGAAATTCTTGCAGCAGTACAACAGAAATGTAAACATAGTACTCTGTAAACACCATATCATACAACAAAAAAGTTTAGTTTATAAAAATACAAATAAGACAATAATAATAGTGCAAAGACAAAAACAATCCCCCAAGTCTATACAGTTCTGACTTTAGTTGAAGGTTGTAGTTTAATAGCCTGATGGTTGTTGGGAAGAAGCTGCTCCTGAACGTGGAAGTTACTGCTTTCAGGCTCCTTTACCTTCTTCCCAATGACAGGTGTAATGAGAGTGTGACCAGAGTGGTGTGGGTCTCATGCTGGCTGCCTTTCTGCGGCAGCGAGTCCTGTAGATCTCTTTGATGATGTGGAGGTCAGTACCTATGATGAACTGGGCAGTGTTCACACCACTTTTTGCAATCTTAGTTCTTGGGTGTATGAGTTGCTGCACTACACCGCGATATAACCAGTCAATATGTTCTCTACTGTACATATGTAGATGTTCTGAATCTTCTCAATAGGTAGAGACGTTGATGGATTTCTATTAGATTCCATCAATGTGCTGGGTCTTCAGATCTACAGAGATGTACACGCCCAGGAATTTGAAGTATTTAACTCTCTCTACCACCTTCCTGTCAATAAAGATACATTTGTGGATCCTCGTCCTTCCTTGGTTTTGCTGATGTTGCGAGCAATGTTGTTGTTCGAGTTCCATTCGGTCAGTCGATGTAATTAATTGTATATTTTCCCTTTACATTTGACATCCCAAAGTGCGACACCTTACACCCATGACCCTAGCAATCTTGGTGTTACCTACAAACGTACCTGCCTGAATATTGTCCTTTCACTACAAACCTTTGTCTTGTATCAGTAATTCAGTTCCAAATCCATGCGACCAAGTCGCTATTAATCCCGTGCATTTTTACCTTCTGGGTCAGCCTGACATAGGTTACTTTATCAAATCACTTGCTAAAACCATGTGGGCAACATCCACTGCCTTACCTTCATCACCTCCTCAAAAAAACTCGATCGAGTTAGTAAAACCCAGTACAAAGCCTGTCAAGATACAAGATACAAGATAGATTTATTCATCACATGTGCCAGATGGCACAGTGAAATGAAATTCCCATACAGCCATAGAATAAAAATAATGGACACAACACACTATAGGGTTTGACATAAAACATCCCCACACAGCATAATCAATGTTTCCCACTGTGTGGGAAGGCACCAAAGTCAGTCTCTTCCTCCATTGTTCCCCGTGGTCAGGGCCTCCCCGTGCCCTCCGCAGTTGCCGCTACGGGCGGCCTGATGTTCAGGACCGCTCGCCGGGGTGTTGTAAGTCCGACGTCGGGGCTGCGGGACGTCCTCAGCGGCGTGGACACCTGAGTCGGCCCCCTCCTACCGGAGTCGGCGGCTTCCAAAGTCCGCAGGCCACGGTGGATACTGCTGTTGGAGACCCTCTGCAAGGCGCCCCAGGACTGCGCGATGACGGTCAGCGCTTCCCGCGTTGGAAGCTCTCCTCACCAGAGCTCCACGATGTTGGAGCAGCGGCTCAACGCTTCGGAGCTCCAAACGGTAGATATCGCCCGCTCCGCGGTGACTCCAGCGCTGCGCCGCCGCTGTAGCAGCCCTGGTCCGGTTCCCGGTCCCCGGCAGGAAAGGCCGTTCCGATCCAGCTGGTAGGCCGCGAGGTGGGGGGCGAGGACACGACTCGGAGAAATAGTCGCGTCCCCGCCCGGAAGAGACTGGGAAACGGTTTCCTCCTTACCCTGCCCCCCTCCCCCACATAGAAAAGTAAAAGTTTCCCCCAACACAAGACTTTAGACTAACTAAAAATAATAAAAAAGATAGAAATAACAGACAGGCTGTAGGCAGAGGCTGCTGCCAGTGCAGCGCCCCTAGGGTGTAGAATAGTAAAGTACAGTACTGTCTTTAATTGACTAATTCGCTTCTAAATGGAAGTAAATCCTTTCTTGAAGAATCCTCTCCAATAAGCTCGCAACCACTGAAATGAGGCTTATAGACCTATATACAGTGGCTTGCAAAAGTATTCGTACCCCTTGAACTTTTCCACATTTTGTCACGGTACAACCACAAACGTAAATGTATTTTATTGGGATTTTATGTGATAGACCAACACAAAGTGGCGCATAATTGTGAAGTGGAAGGAAAATGATACATGGTTTTCAAATTTTTTTACAAATAAAAAACTGAAAAGTGTGGCGTGCAAAAGTATTCAGTTGAAAAAAAGCCATAAGAAGTCCCGTTTGCAGTTTACCACAAGCCATGTGGGGGACACAGCAAACATGTGGAGGAAGGTGCTCTGGTGAGATGAGACCAAAATTTAAGTTTTTGGCCTAAATGCAAAACGCTCTGTTTGGCGGAAAATTAATACTGCACATCACCCTGAACACACCATCCCCACTGTGAAACATGCTGGTGGCAGCATCATGCTGTGGGGATGCTTTTCTTCAGCAGGGACAGGGAAGCTGGTCAGAGTTGATGGGAAGATGGATGGAGCCAAATACACGGCAATCTTGGAAGAAAACCTGTTAGAGTCTGCAAAAGACTTGAGACTGGGGCGGAGGTTCACCTTCCAGGAGGACAACGCCCCTAAACATACAGCCAGAGCTACAATGGAATGGTTTAGATCAAAGCATATTCATGTGTTAATGGCCCAGTCAAAGTCCAGACCTAAATCTGATTGAGAATCTCTGGCAAGACTTGAAAATTGCTGTTCACAGACGCTCTCCATCCAATCTGACTGAGCTTGAGCTATTTTGCAAAGAAGAATGGGCAAAAATTTCAGTCTCTAGATGTGCAAAGACATACCCCCAAAGACTTGCAGCTGTAATTGCAGAGAAAGGTGGTTCTACAAAGTATTGACTCAGTTTTCTCAGTGTTGACTCGGCTGAATACTTTTGCACTCCACACTTTTCAGTTTTTTATTTGTAAAAATATTTGAAAACCATGTATCATTTTCCTTCCACTTCACAATTATGCGTCACTTTGTGTTGGTCTATCACATAAAATCCCAATAAAATACATTTACGTTTGTGGTTGTAACGTGACAAAATGTGGAAAAGTTCAAGGGGTATGAATACTTTTGCAAGCCACTGTAAAGAGACAGATGGAGCTTTAACCCTTGCTAGTTCCCACATTTACATCTTTGATTTGGGTAAAGAGAGTAGAGTTAAAGGAGAAGTTATTGTGTGCAAGAGTCTAATGGTGCATGTACCTGGATTAAGTGTAATTTCAAGAAGTGAAATGTCCTTGGGTCATCCTGGTGAGAGGTGAAGGTGTAGAGGCGAATCGGGTGTCCAAAATGAAGATAAGCCACTTGGGATCAAGAGATTGGAAAGTGTCAGAGGTAAGCAGGAAGCAACTGGACAAGGAAATAAATAATCGAGAGAGACACACGAGGAACCGCAGGTGCTGGGGAAAAATGATAAAACCAGAAAGTAAAAAATTGTTCTCTGTGAAAAGGAATAGGTTAGAGTAAAGTGCCTAACATGACTGCCCTGATCGAAGAGTAAGAAATTGGCTATGCAGGTTTGGAGGCTATGGAGGAAACGTTTCCTAATGAAATGAGGTCAGTATTAGTATTGGAGACCATAATAGTCAGATGTGGGATCAGTGAATTATATTAGCTTCTACCCCGGATTCGCCGACATTATCCACCTTGGAAGCGACAGCAGGTGAGAGAGGAGAGAGCCCCATGCTGATCGAGCACGTTCTGTCTGTGTGGGTACATTGAAGAAAGTGCTGTCCTCAGGGGCCACAACGTGAGCCATAACTACAGCCGTATGAACTGATGAAGAAGAGCTCGCTGATGCAAACTAGTGAATCCGGCTCCTCGTTTTAAAGTGAAATGACGCAGTGCTGGAGTAACAGCTGACTGAATCTGTCTGAGGAAGGGTTCCTACGACACCTAACCATGTGCTCCAGAGATCCTGACCCGCTGAATTACTCAGCACTTTGTGTCCTTGTGGTGGGTGAAGAAGGGCTCGCTGGCGCACCTTGCGAGTCGGGAGTGGGGTTGGAAGCTGGGGGTCTAAACAGCCAGAGAGACGGTGCGAGCTGGGGATGGGTCGGCAGGCCTGTCCGCTATATCCGACATCTGTTATGTGGGTAATTAAAATGAGGGTTTACGGTATTGTTATTGCGAAACAGGACAGATGATGAGAGCAGAGTTGATTCTTTCATGACAGGGGGACACGACCGGAAAGAGCAATCATCACTCGTAATGCCATCTGTGGCTGCTAAGGGAATTTCAACTTGAGCTCTTGTAATTTTGCCTGGATTTATAGGGGTGGGCGGACCATCGGTTACCTGAAAATCTGTGTTTTTACTGTAAATATGGGG
Organism: Amblyraja radiata; assembly: GCF_010909765.2. Classification (NCBI taxonomy): domain Eukaryota; kingdom Metazoa; phylum Chordata; class Chondrichthyes; order Rajiformes; family Rajidae; genus Amblyraja; species Amblyraja radiata. The sequence goes on along the minus strand of NC_045972.1, from coordinate 9,810,514 downwards.
ATTAAGTTTGAGAGAGTGATAGAAGTGGAAAAATTGAGATGGTCAATGGAATGTTGTCAGTTTGTGAAGAGTAGATCAAGCGAAGGTAAGAAGCAGTTGTCCAAGTGGATCAGGAATTCTAAATTTGGGATAGAACGGGTCCACAGTCCAGGATGAGGACCTCTAGCTCAGTCGACCTCAGTTCAGTGGGCACAGGAAGAAGAGCTCAACATCATGTCAGACATTTTCCTTGGCTGACTGGTATCTCTTGGTTATCTGCATAAGCTAGTCCTGATGAAATTAGTTTCCACACTGTTCAAAAGTTCAACATTGCACAACATTAACAACAACTTGCATTTGCAGTCTTTAACATGGTAAAATATCACAAGGCACACTGCAGAAGCATTATTAAATTGCGTACTGAGTTACTCATTCAGGAAGATGGTAATTAGTAGCAGGAGTAAGCCTATCACTTGCCAACCTTGCCCTGCAAGACTGCACTGCCATTTAATAAGTTTATGGCTGATCTCATCATAACTCTATCACTACATACCTCTGCTTCCACCATCGTTTAAGAAAGGAAGTTCTGAAGACTTGTATTCAAACTATGGCCCAAGATTCTAGTTTCTCCAATAATAGAAACCGCTTTCTGTAAGACTTTCTGCCCCATCAAGACCTCTCAGGATCATGTTTTGGAATTTAGAATTACAGCATGAAAACAGGCCCTTCAGCCCACCGGGTTCGCGCTGACCAGCGATCACCACGTACATTAGCATTATTCTACACACTAGGGACAATTTACTGGGGAAATAATATCCTCATGTTCTTTAGTCATTTAAAAAAAACTCTCTGAAGAGACTTTTGTGATTTATTTATATGATTTGGAATGAACTCTGAGAATTGATTAAAAAGATGGCTAAAGGATAAAAATAATTCTATCCTGAGTGGTGTGCCTTGGAGCTTGATGATTATTTCAGACCAATGGGGTTTCTCATTATTTGATTTACTTTGAGCCTGAATCCAAACTGATAGGTCAAATGTGCAAATGAATTCACTTTTGAACAGAGACCAGTTTCCGATGAGAAATAATTATTTGAATAAAGTTGATATTTGGGTTAAAAAAATGGCAAGTTAATGGCGTACATCTTAAAAATAACACACAAAAAGGAAAATATAAATGGTGTTGAAAATATTTGGGATGATGCTGAATGAGATCTAAGAGTCATGGAATATTAACTGTTCAACCCATGACCAATTTTCAAGCCTTGTATTCCAGGGCAAAATAGCTTTTGAATACCAATCACTGATGCGTTTTGTTTGTATGGAGATCTCAATGCCCAGGTTTAGTGGATAGGAAATTTGTTGAGGTAAGCATCCATTCTGTAATTGTACATGTGAAATAAGAAGAGGAAAGATATCGGATGTGATTTTTGGATTGGAATCAAATTCTAAACTCTTTATTTTGAACAATTCTGACAATTACTTTTGGTCTGATACCATTGTTTGACCTTGGGTACATAAATGTAGGACTGGATCAGGTGTTGAATTCCTGGCTAATGAAACAAAGTTTTGCACATAGTGATGAGAGGTTCCTCGTTTTACATGTTTTGGTATATCATCGGCAACAAGGTTGAGCAGTATACATTTGTCTATATTAATGATAAATACATATGCTAATTGGCCATTGTAAATAATCTTTAATGTAAGTGGGCAGTAGAATTAACGGGAATATGGAGGAAGAGGTTAAAGGGAAAATTGATAGGGGAATGGGATTACTCGAGGCAGCAGAGACTAGATGACTGCCTCTTTGATGTAAGAAAATGTAGCAACATGGTATATGCACAGATAAGCTAACATCCAAAAGCTATCTGATGTGGGTGTCCTCTGGTTTTATTATCTAAAAGCAGTTGTTGATCATGAGAATACTTCATGAAGCAACTGAATATCTCTTTCATATAAAGACAAAAGTCAGAGATGGGGCAGTAATTATTCAATTATAATATAATGACTAATTTTTAGGAAATCTGTCGCTGATATGAATTTGTTGTGAAATGTAATGACATTGATTTTATCTCTTTTTCCAACTCATCTGTTTAATTCGCTGTACAAAATTCTATCTTTCTATTCCATCCATTATTTATCATTTATTTATTCATTTATTGTTTTATTTATTATCCATACCTCATTGACCTTTAGCAGGGAGTGGTGTATCACAATCTTCAACCATTGCCCTCTTTCTGGTGAAGGTACTCAGGATGATATAGTGGATGGAATTTCAGGCTTTCCACCCAGTGACAATGAAGGCGGCAGTTATATTTCCAAACCTGAAAGGTGTGCAATTTGGAGGGCTACCTGCAGTTTGTGGTATTCCCATGTACCTCAGCCTTTGTCCTCCTTGACTGTAGAAGTCTTGGATTTAGGAGAAACTGTTGAAGAAGAATCAAGTTTCTGCAGTGCTGTTTTTTAGATGTGCACACTGCTGCCATCGCATGTTGGCAGTGGAGGGAATGAATGTTAAGGGTAATGTTTCAGATGAAGGATAGGGTACAACTGATGGATAAATACTGGTAAACGTATTGAGAATAATTCTGCTTCTATTCAGAGTAGTCTGTGACATCACCTATTCACCTGAGAGGGCAGAATGTGTGTGATATCATTTCTTAAAGATGACACCTTCAATAGTCATCGTGAGTATCATCTTAATTTTAAATTTCAATTTGCGCAGGATAAGCATCCGAGGCCTCTCTGAAAAGCCAAATCCTTGAAGAGCACAAAAAGAGATGGTCAAAGAGGTTTATTTTTCTCTCTGATTATGCCTCGTAACTTCCCTCCTCTCATCTTAAACCTATGCCCATTTAGTATTTGATATTTCCATCTGGTAAAAAGACTTTGACCACTATCCTATCTATCCCTCTCATAATTTAAAACATTTCTATCATGTATCCCTTCAACATCCTATGCTCCAGTGAAAACAAAGCAAGTTAGTTGAACTTCTCCTTATAACTAATACACTCCAATCCACACAACATCCTGGTGAACCTCTTCTGCATGCTCTACAAAGCCTACACTTTCTTTCTGTAATGCAGGGAACGGAACACAGAACTCTAACTATGTCCAAGCCACAGTTTTATAAAGCTGCAAATGCGTTGCCAACTTTTATACTCAATACTCCAACTGATGGAAGCAGACAAGCGGTATGACTTATTTACCATCCTATCTACTTTCAAGGAGCTATGGACTTGCAACCCAAGAAATATTAAAGCTCTCAAGGGTCCTTCCATTTACTATAAACCTTCCTCTTGCATTTGACTTGCATACACCACCTCACACTTGTCCGGATTAAACTACATCTGTCAATTCTCCATCCAAATTAATAACTAATCAATATCCTTCTGTATCCTTCAACAACCTTTCTCATAATACACAATTCCACTTTTTTGTGTCATCTGCAAACTTGCTAAGACTACTTTCGTTTTTGTCCATGGAGGACTTCATTTATGAAGAGAGACTGGATAGGCAGTGATTGGGAAAGAAGCAGTGAGTGGATCTAGTAGAGGTGTACCAAATTATTCCAGACATAAATAGGGTAAGTAGTACAAACTTCTCCCTATAACAGAAGTATATAAGAATAGGGGGCATGGATTTTGCATAAGAAGTGAGAAGTTTAAAGCAGTTCGGAGGAAGAATTTTTGCAAGCAGAGTGGTTGGAATTTGGAATGCACTGCTTGAGTGATTTGTGACCGTAGGTTCTCGTGCAACATTAATTTGAGATGAGCATTTGAGATGCCTATGTGTAAAAGCCTTACCTGTCAATTGGATTAGTATGATGTTCAATCAGATGAGGCGAATGGCTCTGTGACTGTTACTGGTGCCAAATCAACACTTCCTCCATTTATATTGGCACGGGCACCATCGAATAGACTATATTTGTAAATAAAAGGCTTTGCTTTAAAACTATAAAACATCCAGAGAAAGCACTAACAGCAGACTCAGGATGCTAAGCATTCTGCAATGTTTTCCAACTAAGTTAATCCATTTACCATTCATCTGCTGTGTAGCGTTTCTTGCTGGGTTTTTTTTCAAATGCTGCATGAGTTTATGAATTGCTGCCTTGAGTGTAGTCGTGTGGATATTTTTGTGAAATGGACTGTTTTTGCTTGAGGAAAAGAACATAGTGTGGTTCAAATTAATCATGTTTGTAGTTGTTAGGCTAATTACATTATTACCATTTTCGACTGCCTCTAGCCTTAGGACAAATATTTGCTCTCGGGCATGATTTGATTTAGTAAAAATTTAAATACACAATAATTGTGAGGCTAGTTTTGTCCCTTTTGCAACATATTCCTAAAGTTTCTGTTGAAAGGCTTGCTTTGTGGGAAGTCTTCCATAAACACTGGTTCCTAAATGTAGATGTATCAAATGTTTACAGTACATCATTGAACTCTGAATGGAAATTGCTGAAGCTCTGCCAAAGAACAGTTTTAGCTTTGGTGTTATTCCAGAAATAGTATAACACCAGCACATGTTGTTGTCAATTAATTTAAATTTACATTTCAGTTTAAGAAGTAGTAAATTTGGCAATTAAAATCATAAAAACCTTGAAACTTTTTATCAATAAATTACTTCAGGGAGATACAATATAATTTATAAGTTATATGGTTAGCTGTAACAAAGTATTTACGGAAATGCGTAACTTTTGAACCACAGTTCGACCTACTCCATGAGCCTTTGCTCTGTCTAACTCCATCAACATATTATTCTATTGTGTGGTAATTTAGCCCCCCCCCCTTCAAAATAAAATCTATGTTCATCAAAATATAAGTAAAGGTATAGGGCCAGCAAACTGCTTGCTCTCGAGTCCACCCCAGCTTTATCTTCTATTAAAGACTATGCACTGACATCCAGAATCCAGAAGTTCAACAACACTAGCCCTCGGAATCCAGGTCGGGCAAGTGCAGGAGTGTAGGGAGCTTTGAGCTCAGATCACTGTGATCGGGCACACCAGGTTTTATTGTTTTTGATTAACTTGTTTTGTGCTGGGTGCAACAAATTTTTGCCTCAAAATGAATGTAGTTTTTTTAGAAGATAGACACAAAATGCTGACGTAACTCAGCGGGATAGGCAGCATCTCTAGAGAGAAGGAATGGGTGACGTTTCGGGTCGAGACCCTTATTCAGTTTTTATTAGTGCTGCAACAGACCTTTATAAAAAAAAATATTTCTTTTCTAAACTTGAAAGACAAAGTTTGCTTTTGCCAAATAATTACCCATGTTTGTCAAGCATATTCGTAAATGCATAGGTCACTTTCAGAGATGAAGCACAACAGGAGATTTGGGGAAATGCAGATTTGTAATTATTGGCCTGCTTTATTTGTATCTTATAAAACGTGACATTGAGCCTTAATTGACTGAAGTTTTTCCTCTGAATTTATATTGCAAAAAGTTATTTTGCAGATAGACTTTCCACAAGTATGTCAACCTTGCTTATCAAAGTAAACAATGGGAACTAACATGTTCACCCTTGACCCGTGGAGTAAGAACAACACCTGGATTGAAATAGCTAACGATTAGTGAATGTTTTAGTTGATTAGATCGTGGTTGATATTTGTAAATGGATGTTCAGTTGCACACAAAGGCAAAGTTTGAATTGAAGGGCAGCAAATGCACTTTGATCACATTTGTATCAAGACATGAGAAGAATTCTAAAATGTAATGGTATAGAGGAAAGCTGATGTTTTATTCATTGAATATTTAGAGATAAGCAGATAAGTAAAAACAATGACAAAAGTTCATGTGAACATGACAAATCATAGAATCATAGAAAATAGGTGCAGGAGTAGCCATTCAGCCCTTCGAGCCCGCACTGCCATTCATTATGAACATGGCTCATCATCCAAAATCAGTACACCATTCTGGCTTTCTCCCCATATCCCTTGATTCTCTTAGCCCTAAGAGCTAAATCTAACTCTCTCTTGAGAACATCCAGTGAATTGACATCCACTGTCTTCTGTGGCAGAGAATTCCACGGATTCACAACTCTCTGGGTGAAACAGTTTTTCCTCATTTCAGTCCTAAATGGTCTACCCATTATTCTTAAACTGTGACCCCTAGTTCTGGACTCCCCCAACATTGGGAACATTTTTCCTGCATCTACCCTGTCCAATCCTCTGAATTTTATGTTTCTATAAGATCCCCTCATCCTTCTAAATTCCAGCGATTAAAAGCCCAGTCAACCCATTCTTTCATCATACGTTAGTCCTGCCATCCCGGGAATTAACCTAGTGAACCTACGTAACACTCCCTCAATAGCAATAATGTCCATCCTCAAATTAGGAGACCAAAATTGCACACAATACTCCAGGTGTGGTCTCACCAGGGCCCTGTACAACTGCAGTAGGACCTCCTTTCTCCTAAACTCAAATCCTCTCGCAATGAAGGCCAACAATTGGCTTTCTTCACTGCCTGCTGTACCTGCATGCTTACTTTCAGTGACTGATGTACAAGCACACCAAGGTCTTGTTGCACCTCCCCTTCTCCTAATCTGACACCATTCAGATAATAATCTGCCTTCCTGTTCTTGCCATCAGAGTGGATAACCTCACATTTATCCACATTATACTGCATCTGCCGTGCTTCTGCCCACTCGCCCAACCTATCCCAGTCACCCTGCAGCCTCACAGCATCTTCCTCGTAGCTCACACTGCCATCCAGCTTTGTTTCATCCACAAACTTAGATGTTACATTTAATTCTCTCGTCTAAGTCGTTAATATATATTGTAAACAACTAGGGTCCCAGCACTGAGCCTTGTGGCACCCCACTAGTCACTGCCTGCCATTCTGAAAAGGACCCGTTAATGTTTAGGACAAAGACCCATCCTTTATTTATTTGCCTTTGTGCTCCACAATTTGAGATTTGTAATAGAAAAAATCACATGTGGTTAAAGTGCCCATTGTCAAATTTTAATAAAGGCCATTTTTATACATTTTGTTTTCACCATGTAGAAATTACAGCAGTGTTTATACATAGTCCCCCCATTTCAGGGCACCATAATGTTTGGGACACAGTAATGTCATGTAAATAAAGTAGCCATGTTTAGCATTTTGTTGCATATCCTTTGCATGCAATGACTGCTTGAAGTCTGCGATTCATGGACATCACTAGTTGCTGGGTGTCTTCTCTGGTGATGCTCTGCCAGGCCTGTATTTCAGCCATCCTTTGCTTGTTTTTGGGGCAAGTCCCCTTCTGTTTTCTCTTCAGCATCTAAAGGTTATGCTCAATTGGGTTCAGATCGGATGATTGACTTGGCCACTCAAGAATTGACTGTTTTTTAGCTTTGAAAAACTCCTTTGTTGCTTTAGCAGTATGTTTGGGATCATTGTCTTGCTGTAGAATAAACCATCGGCCTATGAGTTTTGAGGCATTTGTTTGAACTTGAGCAGATCGGATGTGTCTCTTAGGCCCCCTTCAGTCATGCCTGACGATGGGTGTATCCAGGGTTTGAGGGCGCCTGTGCGTGACATTGTTTAACATGGGGAGACTGGTGCACAGACAGCCACCACACAGTCCTTGACAGATCTGGGTCAGGATCCAGTGGCATGGAGTCCAAGACGACCAGAGACCCTTTTCTGCTGCAGCCTTCATCCACATTCCCAGCCATTGTGACACTCCACTAAGGTCAGCCATCATCCTCCGCCTGTTCCACATTGGCCTTCATCAGTTGAGGTCTTGGTTGGACTGCTCTTTGTCGGAGTTCTCCCCCTCGACCTTACCACCATGTTTGGCCCTACCAGGAACATAGCTCCGGACGCCATCGCTCTCAGGATCTCAGGACCACTCAAGCTCCACCACGACAAGGTGACAATCCACAGAGAAGGATTTGTCTATACACCAGAATTAATTACGCTACTACCATCAGCAGTTGTATCATCAATGAAGATAAGTGAACTAGTACCTTCAGCAGCCATACATGCCCAGGCCATAACACCCCCACCATCGTGTTTCACAGATGAGGTGGTATGCTTTGGATCTTGGGCAGTTCCTTCTCTCCTCCATACTTTGCTCTTGCCATCACTCTGATATGTTAATCTTCGTCTCATCTGTCCTCTCATCGATCTCTCATCGTCTCACCTGTGTTTCTCTTCATGAAGTCTTCTGCGGACAGTGGTCATTGACAAATCCATGCTTGACTCCTGAAGAGTGTTTCTGGTGTGTTGGACAGGTGTTTAGGGATTTTTCTTTATTGTAGAGAGAATTATTCTGTCATCAGCTATAGAGGTCTTCCTTGGCCTGCCAGTCGCTTTCTGATTAGTAAGCTCATCAGTGCTCTCTTTCTTCTTAATGATATTCCAAACAGTTGATTTTGGTAAGCCTTAGGTTTGGCTGATGTCTCTAACAGTTTTATTCTTATTTCTCAGTCTCATAATGGCTTATTTGACTTTCATTGGCACAACTTTGGTCCTCATGTTGATAAACAGCAATAAAAGTTTCCAAAGGTGGTGGAAAGACTGGAAGAAAGGCTAGGTGCTGAGAGCTCTCTTATACCTGCATTAAGGAGGCAACTAAACACACCTGAGCAATTACAAACACCTATGAAGCCATGCGTACCAAACATTATGGTACCTTGAAATGGGGGACTATGTATAAACACAGCTGTAATTTCTACATGGTGAAACCAAAATGTATAAAAATACCCTTTAATAAAATCTGACAATGTGCACTTTAACCACATGCAATTTTGTTTTTTTATTACAAATCTCGAATTGTGGAGTACAGAGGCAAATAATTAAATGATGGGTCTTTGTCCCAAACATTATGGAGGGTTCTGTAGTTCTGATGCAGAAATGCTGCTTGCATATAAAATGAAAACCAGACCTGACAAAGGAAAAATTAGTATGTTATAATACACATCCATTACTACTGTGTAATACAATGTAGAGCAGAGGTATCCAGGAATTCAGGCACATAGTTCCCTGAAAGTGCCATCACAGGTAGCTAGGGTGGTAAAGAAGACCTTTGGCACATTGGCCTTCATCAGTCAGGGTATTGAATATAGAAATTGGGGCATTAGTTACAATTGTATAAGATGCTGGTGAGGATGCATTTGAAGTACTGCGTTCCGTTTTGATCAGCATGTAAGAATGTCATTAAGCTTGAAAGAGTGCAGAGAAAATTTACAAGGATGTTGCCAGGACAAGAGGGTCTGAGCTATAGAGAAAAGTTGGGTAGGCTAGAACTTTATTCCTTGGAGTGCAGGAGGCTGAAGGGTAATCTTATCGAGTTGTACAAAACCATGAGAGGCATAGATAGAGTGAATACACAAAGTATTTTACCCAGGTTGGGGAATCAAGAACCAGAAGACGTAGGTCTAATGTGAGAGAGGTAAGATCTAATAGGATCCTATAGCCCTATGACTAATAGAAGACGTTTGCAATAGCTCTGTCTTCCTGACCAATATAAAGACTTGAGCTGGTCAGGCACCACATAGTGCAACTGGACCTAAAACAGAACAGTCTATTTTTGGGGTCCCTGGATGAACACGAGGGAGGAGGTATTAGATGCTGCATCTCCTGTGGTTGCCTGGGGAGGGTGGGAAGGAATGTGAACAAAGGAGTTGTAAAGGGAGCGGGCAGGTGTGATTGGATCAAGTTGAAGGTGGTGGAAATGTTGGAGAATAATGTGATGGATATGGAGGTTGGTGGGGTGAAAGGTAAGAGTGAGGAGAACTTTGGGAAGAGCAATATGTGGAAATATCCTCCATTGCCTAATCCTCTTCATGACCAAATTGGTAGGAGTAACCACCTACCTCGTGGTTCTTTGTGAAGATGGTATCATCTTCATATTAAGGATATGCAAAATGGGACAGATCAGAATCAATGTAACAGCTCATAAGAGGATAATCAAGTGTTTGCAGCAGTGGCAGAATAATATTCCGCTGTGTTGTATAATGTCCTGGCCCAGCATATGCTTATTTTGCATTAGCATCAACCTAAAGTATCAACCCTGGTTCAATGCAGAGTACAGAAGAGCACGCCAAGAATAGCACTAGGCAAACATGAAAATGAGGTGCCTACCTAGTGAAAATCCAGCAGAATACTAAATGTTTGCAGCTTGCTGTGGAATAAGCAAAGTGATCCCAGAATGATCAGATTATGAAAGCTGTGCAAATCACCTTGCAAAAAACAAGATGAAATTGTGTCCATAATTCGCTTGGCGGATAGCGAGTCACTTCCTTCTCTTGCAGTTTTCTTTCTGGAAGTAATTTCATTTCATAAGAAATCAAGGAATAGTTAAATATAACCTAGTGCTGAAATCTTGTGCAATAGACTCATCTGCTTCCAGCCAAGCTACAGCCATAGTTATAGGGAGGTGGTCACTCCAAAACCACGGGAGAGAGACATGTGGGTCACGCTAAGGAAGGGCAAGGGGCAGAGGCAGGAACGAGGGAGTACTCCAATGTCGGTACACCTTGCAAATAAGTACTCCTGTTTGAGTACGGATGGGGGTGACAGCCTACCCGGGGGTAGCAACAGCGGACGGGCCTCCAGCACAGAGACCGGCCCTGTTGCTCCGAAAGGTAGGGAAAAAACGAAGAGGGCAATTGTAATTGGGGACTCTATTGTTAGGGGGTCGGATAGGCGTTTCTGTGGACGCAGTCGGGAGACCAGGATGGTGATCTGCCTCCCTGGTGCCAAGGTCTCGGACGTGTCTCAACGCATCCAAGATATCCTGAAATCAGAGGGAGAGGAGCCTGAGGTCGTGGTACATATTGGTACAAATGACATAGGTAAAAAAAGTGAAGAGGTCCTGAAGGGAGGATTTAGGGAGTTGGGAGGAGAGTTAAGGAAAAGGACCAAAAAGGTAACAATCTCAGGATTACTGCCTGTACCACGCGACAGTGAGAGTAGGAATGGAGCGAGGTGGAGAATAAATGCGTGGCTGAAAGACTGGTGCAGAGGGCAGGGATTCAAGTTTCTGGATCATTGGGACTTCTTTTGGGGGAAGGTGGGACCTGTACAGAAAGGATGGGTTGCACTTGAACCCGAGGGGGACCAATATCCTGGCGGGGAAATTTGCGAAGGTCACTGGGGAGACTTTAAACTAGAATGGTTGGGGCGAGGGACTCAAATAGAGAAAGCTAGTAGACAGAATGGGAGGCAGGAAGCAGAAAAGGGAAGCACTCGGACACAAGAGGAGAAAGAAAAAAAAGGAAATAAACAGAGAAGAAGAGACGGGGGGTTTCTTAAATGTGCATATTTTAATGCTAGGAGCATTGTAAGAAAGATGGATGAGCTTAGAGTCTGGATAGACACCTGGAAGTATGATGTTGTGGCGATCAGTGAAACATGGTTGCAGGAGGGCTGTGATTGGAAACTAAATATTCCAGGATTTCGTTGCTTCAGGTGTGATAGAATTGGAGGGGCAAGAGGTGGAGGTGTTGCATTGCTAGTCAGGGAAGATATTACAGCAGTGCTTTGGCAGGATAGATTGGAGGGCTCATCTAGGGAGGCTATTTGGGTGGAACTGAGAAATGGGAAAGGTGTAGCAACACTTATAGGGGTGTATTATAGACCGCCAAATGGGGAACGAAAATTGGAAGAGCAAATATGTAAGGAGATAGCAGATATTAGTAGTAAGCACAAGGTAGTGATTGTGGGATATTTCAACTTTCCACACATAGACTGGGAAACACATTCTGTAAATGGGCTGGATGGTTTGGAGTTTGTAAAATGTGTGCAGGATAGTTTTTTGCAGCAATACATAGAGGTACCTACTAGAGGAGGGGCAGTGCTGGACCTCCTGTTAGGAAATGAGACGGGACAGGTGGCGGAGGTATGCGTTGGGGAGCACTTCGGGTCCAATGATCACAATACCATTAGTTTCAATATAATTATGGAGAAGGTCAGAACTGGACCTAGGGTTGAGATTTTTGATTGGAGAAAGGCTAACTTTGATGAGATGCGAGATGATTTAAAAGGAGTGGACTGGGACATTTTGTTTTATGGGAAAGATGTAGAAGAGAAATGGTGGACATTTAAAGGGGAAATTTTAAGAGTACAGAATCTTTATGTTCCTGTTCGGTTGAAAGGAAACAGTAAAAATTGGAAAGAGCCCTGGTTTTCAAGGGAAATTGGACATCTTGTTCGGAAAAAGAGGGAGATCTACAATAATTATAGGCAGCATGAAGTAAATGAGGTGCTTGTGGAGTATAAGGGAATGTAAAAAGAATCTTAAGAAATAAATTAGAAAAGCTAAAAGAAGATATGAGGTTGCTTTGGCAAGTAAGGTGAAAGTAAATCCAAAGGGTTTCTACAGCTATATTAATAGCAAAAGGATAACGAGGGATAAAATTGGTCCATTGGAGAAACAGAGTGGGCAGCTATCTGCAGAGCCAAAAGAGATGGGGGAGATATTGAACAATTTCTTTTCTTGGGTATTCACCAAGGAGAAGGATATTGAATTATGTGAGGTAAGGGAAACGAGTAGAGTAGTTATGGATACTATGAGTTTCAAAGTAAAAGAAGTACTGACACTTTTGAAAAATATAAAAGTGGATAAGTCTCCAGGTCCTGACAGGATATTCCCTAGGACATTGAGGGAAGTTAGTGTAGAAATAGCCGGGGCTATGACAGAAATATTTCAAATGTCATTAGAAACGGGAATAGTCCCCGAGGATTGGCGTACTGCGCATGTTGTTCCATTGTTTAAAAAGGGTTCTAAGAGTAAACCTAGCAATTATAGACCTGTTAGTTTGACCAGTGGTGGGCAAAATAATGGAAAAGATACTTAGAGATAATATATATAAGCATCTGGATAAACAGGGTCTGATTAGGAACAGTCAACATGGATTTGTGTCTGGAAGGTCATGTTTGACTAATCTTCTTGAATTTTTTGAAGAAGTTACTAGGGAAATTGACGAGGGTAAAGCAGTGGATGTTGTCTATATGGACTTTAGTAAGGCCTTTGACAAGGTTCCTCATGGAAGGTTGGTTAAGAAGGTTAAACTGTTGGGTATAAATGCAGGAATAGCAAGATGGATTCAGCAGTGGCTGAATGGGAGAAGCCAGAGGGTAATGGTGGATGGCTGTTTGTCGGGTTGGAGGCAGGTGACTAGTGGGGTGCCTCAGGGATCTGTGTTGGGTCCTTTGTTGTTTGTCATGTACATCAATGATCTGGATGAAGGGGTGGTAAATTGGATTAGTAAGTATGCAGATGATACCAAGATAGGGCGTGTTGTGGATAATTAAGAGGATTTCCAAAGTCTACAGAGTGATTTAGGCTATTTGGAAAAATGGGCTGAAAGATGGCAGATGGAGTTTAATGCTGATAAATGTGAGGTGTTACACCTTGGCAGGACAAATCAAAATAGGACGTACATGATAAATGGTAGGGAATTGAAGAATACAGTTGAACAGAGGGATCTGGGAATAACCGTGCATAGTTCCTTGAAGGTGGAATCTCATATAGATAGGGTGGTAAAGAAAGCTTTTGGTATGCTAGCCTTTATAAATCAGAGCATTGAGTATAGAAGCTGGGATGTAATGTTAAAATTGTACAAGGCATTGGTGAGACCAAATCTGGAGTATGGTGTACAATTTTGGTCGCCCAATTATAGGAAGGATGTCAACAAAATAGAGAGAGTACAGAGGAGATTTACTAGAATGTTGCCTGGGTTTCAACAACTAAGTTACAGAGATAGGTTGAATAAGTTAGGTCTTTATTCTCTGGAGCGCAGAAGGTTAAGGGGAGACTTGATAGAGGTCTTTAAAATGATGAGAGGGATAGACAGAGTTGATGTGATCAAGCTTTTCCATTTGAGAATAGGGAAGATTCAAACAAGAGGACATGACTTCAGAATTAAGGGACAGAAGTTTAGGGGTAACATGAGGGGGAACTTCTTTACTCAGAGAGTGGTAGCGGTGTGGAATGAGCTTCCAGTGGAAGTGGTGGCGGCAGGTTCGTTGGTATCATTTAAAAATAAATTGGATAGGCATATGGATGAGAAGGGAATGGAGGGTTATGGTATGAGTGCAGGCAGGTGGGACTAAGGGAAAAAAGTTGTTCGGCACGGACTTGTAGGGCCGAGATGGCCTGTTTCCGTGCTGTAATTGTTATATGGTTATATGGTTATAATATTGCCATCTAACTGTAAATGTGAAAAATTGCGATGGCAAATTTAATTGGGCTAATTACCACCCAATAGCAAATTTTCAAGCAAAGTTATAGCTTTGTAGTTAAGATCTTCTATCACAAAACATTTGCTCATAGATAACATGCCTGCTAAAACTTGTTTTGTATTTCATCGTGCCAACTCTTCAAACCTTGTACAAACTTAATCCATAGGTGTACAAAGCATTTGAATTGTGGAAGTGAAGTGAGTTAGACAATAGGTGCAGGAGTAGGCCATTCGGCCCTTCAAGCCAGCACCGCCATTAAATGTGATCATGGCTGATCATCCCCAATCAGTACCCTGTTCCTGTCTTCTCCCCAGTTCCCCCGACTCCGCTACCTTTAAGAGCCCTATCTAGCTCTCTCTTGAACCGGCCTCCAGAACCCTATCCAGAGGGTTCTGCCCAAGATAGTGGCGGCGCCTAACGGCAGCGTCTCGACTACAGTCGTCTGTCTTTTTTTATTTTTGTCTTGTTAAATGTATGTCTTGAGTTAGATTTTATTATTTTTTTTAGCTGTGTATATGTGGGGGGTGGTGGGGGGGCTGTGGGGGAAACCGTTTTAAATCTCTTCCCTGTGCGGGGACCCGACTATTCCCTGTCGGGTCTCGGATGTCGTTGGGCCTAACATCGTGGAGCCGGCGGCGACCTCCGGCCGGGACTAACCTGGGGACTCCAGTTGCAGAGCCTGCGGAACTGACATCGTGGAGCTGGCCAACTTCGGAGCAGGAAGAGCTGTGGTGGTGGGCGGCTGCGACCCGACTTTGGGAGTTCGGAGGCACCGGCCGCAGACCCGGTGGACGGGAACATTGGGAGCTTGCAGGTCCCTGGTGGGAGACCGCTTTTCCGAGCTCCGCAACGGCGACTTTTCCCGCTGGAATCGCGGGTTTAAGGACATGGAGCCGGGGCCTAACATCGCCCGGCGTGGCTTAAACGGCCTCAGGACTTACCATCGCCCGCCGGGGGCTTTAACATCGGAGCCCCAGTTCGCCTTGACACTGTAGTTGGACTGCTGGACCACGGGAGAAGGAACAAAGGGAAGAGATAAAGACTTTGCCTTCCATCACAGTGAGGAGATGTTGGAGACTCACTGTGATGGATGTTTATGTAAACTGTGTTAAGTGTGGGTCTTGGATTGTTTTGTAATGTAAAAATTAAAAAAAACTGTAGAAATGATATTTTGTTCAAACCTAGGTTTGAATGACAATAAATTGCATTCTATTCTATTCTATTCAGAGAACCGGCCTCCACCGCCCTCTGAGGCAGAGAATTCCACAGACTCATAACTCTCTGTGAGAAAAAGTGTTTCCTCGTCTCTAAATGGCTTATTCTTAAACTGTGGCCCCTGGTTCTGGACTCCCCCAACATCGGGAACATATTTCCTGCCTCTTGTGTGTAAAATAGTTAAATAGAGTTAAGTAGAGAGGATTGAAAATCATAAACTACATTCCACACCCTGTAGTTGTAGTGAGCTGAAAGGAAGATGATTGTGGTTGTCGGAAACCAATCATTTTGGCCATTAGACATCAGTATGGATGATGTAAATGTGGTGTAAAGTTTTATTGTACTTAGCCAGGCAAATGAAGACAATTCTATGGAACTCCTGATTTGTGCTTTTTAAATAGTAGAAGTGCTATGGGAAACATCTGCTGGTACAAGACTCATCACATAATGACCAACATCTAATCCCCTTCTTGTTGCCATGGTATTTCTGCAACGTTTCCATTAATTATTATTCCTTGTAACTTCCTCAAACTTCCCTGGGGCAGTGTATTTAGCCCAACCATCATTCGTAGCTTAATGAATGACCATCATCTCAGAAATGTAATGTATCCTGATGATTGATCAGTGTTCTGTTCTGACTGCATCATTTCAGATAATGAAACAGCCAATATCTGCATGCAGCAAGATATGGTCACCGTTCAGATATGGGGTGATGAAATTAGCATTACATAAGCCTCAGATAATGACTACTTCCTCCAACATATTCTTGAAATCTTGGTCCCTAATATTCAACTACAGACCATCACTGAATTGCTCACCACATACAAGGAATAATAATTAATGGAAATGTTGCAAAAATACCATGGCAACAAGAAGGGGATTAGATGTTGGTCATTATGTGATGAGTCTTGTACCAGCAGATGTTTCCCATAGCACTTCTACTATTTAGAAAGCACAAATCAGGAGAATCATAGAATTGTCTTCATTTGCCTGGCTAAGTACAATAAACTTGACACCACATTTACATCATCCATCGTTGGGACATTGTGACTGCAGCATGTATCACCTATCAAATGCTGTGCAGCAGCTTACCAAAAGCTCATCCATTGTACTTACTGAATCCACTGTCTCCAAGCAACCAAGAAAGATAGTGCATGAAATACTATCACCTGCAAGGTTTTGTTGAAGTTACTCACCATCATTACTTACTTACTTACTGCCTGTTATGCCTCCTGGCATGTAGGGTAGCAACGAAGGTCCTCCCCTCGTGTCTGTTCTGGGCTAGATTCTGGACAGTACCCCAGGTCAGGTCCATTGTTACTCACCATCATGACTTCAAAGTATTTTGCCAATCCACCTTCGTCAATGTTTCAAAATTCAGGAATTCCTAATTCATCGGGACTCTGGTATATCTTCATCACAAGGATGGCAGTAATTTCATAAGACAATTCACCTGCACCTTCTCAAGGGCAATGGGAAGTTGGCAAATATATAGGTCTGAAATAGAAGATTGCAGCCAATTGTAGGAACCATACTTTAAAAAGGATAGGATGTGCTAGAGCGATTAATCGGAATTGAGTAATCAGTAATTTAGGGAAGATGATTAATTGGAATTATCAAGTGGGTATTTAAGAGAAAGATTCAAAATTATGTTTCACATACGTAGGTTTAGTAACCAATGAACCTCGATTTAATACAGTTGATAAAGAAGCTAGAGGGAGCAGAAAATATTTTTGCATAGGAAGTTGCTATAATCTGAAATTCACCATCTGAATGAGAATGAGGTAAATTCATTTGTAATTCTTAAAAGGGAATTGGATAAATACTTGATGGAAAATAAAATCCAGAATTAAGAGGGGGAAAAAAAAAGCAAGGTAAATGAACTACTTGACCAGTCCTTCCAAAGTGCGGGAGCAGTTTACTGGTGAGGTCACTTTAACACTGGTCAAACTGTAGCCTACAAATGTATAAGTCTGTATGTATAAGTCTGAACTCTATCTGATGTTCATATGCAGCTATGGCAAGTCTGAAGGGTTGGGTTGCAGGGTCCAGTGGTGGGATAGAGTGACGTAACGGGGTAGCCTGGCCAACAGTGATCTGGATTTGGCTCAAGTCTTGAGAGCACTGATTATTTTCGCTAGTTACTGGGGATTCCTTGTAATATCTGTAAAGTTTCCAGATTTATGGATGATCTTTTAAGTGGAATAAGTATGATTCTCTGTGCAGACTGACAAGATTATATTGTAAGGGTAAAAAGACCCTAATGGGAGTTATCTACAGGTCCCCTAACAGTTGCCTGGAGATGGGGTGCAAGTTGCATAAGGAGTTAAAATGAGCATGTAACAAAGGTAATGCTATGGTGGTTATGGGAGATTTCAACATGCAGGTAGACTGGGTGATCAGGTTGGTACTGGACCCCAAGAAAGGTAGTTTGTAGATTGCCTCCGAGATGGATTCTTAGAGCATCTTGTACTGGAGCCTACCAGGGAGAAGGCAATTCTAGATTTAGTGTTGTATAATGAACCGGATTTGATAAGGGAACTCGAGGTAAAGGAACCTGCGGCGTCACACACACTAACACACACACTAACACACACACACTAACACACACACACACGCTCTCACACGCTCTCGCACTCACTCACTCACTCACTCACTCACTCACTCACTCACTCACTCACTCACTCACTCACTCACTCACTCACTCACTCACTCACACACTCACTCACACTAACCACCCCCCACACACACTAACCACCCCCTTTGATATTATATTAATATTATTCATTGGCTCTTTTTACCCTATCCCCGCCCTATCGGGGGGAGAGGGGGAGGGAAGGGGAGGAGGAGAGGGGACATGGGGGGGAAGGGGTCTTGGAGAGAGGGGGGGTTGGAGGGGACTGAGGAGAGAGGGGGAAGGGAGTGGGGGAAGAGCGAGAAGGTGAATTTGAACTCAGTGAGCGGGCGGCGTGGACGGGGCCGACTGCGAGTGGGCGGTGTGCCTTGGCAGCTCTCGGGACGTCGCGGGACCTCTGAACATACATACCATGTGCTATACCTGACTCTCTTTAATAATTAAATTGTATTAAAACTCATGCTTTTCACCTAATTTTAATTCTCTAAAACAAATTTCTTTATCTTCGGTACACTGAAATAATAGATATCATTAGTGTTTTCATTCAGTATTAATTTTAAATGAGAGTTTGTGTTGCCTCATTTGGCCTTGGTTCTCCTGCCTGAAACTTTAAAATGAAGAGCCCTTCAAATGTTAGCTGTGGAACTAGGAACTGACTATTGAACCACGTGGCACAGTATATTTTCATTTGTTCTTGGCAATAAATGTTATTCAAAGAGCACTTAAAAAAACGAAAAATAAATGCATGTCTCGTGTAAATAATTACAAACAACTTCTTGCGAATCATTAAAAGTACTTAATGATTGAAGAAAATTTGGATTTCTCATGGCTTTCTGCTACTTTGTGGATGTTTTCATTTGTATGTTTATTGGATAAATCATTGGATAGCATCTAAATTGCATGCATTTTTAGCATTAACCAGTTGAACCATTTTGACATTTCCTGGTACTTGCTTAGCACACAGGAATGAAAGCGTAATGGGAATAGCACAAAGAGGGGTCAGTGAAGTAATATAAAGCACAGTTGTACTGTGAAGCCAGCATGAGCTCCTGTCCTGCTGCTGTGTTGGGAACCTGGTACAAATTCAGCAATTTATTATCCTAAGGCTTAATGTAGAGACTATCTGTTGAGTTTGTTAGCGACATAAATTTTGGTTTGAGGAGAACTGTTTAAACTAAAAAGAGAGGGGAAATTGAAGCTTCCATCACATCAGTCAGGCAGTCATAGTCAGAGTTATGCAGCACAGAAAAAGCCCAAATGATCCATGCTGACCATAATGTCTAAGCTAATCCAAATTGTGTGCGTTTGCTACCTATTCCTCTAAACCTTTTCTATCAGTGTATCTGTCCAAAAGTCTTTGAAACATTATATTTGTACTCTCCTGTACATCTTCCACTGTCAGTTAATTTAATGTACCCACCATCTTCTGTGTCCCTAATTTTTAAATCTTTCCCCACTCATTTTAAACATGCTGTCTAGATTTAGACTCTACTCCCCTAGGAAAAAGACTGCTGTTCACCTCATCCATGTCCCTCATTTTATATACCTCCATGAAGTTGCCCCTTTGTTTCCTAAGCATGAAGGAAAAAATACCCTAATGCCCCTGTCCCACTTAGGAAACCTGAACGGAAACCTCTGGAGACTTTGTGCCCCACCCAAGGTTTCCGTGCGGTTCCCAGAGGTTGCAGGTGGTTGCCGGAGGTTGCAGGTAGTGGAAGCAGGTAGGGAGACTGACAAAAACCTCCGGGAACCGCACGGAAACCTTGGGCGGGGCGCAAAGTCTCCAGAGGTTTCCGTTCAGGTTTTCTAAGTGGGACAGGGGCATAACTATTCAGCCTCTTACAACTCTAATCCTACAGAACTGGCAATATCTGTGTAAATCTGTTTTCTGCCCTTTATGTTTAATGACATCCATCCTACAGCAGGTAGACCAGAACCAACGCAATACTCCAAATGTGGCAATACCAATGTATTGTAAAACTCTAACATGACATTCCAACTTCTATACTGAAAATCCTGACTAATGAAGGCAAGTGTGCCAAAAACCCTCTTAACCAGCCTGTCCACCTGTGTTGTCACCTTCATGGACCTATGTTATCTGCACCCTTGATGCCTCTCTACTACAATTCCCAGTATCCTACCAATTACGGTAATTCCTACCATAACTTGTATTACCAAAATGCAACATATCACATTTATCCCAACCGGCTGCTTGGCAAAAGGTCACTTCCTGACAGGCCGGGCGGTATCCCAGCCGCAGGCTTGGCTCATTCATGGAGGGAAAGCCGCCGAGACCAGCCCCTGCTCACCCCGTGGATCTCAAATCGGAGAGGAGGTGGTGGGAGACGACAGCAGATATTGAACAAAGGGGACAGCGGGGGCGTCGTACCTTCCATGCCTACGAGGTCAGCTGTGGGAGGCGCCCCCCCCCCCCCGGGGAAACAAGGGACAAGGTTCGGGGGACAAATGGATGGAGGCGACGGCTGCAACGGGCTTTATGGCCAACTGCAACTGGGACTGTAAAATGGCACCTTTTGGATATGGACTCAGTGGGCCGTTCTGTGCATTCTTTTCTGACTGGGGTGATTATGTACTGGGATAGTCTTGCAGAGCAGTATGCAAAAAATGTACTTTGCTGTACCTGCTACGCGTGACAATAAGAAATAATTGAACGATTATCTGGTAAACTTCAAATGCCATTCCTCGCTCCATAGATCCAGTTGATCAAGATTCTGTTGCAGATAATTTTCTTCTACACCTCCTCCAACCACTTGCTGCAACACTTCCCAGGGCCATTAACCCCATTGAAGAGGCAGGCAGCAATACTGCAACCATCAATGTTATTCTGTCAGCACTTCTCTTCACGGTGACCTTCAATACAAGCGTGCAAATTAAGTGAGATCATCAGGTGTAACCTTCCCTAAATTACGGGAATTACGGTTAATATGTTACAGTACCTGTAATCTGGAAGCTTGGAAAAAGATCCCAAAATATGCATTTGAATCCCCAACTGCTACTAGTAAGTCATTAATAAAAATGGTATGGGTCTGCTCAGCCATATCCTCACTTCAATTCTTGATACCTGAATCCCTATTAATATCTTTTACCCTGGCCTTTCTGTCTGGTTGTGCTTGCATCTTAACTCCTGTAGGTCAAAAGGACATAAAATGGAAAGGTGGTTGTGCCACAAGGAAAAATGAATCAATGAACCATACGGGTGACAATTGCTTTGGGTCACAGCCAGGTTTGATTGGACCATTCAAATTGGTAGCTTGCCCCACCCATCTGCTAAATTTGCTCACCCATCCAGGATCATTATGAAACACTACGATAATTGAAGTGTGAGAAGCTCATGAACTTATTTATTTTTAAATTAACCTTAAGTCTATCAGATCTGTTATCTGTCACTTTTATTCCTTGCCCCAATCCATCAGGGCACTGCCAACACATAAGTAACTTTCCGGTCTGTTGAGGTGATAAAGACTTGGAAATACAAAACAAGCTGTATAAGGCTGGATCTTGAATGAAGTAAAACATCTCGAGCGTTATCAGACATTTCTGAGATCTTGAAAAGATATTAGAATATGTAAAAGTGACAGGTTTTAAAGAATGTCTTTGTGGAGGAAATGAAAACTTGGGAAGTTGTCAAGATGTGGGGGGGGGGGGGGAAGAAACTACCAGAGCTTTTCGGGGGAAGTCAACTTGCAACATGCCCGCCAAAGATCATTTAAAATGTAGGAACGAGCTGTAATTAGAGGAGTGCAAATATTTTACACTGTTATAGGAACTGAAGCTGTAGTCAGAGCTGAAGGAAGAAGCAGACTAGAGAAAGATGAGAGTTTGAAAACAAGGGTGTGGATTTTAATAATGGAAATATTGTATACACATAGATGGTTCAAATGGGAAGTATGTAAATGACGGATCATGAATGATTCTTTGGGTCATTTTAATGATGATTATCTTAGATTTAAAGGAAATATTGGCCTGAAATGATCTGACTGTAATTATTTAAATGGAGAAGAGCCAAACAACAATAACTTTGTTCAAAGCCAGTTCCAAAGGGTTGTGGAACAAAACTAAGGTGGTCAAGGAATATTGTATAATAAACTATCTTGAAAGATGAAGGAAGATCAGTAATGAGTTCTGTATCATCATTATTGTGGCCTCGTTTGGTAACTTGAACACCCAAGAACAAAGAAGTCGGTAGAAAATGGTGGACGTTGCATGATCAATCACAGGACATTGACGGGATCCACAGGAAGTGATGCTTCATGAAGGCAGTTAATATCATCAAAAACCCACACTACCTTGGCCATGTTCTCATATCTACAATTGTGAAGAGGGGACAGGAGCCAATAACTGTTATAAACAGCTTTTTCCTTTCAATCATCAGGTTCTTGAAAACCGTAATGCACAACCCTAACCACAACTCTATCTAAGCAATGACCAACTATGGACTTTGTGTAGGTTGCACTACGTACTTCAGTTTGCATTATATGGTCTGGTTACCGAGTAATAACTGATAGTTTAATGCAACATATCAACAAATAAATGTACAATAATGTGCCTGCAAAACTCCAGCAAGAAAGAACTTAATCATTCTGTGCACGGTGCATATGACAATTAAACACTCTTGACTCTTGAAGAGGAAAACCCTAATTAGAGCGTTTCTGTAAAGCTGTTGGAGAGATTTAGTAACAATATATTGGTGTATTGAGCAATCATCTGGGAAGCGGTAGTATATTATTTGGGAGATGTTATAATTTGGATGATATATTAGCAAGGACAGACGTTGACTAAATCTGAAACCTCGGTGAAAGTCAGCAAGCACAAAAGGATAGCAGGACTTGTACACTGAATTGAGACATTCATGTGATAAATGCTTTAATTATCAAGTAACTTTACTTCTTGCCAAAATTACGCCATTTAGGCGCGTTTATAGATAACGCCTAAATGGCGTAAATCTGGCAAGAAGTATAGTTACTTGATAATTAAAGCATTTGTCATATGAATGTCTCAAACTTTGTTTCTCTCCATTGGCACTTCTGCCCTTAACAATAAGAAGAGGTCTGTTAAAGGCTGTTTAGCTGTTAAATGTTTGAGTCGTGTGATTTTTGTTTATTATTTGTTTGTGCCTGTGATTTAATTAATGAACATGACTGAAGAATTGTTATACCACTAAAGCTAGGTTCATTATTGCTTTCTATTTTTTTTATAATTATGCTTTTTTTTTGCTTTACACCTGAAGGTGATGTAGCTGTAAGTCACATGGGTTACATATTTAGAACTATTTTCAATGCAACAGACTATATAGCAATATATACATCAGTCTGAAGAAGGGTTTTGGCCCGAAGCGTTGCCTATTTCCTTTGCTCCATCGATGCTGCCACACCCGTTGAGTTTCTCCAGGAATTTTGTCTACCTTCGATTTTCCAGCATCTGCAGTTCCTTCTTAAACATATAGCAATAATGTTTTTTTTAAAAAACAATTTCATTACTATTGATTGTTACAATAAATGTTAACATTTCAAAGTTCACTTTATTCTTTGGGATTGAAGTTGGCCCAACGGCTACTTGAGCTGGTGGCTTTTAACCTTGGATATCTGATTCTGATATGTGATTGACGTCAATACACAGGTAACAGAGTTCAGATGTTTCTGTTTGTTTACATTCTAATTAATAAATACAAATTAATAAATACAATTTAATATTGTGGGTTTTTTAAGGGGACAAAAAAATTGAAGATCACTTTCTATAATGGTTAGGGAATTATTGGCAGTTGTCAATATCATTATTTTGATTTAATGAATATATTGATGGATTTATGAAATAATTTTGGAAGTTCTGTGGATGTGTTCCTTCCATATTTCGAAGAAATGACATGTGTCAAGGCACCTAATTTCCCCCCCTCCCTCTTTGCGCTCCTCCCCTCACTTTCTGTCTGACCATTTCCTCCCCCCTTCCCCCCCCCCCCCCCCCCCCCACCCCTTCCCCTGACTCTCTGTCACCCTATGTAAAAAGGGAAATGGTAAAAGGGTCCTGGCTAATTTTTATCCCTGAATTAACACTATTTTGCTATTTATGACCTTGCTTTCTTAAGTGTCCCCATATTTCCTATATATAAAGTACAATGGTTACTGTACGCCTTCATTTTTACGCCTATCATTAATATACAATAAGCAAAGGATTCGGCTCTGATTGAATTGAATTCCCTTTATTGTCATTCAAAAAGTTTGAACGTAATTTTGTACCATGCAGTCATGACAATAAAAATCAACAAAACACACAATTAACACAATTTAACACAAACATCCATCACAGTGAATCTCGAAGCACCTCCTCACTGTGATTGAAGACAAAAAGTCTTATCTCCTCCCTGCTTTTTCTCCCGCGGCCAGGCAGTCAAACTGCTGCATCGAGGCGATCGAGGCTCTCGATGTTGAAGCCCCCCCTGGGCGATGATAGATCCCGCGGTCGATTTTAAGCCGCGGCGAGCGATGAAAGGCCCTGCGAACGGGCTGATTCAAACCCCGCGATTCAGGGCAGACGAAGTTGCTGTAGTGAGAGCTCCCGAAAATCAGTCACCAACCAAGGACCTGCGAGCTCCTGATGTTACTGACCACAGAGCCCGCGGCCAAAGCCTCCGAAGTCGGGTCGCAGCCACTGCCACCACAGCCTCCAAATAATAATAATAATAATAATAATATCTTTTATTGTCATTGCACGTCAGTGCAACGAGATTTAGTGTGCAGCTCCACTGATGTACAAGAAAGGTAAATAAATACAATACATAAATAAGCAAGCTGAATTGATTGACGTGACCATCTGAGGGAGACTGTCCAAAGGGGGTGGGTGGGGGGGCACTCATTAGGGCCGGTTCAGAGCCGCTATAGCTCTTGGGATAAAACTGTTCCTGAGTCTGGAGGTTCGGGCGTAGAAGGCCTTGTAACGTCTGCCGGAGGGAAGTAGTTGGAACAGACCGTGGCAGGGGTGTGATGAGTCCTTATGGATGCTGAGGGCCTTCCTGAGGCACCGCGTGTGGTAGATGCCCTCCAAGGCTGGTAGCTCTGTCCCGATGATCCGCTGCGCTCTGTTGACGACGCGCTGAAGAGCTCTCCTCCGCCTCCGTGCAGCTGAGATACCACACAGAGATGCCATACGTTAGTATGCTCTCTGTGGTGCAGCGGTAGAACGTTGTCATCAGCTGTTGGGGCAGACCAGTCTTTTTTAATGTCCTCAGGAAGAACAGTCGTTGCTGTGCCTTCTTGACCAGCAATGCGGTGTTCGTGGACCGTGTGAGGTCTTCTGAAAAGTGAGTGCCCAGAAACTTAAAGCTGGACACTCTCTCCACACTTTCCCCGTAAATGGAGATTGGGGCGTATTCTCCAGAATGGGACCTCCTGAAGTCAATAATCAGCTCCTTGGTCTTGGAGGTGTTTAGTGCCAAGTTGTTATTGGCGCACCAGTCCGCCAGGTTCTGCACCTCCGCTCTGTAGTTTGTTTCATCACCGTTGGTGATCAGCCCAATCACTGTTGTGTCGTCTGCAAACTTCACGATGGTGTTGGTGTCGAATGCAGGGACACAGTCGTGAGTGAAGAGGGAGTAGAGCATGGGGCTTAGTACACAACCCTGTGGTGTGCCGGTGCTCAGGGTGATGGTGGAGGACAGGTGCGGGCCCATTCTCACTGCCTGCGGTAGCTCCGTGAGAAAGTTCAGGATCCAAGCGCATATCGGTGAGCTGAGGCCTAGCTGGTGGAGTTTGGTGGTGAGCTTGGTGGGGATGACCGTATTGAATGCAGAGCTATAGTCAATGAAGAGCATCCTCACATACGTGCCCTGTCTGTCCAGGTGAGTCAGGACGGTGTGAAGGGCAAAGTCAGCCACAGTCCACAGGATCTGCAATCGGAGCTCTCAAGGTCAATTCCAGTTGGAGGCCGCCAGCTCTGTTGGGAAGAAGCTGTCCCTCAGCCTGGAGGTCTCTGTTTTCAGACCCCTATAGCACCTTCCTGATGGCAGGAGTGAAATGCGAGCGTGGCCAGGATCCTTGATGATGCTGGCTGTCTTTTTGAGGCAGTGTTTCCTGCAGACCCATATGATGATGGGGTGATCACCACTGTGATGGACTGGGTGGTGTCCACCACTTTTTGTAATCTCCTTCGTTTCCAGGCGTTTGTGTTGCCAAGCCAGGCTGTGATGCAGCCAGTCAATATGATCTCTATCCCTCACTTATAGAGGTTCAAGAGAGTATTCATCGACATACTGAATTGCCTCAATCTTCTACGGAAGTAGAGGTGTTGATGGGATTTTTTTAACGATTGCATCAAAATGCTAGTTCCAGGACACATCTTCAGAAATAGGAATTTGAAGTTGTTGACTCTCTCCACTACCGACCCGTCGATGAAGACATGTTTATGGATCTTCAGCTGCCACCTTCTAAAGTCAACAATCAGCTCCTTGGTCTTAATGACGTTGAGAGCAAGGTTGTTGTTCTGGCATCATTCAATCAGACGATCAATCTCCCTCCTATACTCTGATAACCATTACCTGTAATTCATCCAACTACGGTGATATCGTCAGTGAATTTAGGGATGGAATTACAACTGTGTTTAGCTACACAATCATGGGGGTATAGCGAGTAGAGCAGGATTCTGTGCACACAGCCTTGAGGTGCCCCATGGTGATAATTATTGAGAAGGATGTGTTGTTGCCAAGTTGTACCGACTGTATTCTGTTATTGAGGAAGTCGTGGATCCAGTTGCAAAGGGATGGATAGAGACCCAAATCTCCGAGCTTGGTAACAAGTTTGGAGGGAATGATGGTGTTCAATGCTGAGCTGCTGTTGTAGCGACAGATTTTTATATCGTTCAAGAGATTACTCCCTCTAGCTGCTAAATGGATTACATGGTTAAGGGGAATGTCTTCATATGCATGCAAACTCTCCGTCGGGGACCTTCAGAGCTTCTTCATAGATAAATCTTCAAAACAGTCTTGATGAATAAATTCTTTATTGTTGATGAAAAACAATAAGGTACATCCAGACTTCTTCCAACTCGTAGACCATAATCTTCATCGAACTCCAACTTATCGCTTTAAACGTTAGATAACACCTCGTCTCCGTTACACTTCGTATGGTCAAAGGGTAAACCTTCCCCATGCAGGTCCTAAACTAAACTGAAAACTAAGCTTCTACACAAGAAACTTAGCTCCAAACACGCCCTAAAAGACGTCATAAATTCCACCCACAATATAACGGGCAGTCTAAAATTTAAAGACACATGCCAAAGTTAATGACACACAAAACAAGCCAAATGGCCACTGCAGCAGTTGATGAATAACTGCTTGACATGTGTGTTTTCCTATTGTCCAAGTGGTCCAGTGCAGAGTGGAGAACTAGCAAGATCGCACTCCCTTTGATCTATTGTGGTAATAAGCAAATCGTAGTGGGTCCGGGTTCTGGTTGACACTGGATTTGATTTGTGCCATAACCTACCTATCAAAGCACTTCACCATGGACGTTAATGCCACCAGTCATTGAGGCATGTCACCTTGCCTTTTTTGGTCACTGGTATCATTGATGCTCTTTTAAAGCAGGCAGGACTCTCAGACCAGTAATGAAAGGTTGAAGATGTCTACAAACCTTCAGCCAGTTGGTACTTGCAGGTTTTCAGAACACGACTAGTTACATCATCAGGTTCAAATGCCTTTTGAGGTTATACCCTCCTGAAGGGTTTTCTGACAATGGCCTCTGTGACTAAGATTACAGTACCATTGGGAGCTTGAGGGCTTGAGAAGACATCGGTGTTCTCCCTATCGAAGCATTTATAGGGACATATTGAGCTTGTCCAGGAGTGATGCCTCGCTTTCACTTTGTCACTTGGTTTTGTCTTGTAAGAAGTGTAATCCCTTGCACAGCGGTGGAACATCTTGCTCATCCTACAATTTAGAGCAAAAGTTCCTTTTAGCCTTTTGATGGCGTAATTGAATGAATGAATGAATGAATGAATCTCTTTATTGTCATTGCACATGGTACAACAAAATTTAAAAGTCAATCCCACGGTGCGATTCACAAGAGCAATTTTAAATATATAAGAAAAGGTAAAAATATATACATATAAAAAATTTAAAAAAATTACAGATAAATAACAATAGCAGCTGAGGTAGAACGTTGAATGTGAGTGTTATTTCTTGTTTTGCATTGTTAAGTTCACGTATGGCTATGGGGTAGAAGCTGTCTCTGAGTCTGTTTGTGCGAGTTTTGAAAGACCTGTACCGTCTGCCAGAGGGCAGCAGGTGGAACAGGTTGTGTCCAGGGTGGGAAGGGTCCTTCAGGATGTTGGCTGCCCTGCCAAGGCAGCGAGAGCTGAAGATGTCCTTCAGGGAGGGCAGTGGGCAGCCAGTGATTTTTTGTGCGGTGTTGATGACCCTTTGAAGGGCTCTCCTGTCCGCTGCAGAGCAGCTGGCATACCATGTGGTTATACAGTACGCCAGCACACTCTCGATGGAGCAGCGGTAGAAGGACACCAGCAGCTTCTCCTCCAGGTTGTTTTTCCTGAGGATCCTCAGAAAGTAGAGTCGCTGCTGGGCCTTCTTGACTGCTGTGGTGGTGTTTGTAGTCCAGGAGAGATCCTCCGTAATTTGTGTGCCCAGGAATCTGAAGTCTGAGACCCTTTCCACACAGTCCCCATTGATGAATAGGGGTTTGGGGGCTGCACTGTTCTTACGGAAGTCTATGATAATTTCCTTTGTTTTTGTGGTGTTTAGGATGAGGTTGTTGTCTGAACACCACGCTGCCAGTCTTTGGACTTCCTCCCTGTAGGCTGTCTCATCTCCTCCTGAGATACGTCCAACCACAGTCGTGTCGTCTGCAAACTTGACGATGGTGTTGGTGGAGTGGGCGGGGGCACAATCGTGGATGTAGAGGGCGTAGAGGAGGGGGCTCAACACACAGCCCTGAGTGTGATGGGGGTGGAGAGGTGATGGCCCAGTCTGACGGTCTGGGGGCGGTTAGACAGAAAGTCCTTGATCCAGAGGCAGATGGGTTGGGAGAGTCATAAATCCATGAGTTTGGTGACCAGTCTGCTGGGGATGATGGTATTGAAGGTGGAGCTAAAGTCAATGAAAAGCATACTCACATAGCTCCCCTGGTGTTCGAAGTGGGTCAGTGCAGTGTGAAGAGCAGTGGCGATGGCATCCTCAGTGGACCTATTTGCTCTGTAGGCAAACTGGTGTGGATCGAAGGTGGGCGGGAGGCTGGCTTTGATGTGCTGCTGGACCAGCCTCTCGAAACACTTCATGATGACTGGTGTGAGAGCGACCGTTCGGTAGTCGTTAAGGCCGCTGATAACAGGCTTTTTTGGTAGTGGGATGATTGTGGCAGACTTCAGGCACGGTGGGATGATGGATTTGGACAGGGACAGGTTGAAGATTTTCGTGAAGACCTCGGAGAACTGGTCTGCACATTCCTTCAGAACCCTTCCTGTCACGCCATCCGGGCCGGCAGCCTTCCTCGGGTTCACCTCCCTGAGCACCCGCATCACTTCATGCTCCTGCACAGTGAGGGTGTAGTTGTTGTTGTTAGGGGCTGGTGGGAGAATAGTGACGAACTCTTCTGGTTCTGCCTCGAAGCGAGCAAAGAAGCAGTTCAGCTCCTCTGCCAGTGAGGCGTCGCCGTCGGCCGTCGTGCTGTTGCTGGGCTTGTAGTTGGTGATGTGCTGGATGCCCTGCCACACCCGCCGTGGATCGTTGTTGTTAAAGTGGTCCTCTATCTTCCTCTTGTGGGCCGCTTTGGCATCCCTGATGCCTTTCTTCAGGTTGGCTCTAGCAGCGCTGTACAGGGCTGTCGCCAGACCTGAAGGCGGTGTTGCGGTCCTTGAGGAGAGTTTGCACCTCTTTTGTCATCCACGGCTTCTGGTTGGGATACACCCGGATGAGTTTGACGACGGTGACGTTGTCAACACAGTTCTGGATGTAAAAGAGTACCGTGGATGTGTACTCCTCCAAGTCCTGATTGCCAAAAATGTCCCAGTTTGTCCTTTCAAAGCAGTCCTGTAGCTGTGAGGAAGCTCCTTCAGGCCAAGTTTTAACAGTCCTGGTGGTGGGTTGAGCTTTTCTACTGAGGGGGGTGTATGCTGGTGCTAAGTGAATGGATAGGTGATCCGACTGGCCTAAGTGTGGTAGTGGTGTGGCTCTAAACCCCTTCTTGATGTTTGAGTAGTTTGAGGTTGTACCTGAACTTGTTGTATGTATCTGTGTCACCAGACTTGATTGGTTTTAAAAATCTGATATCCTTTTTCTGGCAGCATTATATACATCGATAAATAGTTGCTAGGATGAGATCCGATTTAGTGGTGTGAATTTCAGGCCACTTCTTGGAATCTGAACCAAAAAAACATCAATGGAAAAATGGCTTTCAAATCAACATGGAATGTTCTCATGTAGCATCAACAGTTCTGAATATTTACACTTATTGGTTACTATTATTTGTTTGTACATTATTTAGCAGAATAGAACCAGCTGGGGAAAAAAGATTTCCTTCACCTCCATTAAGCTGCATTAAAACAGTAGCTTATAATCAATATTCCAAGTTGTTAGTCCATCTTCAGCTGCTTTACTCTCCATGAAAAGTTGCACGTAGACGCAGAAGAAATACCTTTTTTTAAAGAAATGCCAAATTGGCTGACTGGAAATAGCAAGTTCTGCTGTTATCATTATGTTAAATTTGTAATCACTGAAATTCTTTGATTTATTTTTTTCAAAGACCTGACCACTGAATTTTAAAGAAAACTATCCATTTTAAAAGACTGCATATATTTAATTCATATGTTTCAAAATGATATTTGACCAATTATCTCAACATTTTGAATGACACATTCAGCTTATTGTGTTTTCCTGTTTATGTGTTTCCTTTTGAAAGGTGTAATATTTCAATGCAATGACGGTTGACAAATATTCTAAGAACCAATACTTTAAATTGTATAGCACCTATGATATTTGCCAATCAAGAGCGTTCCAGAATACATTTGAGACGAGCACCTTATGAGAAAATTTGCATATCAGAAATGCTCAGTTTTCAATCCTTTATATTTGCATATCAGAAATGCTCAGTTTTCAACCCTTTATATTTCCTCATAAAAAGTCATATTTTGTGTTACATACTTTGAGATGATGGGAGAGAAAATTGGCTTTGATCAGCAGCAATAATGCATGCAAGAAAATCCATGGTTGGTTGTACAACATTTTTGCATATTCACTTCCATTGAAATCAATTAAAAAAAAAATATATATCCTTTAAATGTTTTTCTCATGTAGTGAACAGCAACATAATTATATTTTTAGTATGTTTAATTTAAATGTATCTTTTTAGTTTTATGGAACATAAGTGGAGTGCACAATAATTAAAAACACATTTGATGTATTTAATACATTACTTCACAAATACCTGGGAGCAGTACAGGGAATATCTACTCTCCCTCCGATTTCCACATGTTCATGATCCCCATTACACAATATGTACGCAGCCACTTGAGTTTCTTGTGGACTTTGTGGAATGAAAAGAAGACAACAGGAAATCCAGATGCACAGTTCACCGATCTTTCTGGATTTGGCAATTGGCTTAATACCAGGGATCAACATTACTGCATTGTCTTAGTTCTCTGATTGCCATGAACTAATGATATTCCATAAGTGCAGAACTACCTTGATAGTCCCTTGACAACCTTGTGTCAATTCTTTACAATTACATTGTGAATTGGTCCCAGAACTATAGGTGGGTATTCAGGGAAATTAAATCCCCAAACTATCCTTTATTCAACTAATACCATTTCCAAATCATCTTTCACACAACAAGTATAATCCCGTCTGGTCAACCTTTTTACGTAACTTTATGTTCGGCCCATTTCATTCAGTTCTATTTATGCATTTCCTTGCATCCTATCGGTCTTGCATTGTGTATTATTGCCACTGCCTAATCCAATGTTGAGTTTTTCAAATTTGGACGACAGCAACCATTCGAGATCCTGTGTTGGTGTTTAGTTCATTTCAAAAAGAAAGACACAATTAATACAGAAACCTGTGAGCCAATTAATGTCAGTGTGAGGAAGTATTCTTGAACCTTAGCAAAAATATTAGCTCGAACAACATCTAGAAATAGAGGGGCTTATTGGTCAAAAGCAAGTCACATTGGACTGTACTCATTGCAGACATTATGCTGTTTGTTCATTTGAAGAATTTTCAGGACATATCAGTTCTAACTGTGCTCTTTTCTGATGGGACAAATCATTCGAAGGCTGATAATCATGAGTGGTTAGTGAAGTGCAGAAATAGTCAAAGTATAAAGATGAGAAGCAAAAAGGATATATATTTCCATGAGTAAAAATGTGATATTGTGTACTCGCTGTCTTGGTAGTTAGGTCTGCTGGAAAATTAAGCCGAATGATAGATTAGAAATACACAGAACAATGATTCTTTCTGAACCCCGAGAAGAAAAAGTCCAGGGACAGCAATTAAGATGAAGAGTAAGATCCTATGAACATATGATATAGGAGCAGAATTAAACTATCCAGCCCATCTAGTCAGCTACGCTATTCGATCATGGCTGATCTATTTTTCTCTCTCAACCCCATTCTCAAGCCTTCTCGTAGTAACCTGTGACGTCCTTACTAATCAAGAACCTTATCAATCTCTGCTTTAAAAATACTCAATGACTTGGCCTCCTTCTCTCATTTCATGGCTAAAGTAATTGCTCCTCATCTCCATTCCAAAGGTACGTCCTCTTATTCGGAGGTTGTGCCCTCTGGTCCTAGACTTTCCCACTGCTGGAAACATCCTCTCCGCATCCACTCTATCTAGGCTCCCCACCCCCCCCCCCCCCCCCATCCTTCTCAACTACAGCAATTACAGAGCCAGACCTATCAAATGGTCCTTGTACATTAACCTAATTATCCCCGGAATCGTTCTCGAAAACTTCCCCTGAATCCTCTCCAATGCCAGCACATTCCTCCACAGATATGGGGCCCAAAAATGTTCACAATATTCTAAATGTGGCCTGACCAGCATCTTATAAAGCCTTAGCATTACACCCTTGCTTTTATATTCTAGTTCTCTTGAAATGAATGCTAACTTTGGAATTGCCTTCCTTACTTCTGGGTCAACCTGCAATTTAACCTTGTAGGAATCCAGCGCTCCCAAGCCCCCTGCGCCTCCGATTTCTGAATCCTCTCCCCATTTCAAATTAGTCTACACCTACATTGTTCCTACCAATGTGCATGACCATACATTTTGCTAAAATATATTCAATTTACCATTTCTTTGTTCACTCTTG
The DNA here is from genome assembly GCF_010909765.2 of Amblyraja radiata. Taxonomy (NCBI): domain Eukaryota; kingdom Metazoa; phylum Chordata; class Chondrichthyes; order Rajiformes; family Rajidae; genus Amblyraja; species Amblyraja radiata. Next base: position 9,777,191 of record NC_045972.1, on the reverse strand, counting down.
CAACCTGTCCATGTCCTTCTGCAGTCTCCCTCCTTCCACAGCACTACCTGCCCCTGCACCTAACCGTATCATCTGCAAACCTGGCCTCAAAGCCATCATCCAGATCATTAAAATATAATGTGAAAATTAGTGGACCCAACACTGACCCCTGTGCAACACCACTTGTCACTGGCAACCAACGAGAAAAGGTCCACTTTATTCCCACTCTTTGCCTTCTGCCAATTGGCCAATCTTCCATCTATGCTAGTAACTTATCTCTAATACCATGTACTCCTATCTTGTTTAGCAGCTTCACGTGCAGCACCTTGTCAAAGGCCTTTAGAAAATCCAAGTAAACAACATCCACTGACTCTCCTGTGTCTATCCGGCTTACTTCCTCAAAGAATTCCAACAGATTTGGTCAAGCAAGATCTCCCTCTATCAAAATCACGCTGACCGTGGGCTATTTTATCATGTGCTTACAATTCACTCAAAACCTATCCTTAAATAATGGACTCTAAAATCATACCAACCATTGAAGTCAGCCTACCTGGCCTATAATTTATTTTCTTTTGCATTAAACAGTGTGGTTACATTTGCTATTTTCCAGTTCTCTGGTACCATTCCTGACACCACTGATTCCTGAAAAAATCGCTACAAATGCTTCCATAATCTCTACAGCTACCTCTTTCAGAACTCTGGGGTGTACTCCATCTGGTCTAGGTGACTTATCCAACTTTAGATCTTTCAATTTCCTAAACATCATCTTCCTAGTAATAGTGATTGCACTGACTTCTGCCCTCACACTCTCTTGAATTTCTGGTATGTTGCTGGTGTCTTGTTACTCCCAATAAACAACTTATTCAGTTTGTTTGCTATTTCTTGGTTCTCCATTACAATACCTCCATTACAACACATTCAGCGTCATTTTCCAGAGGTCCAATGTCCATTCTTGCCTCTCTGTTACTCTTTATGCATCTGAAAAAACTTTTGGTATCCTCTTTTATATTGTTGGGTGGTTTACCTTCATCTTTTCTCCCATTATTTTATTTTTTAGTTGCTTTCTGATAGTTTTTAAGGGCTTCTCAATCCTTTAGTTTCTGCTAATCTTTGCCATATTATATGCCTTCTCTTTTGCTTTTATGCTGCCTTTGAGTTCCTTTGTCAGACATGGTTTCCTCATTCTCCCCTTATACACAGTACGTTTCTTCGTCTTTGGGATGAAACGATCTGGCGTCTTCCAAAATACGCCCAGAAACTCCTGACTTTGCTGCTCCACCGTCATCCATTCTCAGGTCCCCTTCCATTCAACTTTAGCCAGTCCTCCCTCATGCCTCTGTTGTTACCTTTACTCAACAGTAATACCCGAAGCATCCAATTTCATCTTCTCACTCTCAAACTGCAGGCTGAGTTCTGTCATATTATGATCACTGCCTCCTCGGGGTTCCTTCACCTTAAGCTGTCTAATCAACTCGGGTTCATTACCCAACACCAAATCCATAAGTGCCTGTTCCCTAGTTGGTTTGACAGTAGCTACTCTAAAAAGCCATCTTGTAGACGTTCTACAAATTCTTTCTCTTGGGAATCTACCATTAATTTAGGTAATGAGGCCTGGGATTGTGGAGAGTCCTGTACAGATATTTTTTAAAAAAACAAGACTGCCAGGGCTCTTAAACAGAAATGCAAGAATAAAGATTTTTCAGGGTGCGTGACGATTATAATCAGACAGACCATTCCATTCCCACAGTGGCATAGTTTGATAATGCTGGCCGACTGATTATAAACTCCTCTCAACCAGATTGACAGTGTGCTAATACGGGAATACCTGTACTGGTGAATACCGATGAATACACTAAACCTTTGATTTATGTATAAAATGCCATAATCTGTACAACTGGAGAGAAATTATAGATGGCATTCTCCCACTTGTGAGTGTAAGATTGATTGAAATAAATGTTCTTCTGTTTGACCTGACGAATATAGAGTGTGATTGATTATTTAAAGCTTCAACCTAACCTGCACCTCTAATTGCTTTACCGTTGGCTGAAGCAGTAATGTAGGAAGTGAGTTTGACCTGGGAAACATTGCAGAAAGGTGATTAGAGTGAGGGGAACTGAGATTTTCAATGATACAATGGAGCATCTGATAGAGGGCACACTGGATGAGTGTTGTGAAGATAGTGGAGTGAAAGGTGTGTTGTTACTTGATTTTGCATTTGCAGTCACCAACTTGGATGTTCTGTGCAGAATTTGGAGGATAATATTGTAGGATTTTGTCCTTGAAGCATTTCTTTGGCCTGCCGGGGGCTTACCGACCTTCCTTCAATTGAGAGTACAGGATTTGTTTAGGGAGACATGTGTTGGACATGCGAATGACATGGCCAGTCCATCGAAGTTGGTGTTGCATTATTGTGGTGGTGATGCTCGTCATGTTGGCTTCCTCCAAAACGCTGATGTTGGTGCGTTTGTCCTCCCAGCTGATCCTCAGAATCTTTCGCAAGGATCTTTGATGGTATTGTTCCAGGGCTCTCAGGTGCCTGCTGTAGGTGGTCCATGACTCGGCTCCATACAACAGGGTGGAGAGGACAACGGCTCCATGATGCTGGTGACAGCTTTGGTAGGCTGAAGTTTGTAAGAAACATCTGAATGGAAACTGTTCAGCCGAGCATTGAGATTATAATTTTGAAACCGACAAGAAGGATTGAAGTTAAGATATGTCAGAGATGGAGAAGGCAGACGATGAAGAGCTTACAGTTGAACAAGTTACAAATAGAATAAGTCAGCTGTGTCCAGAATCCTTTCATTTTAGCAATGTCATTTATGGTTTGTATTTAATTAGATTCTGCAAGGGAATTACAGGCTCTCTCCAGTTTGCAAATGGTCTACTTGTGTAGAGCCCTTACATACAGATGAGTGTTTCCGAGCCCGACAGTATAGATTTTCTGGCTGCTGTGGGGCTGTAGGTGACTGTTCTTGTCACCAACTAGAATTTGGCCACATTAAACCCAAGAAGAACATGTTTTAGTTAGCACATTGATGACCATTTTGCAAATCCTATCGAGAGGCACACATCTGAGCCAGTAGTAGCAGTATCCTTTTTAGAACCATCAATGGCATTTAAAGTCTCATCTGCAGTCAAATTATTTAAAATAATACCGTTATCCTGAGACAGACTTAACGAGATTTAAACTGCTTCTCCATACATTTTATTCCTGAAGGGCAACCCACCTCTGTCGGCATTTTATGCTGTGTGGGAACTTAGTTCAAGGCCAAAATTCCGACTTGTGAATTCTTCGTGTTACAAACATTTCTCAGGAATTGAACCCTGTCATAACCTGAGGAGGGGACGCATATAGCTAATAACTGCAAAATTTATTGAAGCAAATATCGAAGACCAAACAGAAGTATATTTGACTTAAGGAAATTGTGTCCTTTAGGAAAATGTGTCCTTTAGGAAAACTATTTCAGTGAACTCAATTACAGCCAGCTTTATCAAACTGAAACATCCGTTAATTAAAGCTAACTCGCCATTGTTTGCGTAAGTTAATATTTTTATTCTTTTTGAATGGTTAAGAATCATATCCTTCTATTCCTAGCTCATAATTTAAATTATTTCAGGTACTTTATGAATGTTTTTTGATGTTATCAGCCTGTTACAATGTTTTCCACAAGCAATTTGTAGCAGGTTGCTTCCTATGTTTGTCTTTGAATGACCTTTGGCTGGCTTGGGTTGAATGTACTTTGCGACAGCTCCATTTTGGGAAGGAGGAGGGGGTAAAAGAGGGACGAGGACAACTGCTGAGATTGTACTTTGCGAAGGAATGTTTTCAAACAAAAAGCACTGGTATGTGAATAAAGCACAATTAGTTTCTAAGATAATACTAACACTGGCATACATTTATGTTTGCATGGCCCCTGGCAGAAAGCCATTTTTCTTATTTCTGTGGCAGAGAGCCATGCGGGAACTGCATTCTCTAAATATTTCACTGGCTTGTGAGTTGCAATGACAATGTGAATGACACTGAGCTGTGAATATTGATATTTTTTTATAAGTAGATGCATTTATGTTTAGAAATTAAACTTATGGTTTTGCCAGAGTCCTGCCGTACCGGCAGAGGTCAGTAATCTATCTGATTCTAAAAGATGGGGCAATGAAGCTGGGGTTGGGAGATGGGTGTGGAGGTAAGGGTTAATTTCTAAAATGATCCTTGCAGTAAGCACAGCAGAAAAGCTGTCAGTTTTCATCTTAAAAAAAAAAACTCTCAGCAGGCTTTGGGGAGGAATAAAAGAATAAACATCCATTTTAGTAGCAAAAACAGGGGCAGATTACTATCTAACTGGTGTCAAGTTGGGAAAAGGGGAAGTGCAACGGGATCTGGTGGTCCTTGTTCATCCGTCAATTAATGTAAGCATGCAGGTACAGCAGGCAGAGAAGAAAGCGAAAGGCATGTTGGCCTTTATAACAAGAGGAGTTGAGTATAGGAGCAAAGAGGTCCTTCTGCAGTTGTTTAGGGCCCTTGTGAGAATACTCCGCACCTGTATTGTGTGCAATTTTGGTCCCCTAATTTGAGGAAGGACATTCTTGCTATTGAGGGAGTGCAGCGTAGGTTTACAATGTTAATTCCCGGGATGGCGGGACTGTCGTATGCTGAGAGAATGGAGCGGCTGAGCTTGTATTCTCTGGTGTTTAAAAGGATGAGAGGGGTTCTTATTGAAACATATAAGATTATTAAGGGTTTGGACACGCTAGAGGCAGGAAACATGTTCCCGATGTTGGGGGAATCCAGAACTCGGGGCCACAGTTTAAGAATAAGGGGTAAGCCATTTAGAACGGAGACGAGGAAACACTTTTTTCTCACAGAGAGTTGTGCGTCTGTGGAATTCTCTGCCTCAGAGGGCGGTGGAGGCCGGTTCTCTGGATACTTTCAAGAGAGAGCTAGATAGGGATCTTAAAGATAGTGGAGTTGGGGGATATGGGGAGAAGGCAGGAACGGGGTACTGATTGGGGATGATCAGCCGTGATCACATTGAATGGCGGTTCTGGCTTGAAGGGCCGAATGGCCTACTCCTGCACATATTGTCTATTGAATGTGCAGTTAAAAGTAGAAATTAAGAAGTTGTTATCAGTGATTCTCTGCATTTCCACAAGGAGCACAGTTTTTCAGTCTTATCCAGCATAATTAGAAATTACTGATCAGAGAAGAATTTATGGGTGCAGTAAGAGAAACCCTGAAGAAGTTACATTAAGCCATGGTCGCATAATGGTGCAGCGGATGGAACTGCTGCCACAGTGCCAGTGGCCTGAGTTCGATCCTGATCTCTGGTGCTGACTGGGTGGAGGTTGCACATTCGTGTCACTGTCATGGTAGCCCCCATGCTCCATTTCCAGTTATTGGCTATTCACCAGTGTGGGTGAAGTTGATGGTTGTCTGAGAGGAAATAAGTGGGGAATAGTCTTAATTAGATCGCTCCGAGAACTCACATGCACCAAATGGCCACCCTTATGTCATAATGAAATATGAGATTTTTGTTTAGCAATTACCATGGCACTAGAAATTAATGTTGTACATATAAATTGTCAATCCCTCATAAATATTTCAATTTCACATCCATTTAAATTATTAATAAAACTGTATATCTTTGTTTCCACTTTAATCTTATGTACCTTACACATTTTTCTTTTCTGTCTAACTGATTAAAAGTTTTGTTTAACGATTAAGATTCTTACTCTGGAAGAATTCTTCAGTTGCTCAGCCTGCTTTAAGGCATCAAGCTTGTTGGACACCTGTGATCAGTGAGAGCTAAAGCTTGATAGCAATCAATAATTCATACAATGTAAATTATAAATAATTTCTCCATTCCTGCAATTTTCTGCCTTTTGAATTAGTGCTGGGATAGGATCCTCCACTTCCCCTGCCCCCAACCCCAGTTACATTGCTCAAAAGCTATTATTCTCAATAAACTTGTTTCATACTTCACACTTCAGCTTTGACAATGAATACTTCAGCTTTCAGTACACTCAAACTAATAGTGCTATTAGATAATATCTGTATGGACACTTTGAGAAGCTATTTGATAATATATTGGAATACTGTATTGAAATGTTATTTTAAATATTAAAACATCTAAAAGAGGCTTACTTTTTGACAGTTAAAGATTGTAGAAAGAATTAGAATCACGTGCAGCTTTTCAAGTGATCGTAAAATTAATAGAGTAAATAAAAGAAATGGCAGGTTACAGTCTGCCAGCTTATGGTCTGGCGTCTTTTTCACCTGACTAAATTTTTTAGCTCTTCAAATTCCCCAAATTTCAGTGACAATGAAGATGTTACAGAATCCATCCCAATAGCTAGACACAAAATGCTGGAGTAACTCAACGGGACAGGCAGCATCTCTGGATCGAAGAAATGGGTGACGTTTCGGGTCGAGACCCTTCTTCAGACTGAACGTCGGGAGAGGGAGACACAGAGTTACTCCAGCATTTCGTATCTATCTTTGGTGTTACCCAGCATTTGCTGTTCCTTCCTACACCAACCCAGTAGCTGGTGCCTTTAGTTAACAAAGAAAGAACTTGAATTTCTGTAGTTCCTGTCACGACCTTCGGTTGTAAATTGCTTCACATCCATTTAATTATATCAGTTCATATTACAATTTTGTCAGACACCACCGCCAGTTTGTACACAGCAAGATTTCCATCAAAATAAATGAATGATACTCATAACAGAGGGGGGAATGTTTAAGAAAGAACTGCAGATGCTGGAAAAATAGAAGGTAGACAAAAATGCTGGAGAAACTCGGTGGGTGAGGCATGCTGGATGCGACGGCTGATGGGGTGGAAGGCGAGGACAAGGAGGACTCTGTCCTTGTTACGTATAGGGGGAAGTAAGAGCGGAGCTGTGGGATACAGAGGAGACCCTGGTGAGAGCCTCATCTATAATAGAAGAGGGGAACACACGTTCCCAAAAGAATGAGGACATCTCTGATGCCCTAGTATGGAACACCTCATCCTGGACGCAGTTGCGGCGTAGACGGAGGAATTGGGAGTAGGGGATAGAGTCTTTACAGGAAGCAGGGTGGGAAGAAGTGTAGTCAAGATAGCTATGGGAATCAGTGGGTTTGTAGTAGATGTCGGTCAGTAGTCTGTTGCCTGCGATGGAGATGCTGAGATCTAGAAACGGTAGGGAGATGTCGGAAATGGTCCAGGTGAATTTGAGCACCTTTGAATGAATTTGAGTGCATTTGAAAACCCTGTTCCAGGCATACACTGGCCCTATCCCCACTCTACCTCTGCTACATTGATGACTGCATTGGTGCTACTTCCTTTCTTTTTCTGTTAGCTGTTTTCATTTTTATCTTAAAATTGACAATTGCTTAACACAGCTCTCTTTAATATATCAACATATAATAATGGATGGGATTTATATAGCGCCTTTCTAATACTCTAATAACATATGCATTGTTATCTTTCTCAGGTGCTTAAATATTTTTACTTGATAAACCTACAATCAACCTTGATAGTACCATGGTTACTTAGTTTGAATTGATAATGGTTTATTTGCATTATTATAGTATACTGGATGTAGATTTATGATATTTATTCCTGGTTAAATAAGTATTCTATTTTCTTCTTCATCAAAAATAGTAAGGTATGAAGACACTCCCAGAGTTAAGAGCTGTTCAATTATTGAAAGGTTGGAGTCTGAAAACAAAATTTGGATTATGATATGGTTTTAAAGCTTAAAAGCAAATTTTGTTGGCAGTCTCCAGGCAGAAGTAACATTTAAGCAAAAGGAATCCAGGTGATTGGTTGTGGCCCATGTGTATCTTCAGTCACATCAGGCAAACTTTGTTCCTCTGCTTAGAGGTTTCTTGCCATTCTGGCTGCCATACACATAAAGCTATCCTTCTGCTGACATGCTGCAGGGTACCCATCCTGTGGTTCCCTGTTGATGTTAGTCATGCCAGTTTTCTTTCAGATAAATGTCAACATTTAATTTCTCTGTTTTTCACACTCTAGGCAAATCCTGTGTGCACAGACAATAATCCCCCCCCCCCCCCCCTCAAAGATAGAATGAGGGCTTGCTACTTGTATTCTGGTTATCCTCGCGGATGGGAAATATAAATAACTAGAATGTTTATCTCTTGGCCTCCCAATTATTGGGAAATCTAAAAGATGATGCAACTTGCAACTCAAATGCAGTAGAATGCAGTCGACTCTTCAGAAAAACAAATTTATGTTGAATATATGTGTGTCCATCTTTTAAAATAAGAGATTCAGCAATAGAAATCCACTTCTGAACATTGTTTCTTAAGGCTTATCCATTTCTTACATTGTTGTAAAGCCAGTTGGACTGTTTGGAATCAGTAATAACAAGACTCTAATATTATACAGAAAACAAAATAGCCTTTTAAAGAATAGAATATTTAAAGTTAATTAAAATATGCCTGTTGCTAAATTCATGTCATCTTTCTGTTCTTTTGATTTAATTTTGTAGATGCGACAAATGGTAAAATTGCACGATGGAATAGGAAATGGACATTCTTCAAATAAAATCAGTGGCTATTGTTCAACGCTACAGATAGTCATTGAGTATAAAATAGGCACTGGGTTAAGGAAAGAATGAAATGGGGAAATATAACTTTCTGTTTTCTTTAATCCTTTGGAGTACAAATGATAATCAGTCAAAGGATGTTTACAGTATTGTATTAGTACTATACCCCATACCAATAACAAAGGAAGCAACCATATAAACGGATACATTAAATGTTTTTTTTGGATTCACACCAGATTAGTTTTGAATGATAATGTGACCAGTCAGCAAAAAAAAATAAACTTCAATAATCTGTTGAGATTATAGCACAATTCTCATTCTGGAAATACAAGGCAGTGGTTTTGATTTCACAATAAACATTTTCAGGAAAACAATACTTAACTGTTCAATTATTGTAGCACTGCTTTTTACACAATTTGTTGTTTTGGTTTGTACTTTTCAACTCGAACTGTAAATGAGCAATGTCTTTTACATATGCTCTAGATATCGCACATTTCTCTTATCTTCATGCATTCTCTACCACTAGTAGCATTTGCAATTTATTTTCAGTCTTGTTGTCCTTTAACTTCTGAGCTTTCCATTCCATGGTCTGAAGTACTATGACTGCATGTAAATAGAGACAATCAATATTATGACCTGGGTTATCTACAATCCTTGGTACATGTTTCCATGGTAGTTATAATGGAACAGCTCCAAAGTTTATGAAATAAAACATGGGGACATGAACTGATCCAACAGAGCATGTTGCCAGTATATTGATCAAAATAATGCTCACTGATGCATTTCCCTGGTGGCATCAAAGCCATCCACCCAGTAACTGATGCTGTCCTGGCCTGGATGTCTACCCTTGATCTACAACTTTAGGCTGTAATACGCCATACGCAAGAAGAAGAAGAAGAAGAAGAAGAAGACCAACCATCAGAACATTTTCTGGACCCAGAAATAAGATTTTAACCATCTAATTATTTTATCCATTCTGGCACCAAGATGCTAAGATCTTCATGATCTGGCTTGGTAAATGTGTTATAATCGTTGCCTTGCTCTGCCACGTATAATTGTGAAACAAAGACGTTAAATGTAATGGACATTCTAAAACTACCAAACCTTAATAGAATCAAAGGTACACAAATATGCTGGTGAAACTCAGCGGCAGCATCTATGGAGCGAAGGAAATAGGCAACGTTTCGGGCCGAAACCCTTCTTCAGATCAAGCAAGAGATGCTACACCTGTCGCTTTACCTCTCCCCTCGACTCCATTCAAGGACCCAAGCAGTCATTCCAGGTGCGACAGAGGTTCACCTGCACCTCCTCCAACCTCATCTATTGCATCCGCTGCTCTAGATGTCAGCTGATCTATATCGGTGAGACCAAGCGTAGGCTTGGCGATCGTTTCGCCGAACACCTCCGCTCGGGCCGCACTAACCAACCTGACCTCCCAGTGGCTCAGCACTTCAACTCCCCCTCCCATTCCCCATCCGACCTCTCTGTCCTGGGCCTCCTCCACGGCCAGAGTGAGCAACACCGGAAATTGGATGAACAGCACATATTCCACTTGGGGAGTCTGCATCCTGGTGGCATGAACATTGATTTCTCACAATTCTGTTAACCCTTGCTGTCTCCTCCCCTTCCTACCTCAGCCCTCGGGCTCCTCCTCATTTTTCCTTTCTTCTCCCCGCCTCCCCCCACTCCCTATCAGTCTGTGGAAGGGCTTCGGCCCGAAACGTTGCCTATCTCCTTCGCTCCATAGATGCTGCTGCACGTTTTTGTGTATCGCGCTTGAATTGTAGTTGTTGCTGGACCGCAGACGGAGAACGAACCTGTGGCTGCAGAAGCTGCTGGAAAGGCAGGGAAGCACGGGTTTGGCGAGACATCAGTCGTTGGGCTGGGGAACCCAGTATGGGAACCCTCGCAATGTTCCTTAAATTGAGCAGGTCTAGGTAGACGTCCGATTTGGCAAGGTATGAATGCTCCATTAGTTGTTTTGCGCTTCGGACGGTCTGTTCAGCGAGTCCGTTGGACTGCGGAAACTCAGGGCTGCTGGTGATATGTCGAAAGTCCCATCGTTGTGCAAAGTTTTTGAAATGCTGGCTGGTGAACTGACTGCCGTTGTCGGATAGAAGACGTGCAGGGGAACCGTGCATGGAGAAATAGTGCTACAATTTCTGGATAACCGCTTCAGATGTGATGGTTTGGAGTAGATCGATGTCAAACCAGCCCAAATAAGAGTCGACAAGAACCAGATAGTGCTTCCCATGCCATTCAAATATGTCGGTGGCTACCGTGGGCCACGGTAGAGGAGGAATTGGGTGCGGCAGTAAGAGCTGCTTCTGCTGATGTGGCGTCAGGCTTTTGCAGATGGCGCAGACTTCAGTTTTGTCACGTATGTATTTGGTCATACCAGGCCAGTAAAACATGCTCTGTGCCCATTGTAAAGTTGCTTCCACGCCGGGGTGGCCCCTGTGGATGTCGTCGAAGTACTTGTCCCGGAGGACAGCTGGGACAACTGCCTTGTGGCCCTTGACTATAATCCCGTCCTGTAACACCAGTTCGTCGCGAACCAGGAAGCATGGGCGGATTGCGAGCGGAGTGTTGTGTTGTTTATCCGGCCAGCCACACCGGATGACTGCGGACAGCAATTGTAAATCTCGTCAGCAGCCGTGTGCTCTGCCAGGCTGTTCAAGATAGTGACCAGCGGTTGGTGGTCTGTTTCTATAGTCACAGACTTCCCAAAAATGAAGTCTTTGTATTTTGTCAGTCGAAAACCACTGCGAGCAATTTTTCGATCTGGGCGTAACATTGTTCAGTATCAGTTAGTGTGCGAGAGGCAAAGGAACAGGCTTACAGTCGCCATCGGTAGTTGTCTGCAGGCAAGCAGCGGCAAGTCCGTACTGGGATGCTTTGCAAGTGAGTGTTACTGGTAACGCCAAAGCAAAGTAGGCAAGTGTAGGTGCAACTTGAGGGTATCAAAAGCTCGTTGGTGCTGCGGATACCAGGACCATGCAGCGTCTTCGTGTGTCAGTTCCCGCAGGGGGGCAGATATGTCGTTGAGGTTGGGAATAAATTTCCCCAGGTAGTTGACCATTCCAAGGAACCTTTGTAGACTCATAACGTCAGTAGGAACCGGCATCTCGTTAATAGCTGCAGTTTTTTATGGGCCTGGTCTGAGACCATTACTTATGAAAACATGTCCGACGTAGGTAACTTCCAGGACTCGAAACTTGCACTTCAAGGGATTGAGTTTGAGCTGAATGTCTTTGGCACGGTCCAGTACTTGCTACAGATTAGCATCATGTTCTGCCAAGTCGCGCCTGTAGACGAAAATGTCATGGATACTCTGCAAACAATTGTTCCATCGTGCGTTGGAAAACTTCGCTGGCAGAGTTAATGCCAAAGGGCATTCTCAGGAATTTGTAGCGGCCGAAGGGGGTGCTGATCGTGGGTCCCACTTCTGACACCATGTAATGAGTCGAGTCGGACACACATCAAGATACAACACATGTTTAATAAAGTACACTTACAGCATCGGTCTACAGGAAATTACAGTAATTAGCAGCTACTCAGACTGACTTACGTAAGCAAGCTCTTGGTAATATGAATCGCATATTATGCGGAGCAACTACTAACAAGCACTACAATTGGTTAGTAGGAAATAACTAATCTACATCCTGTACCACCCAAACCAACCCCTCCCCAGGTACTGAGGAGGTACCTGGGGAGGGGTTGGTTTGGGTGGTACAGAATGTAGATGTAACACCTGTCCCTTTTATCACTCACTCACCAACCAGGGACTCCGACAGTCCTTCCAGATGAGACAGAAGCTCATGGGCACTACTAATCACATCTACTGCATCCGGCGTTCCTGATGAGGCCTCCTGTAGACTGGGACCAAGGGCGACTATTCTGCTGAACTATTGTGCACTGTCTACCAAGGCCTACCAGATCTTCCAGTTGCTAATCATTTTAAATTTGTTTTTCCATTCCCATACTGGCCTTTTTGTCCTGGGCCTCCTTTGACAGAGTGACGCCACACACAAACTGGAGGAACAACACCTCCTATACCTTGGGTGGCTTACAACCCAGCGGTGTGAACATTGAAATTTTTACGTCATTACAAAACCCTCCCCACTCCTTTTTTTCCCCACCCGTCCTTCCTTCTTTGCCCCATCCCCTGCACATCCTTACTCAGATATGATGCCCAAAATTGCTCACGATATTCCAAATGCGGCCTTACCAATGTCTTATGGAGCCTCAACATTACATCCCTGTTTTTGTATACAAGCCCTCTTGAAATCTATATTACTAAAAGTCTGATCTTGACCGCTTTTGGTCCACTGTGCTGCGATTTCCGAGAAAACGGCGCCACCTAGGGCTGTCATTTTTGGCCACCTCGCTCAGCACCCCCCTCCGCCTTCCGGGACCAAAGGATTTTTCCCATCGATGAAAAATCAGAGAGATATTAATGTTTTTTTTAAAAATTCCCATTCTCGCTGCTGCCCCCGCTGGCGGCAGGGGGTAGGGGGGAGGGACTATAAAACCCGGAAGTGTCGTGCCTCACTCAGTCTCTGCCAGACCCAGGAAGCGAGAGGGTCACGGCTCTCTGCGCTGTGAATAACACTGAACGCACGTCTACTCCACGGTGAGTCCCCTCGATGTGGCTGCTGCCAAATTGTTTGCCTTTATTTAAAGTTTGTGTTCACAACATGAATTTTGGTTGTCAGGTGGCTGCTGCCCAATTGTTTGCCTCGCCTTTTTAAAAAAGTTTGTGTTCACAAAATGAATTTTGGTTGTCGGGTGGCTGCAGCCAAATTGTTTGCCTTGGCTTGGCTTTCAAAATCGTTGCAACAGTTGGCTGCCAGCCCAAGAATCCATTCGGCCCACAATGTCTATACTAGCCCTCTGGAAACCAATACCTTCAGCCCGCAACACCCAAACTAGCGCAACAGAAAGCCCCCCCCCCCCACTGGCGAACAATATTGGAATTGGTGGAGAGGTGAAATATTGCGTTGGTGACCAGCCCTCCCGTGTGATGCTGGGACCCAACGGGTCACACTTAGTCTAGTAAATACTAGAATTGAGTTTGCTTTCTTTACTATCGATTCGACTTGCAGATTAACTTTTTGGGAATCCTGCACCAGCACTCCAAAGTACCTTTGGACCTCTGATTCCTGGATTCTCACCCCATTTAGAAAATAGTCTATGCCTTTATTCCTACTACCAAAATGCAAGACTCCACACTTTGCTACACTATATTCCATCTGCCACTTCTCTGCCCACTCTCCCAACCTGTCCAAATTCTTCTCCAGAGTCCCTGCTTTCTCTGCCTGCCCCTCAACTTATTTTCGTATCATCCGCAAACTTTGCCACAAAGCTTTCAATCCCCTTGTCCAAATCATTAATATACAATGCAAATACCGTATTTCCCGGCATATAAGACGCTATTTTTTACTCTAAAATAAGGCTCGAAAATTTACCTGCGTCTTGGAGGGTGAAGGTTAGGCCAAGCAATGCCACTCTCGTAGCGACTGCTCCGCGGAACCTGCCACGCCTTCGACCCTGGAACTGTGTGCTGGGAAGTGGCTGTAAAAGGACAGCGCCGCTGACGGGGGGGGGGGGAGAAAGAGTTCCTTTCCACAGCGTGTGGGGAGTCTGGCCCGGGTCAGCATGGCCTAAGCTGCATAGAGTAGTAAACTTGGCTGGGCCGCCAGGGTTGCGGGGAGGGGAGGAGCGTTGAGAAGGAGGGGGTCTGAGATCATGCCAGCAACTCACTCATTGCTTCCGGACACGGAGCCACCGCATTGTGGCCGGGAGGGAAGTAGCTCGGATGGCTGCGAGCAGCCGCCGGGACGGGCAGCAGAACCGGCCGCCACCTCAGCGCCTTCTGCCGGCCCCTCCGCCAGTCCCGGGCTCTCTCTTTTTTTTGCCGGGAAACACGGTAAGTAAATCTTAAGGTCATGAGTGATAGAAACAGAATTAGGCCATTCAGCCCATCAAATCTGCTCTGACATTTAACCATGGCTGATCTATTTCTCCCTCCTAACTGCATTCTCCTTCCTTCTCTCCATAACTCTTGACACACGTACTAATCAAGAATCAATCTATCTCTCTGTCTTAAAAACATCCATTGACTTGGCCTCCACAGCCTTCTGTTGCAATGAGTTCCACAGATTCACCACCCTCTGACTAAATAAATTCCTTCTCATCTCATTCCTAAACAAAACGTCCTTTAATTCTGAAGCTATTATCTCTAGTCCAAGACTCTCCCACTAGTGGAAACATCCTATACACATCCACTCTATCCAAGCCTTTCACTATTCAGTAAGTTTCAATGAGTATCCCCTCATCCTTCTAAACTCCAGTAATTACAGGCCCTGTGCCGTCAAATGCTCATCATATGTTAACCTACTCATTCCTGGGACCATTCTTGTAAACCTCCTCTGCACATACTTCCTCAGATATTGTGCGCAAAATTCCTCACAATACTCCAAATGCGGCCTGACCAGCACCTTATAGAGCCACAGCGTTACATCCCTGCATTTGTATTCTAGCCCTCTTGAAATAAATGCTAGTATTGCGTCTGCCTTCCTTACTATCGATTCGACTTGCAAATTAACTTGAAGGTAGACAAAAATGCTGGAGAAACTCAGCGGGTGCAGCAGCATCTATGGAGCGAAGGAAATAGGCAACGTTTCGGGCCCAATACCCTTCTTCAGACAAACTAAATTAACTTTTGCAAATTAACTTTTTGGGAATCCTGCACCAGCACTCCCAAGTTTCTTTGCACCTCCGATTTCTGGATTCTCTCCCCATTTAGAAAATAGTCTACGCCTTTAATCCGACTCTTGTTACTCATGTTAATCATGTTACTCATTCCAGGTCAACTAAGTCTTTATTCTAAGATTGCACCAGACTGTTAAATCGGTACTCTGCCCAGGTTCAAGAGGGCATAGTTGCATGAATGAACTCTATGCTTAGAAATACATTGCATAGAATTTAAAGAACATGGAAACAAGCATTTTTGCATGGTACAACTATGTCAGTATTTATGTTCCCCAAGAGTCTCTTCTGACATAACCAATTGACCATTCTATTCTGGATTCCTGTTTCTGTCATATCCATGCAAATTAACTGCTATAAAGAGTGCCTGCCAGGACATAGCAACACCCCCAAAGACAGCTGAATCTTACTCGCTTACTGTAGCTTGGCAACTAGAACAGCTGAAGTACTGGTGTCAGTGCACAGCAGCAGTACTTTCCCGGTTTAAAGGTGGAGGCATTTAAAAAAAGAATGGATAACAAATGTTGGGTATGAATGTAGGGTTTTGCCTGAATTGGTGTGGTGCCCTAAAGGAGATGAAAGCCATAGGAATGTATTCAAAGAATGAATTGCACTGAGCATCTGAATTTGATGAGAATGCAAAGCAAAAGAAAACAGACCTTTCAGCCCAACTTGTTCCTGCTGAATTAAGTGCCTGCCTGAGCTAATCCCATTTGCCCGTGTTTGGCCAATGTCCCTCTTAACCTTTCCTATCCATTTCCTCTGGTAGTTCGATCCATATACCCACCATCACCTGTGAGAAAATCTTACCACTCGGTCCTCGTTAAATCTTTCTCTGCTCACCTTAAACCTGCACCCTCTAAGTTTAGATTCCCCTTCCCTGGAAAAAAGATTGCGACTATCTACTCCAATACTTTCCTTTCATGATTTTACAACCATATTAGGTCTGAAACATCAAAACCCTAGACCACAGCCATTCCTGTTCTTCTTGTAACCAAGTCTCGGTAAAGGCACAACCGTAGTTACAACCACTGGACAAGGGGCTCAAGCTTCATGCTATCCTCCTATTCCTACCCTCACTAGCATGTGGCACCGGGGGTAATGCAAAGATTATCTATCCTTGAGGTCCTGCTTTTTTACCGTATTGCCAAACTGTCTGAAGAAGGATCTCGACCCGAAACGTCACCCATTTCTTATCTCCAGAGATGCTGCCTGTCCTGCTGAGTTACTCCAGCTTTTTGTGTCTATCTTCCCTATATTCATTGCAGGACCTCATCCCTTTTCCTACCTATGTCATTTGTGCCACCATGAACAACATCCTCTGGCTGCTCCTCCTCCCCCTGAAGCATGGCAATGAAAACTACACACAACACTCCTAGTGTGGTCTAACCAACATTCTATACACTTGTGACATGACATCCCAACTCTTGTACTCAGCGCCTCAACCGATGAAGGCAGGTAACCATGCGTCTTGTTCACCATCCTGCTTATCTGTGAAGCCACTTTTAGGGTCTTGACCCAAAATGGCGACCATCCCTTCACCTTCACTAATGCTACATGACCCGCGGGCTTCCTCCGGCAGATGTAAACTTGGGAAATATCTTTGCATTGCAAAAATAATTGTTTAATTCAATATTAATAGAACCTACAGGTGTAAACGGAAAATATCTTTGCATTTAATCCCCCTCCCATTCCGAATCCGACCTTTCTGTCCTGGGCCTCCTTCATAGTCAGAGTGAGGTCCACCGTAAATTGGAGGAGCAGCACCTCATATTTCGCTTGGGTAGTTTACACCCCGGCGGTATGAACATTGCCTTCTCCAATTTTAGGTAGTCCCTGCTTTCTCCTTCTTTCCCCTTCCCAGCTCTCCCACAGCCCACTGTCTCCGCCTCTTCCTTTCTTCTTCCCGCCCCATCCCCCCCACACCCACACCCACATCAGTCTGAAGAAGGGTCTCGACCCGAAACGTCGCCCATTTCCTTTGCTCCATAGATGCTGCCTCACCCGCTGAGTTTCTCCAGCATTTTAGTCTACCTTTTGCATTTACTCTCATCACTTTTTCTTCTTCAGCGTCCCTTGAAAGTATTTGACCAAATAATTAACAATTTTCAAAGATCTAAGTTATTTCCTTCAATTTTGAATGTTTGGTACTAAATTCTAATTCCATGATTGGAAGTTGTAAATACATCTACCCATTTGATCCAGTTTATATATTTGCTTACCGTTCTAGGCTATTTCTGTTTTATGAATTATGAATGTTATTGCAATCCTCTTTTTATATTATGAAGCAAATAGTGTGTGCCCCTGCAGATTAACCAGTTATTGATGATGTATGTGCTATATTGATACTACAACTTTTATTTATCATATTTTAGCTAAAATTAGAAACGCCAAAACTAATGTCACATTTTTTGGATTAACTGTTTTGTCACAGGTGAAAGAGTTTGGTCATGGTTAAAATATCAAACCTGACAATATGTTTTTGATTTTTTTGCTATATGGTTACCAATGTTATATTCCATAGTGTAAATATTGAAATGTGTAATGAACATTTTAAACTAAGCAGTATTTCCCCCCTTTTTATTTACAGAATCTGTCTATGACCTACTGCCAAAAGAGCTGCGGCTTCCTTCAAGTGAAACACAAATTGTATCAATGAGTCAGAAAAGTGGAGGTGATGAAGCAACTTCTCCCCACTCAGCCGCAGTTGCGCCTGGTATGCAATTCTATTCAATTTCTATCCTGTCTGAATACAGATACAAGTTATTGTTGTCATGTGTACTGCTAGCAGTGATTCAAGACATTATTTAAACTGCTGTAATTCTGAGAGAGCCACATATAATTTGTGAGTGTTTTAATCAGCAACATGTTAAGAGAAATGCAAAATGTGCTGGAACCAAGGTTAGAAACTGTGTTAAGTTATGCAAGATCATGAAATTAATTTTAATGGTAATTAATTGTGCTATACATGCACACAATTTAAAATAAATAATAATTTGATTCAATAGTAATAGAACCTACATGTGTAAACATGGGAAATATCTTTGCATTGATTCTCATCACTTTTTTTTCTTTAGCGTCCCTTAAAAGTATCATTAAATAATTAATTATTTTCAAAGGTCTAAGTTACATCCTTTGTATTTGAATGTTTGGTACTAAATTCTAATTCCATGTTTGGAAGTTGTAAATAATCTATCCACTTGTCAATCTAAATGTTGATGCAATTGAATAATATTTATGCAATGTCTCCAATATTGCAACACATCTTGAGGAATTTCAAACAAAGCCTGCAGAAATCATCAAAGGAAATGTTGGGGCAAATGACTAAAAGCTTCGTCAAGTAGGTAGGTTTTAAAATGAACACCTGATATTCTAAGGAGGATTGGTCAGCTAAAGACATAATGTTGTAATTTGGCTATGTTCAGGATACATACTAGATATTTGGAATGGTTGTGGGACAAGAAAGGATCACATCAACGAAGGAGAAAAAGGCCTAAAGAGATCAAAAAGCAAGAATGAAAATGTAAAGATCAAAGTAATATTGGACAGTGACCATGTAGGTGATGGGTAAATAGAATGGTATGAATGAGGACGCATCAGATTACCTTCATTTTATGAAGGGCTGAATGAGGTATGCTAGCTAGGAGTGCATTAGAACAGGTTTCAGCAGCTAATGAGCAGAGACAGGAACAGGAATAGGCGTGACTTGTATGACTGGAAATAACTGGTCTTCTTGATGATTTAGCTGCACAATTCAAAGTTCATCTCAAGCCAAACAATTTTTTTTATCAGATTTAGAAATCGTAAGAGGTTAGAAGTTATGATGAAAAGGTGTTGTCAGCATACATATTTGAAACAAAGACTACATGTTCAGGTGATAGTTTTAAGGGGCAGGCTGTTGATAGGATATGGGGAGGGGCGGTCAAGAATGTGATTCCTTGGAGAAAGCCAGATTCAGAAGCCGGAAGCCATTGTAATTTATTTTGTGATTATGGCTAATTAGAAGAGAATGGGACCAACCAAGTTTAATTGAACTTGTGGGGGGGGGTCTATGGAGCGAGCTGCCAAAGGAGGTAGATCACGTAAACACTATAACAATGTTTAGAAGACATGTTTAAAGCAGGTGGAATTAGTGTAGATAAGGCATCTTGTTCGGCATGGGCAAGTTGGGCGGAGAGGCCTGTTTCTGTGCTGTATGCCTCTGTAACATAGCTTTATGATGATGGTTGGGCAATGGTAGAGAATGGAGTGAGAGTCCATTGGCTACTTTATGTTAACTTCCATTTTGTTAAGTTTGATACCAGCTCTTGTGATTCATGAATGTCTAATTCTTGTCAAATGTATTTGAGAAAGTTAGAACATTAAACATTTCATAATTCTATATTTTGGACTGAGAGGAAGAAGAACTGAAAAATTCCTATAAAGTTAAAATATTAATAGGTTTCTGTAAGAAATGGACATTATTGGTAAGTAAAAATATAAAAAGTGAATATTTCTATGAAATGTAAATATGATAATTTGACATCTCAATCAACAGAAGCAATTTTTAAATGTGTTGGCAACTGACAAAAGTTGAAGAAACAAAAATACTTTGTCTTTAATAGAAAAAAATGTTTTCACTATGGCAACTGGCCTTATCAATATTTTTATGAATACCTTCAAATTGTGCTGCATGGCACTTAGTTTTCTATTACTAGATTATGAAAATGAGCCTAAGGATTTTTTCTGGGGGGCAGGGGTGAGAATCGATTGTGTGTCCAAAATCACAATATTGTGAATTTTCTTCTCTGAGGAGAGATCTTTAAAATAAGCAGTTGGGTGTTAACACTTTCATATTTGTGACCATGCTGTTTGCAACATAGATATCAGCTGTCAGAAGAAGATTACATGGCATATTGTTAATGTTTTAAATGTTATGGGAGAGTCTAGAAATGTTTATGTGCATAGAATGTCCCCTTCAGTGAGAATAGCAACTTCCTACACCCAGTACCTTCAGTGGAAGAGCCCAGATTTAACTAGCCCAAATTCTGTTAAAAGCAATGGGAATCAGTATTTGAGTCTTCAATTTGGATCAGTTAAATTTACCTAGAATCTCAGAATTGAGGGTGAAACATTATTCTTCAGAGCGCAAGAGTCATCGTAATACAAACTAAATGGCAATGACAGTTCATGGGA
Organism: Amblyraja radiata; assembly: GCF_010909765.2. Taxonomy (NCBI): domain Eukaryota; kingdom Metazoa; phylum Chordata; class Chondrichthyes; order Rajiformes; family Rajidae; genus Amblyraja; species Amblyraja radiata. Next base: position 9,756,713 of record NC_045972.1, on the reverse strand, counting down.
CTGTGTCAAAGATTTGGCAAAACTAAGGAAAAGAATAAAATCCATGATGAAAATAAATTGTTAACTTGACAGTCAGACTTCTGTACCATTGTACTTTTTTGGTGTAAAACAAGATGACGTGCAAATTCTAATTGAAACATTCATGCATATAAACAGAATCGCAAGATGTGTTTTCTGATTAAAATAAGTTGGTAATAACCATGGTATTGGCTGCGAAATTTGATGCTGACAGCATAATTTGTCAATTATCAAACGCCATGTTAAGTCTGATGGCCATAATTGTAAAGTCCATAAGATTGAAAATGGGCTGTGAAACTTGTATTAGAAATAAAAGGGCAATGCTTTTAGCTTAAAATCCAAGCACATAACAAATATGAAGTGGTTAACTGAGATTTTCTTTATCAACGATAAATAACAAACATGCAGCCAGTAAAGTGGCCAAAGCAGATTCAAGTAGACTTTGACTGTTCACACCAAGAATGAACGATAACCTGTAAAGATCTGATGACAAGGGTTACAAATGTACATATTCATCGACACTGGATGGAATATTTGTGCCATTTTATGAATGGTTTGAACAATTGATTTTGCTATCTCTTTACTGCCCTGTCCCCAGATTAAAACTATAATTTCATTTAAAGTTAATGTCATGTAAAGACATCCCAATGTAAAATTAAAACATAGAACATGGAACAGTACAGCCTAAGAACAGGCACTTTGGCCCACAATGTCTATGCAGAACATGATGCCAAGACCATCTCTTATCTACCTGCGCATAATCCATATCCCTCCATTCCCTGCATATCCACATGCCTATCCAAAAGCCTCCTAAATGCCACCATCATATCTGCCTCAAACAACCAACACTGGCAAGATGATCCAGGCACTCACTACCCTCTGTGTAAAAAGAAATTACACCCCACATCTCCTTTAGACTTTGTTTCTCACGCCTTAAAGCCATGCACTCTAGTATTTGATTTTCTTTTCTTGTGGGGAAAAAAAGGTCTGACAATCTACCCCATCTATGCTTCTTATGATTTTATATACACCTATCAGGTTTCCTGCAACCTCCAGCATTTCAGAGAAAACAATATATGTCTGTCCAATCTCCCCCTGTGGCTAATATCCCCTAATCCAGGCAGCATTCTAGTAAACCTCCTCTGCACCTTTTCCAAAGCCTCCACATCTGACCTGCAAAGGGCGACCAGAACCGCACACAATTTTCCAAATGTGGTGTAACCAAAGCCCTCTCGAGCTGCAACATGACATCCTGAATCTTACACTCAATGTCCCAATTTATGAAGGCAAGCATACCATATGTCTTCTTTACCATTCTATGTGTTGCCATTTGTTGGGAGCTATGGACTCAGACCCCAAGATTACCTCTGTACATCAATGCTGTTGAGGGTTCTGCCATTAATTGTATAATTCCCCTTACATTTGACCTCCCTAGTGCAGCACCTCGTACAAGTCTGGATTAACCCCAGCTGCTATTTCTCCACCCATTTCTGTAGCTGATCTATATCCTGCTGTTTACCTTGACAGCCTTCCTCGCAAACCCCAGCAATCTTTATGTCATCTGCAAACTTACTAACCAATTTGTTTTGCTTTCGTAGTCTCTGCAACTATACATCTCGGAAATGTATAATGTATGCATCTCTGAAATGGATAATCTTTTCCTTATTCTTATAATGTGTAACATAATCTAACCATGATTCTTTGTTGTAATCATTCACTTATTGCCATTTATTAATGAGTGTGAAATAATTAATAATGTATTATTGAATGTATATTTCACTTTTTTAAATAATATGTATATCTTTTGTTTAGAAATCATAAATTGAGTAAAGGGAATAAACGATAACACTGAAGGTGCACAGTATTGCATGTGATACTTTGGTACCAATGACACTGATAGAAAAAGGGATGAGGTGCAGCAAGCACATTTGAAGAGGTTAGCAAAATGTTTTGGGACCATGAGCTCAAACATACAGTAGTAATTTCTAGATTGCTCCTATATGCAAGCAACTATAGAGATGAGAGGCTATTGTGAATGGAAGCATGACTAAGAAGATGGTGCAGGAGGGAGGGGCTTTGATTCATGGGACCTGATCTGATTACAAACCAGATCCATTGCATCACAACAAAATTGGAAACAGTGTCCTTGTTCTATTTTCCGAGAATTGAATTGTAGAGTGGCAATGGAGGAAGGCTGAAAAAATGTGGTAGGGTTGCAAGCTGAACTGTAACCTTGAAACAAAAGAGAAAAAGGTGCACAAAGGATTGGGGGAGAGTGCCAGAGCAAGAAATAGTGCCGTTTTATCCTAACATAAAATAGTACAGTAATTATATGTGGGTAAGTGAGCTGAGAGATGGCTAATGGAGTTTAATTCGGATAAGAGTTAAATGCTGGGTTTTGGGAAATCAAGCCAACGCAGGACATCCACCGTGAACAGTAAGGCCCAGTGGAGTTGCAGAGCAGTGGGATCGAGGAATACATGTACTGTAAACCCTTGTTTTAATGGACTCCATTATAACAAATTTTGGTTGTAGCGGATGGACCTGCTGACGCCATCCCGGCTCACATGGCCTCCCCAGTCCCAGCTTCCGATGCCACCCCCGATTCTCAAGGTGCACCAGCGAGCCCTTCTTCACCCACCACAAACTCCAGTTGATGTGGCTGTTGTTGTGGCTCACATTGCAGCCCAAGATTCCAATTCCAAGATTTAATTGGAACCTGAGGAGCAACTTTTCACACAGAGGGTGTACGGAATGATCCGCTAGAGGAAGTTGTTGAGGCAGGTACAATTACAACACTTAAACAAACATTTGGACAGGTACATGAATAGGAAATGTTTAGAGGGATTTGAGGCATCTTGATCAGCATAGACAAACTTTACTGATGGAGGTATAAAGTGTGAAAAGGTATTAAGCGAGGACTTTATCAGCCAATTCTGAGGAAGTTGATGTTGCTGGATTCACAGCAAAAGAAAAGTTGTTCAGATACTGGATGGACTAAAATTTGATAAAGAAGAGATACTAGAAGGGTTGGTTTGCATAAAATGAATAAAATATCCAATTCGGATGGGATGCATCGTATGTTGGAGGAAGTGAAATTGAGAGAATTGACTAATAATTCAAACACATGCAAATAAATGGGTAAGTGTCTAAGGAATGCAGATCTGCAAATCCTGTAGGCCTGTGCATAAAATAAATATAAGGCAAACCTAGTATCCATAAATCAGTCATCGAGAAAACTTTTAGAAACAATAATAAGCGACGGTTATCAGTTACGCGAACCACGATGGATTGGCAAGGGAAAGCCAGTCCCTTAATTTTTTGAGGACAAATCACATTTATCTAATTTATGATTATTGATGAGGTTGTATCAAAAGGCAAATGAAGAAAATGTGTTACATCTGGACTTTTAAAAGGCACTGATAAACTGCTGCATAATAGTCTTATCATCAAGATTAATGCCTATGGAATATAAGTAGCAGTGGAAGAATGATAGAAAAATTGACTAAATGACAGGAAACAATGAATAGTAGTGATTTTTTGGATTGGAGGAATATACTGTCGTGTTCCTCAGGGATCAGTACCGGGATCAGTACTTTTCTGAACATATATTAATAATTTGGTCTTGGGAGTTCACGACACCACTTTTCAGAAAAGTCCCATGTAACAGGAAGCGTAAGGAGAGGTATTTGTGCATAGTTCAAGGAAAATGGCAGTGATTTAAAAAAGTGGGTTTTAAAAAAAAATTGGGGTCTTTGGGTTTACAAATAGAGATGTAATGAGAGCAAGGAAAAGGTGATGAAGCTTTATAAGGCATTAGATGAGGAAAAACTTTTTCCCCCAGAGAGTTGTGAATCTGTGGAATTCTCTGCCACAGAATGCAGTGTAGGCCAATTCACTGGATGTATTCAATAGAGTGAGGTAGCTCTGAAGGGAAAACAGAATCAAGGGACCTGGAGAAAAAAACAGGAACAGGGTACTGATTCTGGATGATTAGCTATAATCACATTGAATGGCCTTCTCCTGCACTTACTTTCTATGTTTCTATATTCTATGAACCAGATTTTAGAAAAGATGTGAAAGCTGTAGCGAGGTGTTGATGGGCATCTTTGAGGACTTGGGTTGTTCTTGGAAAAGAGGTAATAGAAACTGCATCAGATGAAGGTATTTAAAAATGTGAAGATTCTAAAGAATAAGTAGATGGAGAGAAGATACTGCCATTAGTGGAAGGGTCATGAACCAGAGTACAAAGAAGGAAATTACAAAAGTACCAAAAGTAACATGAAGAAAATTTTGTTTACAGAACCAGTTAGGATCTAAACTGTGCTGCTGGAGGAAAAGGATTGATACCAATTGTGACATTTAAAAATGAACTGGATAACTATGAGAAAGAAAGAAAATAGAGTGCATTTTCTGTATCCTATGTTCTCAACATTCATGTATATTTAACAGACGAGTAGTATTTTATTTTAATGAATCATACTGAACAGTTAAAACAATCTTTTGCAGCAATGCTTCAAATCTCTTCTTCGTTTATTCAAATAATCTCTGCTAAATGAAACCAAAACTTTTCCATCTTGAATGGCAAAATTGTCAGAATGCACAAATAAATAGAAGGTGTATCTTCGCAGAATTAGGTAATGGATATTTAAATAGAGCGGGCAAAATTTGGAAGGTGTGGCAGGAAGATTGGAGCAGGGAATAATACTTCCAAGAAGGCATTTATAAAGTTGTACAGGTAAATAGTAAATACATTTCAGCACATTTATCTTTTTTGCTAAGTAAGCTAGAGGTCACATTAGTTGAAAAATAAATAAATGTGTGAATGAAGAAGGTGAATAGAGGAATCTGACAGTGCAAATACACATTGCCAAGAATTGTCATGGGAATAATACTCAAATAAAAGTAAACTAAGAAATCAGGATTTAATACAAGGCAGATCAAATTGAAAATTAGGGAGTTAACTTGTTTTCTTTCTGATCTTTGTGGGTTCAAATTTGGAGACCTGTATACCATTCTGGTAGCAAGATACATATGATACCAGAATTAAAGGATTTCCATATCAGAAAAAGATAAATAGTCTCAGTATTTTTTTGTTGTTGAAAATAAGCAGTTTGTGGCGAGACCTAATAGATATCTTTAAAATTATATTATTGAGATTTGGAGTATAATAAGATGTAAAAACAGAGATTACTGGAAGCACTTAGCAGGTTTGGCAGCATCTGTTTAAAGAAATACAAGTCTCAGCATTTCAGGTTAAAGACCCTTCATCAAGACTGACTTGAAACGTTAACTCTATTCCATTTTCTATAGATGTTGCCTGACTTGCTGACTGTTTCATTGTGAATTTCAGAAGCAATTAAATCTGGAATTCTGAACAAAGTTATTTTTTACACTGAAACTCAGTTGAAATAATAGAAACCTTAATGGGAAAGTTCGCTAAGTACATGAGGGGGTAAGGAAATTAAGCGCTATATTATAGTGATAACAAGGGTGGGTTGAGGAGAGGACAAATACTCTTATGGATTAATTGGGCTAAATGGATGGGTTTCAGTGCTGTATGTACCATGTATTTCTAGTTCAACATAATCACCATTAGGCACATACGCATTTAAAAAAGACATATGCTGAATATAGTTTCCATCCAATCTTTGGCTCAATTCAAACAAGCATGCTCTTTTGCACCAATGGGTATTTTTCCATACTCTTTTTCTTGTGGCATCATTTAGTGAATGACTAACATCAATTTAGAGACAGACATGGTGCAGTTTTATCTTGCATTCATACATTCATAATTCATGTATAGTTTGTATATATTTAATTATTTGTCAAAAAATTGATATGAATTGTTTTTACAAATCTAACAATCAAGCATTATTTTCTAAAACTGCAATTTAATATTCCTCATCTTTTTCAAATTGCCTTTGATACAAAACGGCCTCCATTTTTGCTATTTTTACTGCAAAAAAGACAGCAAAGATCAAAGCGTATCACTAAAAATAGAATTAGTAAAGATCTGAATTGTTGATTTGCAGCCACTTTCTTAAAATAAATAAATAAATAAATAAGTCGAAATAAATTATTCTATCATATTTGAGAGCCACAGATGTCAATTATTGTTATTCAGAAATATATTAAAACTAATCACTTTTCCAATTACTGTTATTTTATTGTCCCAATTTCAGCTTGTGTTTCTTCAGGATTTGTCTTGTGATTCACAGTTGAATTTTGAACCCAGCCTGTGCATTCATGCTTAAATTATGTACTTGCAGCATAAATTCTAATTTAGAAAAAATAACATAATTGATAGTGAGCTCAGAGAGAGAAAGTAAACAGCAGTATCTGATGTTGCAGCAAGGATTGTTGCTATGGCGTGGCTAGTAGAAAACTCAAAGATGAGGGCAGTAGACCATTTTGAAAGAGTGCTATAAGTGGGTGGACAGGGAGACCCATCTGTCAAGTTTGGTTCAGCATTAGAGTTGTTACAAATTTTCATGAGAGCTACTGGGGTATGTTATACAGAATTTGGCAGTCCTTTAGTAGAAGCATCCCTTGGGGAGTGGGATGTGCATAGTTGTTGAAGTAATTAAAGAATAATATAGATACATTTAAGATTTTTTTCTGAGTCATTGAATATTTTCTATCTTAATTAATTATGGTTGCTTAGAGGACCTTCATGATTTCATTAGATCCAAATGGACTCTCATAATGGCCTCATTAAAAATTTGAACAAGTGGCCTTGAGTTAGGTCGAAAATCAGTAATGATTTTCAATTCTGATAATTATCCAGTGAACTCTCACAATCTTTGTGGATGTTAAGGAAGGACCAGATCAAGCTATGGTGTGGTGCCTTTTCTTCTCTAAAACTGGGCCACAATAAAAGTGAACAGTCCTTGATAGAGGAGAACATTGAAAGAACAATGCACTGTAATGTAGACTAAGTGCAATTAAGCATTGAATGTACAGGAGTTTGCATTGCATTTAGTCTACATTACAGTGCATAGATCTTCCAATTATCCAATTATTTCAGTAATTGGATAATTCAGTATTTTAGCTCTGATCCCAATCTCTATGTTACTAATGTTGTTTAAGCTAAATTATTAAATAATATAAATATTCAGTAGCCAATTCTTTAACGGTAATTAATTGTATATATTTTACAGCATTATAATTGTGGTATGTTTATAATTCAGCATTAACATTTTATATTGCCTTAAAATTAATAATATTAAAATTCTGTCATGACAGTGTTTATTTTCCACGAGGAGTAGAATTATATTTCTGAAATGAATTGGAATTGTTACTAATTACAAATTGTGTGCGAAAGTTCTTTTCGATAGCAAATATTTCTGCGTTTTTTTAATGCCGTGTTGCCACTTTATTTTGTTGCCACTATATTCCCAAATCAATTAATTTAAAATACTTACTTTGAATCAACAAAACAAATCTCTGAATTTTTCTTGCTTTCAGAAAGTGTGTCACATTGCAGTTAATAGTTCCAAGAAATGATGGAAAAATAATCCTGAGCAGATCCTATTTATTAAATAAATACCATTCTTCCAATAATAGCTGATTTCAAAATACATTATAATGGAATCCAGGTAATTGTAAAATAGTCATCTGATAACTGAGCCAATAAAACATCAAAGATACAAATCATAAGAGAATGCTCCAGTGGTTTCTCAGTGCATCTTAATAATATATAACACATAAAAGAAGGCAGTTTTTCAGCTGTTAAGTCTGGGATTCCGATCTAGAAGTTAAAATGATGAAAAATGAAATGTGAAGACTTATTGAGGGTGGGAAAAAATATCAAAGTTGTAGCATGTATTATGTGAGGTAAATAAAGAGAGACCATTTGAGTGAGGTATCATAAGATTGGCAGTCAGGGAGTCAAGCTATTACAGTATTGTACTGTAAAGTTGTAGTATAATAGTCCACTAACACTATAAAATAGTAGAAGTATTGAATTTTTGATTTGGATACTCTAATTTACTTCTAACAATTGACCAGAAATGTTCACGTTCTGATTTTGTTCATATGATCAATAGGTTGTAAATGTCTCCTTAAAAGTATAGTACACACTGTTTTACACTACATTTTGTATTTTTATTTTAGAGTTATTGTATATTTCAATCACAGATTTCTTTTAATGGCCTGCTTGTACTGGGAACAATGTTAAAGTAATTTAAATTGGAAATATGGGGATTGTGTCTTTTACTAATCGTTCTGATTAAATTACTGGATTATTCAAGGGGGGACATTCCCTTTCCAAGGAAAAGAAGGACATAGATTGACATTGTATCATCAATATATATTTGGAGATATAGTGTGGAAACATGCCCTTCCGCCCACCAAGTCCATGCCAACCATCGATCACACATACACACTTGTTCTATGTTATCCCATTTTTGCATCCACTCGCTGCATACTCGGCAATTTACAGAAGCCAATTAATTTACAAACCCACACGTCTTTGGGATGTGGGAGGAAATCACTATCAAGAATTTACAAAGAGCTTTTTGTTCTTCTGGAAGCACAGACTCCTGGATGGAGTCCAGAACCAGGGAACATAAAGATCCACTCATCAAATAAGAAGGCAATGTTTATTATTAATTCCACAAAACTGAAATACTGCACCACAACTGGATGTAGCCCCAATGTCCTTGAACCACTAATATGATATATGTATTCCAAACAAATAACATTCAGCAGCTACTTGAGGATCTGTAATAGCTAAGAAGTTTGTTGTCTGTTCTGGAAGGGCCTTTGAGGACTTGGCAAAGGAGGTTCAATGACTTTGCATTACAATAGTGACTGCATTTCAGAAATTTTAACTGTTGAGAAGGTGGGGTTGGGTGGTTAGAAATAAATTAGGATTTTTTAAAAATGTGTTTAAGACCATGGTCCAATAAAGTGGCTTCAAATAATGCATTTTGTATTCAAAACTAAATGGAAAAAAACGGAAAATGCTGTTTTTCAAGTGGCTATTAGAAATTATGCCAATTTGATTATTTTATTGATTTATCATATTTCAACATTTTTTTCTTGCAATATAGGAGGATGGGCGTAAGCTAAGTTAAACATTTGGCATCTGCCTAATATATCTGCTATGCTTTAGGGTAAAATGCTGTTATTAATAAAGTTGTTCATTTACCATAATGTGCAACAGACTTAGAGCTGTTTTGCTTTCAGTACAGGCAGATCCTCCCCTTCCTCAGCCCTCCTGCTGTCTCCTCCCATCCCCCAGCCTTCGGCTCCTCCTCCTTTTTCCTTTCTTCTCCCCGCCCCACCACCCCCCATCAGTCTGAAGAAAGGTTTCGGCCCGAAACGTTGCCTATTTCCTTCGCTCCATAGATGCTGCTGCACCCGCTGAGTTTCTCCAGCTTTTTTGTGTACCTGCAGTTCCTTCTTAAACTCTTAGATACTTTATCTGCTTTGCACTGTCTTTGAAGCCTGTTTTCAGATCAAATAATTTTACCACATTACCTTGTATAAACATATTTATGATAATTTGGTGACATCTGCTGAATGGAAACCAATTGTAGATCACGTGAAGTATAGTTTGGGTCACAATAATTCTCCATATGGTTTTTGATAGTCCCTTGTCAGCTGTATCATAGAGAAGTGCATGCGTCTACTCCTGTTATGTTTATCATACACCTATTCAGTTGATTAGTATTTATATAATCTTTTTAATTGACTTTTAAGAATGCATAGAAATTATAATTTCAAGATTAGCTTAATTATATTTTTCATTTTAGTTTCAGGAACCTGCCTGTCAAACTGAGGATTTGCAATTCTATTTGCAGTTCTTTGCTTTGTAGGTCAGAAGATTATTTAAATTTTCGCTGCTTGGTTATGAACAACCCCAAGTAAATAATAACATACCAACGTTTTTTCCCCCTTTATTCTGACTGGTATCCAAGTATTTGAAATAAACTAAGCATAATTTTATATAATTTTATTATTTCTTAGAACTTTATACATTGAATTGAAGCTTTGTGAACAATTAAACAAAACACAACAACAATGCTAGCTAACTCGCATTTAAAATATATATTTACATGTGGATTGTACATACCACAGATGTCTCCTCCAGCGGTGGTCAAAGCAACACCTTCACCCCATCTTCCAAACCTAGCATGCATTCTACCTCAGTAACTGACAACACATCTATGCAAGTAGATAGCTGCACTCCAGAACAGGGGGTAAGTGCTCATGGGGTAAGTGAATTACTGAGCTATGAAAACCAGTTAAGTAATGCCCCACAGCTACAGTCCACCCCCAAAAGGAGAACAGTCCTCAACATCTCTCCACCACCTGAAGATTTGCTGGATGACAGCAGGATGTCTTGTCAGGATGATGCAGGTGACTCGGAACAGAGCAATAATATTTGGATGGATGAATCAGGCTCTAACTACAGCATCATGAGTTCTAGTTCCTATAACGACAACACAACAGTACCACGGAAATCACGAAAACGTTCACCTAAACAACGGCCTGGATTTGTGCGTGTGGATGATGAAGAATCAAATATGGATGTCTTTGATGCAGACAGTGCAAAAGGACCCCATTATGTACTTTCTCAACTCGTCTCAGAAGGCAAAAACAGCTCAAAGGGAATCAATGGGTTGGTATAGTTTTTTAAAAATTTTATGTGAACTTTTAAGGTAGTATTTGGATAAACCCACACAATATATACTGAAATTTACAAATGCATTTTTTCCTTTGCAAAATCGATAGAATTTTCTTTCTATCTCATCTATTCAATTAGCAACATATTCTGAAAAAAGGAATTAAAATATCTGCCTTTGGAAGAATACACCTAAAAGGTCTTTATAGATAAAGATAATATCCCTTTGTAGCCCCCCAAAAACTGTTTAATCTGACCTCCTTGGGTATATATGTCCCTCTTTTATCTTATTTCCCATTCTGCTAATTATTTTGTGCTTTCCTCTAAACTATCTATACTTCTTTCTTTATATATTGGAGACGGTAACTTCTGATTATACACATGATAATAATAATAGTTATTCTTAGATAATTATGTCCTCAGTCTTTACACTTAAAAATGGAAAACTATTTAGCATATATTTCTTAGGAAGCCAGTGCCCCTGTAATATCTCATTTAAACCAGCATTCTTAAATCAAGACCTATGATAGTCAAAATAAACAGGCAATTTTATGAAATGATGTTGGGTGTAGCCTGGGGTAGTCATACCCAATTCTCTCCTCTCTCTATATCCACAGAACAATTTACAAAATGGATCATTCACGTTTCCAGGAGATAGATCTCTGATCAGTTTTTTCACAACATATTTACCTACTTATTTCCTTTGTTTATCCCAGGGGCAGCGAAGCCAACTGTGGCATTCTACTGCTGCCAAGTGAGATCTCCTATCTCATTAAAAACGAGGGATCTTCCTGGGCTGTGTGGTTCAGTGCCAAACTAATGATCCACAGAGTAAGGTCCAAAGTTTTTTGAACTTTGGATAACTACATTGAAAACCATCTATTGTTGAGGTAAATTAAGTTTTATAGATAGATGAAGCAAGTGTCCTGACTATGAAGGAATTGCATGCTTTTATGTCATCCATAAGGTTAGTGGCGCTATTAATAGAAGATAAAGGCTGGTGCAGTTTGATAGTTTAGAATTCCCATTGACCTGCCATGTGTTTTAAAAAGAGGCACCTTCATTATATTGATACTGTTCTTAGATATAATGTTGCTTGTCTCGTTATTTATTTTAAACCTGTGTTGAAACTTTTTTTTAGTTGAACTTGAGAATTGAGATACATCCTTTTGGTATATTTATACCAGCTTTAAATCGCCTGGTATCAAGTGTTGCAAACTTGGATTTGAATCTGAAAGTGATTGCTATATTTCTTGTATGTTGTATTCACAGACAAAATCTATCATTTGAAAAGACGAACAAACCAATTCTAATGTTCAACAATGCAATGTCACCCACATTAGTCATATTAGGTCCTGGAGACAAACTCATAAAAGTACACATTTCACTCCTTTAAAGTTGTCTGAAACTTGCCAAGCGAATCATGTGAGCTGCTGTAGACCTTGTTTATCCATTTTGTGGTGCTAGAAGTAATTAGTCAACCTTCCTTGGCTCGGCTCCCAAAAACGTTCAAAAGTCATGAGAAACATAACATTTTACAGGACTAAAAATGATCTTTTTCATCCATCAACTCATTTATAAAAGTCAGACTTTTTTTCATACCATCAGCAGTTCTTTCAGGTAAAAATTGTAATCATTGTCACTGCATCTCCACGTTTCCAACAAAATTACATGTCTGCTATGTAAGCTGACATTTTTTGTGCTGGATTTGTATTGGAATTAAGCATGTTTGTGAAGCCCTTTTTTCATTATTAAGATCTTAAGTATTTAAATGCTTTCACGTCAACGTTTTTCTTTGCCAATTCAACTATTTCTAATTTCCATAAATTTGCAGAGTGATGATACTTAAGCCCATGTAATAATTTGCCCTTTGGACTCCCTCCAACCCCAGTTTCCACAGAATGCTCAGAAATGTATATAATATTCAAAATTGGGAGCCTATTTCTAAAAGCAAATGATTATTTCCTCAACTCATGTTCTTCATGAAATCCCAGTTATCTTTTCAGCAACACTAACAATATCATATGCAGCATCCCCAGATCGTAATGCTGTGATATTCCTCTTTGAGACATTTAATTCTCATTCATTTCACATTTCCATTTTTTTCTTGCCAAAGCCTTACAACTCAGGATTTCTTAACATTAACTAACAGTCCTCATCCTGTTGACCCTCAATCGAACCCTATCCACGTTGGCGTTTCTACTATTAGTGACTAATCCTGATTAAGAGGTCAGAGAGGTTTTTTAATGATCTCTTCTGCCATATGTTTAATATACACCTATAACAGCAATGGTTGCAGGAATTATTATTCCAGGATCACAATCGCATCTTCATAGTTAATTCATTAAAATGATCTTTGCATTCTTGGTGCCATCAAGTTAGTTATTCATTTCCTTGCCAGTCTATGCCTGTTCACCTGTGATAGAGTCTTAGAGAGATACAGCATGGAAACAAACTTTTGGCGTACTATGTTCATGTTGGCATCGGGCTCCTCTCTGCATTAATACCATTTTCTAACGCTCAACCTGTAGACTTTCATGCCAGCATTTAATCTCTATAATTCTTAAATCTATGAGAACACCTTCCACCAACCCTTCAGGCAGTGTGCTTCACATTTTAGCCACTCCCCGAGTAAAAAAAACAACTCTTCTATGAGTCCCTTCTGAAATTACTACCCCATAATCTTCTGTGCAGTGGCACTAAGACTAAGTAGTTACTTATTAATTTGTAGCATTTACGGTAATAAGTTACCAAAATATTAATTTATATTTGTGTCACTTTATCTTAAGTGTTTGTGTTTTCAAGTAATATTTTCCTTTCTTGTATATTTGCTATTGTGCAATTTAACCGTTATCAATGGGTTAATTTGATGAATTTAAATTTGAGAAGTTTACATATTTCCAGACCCTCATCAAGTATAGCATCAATTAAGAATTTGTGCTGGATTTATAATTTAGAATAAAATAATAGATATCACAATAAAATGTAAGTATCTAAGCAGACACATGATTGAAGTTTTCATAAATCAACTAAGCTGAAATCAAGAGTACTCTCAAAGGCTGGAGCTAAATATTCTGCTTAGTACCATGAGCATAATCCGGACATTTTAGCTACATTTATGATAATGGGAACCTCATTGTTGTAATGGGGTTCCCATTACCATAAATGTAGCTAAACTTATATTTTATAATTAAAAATTATCACAAAAATTTATCGTTAAACATTTGGATTGGTTATGGTTGGAATATGAAGCAAAATAAAAAACTTTTAAATACTTATACCTTTGGTTAATCTGAAAGGACACTTACATTGTAGAGTATTGCTGTAAGCTTCACTTAGCATTTATCACAAGTCCAATCAATTTTTTTTTACACATTTAATGAACTGCAAATTAGCTTGATTCTTTAAATGGATGTTGATATTAGTATGCAGTTTTAAGTCCCAATTCGAAAATAATGGCAGTAGAAATATTAGGATATGGTTGGATCAATACAAAACAATTGAAAACTAGTTATGTATACATAAATTGTGCACTTTACAATACAGGTCGGTGTTTGGAATTTGATAGGTGAATAAAAATGAGATTAGAATTGTTTACTGCTGCATTTATGTTAGAAGTAGTAGGGATGTTTGTTGCATGCACTGTCATTGTGTTTTCACGATAAACAGTGGTAGCCACTACTTTGGGTATAGTTAAAACCAGTGACGAGTTTCCAAGTTATTTCTTTGGTCTTTAAAAGCAATTTTGGTGTAGAATTAAAATCGTCTCAGGAACTTAACAATGAACTCAAAATTAATTCGCAGAAAAAAGTTGTGGAAAAAAAAATGTTTCGTATCAAAGTGAACAAATGAGATCAAAAATATTTTATTATTTATCATAAAACTTATTTTGAAGCATCTCAATGATAAAATTTAAAATTGTAGCTTTTTGTACTGCAGGGAGGAAAACAGTTCCGTGACTTCACTGATGATTTTATGATTTTCTCATAAGTTTTTACATAAGTAAAATAAATCCCATTGGTCACAATGGCACAATGACGCAATTGTAAAGTGCAATATCACTTCTGGCCCATTCTTGAAAACAGGCAATGAATGTCAGCCATCCATTTGGGAGGACACTTGCACTGAGAAAAAGATTGCACTGAACAAAGCTCACGATCATTTCGGAGGTCTGCTATGTTACAGTCTTCCAATATATTCAAGGCTCCCATATTCAATTTCCCGACAAATTCAGTTTAAGTTGAATGGCAAAAGGCTCTTAAGTACCTCCCCATGTCCCATCTGAATTTTGTCATGATTGAAGTTGAAAGTTCCGTTGGATATCACTTTCGTCTCAACGTAAATCATTTAATTAATTCCAAAAGGACAGTTTCAGGGATTTTGAGAGATGACAGTCTTGGGAGAACAGGGAAGGGCGGATTAACAAGCATGACCTTGAAAGCAATAGAAACTGACATTCATATCATGCAGAAATACACCTGTAGAAAATGTTTTCAAGAACGTAATGTCTTGGCAATCAGGCGGTATAATTAAATTGTCTAAAATTTGCAGTTACAGCGTTTAATGTCATTTACACTACATGATCTGCCACTACTGAGGTTTCTGTATTTGATACTGTACAACTCTGAGTTTTATTATATGAAGAAAAACATTGGGCCAAATAACTTAACTGTTTACAATAAACAGTAATCTTACATTTAGCGATTACCCCATTCGTACTGCCAGTGTAATTCCATTTTGAGAGCTTTTATCAGTTTAGTATGATAAATATAAATGATCCTCAATTCAAAATAATGATCTTATAAAGCTCAACTGATACTTCAGTTTTATATATGTAGTTTTCAAAATTTTACTTTTATTTCTATTGTGCTAAATTGGTCAGACTACATTATACAGATTACCTTAAACTTTTAATGGCATCCGTTGATTTATATGATTGCAGATTAGCCATTTTACCAATATACATAAACAGACCATTATATGGTTGAACATTTCATTGTGTAAATGGGATATGGAATGAAGTAAGTGTTCATTACAGAATGGCCAATGGCATGTTCTTGTCCAGGATGCTCTAGGTGGTAATTATCAATAATACTAATAATGTGATGTGAAGTCTCCTGATTTATTACAATGAACATCCTAGTGGGATTGATCAGCCAGTTTGGTTGAGGTCAAGGAGTAGACAAGTCATACCGTGCAAAGGAAGATAAAGCATGCACAAAAATATTGTCAAAAATTGTTAACAATTGTTATTTGGATCTTCCTCACATAGAAAGTTAGGTTGATATACAATTAACTGGTAAGTTTATGATCCAAAATGTAGGTGGACAAATTAAATAAACCACAGAGCGCTGCTCTGCATTTTAAGAGGTACCCCTTGAGTTTTTGTAGAATATCTTGCATTGCCTTTGATTCAGCAGCATAGATGGACCTATAAGCTCTCTGCATAGATCTATGTTACCAAATCCCCACCTGTTTTCTGTCATGTTATGCGTTTGGCAGATAAATCACTCCCGGTATTTAACAAATTTGCAGATCTAGGGTGAAGGAATATTTTATGCTTTGCTTCCTATTCTTGGTCAGAGAAATGTCATAGCAAAATATAAGATAAATTGAAAATTGAGAAGTTTAAAAGAAAGTACATAAAGCATTATTACAAAGTACATTATTAAAAAGTACATAAAAACCTGGTTATAAGATGCATTTTATTTCAATCAAGTAATTTTGCGATGGGTATTTTTGATGTTTCACAGAACAACAGAACCACCAAAAACTTCTTTAAAGAAGTGCCCAACACTATGTGCTCACTATCCTAATAAAGTTGAGGGCAAAGAACTGAAAGTACTGGTACAACCTGAGACACAACACAGGGCACGGTACTTGACGGAAGGTAGCCGTGGCTCTGTGAAAGATCGGACACAGCAAGGCTTTCCAACAGTGAAGGTAATAGTTTTCCCTGACTTTGAAAGGAATTGCTGTCAGTAAACAAAAACAAATTGTTTATACATGGTGCAAAAGCTGAATAGTATTCAGGACAATTAGTCTGTTTGATTGGTACTTATCGATAGCTTAAACATTCACTTCCTCATTACCACCACATATTTTGATAGCTGTATGTATCATCTACTGAAACAATCCAGAGGCCTCTACCATCTGCAAAGACAAGGGCATGGCAATATCCACAATAAAAACAGTAAAGTAAGAAATACTCATTTGGTCTTGCAGCATTTGTAGAGAGAGAAACCAAGTTAAACTTTTCAAAGCTATGACCTTCATTTCATATCATAAGCATTTGTTTTTCATTTCTGTTTAATCCAGTATCCAGCAACTTCATTTGTTTTTTCCCTTTTCAATAACTTCCAAATTGCATACTCATCCGTCTTGAACTTGTAGCGTTAATTCTGTATCACCATCCATTCATTATTGTTGAATCACAATTAGAAACTTGCTATTTAATTGCATTGTGGGAGTATCTTCACCAGGTAGATTGCAGTGATTTAAGAAACAGACTCCATCTTAAAGAACATGTTTGGGGTGGGGGTGCTCTGGTGGATGTTGACCAGTAGTGAAAATAAATAACATTGTTTGTTAAGGTTATCTATTTTCTAAGGGCACAAAGGTTGATTTCAAAATCTTAAAATGCTATGAAATCATATGGATACAGATTTAATTTGAAAATGTTAAATTTAATTATTTATGCTCGAGCATACTCGCTTCTCACTTGTACTCGCTTCTCGCTTCTATACAATTCTCACTGCTTTTCTTGAAGTTTTTGCCCAATCCTCTACTGAAAGTTTTAACTGGTTCAAAAATCCTCTCAACGATAACTTTCCAGATCTAGCTTCACTGTACCTGATGTTCTTCTGCATATTGATAAACATGTCCTCTGGTTGCTAACCTTAGTGGTACAAGAATAATTTTTCTCCTTTTTCTCCACTAAAATTCATTGTGAATTAGAATATTACTATTAAATATTCTCTCGATCCATTATCTATCTGAGCTCTAAAGCGAACAACCCTCTGTTTTCTAGTGTTGCCACAATAGGTTTGACTTTCCTCTCTGGTTATTTGAATGAACTATTCAAATAAAGCTTCCTAAAGTGGCATGTCCACAAACCCTGTACTAGGATCCTACTAATGATTGTAAAAGGTTGAGTGTAACTTTAGTGTAACTTCATAGTTTTTTGTACTCTTTCAAAACCAACCACGTTCTTTTAACAGCCTTCTCACTAGTCCTGTACATATATCTTTGGGTTATATGTCCTTTTTAAAATGTGCCGTTCAATTTGCATTTAGGTAACGCGATCTTCCAAAAACTTGTGCAAAGATGTATCACTATATCTTCATTAAATTTCATTTTATGTATCTGTCTATTTCAAAAGGTTTGACTTTTTGAATTTCAGTTCTTCTCCTTAGGCACTTCTTTATGACCGAGGATGACTTGCTTCCATTCTGATTTTGTGGGTTCTCAGGGGGTTAATAAAGCCAGTGTAGTAACTGAAGATCCTTTCAGAGATGGGGCAGGAGATAGCCAATAGCTTGGCCTAAAGGAGTAGATGTGAGATTCCAGTTCTTCCACTCACGCAGGTTTCTTCCTGTTAATACATAGATAACATTGATTATTATATTTCTGAATTTCAATATTTGAAATTAGTTTAGCTTAGAAATACAGCACGGAAATAGACCCTTTGGCCCACCGAGTCCGTGCTGACCAACAATCCCTGCACACTTACCTATACACTTTGGACAATTTACAGTTATACCAAGCCAAATGACCTACAAACCTATATACCTTTGGTGTGTGGGGAAATACCATTGCAGGTCCTGGGGATGAACATACAAACCCCGTACAGACAAGCACCCGTAGTCAGGATCAAACCCTGGTCTCTGGCACTTTTAGGCAACAACTCTACCGCTATGCCACCATGCGCATCATGTCCTATACAATTAATATTCACATTGCATAAATATATCAAAAGATACATATTTGTTTATTTTGTACTTAAGGGTTATTAATGGTTAAAATTCTACATATAAATAAGAACTTCCACGTATTAGAGAGAAAATTACATATTCTAAGCTCTAATCTTCTTTTAGTTGGAAGGTTACAGTGAACCGGCAGTCCTACAGATTTTTGTTGGTAATGATTCTGGCCGAGTCAAACCTCACGGTTTTTACCAAGCATGCAAAGTCACTGGGCGAAATACTACTCCTTGCAAGGAGGTGGATATTGAAGGAACAACTGTGATTGAGGTCAACTTGGATCCTGGAAGTAACATGACATTAGCGTGAGTATTAAAATCTGCTGAAGTGACTAATCTCTTTTCTGAAAAATGAATAGAACATATGGAAACTTATCATATTAAACATAAGACTGTCTGAATATTGAGTTTAGATATTGTGTTGCTTATTATCTGAGGTGGCAAAAACAAAGATATCGAGCAATAGAATCAGAGGAGATTCGGAGTTTGATCTCTACATTGTGCTGATTGGGTTTACCTCATGCATTAAGTAGAAAATGATTTTTAAGCCAGAATTGCAGTTGGTAATGATGTTGGAGGAGAAATTGATTATGACACTCTACTATTGGGTGATGTCTGATTTTCTGCGTAAGTTATTTTACAACGAATGATAACTTGTAAATTTCTTCATGAAATAGATTTACTTATAACTGACTTAAAAGCAAACTATCTACAAAATCTAGGCTAGTTGGAACCTGATACATTGTTGACTTGGTAGATTAGATTAAAAACTGGCTTGGCCATAGATATTGACATTAGAATTCAAAACAGATACTGGGATGTTGGTGGTCTGTGATCAGTGGTGTTCCACAGGAAACAATGCTGGAACTTCTATTATTTGTGCTAAATATAAATGACTTGGACAAACATGTAGAGAATCAGATTTGTAAATTTGCAAGAAATCGTTGTCAAATAATACAGTAGGATATAGATTAGTTTTAAAGATAGCAGATGGAGTTTAATCCAGACAAGTGTGAGATGTTGTACTTTGGGATATCAAGCATAAGAACAAAGTGTGCAGTAAATGACAGGAACCTTAGGAGCGTTTATGTACAGATCGATCATGGGATGAAAATTCATATCTCCCTGAAAGTGAGGTGAAACACATGGTAAAAAAAAGGTGTACACATGCATGCATTTCTCAGCTGGGGCATTGACTATAAAAGTCAGGAAGTCACGTTGCTGCTGTATAAAACTGGTGTTCAGAAATCTGGTCATTTGAGTGCTCTTCTGATCACCGCATTACAAGAAGGAGGTAGAGACTTTGAAGAAGGTCATCCAAAGGTTTCTCAATTGGAGAGTGTTAGTTATAAGGAGAAGTTGGACAAACTTGGAATGTTTACTCTGGAGAGGTAGAGGTTGAGGGGAGACCAGATAGATGTTTATACAATTATGAGAGGCATATATGGTCGTGAGTAGTGGCCCAAAGAATCGTGCCTGGATTTTCAACGTTGAAAATTTTCAGAAACCTGCTGCGACTATGACGGGTGCCGGCAAGTCGCCGAAAAAAATTGCGTAAGTGGGACAGGCCAATTAAGGCCCAACAACCCCATCATCTGTCCTAGATTCTGCTGCTCATCCAGCTGCAATTTACAGTTGCCAATTAACTTACTGGTCAACTGCTGTTTGCATATCCAGATGAATCAACGGTAAAAATCCCAGTCACAAGGAATAAAACATCAGAAAAACGGACAGAGCCAATGGCGGACATATAGTCGAGTCCTGATGCAGGCGAGGGTTTTAAAGCAAGTGACTACAGAGATTATTCCACAATTTCAAAGCTCACTGCATTCTGTAAGGATACCAGAAGATCGTAAAACAGCCAGCATGACTTCCTTGTTCAAACAGAAGGAGGACAGAAGCTGGGGAGCTTTTGGCCCGTTAAGTTAACATCAATTGTTGGCAAGAGGCTAGAATCAATAATTAAAGAAGAAAACACTAATCATTTAGAATAGCTGTGTATAATCAAATCTAATCTTGACAAAAGATATGTAGGAAGGAATTGCAGATGTTGGTTTACACTGAAGATAGACACAAAATGCTGGAGTAACACAGCGGGTCAGGCAGCATCTCTGGGTTGGGACCCTTCTTCTGACAAATCATGTTTTCAGATAAATCATGTTTGACAAATTTGCTCTTTGAGGATGTGACAGAGATGGTTGATAGAGAGAGACATGTAGATATGTATTTAGAATTCTGAAAGGGGTTTAACAAAATGGCATGTAAGAGGCTGTTGCATAAATTAAGGGCCCAAGGTATTGGAGGAAGTTGGAGTATAGGAGGATCCTAAGAGGTTTTGATAGGGTAGATATTAAGATGTCTTCACAACTCGGAGAGTCGCGAATAAGGAGCCGATCATTAAAACGGATATGCGTAGAAATGTTTTATTTCAGAAGACAGTGAATCTGTGGAATTATCTGTACCTAGCGATGGTGAAGGCCAGATCATTAGATATGTCAAAGGTGAATGCAGATAACTATTTGAAAGATTGAGGAATTGAGCTCAATAGGGACCCGACACAGAAGAGGAATTGAGGCCAGTATAAATCAGCTGTGATCATATTGAGATTTGGGGGCTGATGGTCTACTCCTGTCACTATTTTCTTGTATTCCTGTGAGTAGTTCGCTAATTGGTTCACGAGAATGGAAGGAAAAAGGTTTTACACCTCCTGTGGTCGTGTGAGAAAGTGCCATGGGAAGCATGTTGGTGGAGAGGGAAGAGTGAAGGGGGTTCCTTTTGGAACAATGAAAGGGGGAGAAGTCGGTGGGAGAGCGGCGGAACAGACAAAGTGAAGGGAGAAGAAGAAGCAGCAGCTGTTGAGGGGAGGGAGCCCCACCGCGACCAAGTGCGTCCAGCCGGTAGCTGAGGCCTGAAGGAAGCACTGTCCCCAGAGGCTAAACGCAAGCCGCAACAACAGCTGCGCTAACCAAATCACGCAATGGGCGAAGAAGGGCTCACTGTTGCACCTTGTGAACCGGGGATAACGTCGGAAGTCGAGGCTGGGGAGGCCATGCGAGTCGGGATGGCGCCGGCAGGTCCGTCTGCTATAACCAAAATCCGTTAAAAACGGGTCCGTTAAAACGAGAGTTTACTGTAATTAAAAATAAATCTAAACATACTAGACATATGGATATTTGCAATAAAACTAAAAATACTTGAAACACTTGGTAGATCAGGCAACTTCAATGGAAAGAGAAACAAGATTAAGTTCCGAAATTGAAGAATCATCACAGGAAACGTGAGAAAACAAGATACTTTTGAGTGGCAGAGAGAGTGAATAGGACAAGCAATGAATCTTTTTCTTGTGTATGGCGTGCACAGCCTAAAGTTGTAGATCAACTTGTTCTATTTGATCTTTTGTTTGTGCACGTCAGGTTGATTGCATTAGTCAAAACAGGGTGGACCATGTGAAGGTTGCAATCTCCCACCCAAACAATGAAGAGGAGCAATGAATAGGAGAAACGTAGTATATTTGACAGGGGAAAGTCATGTTTGCCACATTGAAACATTATTTATTAAGACTTGTGGTTGACAGATTAATGAGAATAGTTAGAAAGAGGGAAAACCAACAAAGGAAGATGTGAAAACTGTGAAATGCACAGATCAGCTGGTAGAGAGAACAAAATGAAGAATGCTGGAAAGGTATACAGATAGGTCAAAGTGGGACTGAAAGGAGAATTGAAGTAACAAGTAACTGGAAGATTAAGATGGTCACTGCAGACTGCAATATTAGGTACGCATATTACTTTGTGACAATATTAGGCAATTTACTTTTTCTGTTTGTATAGGAACAAGATATTTCTGCTGTACATCTGTAATATGAACTTTATTTTTCTCTCTGC
This sequence comes from Amblyraja radiata, assembly GCF_010909765.2. Taxonomy (NCBI): domain Eukaryota; kingdom Metazoa; phylum Chordata; class Chondrichthyes; order Rajiformes; family Rajidae; genus Amblyraja; species Amblyraja radiata. The sequence goes on along the minus strand of NC_045972.1, from coordinate 9,734,197 downwards.
ACGGATACTACCTAATCTTCAGAGCATTTCTAAAAGTGAGAAGAGGCTTCAGATCTCAGCAACAATTCTATCGTAGTTTTAACAGCTTTTACGTGTCCCTCTATTTGTGTTCTTTCTAACTGGCCTCATTAATCTATTAACCAGGCTGCTTCGTGAACCATGGAATCACTTTGGCAAAGCTGGTATTTCCTTTGATCTATCCTTACCACCCCAACTCTTTCTGCAACTTAAAACTGCCCTGTTTTCCCAGGGAAAGTTGACTGTTTCACATTCCACAGATGCAGCCGGACATCCTGAATGTTTTTGTAATTTCCTGTTTTAATTTGTTTTTCCAATACCATTTATTAAATGATTTAGAACATGGTGTAAGGGACTTGCATACATACAAAATGGCTGTTGATTAAAGAAAAAACGAATGGCTTTGAATGGGAAGACTTATGTAAATTATTATGAGTTTGAGCAGAATCGCTATAAATGATGTAACTGTTTTTTGCTTGCAGAGTTGACTGTGTGGGAATATTAAAGCTCAGGAATGCTGATGTTGAAGCACGTATTGGCATTGCAGGATCCAAAAAGAAAAGCACTCGTGCACGATTGGCGTTCCGAGTAAATATTGTTCGTGCAGATGGGTCTATTTTAACTCTGCAGACATCTTCTTCATCCATCCTCTGCAGTGAGTGATTTTTTTCCTTTTAACTGCTTTGTTCTTTTTTGGACATCTAATTGCCTGCCACAAAAATGGATGCTAACATCTTTGAATGACCAAAATATTTTTCAGATCATTATTCTGAAAACAATGATTCAGAATCATCCAATATTTGGCAGCTTTTATTATATGCACCTTATTGCAAGATGCTGCAATTGCTGTCTCACTGATCATCATATACCTCAAGGCTTTTGGAGATCGATGTACACACAAATGATGGCCATAATGCCCTTCCACTGAAACGTCCTTGGAGTTGGCCTGTGGCTGCCATGTAGAGAGATCCTGAGAGGTCTAACCATCTGACCTGTGATCAGCGATGCATTGACTAAGCTTTTCATACATTACCCAGGGAAACATGTAATTGTAGACTCGCCACGCCATTCATAGCAACAAATAAAACATTGTACCTCAAAGAACTTCATATTCACTTAAACGTTTATTTGTGGAGGCCAGATTTGGCTCCATTGTTGCATGCAACATTATTTTGATGCACCTAAATGGGTCCAATATAATTTCTGCGCACATATTATCCTGGATTGAGAGAACTTGGTATTGTTCATTAATTCCAAAGAATGTGCAAATCCTCTATCTATAGAATAATGTCATTGTGTTTAATCAATTACAATTAGACTACTTACTAATAGACTACTATTTAAAATTAATTAAAAGTATGAAGGTGCCAGAATATAATTTTAGAATGGTGGTGACACTGCATAGTTGAAATAATGATGGTAATAAAAAATAATGATGGTTAAGTTGGAATCATTTGTTAAGTAGCTTATTAATTGTGACTGAAGAGTGGAAAGATAATGTTCAGAACTCATGTATGAAGGAAATTGATACTAGTCTTATGTTGTGTATTTCCTATGGCCCTGCCTGCTTTTCAACATCTCTATCATGCAATATATGACCCCTTCCTGTGTCTCCATTCCAGTATGGTCTGCTATTTTGCATGTTAAATTACTGTTATGTACTGAAGACTATATGGAAGACATATTTTGTTTAGTTAAGAAACAGCGTGGAAACAGGCCCTTCAGCCCACAGAGTTCATGCCAATCGATGATATGTTGATACCAGTTCTATGTTATCCCACTTTCTCATCCACTTCATGCATACCAGGGGCAATTTACAGAAGCCAATTAACCCACCGACCTCAACGTCTTTGGGATGTGGGAGGAAACCGCAGAACCCAGAGGAAACCCATGTGTGCTCGCACATAGATAGCACCCAACATCGGGATCGAACCTGGGTCTCTGGCACTGTGAGGAAGCAGCTCTACCAGCTGCGCCATGTGTTGTATGTTACTGAATGGCGTACTTAATGGAAGATATACCTAACATGTGAGAGATGCAAATGCATGTGATGGCAGTGGACAATTGGATACAAACAACAAATCTGGATTATTGTTATCGAGTATAGGCTTATTCTAGGCTTTGCAGGAAAAAAGTCAGTGATTAATGTTGTGCTCGAGCAGTCAGTGATTAAAGTTGTAGCTACAAGAAAGTGCTGGAGGTAGGTGAATAATAAAGGTACCTGAGTTGAGTGTAAATACGAGTTGAAAGAAATGTGAAATTAATGGACCAGAAAAACAAAAGCTTTGAATGCAGGAATTATGAGATACAAAGACAATCTGAAATTATTGAAGTCACTTTGTGGCTGTAATGTGTCACGATAAAGGATAATGTTCTGTTCCTCAATCCTACACTGAGTGTCATTGTAGAGGGCTGAAGACAGGTTAGAGCAGAATTATGAAGGAAAATTAAAGCATCAGGCAATTACCTTGGCATGATGAATGGAGCCACTCTGTAAAAAAAAACAAAACAAAGAGAACATTGTAAGTATTGAACACATTAAATTAAATTGGAAGAAATGCAATATTGTTAGATCTGGAAAGTGTTTGTGCCCCTGGAGAGCAGAAAGAGAGGAGATAAAAGAGCAAATATTGCATTTCTTGAAATTGTGCAGAGTTTGAAAAATTGGTAGAATAGAATGCAGTCCTTACATGAAGCAGGGTAGAGGAAATGTAGATTAACTGGGAGTCTGTCGATCTCAATTGCTAACCTATGCCCAAAAATGCAACATTACCTTTCAGTTGGTGTATCCAAGCACTTGGTACAAACAGTGATTTACAAACTACCATATAATCCATTTATCTATGGGGGAAATAATCCATAGGAATTGCAGTTTTTTATTTTAAGGGAAAATTAGATATTTTATATAATTTATAGTGTGGTAAATATTTCTTCTAGGAAGTTCCTTGTTTTTGAATTAGTTGCTGACCAATTATCTAAATAGTCAACAAATTCAGCAGCATGTTCGTTCAAAGCTCTGATGCACGGAGAAAATAGACAATAGTAATGTTAAATTCCTTGGAAGGTCAAACATTATTATAATAAAGTGGATTGAAACTAATGAAAAGGAAATAGTTTAATTATTCATTGTTAACTTACTATAACTATTTCTTTAAAGTTCTTGCTTTTCATATAATGACACAAAACACGGACCTGGATTTAACATTTGAAGTGAAATCTGTAGTATTTATTGTCTGCTAAATGTTAACTAAGTAATAATATTTCCTGTGCATCGTACCTAGATAAAACACATGGTGCATGCCTTTGGAATTTAAATCGTTTAATTAATGCCTGTAGGTATTACCATTCATATATAGTGGAAAGAAAAATAGTTTCATGTCGACTATTAGCATTTAGTATTTGCAGCTCAATGCTCAAGAATAGTATTGAAGTTTAATCATCCATCCCCATGACCAGTTTAATTCTCCCAATAACCTAGATACAGATTAAAATAGTGTTATTTCTGCTGGACAATGGCTCTCTTTCAATTTTAAGAACTGACTTGCAATGAACAGCCACCCAGTTTGTTCTGTTTTTTTACTATGGTGTTACTGTGAATCAAGGAATTGCCTTCCTTAGTTTCATAAGTACTTTTAAGATGCATGTGATATATTCTTGAATTGTAATATGAGAAAAGTAGCTTAATATATTGTATATTTAATTGACTTTGCAAATATTCAAACAATTTACAGATGTGGAGCTCTAGCATGATGTGCTTGCATCATTTACATTATTTACTTAGTTACACTCTTATGTGCACAGCCGTGCTCACAACTGAGTTTATATTGACTCAAATCATTATTTACACATGCTTACACAGATCTATCGAGAAAATATTGTCGGTCAGTTTTTTCACTCCCATGCTCAAAATATTCCATGCAACATACTTTTTTCTCTTTCAAAAGATTTTGACATAGCATAAAACTTCCCTACAATTATATAAATTTGTCTTTTTTTTAATTGAGTATGCTTTTCTGTGTGGTACCTATGCTCAGTAAATTGATGAATCTGGGTGCTTTAGTTATCATTGTCCATTCTATTGACTTAGATGGTTGCAATGCATGACCTTGAGCCACAGTTTGTTTGTCTCATTATTCTCAAGCTCCTAATTCTGCTGCTATTCAATTTTGAGTTCCACTGATGCACTCTAGATTCTCAAACGGAGGTTTTTAGAAAAATGCTATCAAAGGAATTCAATTCCAAACATGTCAGAAAATAGGCAGAACATTTTTAGCAGGATCTTCTGCTGGTTTGAAGTAAGTGACTAAATAATCTGCCTTTGCATTGTTATTTAAAGGATACATTTGACCAGTGTCAGAAGAATTTCCTTCCTTTATTTGTTTGTTGCAATGTTATTCTTTAAAAAAAAATCTGATAGAGTAGAATTTTCTCGAATGAATCTCAGATTTGAAAATTGACTCATCCAATGTTAAGCACAATACTGCACTGAAATGTAAATTTAGGTTATGGTTTTGGAGTGAGGCTTAAAATCGTACTTTTATTCAGAGGCAAGAGTGCTGCTACAATTCTCAAGTAGACTGAATATGTCCTTGTGTGAACTACTGTTAAGCTAACATAAGCATGTTTAAAAAAAAATCTTAACTACTGTTCCTGAGAGGAAATATTATTTCTACACCTTTTAGAATTTAGATTTGGTAGAATAAGGAATTAAATTTGTTCGCATTATCATACTTGTCTCATTTCTCCCCTTGGTTCATGGTCAGTAAAATCATTTTTAAAACCCTAAAGCCATTTAATGTTTCCTGAAGATTAGACACAAAGTGCTGGAGTAACTCAGCGGGATAGGCAGCATTTCTGGAATGAAGGAATGGGTGATGTTTTGGGTCGAACAATGTTTGCCTACATTGATTAACACACCTTATAAAACAGACACTAATAATTTAAAAGGTACACAAAAATGCTGGAGAAACTCAGCGGGTGCAGCAGCATCTATGGAGCGAAGGAAATAGGCGACGTTTCGGGCTGAAACCAGGGTTCGGCCCGAAACGTCGCCTATTTCCTTCGCTCCATAGATGCTGTTGCACCCGCTGAGTTTCTCCAGCATTTTTGTGTACCTTCGATCTTCCAGCATCTGCAGTTCCTTCTTGAACACTAATAATTTAAAATTGAAGCCATTTTAATGTATTGATATTGATCCTTGATAATCAGAAATTAGCCTTAGAAAAAATAACTATTGCCATTTTAAGTTTAATCACAGTGCTTACTTTCAAGATGATGCACCGTGCTAAGAAATTAAGCATGAAAATCCTAAGAAACAATATGTGAGGTGCCTATATGAAAAGTACATGTAAAGTTAAAATGTAATAATTTGCTTTGTTTTTTTGTAATAGATTTCTCATTTAGAAATAATTGAACATTTTAAGCACAAAATAATCTTATTCCCATTTTGTACTGCGATTTGCAAAATCCTTCGGAATTTTCATTTTGTCTCAAAGTTCGTGTGCACATGTGCACATTTCATAGATTAGAAACTGATTTTGTGTTTCTTTTTTCATTAAAGCTCAACCAGCAGGAGCACCTGAGATATTGAAAAAAAGCCTACATACTTGTTCAGTGAAAGGAGGTGAAGATTTATTTCTGATTGGAAAAAACTTTTTGAAAGGCACAAAAGTTATTTTTCAGGAAAACAATTCAGGTGAATTAATTATTTGAGTAGTCTGGCATTACAAGAAACCATCAAAACTGTATATGCATAATATGAATGGGATTAGTGGTTAGCTCCATTTCATGTTAAGTGGTTCAACCATTTTTTCAAACAAACAACTACCTCCAGGCATATTAGTTTTTTTTATAATGGTGTCGGCAACTGCAGATTGCATGTTGCACCATGCTCCAATATGATTTCAAACTGTCCAGTGTAACAACGTATATACGCATAATACAGCATAATACTAATTATATAAGTTGTATAATGGGACACCACGGAAAACAAGCCACCAGTTGACTGAGCCTGTGTATTTGGCTTCAGAATAGTGAGTATCATGTCTTTACTTATTTTGCAGTAAAACTTGAATTCAGGTGTGTAATCGCTACAATCTTTTTTACTCAGAAATTAGCCGTTTCTAGTTCTATTCTACTACGTGTTGAAAACGAAGTCTGCAAAACAAAGAATAAATCATTTCAAATCCCTTCAAATTCAAATTATGGAGATTTCTTTCTCAAATAATATTGTATGCATTTATTAAAACTACATATAGCAGTTAAAATGATCAAGTACCATACAATGCCTTACAACATCAAGATGTTTTTAATAAAGATTTAACTTGAATTGTGTGGTCTTTGTTAATCTGTGCAAATACTTAAAATTCAGTTTAGTTGATTTAAATCAAGTCATTTTTAAAAGGAGTAGGCAATTAATGAATCCAATCTAGAACTACTTTTGCAGAATATATCTGGTCAAATATTCAAAGATTTTTCTTATAAATTATCCTGGATTATAATGCTTTCAAAGGCAAAAGTTTCATATGTTCTTGTGAAGTAAATTAAAATTGTGAGCTTTTAGCTCCAGGTGATACTAAACCAGGTTTATAAGCAGTTTGCATTTGAATGAACAATAAATTAGGAATAAAACAATGCAAGGTCATTTGTAACTTGCTTTTAAGGGTTTGAAATAGTTAATGTTATATTTAACTAAGAGTTTCCAGAAAAATCCCCTATATTTTCTTCAGTGATATTTACATAGCATTTTATCAGACTGCCACATCTCAGTGCACACATTTTTTTCTGAGGTACAAGGCCTGTTGCTCCCATAGACAAACATAGTAAGGACTCCATGCCTGCAAGATCCAGTAAACAGCAATACACAATCTGTTGTGTGATTTTGATGAAGAAGGGCAAACTGATTTCCTTTAAACAGTGATCACATGATCTTATTTCACTTGATAAACTGGAGCAAATGATTTTTCTCAATTTAATATTTAATTTAAAGGATGGCATTTCAATAATTTATCACTCACTGAAGTTGATGTGATACAATTCTGCAATATTCTTAACTGGAAGATACTGAACTGAGACATCCTAATACACTGGATGGTCTTAGTCATGGTAATGTGAGCAAATATCAAAGGGAAATGGTTGAGGTGGAGAAGGATGGTGAAAAAGAATGAACTATTTGCTGTCCTGTGGTTCCAGAAATAGTTCATGACTGGAAAATTTAGCAAAGAGTTAATCTTTCTAAAGGTAAAATTATCTGGAAACAAAATGAATTAATAGCAAAATAAACTAGATGAAAAAAAACTCAGCTGGTCAAGCAACATCAATAGAGAAAGAATCAAAGTTAATGTTTCAAGTTAAGGACCTTTGACCAGGCAAGGGGCATCTAGAAAACAAGCACTGTTTTAAGAGAAGACACAAGGAACTGCAGATGTTGGAACCTTGAGCAAAACACAAAGTGCTGGTGTAACTCAGCTGGTCAGGCAGCAGCTGTGGAGGCGATGTTTCGGGTTGGGACCCTTCTTCAGACTATGTTTTAAGTTGCAGAGAGTGCGAGGGATTGGGAGAACAAATAGAATGTCAGTGATAGAGTGGGCACTGAGAGAGATAGAAATGATGAAGATGGTGCAGCTGGAGAGGGTTTGCTAATTGCAGGGGAAGAGATAAAAAGGTGATTGAGAACAGAGAAGAAGGTAAACAAAATATGTTGTTTGTATAAGATGCAAACAAGTCCTCCTGAAACACAACTCCCATCAAATCAAGGTAGCAATCCACATGTTCAGAATTATGCCTGCATCTTTGTGGAAAGCATGGAAATGCCCATGTTTCAGCCCTACACTGGCTCCCTCTTCACCTCTTTTATCAGTATATTGATCACTCTATTGGAATTGCTAGCTGCTCATATAAAATCCAAAAGATATCTGCCAATTTCCATCCTATTTTCACTTCTGAAATGACTTTCAGCTGCATCTGATTTACTTCCAACACTGCTGCTTTCTCCCCATGCAGACTACCCTCAGCCCCACCAGTGTCCATAGCAGACAGAACATTTTCTGATTTACACCACTTTCAGTGTTACCCCACTACCACACGCGGCCATACATCTCCCCCTTGCATCCCTTTCATTTTAATTCTTTATCCAACTCTCACTCTCACCTTTTCATTGGTCCCCTTAAACTATTCCACAGAAGCTCAAAAAACACATGAAGTAAGAAAAAGTTCTATGGGAACTCAGTAGGTCAGTATTCATACTATTCGGCTGTAAGCTACCCAACATTAATTTCTCCAATTTTGAATAGTACCACCATCTCCGACCAACCGTGGCCCTTCTTCTTTCCCCTCCTCTGCATGCACATCTCCCATCCTGTCCCATATTTCCCTTTTATCTCTTCCCCCCCCCCCCTTCCCTGTCACCTTTATGCCTCCCTCTGGCTTTACATTTCACTCCTCTTCTTTCCTTATCTGACATGCTTTCGTCTCCTTTTCATCTTTAGCCTTTGTCACATACTCCACCCATCTGCCAATCACCCTCCCCTCGCCTGCATCTACTATCACAGCCGGGCTTTGTTCTAACTCTACCTCTCTTTTCCAACTTTCTCCTCACTACTCCACTCAATCTGAGGCAGTCCTGACCCAAAATGTCATGTCCATTCCCTTCACAAATGCTGGGAACTATAGACCAGTAAGCCTAACATCTGTGGTTCAAAAATTAGTGGCGAGGATTCTGAAGGGTAAAATATATTTGGAAAGATGGGCTGAATAGGGATAGTTAGCTTGGTTTAGTGCGTGGCAAATTATGTCACTCTCAAATTTGATTCAGTTTTTTAATTAACCATGACATTTGACAAGGGCAGGACTGTAGGCGTAATTTATGTGGACTTCAGAAAGGCCTTTGATAAAGTTCTACATGGTAGGCTGCACAGGAAGGTTAGATTGCATAGGATCCAGAGAGCATGCTAACTGGATACATAATTGGTTTCATAGTAGAATGCATGTGGTGTGATGGAAGATAGTTTTCCAGAAGAGGCAAGTGGTCGTGGTATGTCTCAGGATCAGAGCTGAGCCTATTTCTGTTTGTCATCATTGTCAATGATTTGGATGAGAATGTAAAGGGATGTTTAGTAAATTGTCGGTTAACATTAAAATTGGTGGAATTGTAAACATTGAAATTGGTTATTGTAAATTAGAGCGGTGTCTTTTCAGCTGGGCAAATGGCTGAGGAATGGCAAATGGAATTTAATTGGGTTAAGTGCAAGGTGTTGCATTTTGGTAAGTCAAATCAGGGCACTACTTTCACAATAAAAGGCAGGGCCCTGGGTAGTATTGTAGAGCAGAGGTATCTCAAAGTATAAGTACATAGTTCACTGAAAGTGGCATCAATGGTGGATAGGGTAGTGAAGATGCTTTTGGCATGCTGACCTTTACCAGTCAGGGAATTGAGTACAGAGGTTGGGATGTTATGTTACTGTTGGACAATATGTTGGTGAGGCCACACTTGGAGTATTATGTTCAGTTTTGGTCACCCTACTCTCGTAAAGATTCAATTCAGATCAAAGGTATTGAGAGATGTTTTACGAGGTTGTTGCCAGGACTCCGAGGCCTGAGTTTTCGGGAAAGGTTGGCAGGCTCGGACTTTATTCCTTGGAGCACAGGAGGCTGAGGGATGGTCTTAAAGAAATGTGTATAAAATCATGAGAATAGATAGGGTGAATGAACAGAATTTTTATTTATTTAGGAGTAGGGGATTCAGGAAGCAGAGGCCATAGTTTTAAGGTTTAATAGGAATCGGAGAGGCACATTTTTCACTCAGTGGGTGGTGGGATTGTAGAATGAGCCACCAGAGGAGGTAGTTGAGGCAGGTACCATAACAGCATTTAAAAGATATTTGGACCAGTGCATGGATATTAAAGGTTTGGAGGGATATGGACCAAACATGGGCAAACATGGGATTAGCTTAATTGGGACATCTTGGTTGTCATGGACGAATTTGGCAGAAGGGCCTCTTCCATGATGTAAGATTCTGAGAGTCAGCATGGATTTATGAATGGAAAATAATAAATGCTATCAAATCAACATACTAGGAAAACAAACTACTGTTAGATCTTATATTAACATTTTAATATTTCTGATTTTATGTAGATGACAACGATTCTTGGAATTCAGAAGCTGAAATAGACATGGAACTTTTTCATCAGGTGAGCTTAAAGAGTTAAAAGCATTTTTTTCATGAAAAAGGTGTTAACATTCAAATTTACTCTGCCTTTATGTTCTATAAAATACTGATCTCTCTTAACACTTTGTGGGTTTGCACATTTCCATCCTGTCATTTCTATAAAGTTGTGTGCAAAATGCTTATGTAACCATATAATATATTTACTTTGGATTTCTTGCTTCCAAACTTTATCTTCAGTTTAGGTGGCATGGTGCCCTTGATTTTGTCAGTAGAGATTTACAAAGTAGAAGACATCTAGGCCGACAATGGATGGTGATAAGAGTTAACATCAAACCCGACTTCCAGTCTTCACTGCACTGAGAGATTATCAGTTAAATGGGAAAACAATGCATTTTTATCTCGGCTGCAAATTAGTACTTAGAAATTGGACGTATATGCATTAGTTAGATTACAGCAATGATCGTGACTGGGCACCCCTCAGAAAATTGAACTGGATATTTACAGCTGCAGATAGACACAAAATGCTGTAGTGAAGGACAGGCAGCATCTCTGGAGAAAAGGAATGGGTGATGTTTCGGGTTGAGACCCTTCTTCAGATTGAGAGTCATGGCAGAGGGAGATACAGAGATATGGAAGGGTAGGGTGTGAAAAGGAAACTAGGATCAAGGGAAATGTAGAATAGATCATTGTTAGCTAGGAGAAGGTGACTACAAAGCAAAGAGATAAAGTGGAATTGGGACAGTGAGGTTGATGGGAGGGTTATTTGAAGTTAGAGAAGTCGATGTTCATACTGCTGCGGTGTCAGCCGCCCAAGCAAAATATGAGGTGCTGTTCCTCCAATTTGAGCTGGGCCTCACTCTGACAATGGAGGAGGCCCAGGTCAGTTTGGGAATGGGAGGGGGAGTTAAAGTGTTTAGCAACCGGCAAATCAGGTAGGTTTAGGCAGACTGAGCGGAGGTGTTCAGCGAAACGATCGCCGAGCCTGCCCTTGGTCTCGCCGAAAATAAGAGTCCACACCTGGAACAGCGGATCTGGTAGATGACGTTGGAGGATGTGCAAGTGAACCTCTGCCTCACCAGAAAAGACTATCGCAGTCCTTGGATAGAATCAAGCGGGGACGGGGTGGTTGCAAGGGAAAGTACCTGGAGAGGGGGTGGTTTGGGTGGGAGGGATTAGTTAACCAGGGAATTGCGGAGGGAATGGTCCCTGCTAAAAGGGGTGCAGATGGGAAGATGTGGTTGATGGTGGGATCTCGTTGGAGGTGGCGGAAATGTCGGAGGATTATGTGACGGCTAATGGGGTGAAAGGTGTGGACCAGGGGTCTCTGTCCCTGTTACAACTGGGGGGATTGAGAGCAAGTGTGGAGCTGCGGGATATCAAGGATACCCTTGTGTGGGCATCTATGATGGAAGAGGGAAACCCCCGTTCCCTAAAGAATGAGCCTTGTATGGAACACCTCATCTTGGGCGCAGATGCAAAATAGACGGAGGAACTGGGAGTTGGTGATAGAGTAGGAGGCAGGGTGTGAAGAAGTGTAGTCTAGATAAGTGAATTTGAGTGCAGGAAGAAAATTAGTAGTGAAGTTCATTAAGTCCGTTAGTTCTGCATGGTGCAGGACGTAGCCCCGATGTAGTCATCAATGCTATTCACTTAAACTATTATGATGTTTCCTAACTACAATTATGACGATCTGTTTTTCATAAATTTTATATTCCACTGATTATGTTCTCACACTAACTCCCCTGATTTCACAGCTTTTAAGTGCTTTTCTCCAGATTCCTTCTGTCTAACAGCTCCCATGAACCCATGAACCGAATGACCACAGTGATAGGTTATTTCCACAGAACTCTTGGCCTCATTCTATCAGGGATATTCCCTTTGTCAATAGCCATTCAGTAGCTTCACATTGATACTTTTGGTACTGATTATATCTTGAGTTGAGAACTAGCAGTGCTTTCGTCACTTGTCACCACTCCCTCCAAAGTTGAACAATTTGAAGAGGGCAGAACGGTGGCGCAGCAGTAGAGTTGCTGCCTCACAGCTCCAGAAACCCGGGTTCGATCCAGTACTGTCTGTATGGAATTTGTACATTCTCCCCGTGATCTGTTTCCCTTTAATTGGGAGGTCAACAGATAAGGGGCATATCCAGAAATTAATTACTAGACGGGTTAGAAGTGAGTTGAGGAAAACTTTTATCAATAAAGAGTGCTGGGCTCTGGAACACTCTGCCGGAAAGAATAATGAAGACACCATATTACCCTGCATAGAAACGTAGAAAATAGGTGCAGGTGTAGGCCATTTGGCCCTTCGAGCCAGCACTGCCATTCAATATGATCATGGCTGATCATCCAAAATCAGTACCCCATTCCTGCTTTCTCCCCATATCCCTTGATTCCGTTAGCCCTAAGAGCTATATCTAACTCAGAAGATTGGTTGGCTAACAGGAAAAAGAAGAGACATAAAATGGATCGTATGCTATGAGATCCCATGAGTGCTATGCCAAAGAGCTCAGTGCTGGGGCCTCTAAACGTTTACAGGTTATTTGATGTCGATGGAGGTACTGAAGATAAATTTGCTGTTGGTACAAAGCAAAGGTATGTTTCAATTTGGCACACGCAGGTGGGATTCCTGGCTAACATCTGTATGTCTTGCGACTAAAATAATATTTTCATTTGTGCTAGCCATATTTACAGAGCCTTGCTTTTAGAGCATGTTGGTTTCATATCCATTTTGAGATTCACTGCTGTTTCCAGTTATCTGAAAGAAAGTCATCTGGGCAATTGAGTCTATGCTGGCTCCTTTTCAGAATAATTTTGGTAATCCCCATTTGCCTATTTTTGCTCCAAAGATCTGCATATTATTCTCTCTTAAATTATATTGTATACTTTTGATGACTGATTGATCTACATCCATCATCACTGCAGACAGCAAATTCCAAATCAGAACTATTGAGTTAAAAACTAAATTCCTCACATCCTCTCCTCAATTTACCTTGTTCCAAGGAGAATAATCCAACATTTTTCAATCAGATGTATTAGTTAAAATCACTCGTGCATAGAACCATTGTTATCAATCTTCTCTGCATTCATTGTAGGATCATTCATCCTTCATTAGATTGCTTGAGTAGAATTGTACATGATACTTAAACCTTTAAATAAGTGTTTTAATGATTAAAGCTTAAAAGCTCTTGAACTTTTTGTTTAACTGTAATCATCAGTCATGTGATTTTGTTTTCTTATCTTCTTTTCAAAGAATCACCTTATTGTGAAAGTTCCTCCATACCATAATCAACTTATAACAACACCAGTTTCAATTGGCATATATGTCATAACCAATGCTGGAAGATCACATGAAGTACAGCCTTTTACCTTCACTCCAGATCTGGGTGGGTTGTTCAATAAAGGTTTGCTTCTTTTTCTAACTAATCTTTTATCGAAAAGGACAAAAAAAAAAACAATCAGTTATCATCATCAGAAGCATATGCTTTATTAAACCTCATAACTTTGCTGAAAGTCACTGTACAGATCAGATGTTAATGTCATTAATAGAATTGATTCCCAGCTGAAAAATGAGCAGGAGTGGAAAGGTTATTAGCTTCACACAATGTTATGCTGTAACTAAATTAATTTACAATTTTTGGATCTGATTCCAATATTCAGATTTTTTAAATTCTGATTCCAAACAGATCAATCTTAAAACATATGTTACTGTTTTGGGATTAACCAAAATCTACATATGTATCCAGCCTCCCACAACATTGACATTTGCATTCTATTTGTTTAGGATTATTTTGTATGTTAATTTTTCTAGGTTGATTTAATTTTGGTGGCCCTCTTTTAAATGTAGTTGCTTTTGTCTGCAAGTTAATACATAAAGCAGTACAGTACAGGAACAAGCCCTTTGGTCCACAATGTCTGTGCCAAACATAGAAACATAGAAAATAGGTGCAGGAGTAGGCCATTCGGCCCTTCGAGCCTGCACCGCCATTCAATATGATCATGGCTGATCATCCAACTCAGTATCCTGTACCTGCCTTCTCTCCATACCCCCTGATCCCTTTAGCCACAAGGGCCACATCTAACTCCATCTTAAATATAGCCAATGAACTGGCCTTAACTACCTTCTGTGGCAGAGAATTCCACAGATTCACCATTCTCTGCGTGAAAATTTTTTTTCTCATCTCAGTCAAACATGATGCCAAGTTAAACTAATCTCCTGTGCCTGCACGTGATCCATGTCCCTCCATTTCCTGCATATCTATATACCTTTCCAAAAGAAGTTAAGAGTATTGATTTTTTTAATGTGTTCCTTGGGGCCCAATGCATCTTCGTCAAGGCACATAACAAAGAGATTTGTGGTTTTCTGTGTTAATGGATTCAATTTATTACATTTGATTATTTTAAAGCAACATACCTAAATACAAATATTTATAGTAAAAGTTTTAATATTATATGCGGTAACTTAATCTTCATGATTTACTTACCGGTCTGAAAAATTAGATGAGGAATCTTTACAGTTAAAATTTGAAATGTTTGACGAAAGAAAACTAAACAAAAGGTGACAATTTTAAAAATCTGTGTATTTTGTTTACACTTTAGCAAACTCATCAGATATCATTGTGAAGAAAGAAATTGGTGTACAACCATGTTCCATTGACGAAGCAATGAAAGGTATAATGAGTTTTTTATACATAAAAATGCAGTAAAATTGCCTGTGCAGTCAGGCTCTGGTTTCCCATTACTGACTGTCAAATTTAAAAGTGTAGGTCAAAAACTTAAAAATGCAAAGAAGTAACTTTTTGGCAATAGCAATGTGCAAAAGCAACAGAACATTGATGATTAACTAAGGGGTTCCTATGCCCCCTTCACTCTCTTTACAGGTTTCTTCTTTGTATCATGCTTTACCAGTTAACCACAAATTTGAACATGGATCATTTCAGTATAAAAATGCTGACTTTATTTCACAGAGAGATTATCACAGTTTCTGCAGTTGTCCATATATACTCTCTAGAAGCACTTGCTAAAGGGAGAAAATATACTAAAATAAGTTTTAAGTAGGATGCATTTATTTATTTTATCTGGGTAAAGAGAATTCAGTTGTGGAAGGTTTGCCCTAAAGCATTAGTTTGTCAGTAGTTTATATTCAAATAACATCATTATGGCTACTGCAGTTTGAATAAATGATTTGTCATTGGCACTAGTTCAAGGTCAAACTTTATAAACTGCTTTTGAATATCTGACGTGGAGACAATAATACGTTTAATCAATTCTTTATTTTCTTTATTTTTCTTCTTTATTTTTAATCAATTCTTCACGTTCCATTTTTTACTGCCCATTCTGCAATCATAGTATAAATATATTTAAGATTACTGAAGGCGATTATTTAATACTGTTTTTCAAACAAAAATAATTTTGAAAGTACTGATTTGTTTACCTTTGTTTCCAAAGCCATGTCATCTGCACATGATTCAAGAAAAGCGAGTTGGAAATAAACTAATCTTGTCCTTTTTTCACACAAATTTTGTATCTGTATCCCTGATTTCTTTGGTATCAATTTGTGGATTTCGTAAAGGCAAATTTCCATTACCCAAATGATTGTAACATGAGGCTCACCTGTACATAGTAAATGGCAGGTCCCTCAGGAATATTACTGTACAGTTATCTTAGGTTGCAAGTCTATAACTCTCTGAAGGTGACAATAAAAGTAGGAGGATAGTTAAAAAGGTGTACGGCCTGCTTGCCTTCAATGGTCGGGGTATGGAGTATACAAAATTGGGAAGTTATGTTTCCAACTGTTTAAAACTTTGGTTAGGCCACGTTTAAAGTATTGTGTGCTGTTTTGTTCACCATATTTATTGGAGGGATATGAAGTCTTTGGAGAGGGTGCAGAAGAGATTCACCAGGATGTTGCTTGGATTGGCATGTATTAACTATAAGGAGGCCTTTGATTATTTTCTCCGGAAAATCAGAGACTAAGGGGCAACCTACCGTAAAATTATGAGAGGTACAGATAGAATAGGTACTCCGAGGTACCTCGGGGTGGTATTGTCAAATACTAGAGTGCATAGGTTTAAGGTGAAATGTGGAAACTATAACAGCGATTTGCAAGGTAAGATTGTTTTTGCACAGAATGTGCTACACAGGCACAGGTCTAGAGGTGCCTGGAACACACTGCTAGGGGGGAGTAGAAACAGGCATGAGGACAATGTTTGAGAGGCATTTAGACAGAAACATGAACAGGCAAGGAATAGCGGGGTATCGACCCTATGCAGGTACATAGGATTCCTTTAGATTGTCACCATGATTGTCACAGACATGCAAGATCATTCTATGATGAAGGGCAGGTGAATTCTTTAAGTAAGCACCGGACTAAATACAATGACTTGAAGGCAATTTAACAGAAAAGTCTAGCAAAAGAAGTATGAGAACAGAGTGACACTGAATAAAGATTTTGGTATTTCTATAGGCCAGACACAGTAAGCTTGGTAAATTTCCTCTCCTGAAGAGTACTAGTAAAACGGATGGGTTTTAACAACAATCTGCTAATTCTGTATTCATAATTTTTAATGACTCTTATTTTTCTTAATTTCCAATTATTAAATAAAGTTCCATTTCACATGTATCACGATAAGATTTGAAAGATATCTGGATTATGGATATCTGGACCAGTAATTTAAACACTGTATGCACAATATACCCATTCATGATGGCTCTCTCAATATGTCCATCCACCTTCAAAGATCATAGCACATAATCCTCCAGGTTTTTCTCTTGAGTAAAACACAAAGTGCTTGAGGAACTCGGCTAATCAGGCAGTTTCTGGGGATAGAATGGACAGGCGGCCCTTCTTCAGACTGATTGGAGCCGCTGAGTTCCTGTTATGTATACACCCGGAGGGATGTGGGTTAAATGCAGGCAAATGGGACTAGGTTAGGTGGGGTATCTTGATCGGCATGGACAAGTTGGGCCTGAGGGCCTGTTTTCGTTCTGTATACACTATCTCAACACAATAAGAATACAACTAAAAAGTTGACTTGTTGGACAACAGCTATTAAGACTCTCTGGAATTTCTACGCCAACAATCCTTCCTGACAACTTAAATTTTGTCATGCCTACTGAATAACTTGAGCGTACCTGGAAGGGAAAGTTCATCGAGGATCTTCAGCTTCAAGCAAAAGTTTTTTTTCATGTGGAGATCCATTTGAGATTGATTACTGTGATGAGTCAACCAGCATCAGCACTATCTGGTAGCATTCATGCACATGAATTTGAAGGTTATGTCTTCGACGATTCAATATCAAAAATTAAGGAAGGCACTCCGGTGCAGAAATTAAGAATTATTACATTGTTAAAGGTGCCATCTTTCAGAGAAGGTATATAACACAAAATTCTGGAGTAACTCAGCGGACCAGGCAGCATCTCTGAAGGACGGATAGGCGGTATTTCACTCTTGGGACTCTTTAGAGGATTCAACTTGAGGTCCAGCCAACTGTCCCATGTGGGCATGTAAGATCTTGAATCTCTCCTTTGCAGTAAGCAGGGGAGTTCTCCCTAGTGTCCCTCTTTCAACATTCCTAAAATCTTATCTGATCATTAACACATTGGAGACACAAAGAACTGCAGATGCTGGTTTACAAAAAAAGACACAAAGTGCAGGAGTAACTCAGCTGGTCAGGCAGCATCTCTGGATGTGTGAGGTTTTGTGTCGGGACCCTTCTTAAGACATTAACACGTTAGTATTGGTGAGGTCTTCTAGAAGGTATTTCAAATTGATATTTTATTCATTTGACAGTGTATTTTTTCATAAGAATTAGGAGTAGAGCAGGTGGCCCTTTGGCTGCTCTGCCATTCATCAAGATCATGGGTGATCTTTTACAGTATAATTTTTCTGCAATCCTTCCAAATCCCTTGATTCGCTTGAAATTCAGAAATCCCTTGACCGCTGTTTTGAATTAACTCAATAACTGGGCCTCCCCAATTCTCCAAAGATTCACCATCATCTTAGGGAAGAAATCTCCCTCAATTTCAGGTCTAAATGGCTTCCCTGACTTTGCGACTGTGACCCAAGCAGCTCTCTCCTTCAGATAAGGACAGCAAAACTATACAAGTGTAGGCTCATTAAAGCTGAGTATACTCAAGTCCCCTTACAGTAAAGGCCAACAAAACATTTGTTTTCTAAGTATACCCATGACCCTTTGAAGATGCCAATCTTTCCCACTGTTTGTGTTGATTGTACCGTTTGAACATATAAATGCTTACACTAGCAGATTTTATGTTAATTAAAGGAACATGGATTTTTTTAACTGTAAATTTAGCCCGCAGTGCCCTGTGAAGACAAATAATCAGGCTGTCTCTTAATTGCCATTCTGATAAATGTTGATGCTTCTGTTAGTGGGCTCTGGCATCTTTCAGTAACTGAAAAGTATACTGGTCAAAAGTTTTTTTTTCATGGTTAGTTATACGTGGTTGACAAATATAAGAAGCTTTTAAATTTAAAAAAAAAACATATAACGTATTATTATGTCCTTGAGCTAGAATACCATTTGTGATTACCTGGAAAGCCATGATGCATATAGAAATTAATTGTTTGCCTGTGTAGGTCAGTTGATTATTATTTCTAAATATAATCAACAGGAAATGGAAGAGGTTATTAGCCAATAACATTATTACAGCAGTAACTAATCTCTGTAGCAGAGGTTCTTATACTTTTCTATGTTGTAGGCCTGAGTCAATAGATTATTGCTTTCTTACAGTTTTTCAATTGTATTCTTGGGGACTTACTTTGTCCACCGATATAAATATAGTAAATACTGGAGATTATATGTAAAGACAGCAATACAGTCATGTTTCAAATTGATAACCTTTCATCAGAACCTCTCTCCACTCTTTTTCCTTCCCACTCTCTTTTTCTTTCCTCCCTCCCAGGTTTCCCACTCTCTCGATTATCATTCCCATGCTTCACTTAAATGTGTTGGGTGATCCCTGTATTGGTGCAAGTGTATTAAGCATGGAGAGCCCAAGATGGAGAAACAGGATCTGGAAATGTTTTTTAAAAACAATCATATTTTAGATTGCAGAGAAGGGGGTGCAAGGATGCAAAGAGATACATGTATAGGAAGGAACTGCAGATGCTGGTTTAAACCGAAAATAGACACAAAAAGCTGGAGTAACTCAGCAGGTCTGGCGAAAAGGAATAGATGACGTTTTGGGTCGAGACCCTTCTTCGGACATAGACAGATTAAGTGAATGGGCAATGGCATGGCAAATGGAGTATAATGTATAAAGTCTGCTAGGTAGAAAAAAATAAGAGGGTGGAACACTTATTAAGTGGGGATTGTTTGAAAGGTGGTTGGTATTCAAAAGGACATTGGTTTCCGTGTACACATCATTGAAGGAAGCATGAGGTCAAGCTGAAAAAAATCATCAGACTTGGCCCACTGATGTTAATAAAAATGAGTAGTACTAGATAAAATCTGGTTAATGTCAATAGTATTAATGATTAAGATGATGGTCACAATTTCAGCATCATCCCCAAAAGTAAAATATTTTCTGTAATCAAATAAAATGTTTCATTGTGAGTGTACACAGGAAATGTAAGGTCGATTTACAGTCAATACAATTAATGTGTACAAAACTTTGGAAATATGTTAGAGCACAAATAACAGATTTATTCACTTTTCCTTACGTTTACGTGTTAATTTTGATCAGTACAGGGCTTTTGCGGCAAAAGTTTGATAACGTTGTTTTTTTTTAGCTGCAGTAGCGAAAGTCACAGGCTGTAATCCAGACGAGCCAAATCTTCCCAGTGCCTTGTTGTCACCACTTCTGCCACCTGTTGTGGTGAAGATTGAAGAAACCATTACAATGGACCTGATATCGAATCAGACACCATCTGCAGTCTTTAAAGTACAATCTTTTGTTTCAACATTTAGAAATGCATTTTGGGGGTATTTTTCATAAACTTACAGGCTGTGCAGCTTTATATCCTTACAGTATATACTGCCTGTTATTGCAATTTTCCGTGGTATCACCTCTAATGATACTAGTTTCTGTTATTTTTGACTTGATAATCATACATATGATGATTTGTATAATCTTCCATAATTTTTTTTGTTATTTTGTATTTTTGTCTCTTAACAATAGGTTCACATTTTAGATTTTTTTTTTCCATTTTTGTGGCAAGTTTGCCATTGTGTGGTTAAAATCATCACCTAGTCTTTAAGTGATAACTCCAGTTAATTTTGATATCTGGCTTCATATGAAGATGTTTTGTCTTCTGACAGTACTGAATCAGAAACAAAGCAATGAAAGTTGGCCATTTAACGCCTTGTTTGTTATGCCATTAAGTGAAGTTATAGGCTTATCTGTTGTCTTCAGCCCCTGTCCCACGATGCGAGTTTACCCAAGAGCTCTCCTGAGTTAAAAAAAAAAAATCAAACTCGTGGTACTTCATCACGAGTATTTTTTTACTCTTGGACATTTTTCACACTGTTGAAAAAACTTCACGAGTTACCGCGTTTCCCGAGTACCTGCCGTTAGCATTACGAGCCGCTATGTGACATCCACGAGCTCCGACGTACCCGCTACGTACATTCTACGTACTTACCACGAGTTTGATTTTTTTTTTTTAAACTCGGGAGAGCTCTTTGGTAAACTCGCATCGTGGGACAGGGCTTTAGTCTGTCTTTGCCCATATGATTTATTACCTCTGGTTACTAAATTTTTCAAATCTTAGATTTAAGATTAGCGACACAACTTGAATCATTTACCATTCATGAAAAGTTTCAAACTGTTACCATGATTTGACATGTATAAATGTTTCCTAACCATTCCTAAAAATAATGATGTCCCCCTTGAACCTAACCAGTAGATTGACACCCAGCAAAGATAACGTTTGTCAATCAATCTTATGTCAGCTCCTCAAAATGGGTTTGAAAACTGAAAAAACATCACTCCTTAACCTTCTAAAATGAAATGAACACAGCTTTGGTATGTTCAATTTGGCTTCACTTTGCTTTGGTATCATTCAATTAAATCTATGCTACACAACCAAAACATCTTCCTAAGATGTGGTATCTTGAACTGTGCATAATACTCCAAATATGGTCTGATCGGGTCTTAGTATTGAGGCAGAATTTCTATCCCCTTGTATTCAAGTCCAGAAATATAGAATCTAGTATTCCAACAGTATTCAAAATAAATAATGGGTAGACACAAAATGCTGGAGTAACTCAGTGGGACAGGCAGCATTTCTGAAGAGAAGGAATGGGTGACCTTTTGGGTTGAGACCCTATCTCTTCAAAATAAATAATTATGCATGTTTGTTACTTTCTTGTTTTCACTGGATATATCTTAATTAACCGTTTTTCATCAGTCTCACATTATTCCTCAGTTATTTTTCAAATAAAACTAAAACCTGATTGATTTAGATATTATGCTTCCATATTCCTATTTATAGCTTGTAGAGTTTTTTGTTTTTTGTATCCTTCCCTTTATTGCCCCTGAGAAAGAAAAATAACTTTATATTTACCAACCATAAGGTGAACACATGGTTATCTGTAAAAGTCACATTTATTAATGATTACTAAAGCAAAATAGTATAGATGCTGGCAATCACAACAGAAAATGGTTTAATTATTCAACAGGTCAGGCAGAATCTGTGGAGAAAGGAATAAAATTAACACTTCAATTTGATTTTATTTCATCATATTATTGTGATGAAAAATCCTTAACCTGAAGTAATTAAGCCACTTTCCACAAATTATATCTTGCCTGTTGAGCATTTCCATCACTTTTGTTTTTTATAATTTTTAGTTTTGTTCTTTCCCAGGCCTCTTCATTTGTTATTAATTCACACTAAACTTCTCAACCTTCGGTCCACTAATTTGCGTATTTGTCCAGTTTATTGTGGACAATCTCTGTTAACTTGTCTTGAAAGCCTATCTAAATCTGGAATATTAATAATTGTTTGGCACTTTTTCCTTCCCAAACAACAATGACTTGATCATGTTTTGTGTTCTACTAGATATATCCAGTTAACTAAATCTGTTCCAGGCCACTAGAATCATAGTTATAGAAAATGGAAACAGCTCCTCGGGCCTAATCCATCCATGCCAACCAAGATGCCTTCCTGAGCTGGTCCCATTTGCCTGCATTTGGCTTGTATCGCTCGAAACCTCTCCTATCCATGAATCTCTCCAAATAGCATAAACCTTGTCATTATACCTGCCTTTGGTAGCTTGTGCCATATACCCACTGTGGAAAAACTTGCCTCTCAGGTCCACTTTAAGTCCTTCCCTCTCACCTTAAACCAATGCCCTCCACCCAGGGACATAGACTGTGATATCCACCTTATCTATGCCACTCATGATTTTATAATTCTTTACAAGGTCACCCCTCAGCCACTTTCACTCCAGGAAAACAATCCCAACCTATGCAGTCTTTCCTTATAACACAAGCCCTCCAGTCTCAGCAACATAGTTGTGAAATTTTACTGCACCTTCTCTAGCATAATCATAGTATATCATGACAACTAGAATTGCAGACAATATTCCAGTGGTCTCGCCTATATCTTGTGCAGCTGCAAACATGACGCTCCCAACTCTTATACTCAATACCTTATTCAGTGATGTCAAGCTTGCCATTCATCTTCCTCACTACTTTTTCTATCCCTATCACTTTCAGGCAACTATGTACTTGGACCCCTAGGTCTCTGTTCTATCACAGTCATCAAGGCCCTGTCATTTACTGGGTATGCCCTGGCCTGATTTAACTTCCCAAAATGCATCACTCCGCACATTCCATCTGGTTTCCATTGCTAGATTGTGACGATCGAGATCCTGTAGGTAATGTTTCACACCCTTCTTGGCTGTCTATCACACTATCAATTTTGTTGTTATCCACAAACCTATTGATCTTGCCATCTACATTAAAATTCAAATTGTTAATATATGTGACAAACATAGGGGACTCAGCGCTGATCCCTGCTGCGCAGAACTGGTCACAAACCTCTAATCTGAAAACAACCTTCCATTACCACCCTTTGACTCCTTCCAACAAGCCAGTTTTCCATCTTTTTGGTAACTCGCCTGGATCCTATGTGATCTCATCTTCTGGACTAGCCTCCCATGCGGAACTTGTCAAAAACTTTGATGATACCAACCGCCCTGTCCTAACTAATTATCTTGGTCACCTCTTCAAAAAAAGTCCATCAACCTTGTGAGACACAATTTCCCACATACAAAACCATGCAGACAATCCCTAGATAGACACAAAATGCAGGCGTAACTCAGCAGGACAGGCAGCATCTCTGGATGGAAGGAATGGGTGACCCTTCTTCAGACGATCCCTAATCAGTCTTGCCTTTCCAAATGCAGATACATTCTATCTCTCAGAAACATTTCCACAACTGATGTTAGGCTCATTGGTCTATTGTTCCTTGGCTTGCCTTTGCAACCCTTCTTAAATAAATGCACCACATTAGCTACACTACAATCTTCTAGTACTGCACCATAGATGAGGAAGATACAAACATTTCTGCCAAGGCCACATTACTTTGATTCTTCGTGAGCATCTTGTTTCAGCAAACTTCTGGAATCAATGAAGAAATTTCCTGCTTTATTGACGGGGCCATTAAATCTTAAATTCATTTATATTTCTTAATTCTACCATTAATCTACACTCTCTGCTAATATGTGCTTTATAATTTTTTTTCACCAAGCATACTTCTTGTATTTCCTGGCATTCATTCACCACCGCTTCCCCTCGCTTTAGAACTTAGCTGCAAGACAATTAGGACTGCGAGATAAATTTCAGTAATAGCTTTTGTTTAATCCCCAAATGGAATTTGCATCTGCAATTCTTTGGATTTTTTTCCTGAATGTTTAAATGGCTCATAAACCTCTGCTTTAATGTTTTTTTCAGACGTTTATCATTTCTCATGGTTTAATTACTCTTGCATATTTTAGCTTTCATTTAATCCGCAATAAAGGGAAATGGTTTTCTATTTACCTGCAATAAGGGAATGCCTGATTTCATCTTGTTCCTAGGATTTTTTATGGCATTCTATCCATGTCACTCCTTATTTTATAACAGAGTCTGAAGTCCTCCACAGCTACCACATTGTCCCTCCCTATGTCCCATCCCTTCTGAGCAGTCTCTAGAAAAAGCTATTTGTTTTACAGTTTAATATGTTTTATCTTCCACCTATATAAAACTCACCACGGTCATCATGTTATGATTCCTCTCTTCGTGCCCCTTTGGGCAATTTCGTATTCCAGGGTGCTATGGTCAGGATTTTAGTGATCTTTCTGACTGCATTTATTCCAATTGCTATATCAGTTGTACTCAATGCTTAGCTTCAGTTTTGTGGATCCATCTTCTGATCCCTTAGTCTACACTATCTGCCAAATCATCCTGTTTATTATTCTGGGGGAAATTGTCGAGATATTTGTTTAACTCCAGCAGCAACACTGCATACTCACCTTCCAACCCCACCCAATTTTACATGCTCACAATCTAACTCAATAATTGAGCCAAAGAGGGATAATGTACTGCATATGTATTTGATCGTACATTCATACAGTTCACAGGCTTCCATTTACTGTATTTAATTCACACAATGTGTTTTACCATTTCCAAATCTGTTATTGCAAGCTTATTTTTTCATGGTTTCAATTTATTTTTGCATGTTAGCATGCATTAAATGTCAAGAATATGAAGGTCTTCCAATTCTTTATAAAACAGTACACAAGCAGTATAAGTAAGGTATGGTTATAATTTTAATATTGCTTTGTTTTAGTTTCTTGTTTTCATTTATTTTATTTAGAATCAAGAGATGGGAGCTGGACAGCAGTCTTTAGAAATCTCTTCAAACATCACAACTGGGAGTTCATTCTCTGGATCTGCCTCAAGGCAAGGAGGAGACAGTGATCAGCACCAACAAATTGAATCAAATGTGTTTCCAAGCACAGATGACTTATCTGCCGTACGGAAGCAAGACATTTCTCAGCCATGTACATTTCAAACATCAAAATGTACCACCCAGGTTCAGAATAATGAAGGCTTGCTTCAGCAACCATCCCCGTTTCACAATACTGGCTTACTGTTAGATTCAAGAGAAGTACAACCAAGAGACATTTTGCAGTCCGATGTATCCTTATCCCAAATGCCCGAGTCATCACTGCAACAGCAACAGAAGCAACAGCAGTCGCAGACCCAGGCACTCCAAGAACATTCACCCAATATTTTCCAACAGAGCAGCAATGCATCACAGTTGCAAAATGCTTTGCAGTCTATGCAATCGGGAAACTTTCAGACAAATTCTGAAAATGCCTTAAGTGGCAATGTAAGTCTTGTTCAACGGACTTTGGAGGCGACTCAGCAACAGTTGGCCTCCGTCTTATTTACTGGATCCAGCCCGTCTGAGACGATGCAGCAACCTGTGGAACAGGTGCAAGAGCAAATGAACGCAGGGATGTTCCACCAAGTAAGTGCAATGCAGAACAATCTCCCCCGAGATCTGTTCTCAAATTCAGATAACTCGTCTCTCCCTAGATCTGACAATGTTCTTTCTGGACCTGAGAATTCATTGTCAAATCAACAAGTGTTGGAATCCTCAACAAACATGATGTTGGGATTGCAACAGAACATTTGTCAAGGATCAGGACAACTGCAGTCAGATTTGTACCAATCCTCTTTAAATGGAAGCCTCCAACAATCTGATATCTTTCAGCAAACTTCTCATGTTCTGTCTATTCAAACCAGTGATGGAAACCAACATCAGATACCGCACAGCGGATTATTTTCACCCACTACAACAGTAGCTGGGAATGAAAATGCAGGAAATCCACAGCAGCAAACATCTTCATCAGGTATCTATCAGTGCTCTAATTCTATGGTTGCTGTGGAGGACACATCAGTGCAGCCCAACCAGAGGCAAACGGATATGTTTGACTCTATTGTGCAGTTGCAACAGAGTGGAGAGAATCAGCCTCAAGTAACTTTATTTTCAAATGCAGATGGCATTATCCATGTTGAAACTGGTGGCTCATCACAACCAACTGGGATTTTTCAGCAGAGTGGAGAAATGATGTCCAGTCAACCTGGAAACTTCCTTCAGCAATCCCATCCATCGTCAGAACTATTCCATCCACAAAATTCCCTAAATCAAGTACAAAGTGCAGGTCATTCACAGTCTGGGCTTTTCCACTGCCCTAACACTGTTCTGCAACATCAGAATACTGCTGCTTCCCAAGACCAAGGGCAGTCAGCATTATTTCATTCTCAAGGCTCTTTGGCAGTTCTCCAAAGCTCGTCAATCGCCCAAGATCAGCAACAGGGCACTCTTTTTCTTTCCCCAAACTCTTTGCCTTCTCTTCAAAATAACAACATTTCACAAGAAAAACAAGTCAGCTTTTATTCACCACAGAGCACAATTCCAACACTCCAGAGTTCAGGAAACCCAGAGCAACAATCTGTGAATGTCTTTCAGACCCAGGCACAAATATCTCAGATTCAGAATAACATGATTGCTCAAGAACAGCAACAACAGCAGCAGAACCTTTTTCAACATCAAGTGGCCTTATCCTCTTCCCAAACTAACACTTCCCCCAAAATCAGCAAGCATCTATCTACCAGACCCAACATTCAATAGCTGCACTTCACAACAGCCCTTCACCTCAAGACCAACCTCAGAATGTTCTATTTAATTCTCAGAATTCATTAAATAACAGCTTAGCTTCCCAGGAACAACAGCAGAACATCCTTTTCAACTCTCAGAATTCCATGCCTGCAATGAATACAAATTTAACTTCCCAAAAGCAACAGAACCAAACACTTTTTCATACTCAGCCTAATATGGTGTCAGTTAATCAAGAACAGCAATCATCCATACAATTCCAAAACCAGACTACGGTTTCTTCACTTCAGAATAATGGGACGTCTCAGGGAGATCAGAAACAGTCGTCCGTTTTTCATGGTCAGCCTCAAATGCAGCTTGTTCAAAGCTCAGGAGGCACCCAAAATCAGCAAGTGACACTGTTCATATCTCAAAGTTCAATGTCTGCATTACAGAATAACATGAATCAACAAGATATACAGCAGTCTAATGTGTTTAATCCTCAAAATAATGTCCCCGTACTTCAAAACAACACATCTGTATCAGGCCAGCAACAAAATACACTTTTTCACCCCCATGGGACCATGAATCAGCTTCAGAATTCACCTACGTCAGCACAACAACCAACGGGCTTATATTTGTTTGGAATTCAAAATGGTAAGTGTAACTTAAATACATGAATGAATTTAAACTATTTGGCTGCCAAAGTTATATTTTACCCAACCCAATTTCAGAAAGATAATGTACTGTAGGAAGGAACTGCAGATGCTGGTTTAAACCAAAGTTAGACACAAAAAACTGTAGTAACC
The DNA here is from genome assembly GCF_010909765.2 of Amblyraja radiata. Classification (NCBI taxonomy): domain Eukaryota; kingdom Metazoa; phylum Chordata; class Chondrichthyes; order Rajiformes; family Rajidae; genus Amblyraja; species Amblyraja radiata. The sequence goes on along the minus strand of NC_045972.1, from coordinate 9,706,588 downwards.
CAGTGGGACAGACAGCATCTCTGGAGAGAAGGAATGGGTGTTGTTTCGGTTCGAGACCCTTCGAGACTTTCCCATGACTTTCAGTCTGAAGAAGGGTCTGGACCTGAAACGTCACCCATTCCTTCTCTCCAGAGATGCTGTCTGTCCCGCTGAGTTACTTCAGAAAGATAACTCTTGAAAATATAATGTGTTTTCTTTATCTTTCCTTTTTCCCTCAAGTTTTGCAGGTGTTGTCGACCCTCTGTTGTACAATAATCCAGTTGTCTCAGGCCGTTCATTACTGACACCTGCTTTTTGATTTAGGATTGATTGATTAAACAATTGCAGTCGTGTACCTTGGACTCATGTCTCCAGATTGTTAACCCAATCCACCAGATCACCAATCCAGTAAAATAATCACTGAATACCAAAATTAGGCATCTACATTTTTAATAACTAAGAAAAAATCCTCTCCACTCTGTTTCAAAATGTTCTTATCTACACTGATGAGTGTATAGGATGATTTACTGAGATTAGAATCATTCCAGCATTCGCAAGGACATCATCATCTCCCACCAACATAAAGCATATTGAAACATTAGTGATCAAGTTGATGCAAGATCTTCTATAATAGCAGTGTATCTCCAAAGCTCAGCCTTGGTATCATCCTTCACATATTCAACTCATCCAATCATTGAAAGATATGATCAGGTGATAAGGGTATAATATTGCTCTTTTTTTGTGCTGGAATCATGGAGAGTAGAGTGGGATCTTCAGGCAGCAGGAGAAACCAGCACGGTGTCTCACCTGATGTTACTCGCTCTTTACAGTCCAAAATAAAGTCCTTCATCATGAGAAATACAAATACTAAACTTGAAGAAAGAATCCTGGATTGAACAAAATATCTAATAACCCTGTCCCACGGTACGAGTTCATTCCAAGAGCTCTCTCGAGTTTAAAAAAAATCAAACTCGTGGTAAGCACGGAGAATGAATGTAGCGGGCACGTCGGAGCTCGGGGACGTCTCTTAGCGGCTCGTAACGCTAACGGCAGGTACTCGGGAAGACTCGCTAACGGCAGGTAAGCACGGGAAGATGTGAAGATTTTTCAACATGTTGAAAAATGTCCACGAGAGCCCCGAGTACCGATGAGTGGCCATTACCGTAAATCTCTGAGTTTGAATCGGGGCAAACTCTGGAGAGCTCTTGGAATGAACTTGTACAGGGCTTTAAGTGTTTATAGGTTGACAAAAATGCTGGAGAAATTCAGCGGGTGAGGCAGCATCTATGGAGCGAAGGAAATTGCGACGTTTCGGGTCGAGACCCTTCTTTCAGTGGTTTATGTTCTTGCTCAGTTGCAGAATTATAGTTTTTGCATTTGCAATTGATAGATAATTACTTGAACTTCCAGCGTCTCTGATAAGGAAAGGCTTTGCATGTAGTAATTTGTATTTCTGCAAAAAAAAAAGTATTCTGTTTTAGAACCCCCAGTAGCAGTCCTAAATCCAGTCAGACCATTGCTTACAAATATTCTCACTCTTGCAACAATCTGCTATAGAATTTCTTGCTACTTTCAAAGTGCATGTGAATGAGAAAGAGAGTCATTATAGCAGATTTTCAATATCCTCATAAAATTCAAAAAAATCCTGCAGTTATTGGAAATCTGAACTCCAGAAATTACTAGAAACACTCAACAAATCAGGCAGCACTGATGGAAAGAAAAACAATGGGAGTTACTGTTACAGATTGATACCTTTCATCAGATCTAGTTCTGTAACAAACTGGAAAAACTGATGATTACCCTCTCAGCCAACACCATCACCACTTGTCACTTTCTCTCTCCCTGTCAAGGACATTATCTTTTTTCCCTCTATGATTAACCCATCTTTGGAACTTTGATTTCTGACTTTTCCTTGTTCCAAAGAGAGGTCATCAACTTGAATTGTTAACTCCCTTACTGTCTCCACAGGTGCTGCTTGACCTACCGGGTACTCCTAGTATTTTCTGTTTGTGTTTGTAGACATAGAAACATAGAAAATAAGTGCAGGAGTAGACCATTCGGCCCTTCGAGCCAGCCCCGCCATTCAATATGATCATGGCTGATCATCCAAAATCAGTACCCTGTTCCTGCTTTCTCCCCATATCCCTTGAATCCATTAGCCCTAAGAGCTATATCTAACTCTCTCTTGAAAACATCCAGTGAATTGGCCTCCACTACCTTCAATGGCAGAGAATTCCACAGATTCACAACTCTCTATGTGAAGAAGTTTTTTCTCATCTGAGTCTGAAATGGCTTGCCCCTTATTCTTAAACTGTGACCCTTGGTTCTGGACTCCCCCAACATCAGGAACATTTTTCCTGCATCTAGCCTGTCCAATCCCTTAAGAATTTTATGTGTTTCTATAAGATCAATAGAGTTTTGGATCCCGGGGAAGCCAGGAAATTAGTTGGGAATATTTAGTTGAAGAAGATCAGCTGTGATCTTTTCAAATTGCAGAACAGTCTCAAATGCCCTGTTGGCGTATCCTTACTCCTATTTCGTATGTAATTTAATACTAATAAGGTTCTTCTTTTGGAAATGTTTTTGGATCCTAAAGTGCACAAATGTAACAATAGCATTTATTGCACAAAGAAGTATACTCAGGTTTTTGTGTTTTTTAAATACAGATTGCGGGACAATTGATGAGCATAACAAATGTGTCTCAGCAATGCTCAACTGGACCATCTTTGTCTGATCAGCTGCTTGTGATAAACCAGTCGGGGCAAGCGCAGGCCGAAGGACAAGCCGTTTCTCCACTTCTCTCACAGCAGATGGCTGACACGAGGCAACTATCATCTACCATTCCTGTTGAACAGAACATGGAAAAAATTGATGACATCCTTGTCTCATTACAGAACCAGGGAAGAAACATCAGCAGCTCTTTTAATCCATAGGTAGGACAAATTTGGATACTGTATAAAGGCACTTTGCATGAGTTGGTCATGAATAAATAAAAGCTTTATTTTAGCCTCAGCCTTGAATTATAAATCAGGTATGTACTTGTAGGTATAACATTTCACCTTTCCTGATTGCCTATTTTCATGACTTAAATGAACAGAGAGTTCCAGATCATGACCAGTTTTGTATCTGCATCTGCAGAATGTTTGCCTCTCCATTTAAATCTGTGCCCCCATATTCTTCAATAATCTGCAAAGGAGAACCCATTACTTCTGTTCATCCCATCTAAACGTTCTCCCTGTAGATTTCTCCAGGTGCTCTGGTTTTCTCCCACATTTAATAGGAATCCGAGGGCTAACTCTTTCACACAAAGGGTGGTGGGTGATTGGAACAAGCTGCCAGAGGAGGTGGTTGAGGCTGGGAATATCCCATCGTTTAAGAAATAGTTAGACAGGCACATGGATAGGACAGGTTTGGAGGGATATGGACCAAGCGCAGGCAAGTGGGACTAGCGTAGCTGGGAAATTGTTCGGTGAGTTGGGCCGAAGGGCTTGTTTCCACACAGTATCACTCTATGACTCTATTCTAAAGACTTGTAGGTTACTTGGCTTCCAGTGTGAAAATTGTCCCTAGTGTATAGAAGAGAATTAGAGTACGCGTGACTGCTGGTCGATGTGGACTTGCAGGGCCGAAGGACGCGTTTCTATGCTATATCTCTAAACTTTAAATCTTTCATGATCTTGAACTCGTGTATCCAATCTCCCTTCAGCGTCTTTGCTGCAAGGAGAAAGCCATTTTAGTAATCTTGTCTGTACCATCTTTATGACTTTTAGATCATTACTGAAATGTGGTGATCAAGATTGGAAACACTCTCTATTTGTAGCCCAATACTTGTTCAGCTCTGTTCTCCTGTACCCTACTCAAGTACCTGGATGACCTGCATTCTACTAATCAGTTTCTCAATATGGCTTGTCATTGTCAAAGATTTAGAAACATGTACATCCAAATGCTCTGTTTGTGCACCCATGGAATAGTTGCATTTTGTCTATATTGCATCATTCTTTCTGACAAAATATATGACTTTACACTTCTCCATATTATATTTATTCTCTCACGTATCTACTCGTTCCATTGGTCTTACTGCTTACCACTCCTGCAAGTATACGTGACAATACTAAATAAATACCAATATTATCTTGCAGTCAGGATAAGCATCTATCTAATATGACTCCATCCTTTCTCATATGGAGCCTATTTCTTATCCATCAAGCCTGCCACTAACCCTATAGACCTTATTTTGCAAATCAGGCTTTCCGAAATTCCATTTAAACATCCACTGCATTTCCTTTAGTTAATACGAGGAATAATTTAATCAGATTAGTCAATGAAAAGTTGCTTTTAAAAAAATATCTTCACACTCTCCCTCATTAATTTGATCTTCTCCCAATGCCCATTAATATTTCCTGTTAATATTTTTGCTGCGTTTTAAAAAAATGTTTGACCCTAAGTTAAACTGAACCAGTCCGACAGTAAGCAATGTGGAACCTGTGGAAAAGAAACAAGCCAGGAGCCCATTGACTTACAAATTCAAAGGAGAAAATGGATTGGACACACTTTCAGGAAACCTGCCACAAACATCACCCCGGCAAGCCCTAAAATGGCTTTTAAGGAAAAAGGAAAATAGGTCGCACCAGGAACAGCTGGGAAGAGGTGTCCAGACAGAAATGTCTTGGATTGGGCTCAACTGGGGAGATCTTGAAAGAACTGCCAATAACCGAGTGAAGTGGAGGACATTTGTCAATGGCCTATGCTCCCGAGAGGAGCAAAGGGCTTAAGAAGAAGTCTGACATTTCCACATTTTGAGGACATTGTCATTTTGCCGTTCTCTAGCACCTTCCAGTAGCTTGGGAAGACGGAAAAATGATTACCCTTGTCGGTAATCGCCATACACAACATTATTGGGCACATCCATGTCTCCACATTATTTGGAGGGCAACACCGAATAGTGTGAAAGCCCATTTAACAGTAGGCAGAATGATTCTGTCCTTGACTCCTTCAAGGATATCTTTCTCCTGAGCATTAATTCCTTCCTCAATCAGTACTGTGATACCATCTCCCATGATTCCTTTCCTTGCTGAACACCTTATATCAGGGGTTCCCAACTTTTTTCATCCCGTTTACCCCTGACAACTTTAATAGCACATAACAATGTTATTTCACTTATTTATGAACGACTAATGATGAACAGATACCGGTGTACCAGAACCAAACACAGTCAGTCAATGAGAAAAAATATGTACAAATCCAGAATCAACATATTTACCCCTGGGGAGGCAAAAAATATCCCTCTGGGAGTAAATTCACCGCAGGTTGGGAACCCTTGCCTTATATCCAGGTGCTTAGTGCTGTTTTTGTTCTGAGCCGCATTTCAATGTTTGCTACTACATTATGTTCCTATACTACCATTTCAGCTTGCATTTATGTATGTTCATTCAGAATGTGACTGTCTTTCTTATATTCTCTTAGGCTGCAACCATCCAATACTATACACGTTTCTGCTCCAATCCTATCTACAGTTTCAAAATGCATATTTCTCTTTCCTGTATGATAGTGCCTGGTACCTGAAAGTTTGGATCTAAAGCTCCCTTACAACACGAGTAAACTTCCTCCCAAATAAGTGGTCCCAGTTCTATTGAGATGCATTGAAAAGTCCACTTTGAACAGGCCCCTCCTGCCCCAGGTCAATGCCCCCAAGAATTTGATGCAGTGTCATGGCCTGGCCATACACTGATCCGTCTGGTTTTCTGTTGACTTTAGATTCAAGATTCAAGATTCAAGTGAGTTTATTGTCATGTGTCCCTGATAGGACAATGAAATTCTTGCTTTGCTTCAGCACACAGAACATAGTCGGCATTTACTACAAAACAGATCAATGTGTCCATATACTATAATATAAATATATATACACATGGATAAATAAAATGATAAAGTACAAATAACAGATAATTGGTTATTAATAATCAAAGTTTTGTCCGAGCCAGGTTTAATAGCCTGATGGCTGTGGGGAAGTAGCTATTCCTGAACCTGGTTGTTGCAGTCATCAGACTCCTGTACCTTCTACCTGAAGGTAGCAGGGAGATGAGTGTGTGGCCAGGATGCCATCTCCTCCTTGATGCCATCACTCACACAACCTATAAAACTTAATATCGCTGTGAGAGAGTCCCACACTCTGAAGCTCGATGCAGTTCTTACTTCTTCCTACACTTTTGGCTGACCACCCACTTGAAACCACAAGGTGACCACCTCTTAAAATGTATGATCTGAGAAATTCCTTTATGCTCTAATGTAATAAAAAAGGAACTGCAGATACTGGTTTATACCAAAGATAAACACAAAATGCTGGAGTAACTTAGCTGGTCAGGCAGTATCTCTGGAGAAAATGGATAAATGACATTTCGGGTCCAGACTCTTAAGACTGATTTTAGGTGGGAGAGTGGGGAGGGGGGATTAAGTGCAAGGGAAAGAAAGGACAAATCAGGGCTGCAACAGGTAACCTCAGGCAAGGAGGTTCCCCAATAGACTGATTTTTGGATAGAAACAGGTGTGCGCCCAAGAGGGATAGATACATCGTTGAGAACTGCAAAACTGGTTAACAATGTATAGGAGCGCACATCGGGAACATCGGATGTAGTAGTTGAGGTTTATGGTCTTTATGGTTTTCCTTGTATGCTCAAAATCTCCATTTATGTCCAAGTCATTGATCTACAGTGCATTCAGAAAGTATTCAGACCATTTCACTTTCTCCACATTTTGTTACATTACACCCTTATTCTAAAATGGATTAAAACATTTTTTTATCATCAATCTACACAGAATATCCCGTAATAAAAAAACGAAAACAGGTGTTTAGAACATTTTGCAAAGTAATTAAAAATAAATAGCTGAAATATCACATTTACATAAGTAGTCAGACCTTTACTCAGTACTTTGTTGAGGCACCTTTAGCAGCGATTATAGCCTCGAGTCTTCTTGGATATGACGCTACAAGCTTGACACACCTGTTTTTGGGTAATTTCTCCCATTCTTCTCTGCAGATCCTCTCAAGCTTTGTCAGGTTGGATGGGGAGCGTCGATGCACAGCTATTTTCTGATCCCTCCAGAGATGTTCGATCGGGTTTAAGTCCGGGCTCTGGCTGGGCCACTCAAGGACATTCACAGACCTGTCACGAAGCCACTCCTGCATTGTCTTGGCTGTGTGCTTAGGGTTGTTGTCCTGTTGGAAGGTGAACCTTATTTTAAAATAAGGCTGTAACGTAACAAAATGTGGAAAAAGTGAAGGGGTCTGAATACTTTCTGAATGCCCTGCCTATCACAAAGTCCAGAGATCTCCGCACAGATTCCTGAATAGTGCCTTTCCACCACAATCCTCCATCTTCTAGTATTAAGCCAGATCTGAATCCATATGAGCAAGTCACTGTTAATCCCATGTGTCTTAGTCTTCTGGATCAGCCTACCATGGGGGACTTAGTAATATTTTCTTAATAATTTATTTGATATGCTGTCCTTGGGATCTGGGGAATTATCACCTTTCAGTCTCATTAATTTCTCCGATATTTTTTTCTCACAATGGTATTTCTTTTTATCTCCCTATTTACTCTGGATCTTTAGTCCTCCACATGGTGGTGCGGCAGTAGAGTTGCCGCCTCACAGCGCCAGAGACCCAGGTTCAATCCTGACTATGGGTGCTGTTTGTAGGTTAATTGGCTTGTTTAAATTGTCCTAGTGTGTGTAGGATGATGTCTGTGTGTAAGGATCGCTGGTCGGCGCAGACTTGATGGCCCAAAGGGCCTGTTTCTGCGCTGTATCTCTAAACTAAACTAAACTAAATTTTCTAGGAGGTTTTTGTGTCTTCTGCGGAAACACATGCCAATATTTCCAATATAATTTCTACTTTTCTTTTCCCTACCAATGTTCTGGTTGTACTTTGCTGAATATTGAAATATAGTGCCCTGTGGGATGCATCGTTGATTTTCTTGTTTATACCCTGTCCTTCATTACAATTGATTTTTGCTGCTCTTTATTGATCATTGGTTTCATCCAAACTAATTCTACTTGATTTACTCAGCTGAATTCCTTACTTTATCTATTGCCAGTATCTCATTTTCTTTCAATATGCAGGCCATTTAGAAAATATTCAGACCCCTTCACTTTTCCCATATTTTGTTACGTTACAGCCTCATTTTAAAATGGATTAAAAACAGTTTTTTATCATCAATCTACACACAATACCTCAGAATGAAGACGCGGAAACAGGTGTTAAGAAATTTTTGCAAAGTAATTAAAAATAAATAACTGAAATATATCACATTTACATAAGTATTCAGACCCTTTGCTATGACACTCAAAATTGAGCTTAGGTTCATCCTGTTCCCATTGATTATCCTTGAGATGTTTCTACAACTTAATTGGAGTCCACCAGTGATAAATTACATTGATTGGACATGATTTGGAAAGGCACACACTTGTCTGTATAAGGTCCCACAGTTGACAGTGCATGTCAAAGCAAAAACCAAGCCATGGAGACGAAGGAATTGTCCGTAGACCTCCGAGACAGGATTGTGTCGAGACACAGATCTGGGGAGAGGGATAAAACAATTCTGCAGCATTGCAGGTCCCGAAGAGCACAGTGGCTTCAGTCATTCTTAAATGGAAGAACTTTGGAACCACCAGGACTCTTCATAGAGCTGGCCGCCCGACCAAACTGAGCATTCGGGGGAGACGGGCCTTGGTCAGGGAGGTGACCAAGAACCCGATGATCACTCTGACAGAGCTCCAGAGTTCCTCTGTGGAGATGGGAGAACCTTCCAGAAGGACAACTATATCTACAGCACTCTACCAATCAGGGCTTTATGGTAGAGTGGCCAGAAGGAAGCCACTCCTCGGTAAAAAGGCACATGACACTAGGAGTTTGTAAGGCACCTAAAGGACTCTCAGACCATGAGAAACAAGATTCTCTGGTCTGATGAAACCAAGATTGACCTCTTTGGCCTGAATGCCAAGCATCGCTTCTGGAGGAAACCAGGCACCGCTCATCACCTAGCCAATACCATACCTACGGTGAAGCATGGTGGTGGCAGCATCATGCTGTGAGGATGTTTTTCAGCACCACGAACTGGGAGAAAGGATTGAGAGAAAGATGAATGGAGCAAAGTACAGAGGGATCCTTGATGAAAACCTGCTCCAGAGCGTTCTGGACCTCAGACTGGGGTGGAGGTTCATCTTCCAACAGACAACGACCCAAGCACACAGCCAAGACAATGCAGGAGTGGCTTTCTGACAAGTCTGTGAATGTCCTTGAGTGGCCCAGCCAGAGCCCGAACTTGAACCCGATCGAACATCTCTGGAGGGACCTGAAAATAGCTGCATCGACACTCCCCATCCAACCTGACAGAGCTTGAGAGGACCTGCAGAGAAGAATGGGAGAAATTATCCAAATACAGGTGTGCCAAGCTTGTAGCGTCATATCCAAAGAAGACTTGAGGCTGTAATCGCTGCCAAAGGTGCCTCAAAAAGTACTGAGTAAAGAGTCTGAATACTATGTAAATGTGATATTTCAGTTATTTCTTTTTAATTAATATAAATGTAAATATTTTGGTGTACATATAGCTGCTGGTGTACATATAGCTGCTAAATTTGTATAAGATAATTATAAGCAGTTGAATAAGGGGTGGGAATTAATAAGCTTTGGCTTCTTCCTGCTCCTTTTCGGACACATACGATTTCATTTATTTATAGATATTGTTTATGACACTTTATAAATATTCTTGTTTTGTTTTTTGTATGCTGTTTCACACTTGCTTTTTATTCTGTTCGAAATAAAGAATCAAATAATAAATAGATAAATAAATAAATTGCAAAAATGTCTAAACACCTGTTTTTGCATTTTTATTATGGGGTATTGTGTATAGATTGATGATAAAAAAAATGAATTAGCCAATTTTAGAATAAGGCTGTAACGTAACAAAATGGAGAAAGTGAAGTGGTCTGAATGCACTGTATGGAATTTTGCCTATCTTTTAAAAAAAATCCTGGGATATTTCATTCCTATCCTCGGTCGCTTGTGATCATGTTTCTGTAATGGATATCAGATCATGGAAGTCAATTTCCATTTGTGTTTAATTAATCCACCTACATTGTTGAAAATGCCATACACATTCAAGTAAAACCTCTTCAATTGTATGATTTTCCCCCTGCTCTTACTCCCTTTGTTACAACATATTCCAATTAATACAATTTAATCTTAACCTTTAAAACAAATGATTAAAACATTTTAAAATATTATTCTTGTGTGTTTGCCCTTGATAATTGCTGCATTGGGATAGAAAGAAGTTGGAAAACTGACTTTATAATTTTTATTCACAGCAACGGCCCAATCAAATTAATTCTAATGCACTCTATTTTGCATCCATTCTCACCTTGACTGTCCAAGAATCCATTTTTCTTTATAACATGTTAAATGGTCATTTAGAAATGATCGTACAATCAGTGAAACAATGCATCACACTGTAATAAAGCATTTTCTCATAAAGGGTGAAGATGGTAAACTACAGCCTACTCTTAATTTAACCTTGCCTATTAATTTGAGTCAAGATCATAGAACGAGAAGCTCCTCCTGTGTCTTTTTATTAGATTAGAATCTATTTGGTAGAATAAGTACATTAGTATAACTTCTATAATGTTTTGATTTTATGATCGTGAGAAGCACAGACTGTAGGTGGATATTAATAATTTTACTCTAGTATGTAAATTATACCGCCAAACAATGCCACTGATGTATTTCCGTGGATGTGAAACACTCCTGGTGGGAGGGGGGGAATAGTGTAACAGTAACATGTTGAAACAGCAAAGAATTTCATATACGTGCACTATAGTGCGATAAAATCATTTATTTCACCATATTTTCTGTTCAACCATAATGTACTGTTTTTAAAGATTGGCCAAAATGATACATGAAAAACAATAACTTCTTATTTGCTTTTAGGTATTCGTATGGTACAAATTTAAGAAGACATGAAGAAACGTCAAACCTTTATGAAACTACAAGCCTGTCATATGAAGGGAAAATAGAACTGTGACTGTACTGTGAAGGGAAAGTTAAAGTATTGATATTGTTTATATCCATTTCCGCTTTTAAAGCCAATCCTTTGACCTACATTTTAAATCATTATGAAGCTAATTATTTTCAATTCAGTGCACTTTGAGTGCATAAATACAGATCTTCAGTGATGATGTTTTGTTACCATTCCACTTTGGAAGGTACAACAACTAACAGAGTGCATCTTTACAGTTAGCCAACTCCCTGTAAAAAACCCTGTAAATTAACATATTTTGGCGCAAATGTTATCAAAGCCAATAAGCACGTGGTAAATAACACTCAGCAAAAAAACTAAGAATACGGACTACAAATTAAGAAACTAAAAGATCAGATACTTGTGCTAAATGTCCATATATAGCGGCAGTGTGAGCTATACGCTTTTTGAAATTCAAATTAATTACATTTCAGAAGTGTTGTACAATGTGCCATCATTTCAGTGTGTCGAGAAGCCAAGAAATAGTTGATATCATGTGATCTCTTTACCAGTTGCATCCACCAAAGTATGCAGATCCATAATATATATCCTCATAACATATCACCAAGATTCAGCATAGATCAGGAGCCACAAAGGTGTACTTTCATTGGTGAAATTTGGTATAGCTGCAATGAAGACATTTGGAAAACAGATAAAGGAATTTTAAATCTGTGTCTGTCCTGGAAAATTTTGCAATTAAATTGACAGCAAACTGTAGACATAAAAAGGGATTTGGGAAAGGTTGATAATTTCTATATTCTTCCTCAAATGGCATGCAGAATTCATTTGTACGTGTGTGGCTGGACTGATAGATGCTAGACTCAGTGATGGATTCTGACTTTCTGCCTGTGTATTTTTTTCCATAATAAAAGTAGACTACTTATTCTAAGTCCTCAATCCTATTTGGAACTGCAATGACAAATTAAGTGAACTGACTCCATGAAAAGTGACTATGGCAAAAAAAGAACTGTAACCTTGCCTTACTGAGAGGAAGAAAATACATCACTTCATTGACATAGATGACATGGCATCTTCGGTATTATAAAAGCATAATTGATACATTATTTTGGCCCAACTGAATTTAGTATGACCCTTTACTATTATTACCAATCCTGTTCTCTCATAGTGACCTCTTTGTTTATTGAGTGTGTGATGTATTTGCTCGACTGCAAAGGGACAAGAAGTCTAATCTTTTTAAATTATTTTTTGTTTTATACTCATTGTCTGCAGCCTGTTTCACAAAGAGGGAAATGTTATCTTCCCAACAGTTGTGCAAAGAGATGACCTTTCTACCCATTAACAGAAGACGGTCTATCAGACAGCAATTAAGTGATCAATTTTCTCAGTTGAGTAGGTCTTTATCTTGATTAGAAAACTAGTAAATTCCCTTTTCTGTTTGCCAACTAATTTGAATGTTAAGACCATCTGTCCACAAGGGCTGTTACTGAAATAGGAGGTACAGTTTAAAACGGTTACACCCTCTGTGTTTGACTGCTCCACTGCAAATCTCCTCAAGGTATGCCTACTTTGAAGATGTTATCCTCCTCTTTCCAATGGGAGTTCTGTAACCTCTTCACTTACTGCTCCCCTTCTGTGTGAGTCTGAAGAATGGTCCAGACCTAAAACATCACATTTCCATATTCTCCAGGGTTGCTGCCTGACCCACTGAGTTACTCTAGCATTTTGTGTCTGTCAATAAAACTTCACATCAGAACACTGTAATTGCTGATTATGTTCATGTTATATTCTATGTTAATGTCAATCTCCAGGATTGACATTAAGGAATAGGATGAATACTGATATTTGTTCATTTGTGGCAGGCAGAGGTAAACCCCTCGCGTATGTAATTTGAATAATCAGACAATCCAACAGTGAGGATAGACACAAAAAACTGGAGTAACTCAGTGGGACAGACAGCATCTTTGGAGAGGAATGGGTGAAGTTTCAGGTCGAGACCCTTCTTCAGACAAGACCCGAAACGTCACCCATTCTTTCTCCAGAGACACTGCCTGTTCCTCTGAGTTACTCCAGCTTTTTGTGTCTATCTTCAATTAAACTAGCATCTGCAGTTCCTTCCTACACAATCCAACAGAGGCATGTGTAATCGCCAATTATAGAACAGCTCAATCTCTGATAGATTGTACTGATCTATATTAATTGAGTGATCACTCCAAGCCATCCTCAATAAGTTCAAGGGCACAATTTGGGAACTTCCATGATTGGTAGCACATTTTTCAACTTCTTAAATGGTGTTTTCTTCATCTGCAAATTAGAAAATGATGACCAAAATCCTGAGGGCTATTCAAATCAGAGGACAACATAAGAAAGGTTTAAAGGGATATGTGGGCAAATGGGACTACCTTGGATGGGAATCTTGGTAGGCCAAAAGGCCAAATGGTCTATTTTCTTCCTGTATGAATGTGTGCCTGTTTCGCACTTGGTTCAGATATAATAATCTAATATCTTAGGTACACATGCATAATGTATGACCCTGTGACATTCCCAGTATTTTCCTGTTCCTGTTAAATAGTACTACTGATAGAGTTGTAATTTTATCCAGTCTGTTAGTTCAATACTGATTTTTTTAATGAAAGTTTTTTTTGCATATGATAAGCAAGATGCGGTTCCTTAATTTTGGTAGTAGTCTGAACAGCAGTTTATACCAGAAAAAAATTGTACATCTGTGTGCTGAAAGATTTATAATATGAAACTAAAACAACAACTGCTGTAATGAAAGTTAAAATCACATTGTACATGTGCATCCCCGTGACTATCTAGAGAGATGGTTGATCTAGAAGAACATGCAATGGGCAGGTGAATGGAAACATTTTTCTACCATAAATCTAATATTGGAACTAATTTGGTGTTGTAGAATAGCGACAATTTGCATTTGCTGTTAGAAATGCAAATTAAAATTGGATTTAGATATAGTATTACCTTTTTAATGTGATGAAAACCAAAGTTTGAATGTGTTCTATAACTTTATACATTTCTAGTTTTAAGTCAATCTTTAATAGCTATATAAGTATTGTGCAAACCTAATGTAAATATTGCAATTTTGGTACACATAAATATTAATGTAACGTCATGTTGCCAGTCAGTATTAAGTTTCAGGCTCCCTTGTTACAAGGTATCCGTATTAGATATCAAGGAAGAAGTGGAAAGTTGCCCCGGTGTAGATACCTGACCATTAAATCTAATCCATCTCCAATGTAAAAGAACTTACCATCAAATGTAATCACGGTTTCTCCAATTTTAACACTAAGAAATGAATAGTTATCCAACTACAGCTTATGATTAAAGTAGAGAAAGTAGATATGATGCACATTGTACATAAAACAAAAAGGACAAACATATCAAATGTGAAGCAGAAATGGATGCATAACAATATTTCAGAGATCTATATATTAACCAACATACAACCTGGCTTTTCAATTTTTACTGCACTCTGTTAGCATGTCCACTGGGATGAGCTGGATAATGTAGGCAAAGCAGCTAATTTTCCTTTGGAAAGATGAGCTTTGGTTAAAATCTAAGTAAATGTGCTCTAATAATGGAATCTCCAGCACTTTATTCAACTAATATTGTGACCATTGATTCCCTTGAATGTGTCAGTGATGTTTTATTCCTGTCAACTGTCCAGAGTACTACTTTTAAGTATTTATGTTTATGAAAAGTCATTTAATTGTATATTTCCTTTCTGTTTAATGTAAATATTTAAACTATTTTCTTACTGTGCACATTTTGAGCCATGCAAAAACTTTAAGCAGCTACTTCTCTTCCTTAAGAAGCACTGAAGATGTTTCGGTGGTACGGTCTTTACTTGTTATGAAGGGAGCTTCAGCTGCCTGACCAGCTTTTAGATCAGTCATTTTAAATACAGAATTTCTATTCAAATTTGGATGGTTTATATCTAATGTATGTTTCATTTTTGGAAAGCAGCATTTTTTATATGTGTGTGTGTATAGAAGATATACATACATATATACATTCACACAGATATATATGAAATGGCATCATATTTTGTTATTTGTACTAAGTAAGTACAATCAAATTATAAACTTTACCACATATTTCAGTGGTGGCTGACTTTGTCAAAATGAGTTTGGATTGGCACTTTTGCTACTGTTTTTGACTGATTTTAAATGTTTTAAATGCAAATCAAATATTTATGGGGCATAGTGTAAACTAGTAGGGCTAAATATCTTTTGTAAGTGTCTTTGCATGAAAATGAATATAACCAGAATATAGTGAATGAAAGCAGATGATTATTGTTTGGATTTCTGCACATCAGTGTTTCATTCTATCATGAGGCAGAGCCAAAACATGCATTAAAAAAATATATAGCTGACGTCTTTTGAATTCATTACTTACTTTGATTCTATTAGTTGTCTTGTACCATTTTTATTTTATTACTGCTAGTACAGATGGTAGCAGTCTAAATAAAAGAAAGTGAATTTAAGTAGCTGAACAAAATCCTGACTCCACTGTGTATCACAACACACAATCCATTTCGAGCTCTCATTTGATGCCATAATCTGACTTTTATTTTGCAGTCTCCTGTCCAGTTGATATTGATTATTGCAAGTTCCCAGAAGCTACAGCGTTGTTGACTCTGAACATTAAATCATCTATTGAACATGTTTAACCCTATTTAATGAGCTAAATCTTTTGTCATTATTTCATGGGGGTTTTTTGTGGCATCAGATTTATGAAAATCATTTCCAGAGTGGAGTATCATTGTCCCCAATCCCACCCCACCTATAAAACAGCCCAACCATTCCGTAAGGCCATTCCCTCTCTCTCCTTCATCTCACAACTCTGGTTCCAGACGTGCTGGACTTTGGATGTTACTGAAACATGTAATGGCACCCCAAGCTGAAATGGTTGTTGGCAGGCCATACATCTCTTAACTTTTAGATCTTTCAAAAACCTTTTTAGTTCAGTTGTGCCAACTTTCTATGTATCAGATTTTGGCCCTGTCACTTACATAAGGTTTTATCACTTAAAATGATGATGAAGGACTTGAGCATGTATCTCTACTGTGGTCTGCTTTTCTTCCTAATCAAAGGCACACAGTTATTAGACAATAATTCAACCATGGGGTGGTACAGCGGTAGAATTGCTGCCCCACAGCACCAGAGAGACCTGTGTTTGATCCCGACTGCGGGTATTGTCTGTGTGGAGTTTGTAACCGGGTGAGTTTTCTCCGGGTGCTCCAGTTTTCTCCCAAGAAATGCGGACACTGGTTTTAGATGAATAATTTTGAAAGAGCAAGACTCACTTATATTTAATAACTATTAGGAAATTTGTAAAGATTTAAGTTTTCATTCAGAATAAAATTATTAATTTTAATAAAGACTTTTAGTATCAGGAGTGATGGACCTGTCACGTGGCAAAACAAATAAATAAATAGCTTTCTTGCTTGTAATATTTTAATATTTGAATTTGAAAATATGAAACTTTATTACTAAAACTTCATTTTTTGGGGGATCATCACTGCTTTCTGTATAAAGCATATCTTATTCTAGTACGTCATGACCAATTTCCCTCCGGGGATGAATAAAGTTCTATCCTATCGTATGAAATAGACTGTAATTGATTAAAAACATTTACAAGTCATCCAACTGTCTTTCTTCAAGAAAATGAGAATTAAAATCCACTAATCTTTTGCTGTGATTCCCTAGTCTAAATTATAATAGCTTGATTATGTTTGATGAATCTTGTTTCTATTTGC
The DNA here is from genome assembly GCF_010909765.2 of Amblyraja radiata. Taxonomy (NCBI): domain Eukaryota; kingdom Metazoa; phylum Chordata; class Chondrichthyes; order Rajiformes; family Rajidae; genus Amblyraja; species Amblyraja radiata. The sequence continues at coordinate 9,689,806 of NC_045972.1, read as the reverse complement.
ATTTTCTTATTTTTTTGGAAAAGAAAGCACCGTTGAGATTTTATACTAATTGTAAGGTTTGTTCAGTTGAGAATTGCTTAAGTTCCACTTTCTCAGCAGAGGAACCTGCTTGCAGATCAGAAAGCTGACACAACAAATCCAACTTTCACATACGTCACACTCCCACATGTTGCACAAATTAATTTATCTTTATATGCTTCTAATGAAGGTTGTTTTTTTTAAATCCTTTTGTTCCGTGTATCAAATCATAGTGCAAAAATAATTTAAATTAGAACACTGATTCAGTGACATCTCATATGACATCTAGCAAGGAGTAATAAAGAAATATTCAGATTTTTTTTAAATATTGTCCTAAAATTATTATGAAGGTCACACAAATATTTAACATTAAATAAAACTTTTGGTGGTAATGAAAATAGAAATGGCTGGAAACACTAGATATGTTGGGAAATATTAGGAGAGGGAGAAACATTTAATGTTTCAGGTCAAAGACTTTTCATTTGGAAAAATATATGCTAGCTTTAAATTATAGAGAGAGCAAAAGAGATTAGATAGGACAAAGGGAATATCTCCTATAGGATGAGGCTTGGGCTCCGTTTCAGATTTCCAGCATCTGCAGATTGTTGATGGTCCTTTTGCAATAATAAATGGTTTGTATATTTTGTGAGGTCCCTGGGTTTTTAATGCAAGACAACGTTGGTTTGTGCAATGTATAAGGAGCATTCTAACAGAAGGTTTTGGCTGGTAGTTTACGAACAGTGCACTTTGGTGTTTTCATCGACAATAGGAGCAGCACTCTGTAGCAAACAGTAATTCCATATATAATGAACAAATGTGAAAAAATATGCTATGTTTTAATTACATGTCCAAAATCAATGTAGCAAAATAAAATGTTGCTCCACATGACCCTACTCTTCAGAATTACATCCCTACATCTTCCAGTGATTTTTTTTTTATGACAATTTTTACTTCTATGAAATATTCTCCAATTTCATTAGTGTTTTTATAACTTTATCATTGTCTAGTCAGAATTTGTCCGTCATATTCTTTGCTAGCCCTATTAACACACTTAAAATGAAGATACATAGTATATATTTACTTTTATAATTGTACAAGATATATGAAATGCCTCAATAATGTTTGATTTCATTTTAATTTTTTAAAGAGATGGTTCAGTGGTTCATTTTGCAATGCATAATAGAAATGGATGACATTTCTGAGAATTATCATCTTTATTTCTCAATGTAAATATGTCCAAATCCTTGATATATATCTCAGAATAATGAGGAAATTGTATACTTAGATTATTTTCTTTCCTCTTTTAAGAATTATATTTTGGTTTTCTGTGCATTAAAACGCATAAAAGCTACAGATATTGTTCTGTGTGTACTTGTAGTTAGGGCACATTTGTAATAGCAGCAATGCCTTTATTTATTTTCTTCAACCAGTTTAATTTGTACAATAACAAAGTGGACTGACAGGTTACTCTGGAATACCTGAAAGAAACGCCTATTTGGAAATAGGTTTGTGCCACAAAAGTTATCTCAACTTTTCTAAAGGTCAGGAATGTTTTTAAGGGAAACATATTTGCATTTTAAAACCGTGTGAATTTAATTCAAAAGACTTAGAGCAAAATCACTTTAATAACAAAATTATTGTTATTACAAAGGTTCTGGTTGGATTGCAAGTTATACCATCTCTATTTACCCTCTATAGTAGAAGGTTAAGCAATTTTACACTATTAGAAAATAATAGGGATGAAGTATAGAAATATCCACCAGATGTTTTGAAATTGGTTTTATTCGAGTCTTGTGAAGCAATGGTTGGAAATCAAGACTTGGCTGGAATTTATATCTGGTACTGTTTCAAGTCTCTTTTACACATTACGTTGTGTTTTCAGATCTCTGTTAAACTGTTGAATGGAGAACTTACCGTAACAGATCAGAATTCCCACCTGTAACACAAGAAATGAAAAATAAATAAATCCAAAGACATTTTAAGTTACTGTCAAAGATATTCTCTGGCAGTATATTAACAGATGTGTTTATTTTATTTACAACATTTCTTACCCAAGGCATATCATTAAATTTTCCATCAGAGATCATATTTCACCATTCCTAATAACTGCAATAGTGTATCACTGGCTGGGGAAGCAGAGAAGTCATTGACCGCCTGCTGGTTCTTTTCAGTGCACTAAGTGCATATATGTCCAACTGATATCACTGATGAATTCCAATATTCTCTTCACTCATTCAGAGCAAAAATGCAGAATTGTTTTTGGTAAAGCATAATCTGGAAAGGGGTTTATGTGTTTAATTTACTTTAGAATTGAAGCCATTAGCTATGTTGCACCTTGAACCACTGAAACGCCTTTTTAAATGTCCTGCTATGATGTGAAATCAGCACCGAAATGTGTTACTTATATTATGCTTAAGTAGTCATTACTAACAGCACTGATGTGGGTGGTTTGGGAGCTACTTCTTGCATAGATGTTTAACTGTCGAATTAAAAAAATATATTATGCTTTTGTTGGGACATTTGTATACTCTAAGCAATTATATTTCTGTACATTGCTGCTATATATATATATATATATATATATATATATATATATATATATATATATATACAAATAAAAAAATAAACTTCTAAGTCTCTGAGTTTTTATATAAATGTTGAAAAGTCCTGCATTGATTTAGAATGGAACTTTATTAAAACACAAGTTATTTTAATAAATGATATGCTATAGTATTTTCACTGAGTCAGCCTTATCTAAGAACTCTACAGCAGTATACTTTTTATCTTTAATATTTCCACGTTGCTAGTTGTTAATCAAATGTTCCCGCATTAATTGCTCTTAGCAGGAAGAAAAATCTGAATGGGTTGATTACATTTCATCCTGAGATCATGTCCATAGCAAAGGAAAAAAAACTGTACAGAAGTCACTTTTTAAGTGGGCAATTAATTCCAATCTGCAGTGGCTGACCCCCCCCCCCCCCCCCCCCCCCTCCCTCCTGCTGAATGCTATGTACTTACCTTTCTCTGTTTCTCTCCCGAGTACAGGCCTCGTGGCTGTGAGTCTGGAATCAAGGGGTTAAAGGCTCCTGTACCCAATTGGCCAAGCTGCGTCAGGTGACGGGTGACTCATCTGAAGCTTAAATACCAGAGTTTCCCAGGATTCTCTCTCTTCTTCGTAGACCCTGACTTGTGAGCAGCCTGCTGGTGTGAGCTGAGGGAGGCCTGGCCACATGGCATAGATCTTTGTGTACTTTCACCATTACTTGTTAACAAATATTGAATTGGGACGGATAAGGGCTGACCTTAGTGTTTTCGGGTATTTTGTTTCAGGGTTATATCTCTTTAGGCAGGTTTTAGAGTCTCCAGTTCGACGGCCCATTATGTGGCTGGCTGGAGCACTGTTTAATTGTTTGTTAGTCCATCCATATCCCTGACTGCGTTGTTTGAATCAGGTTTGGGTTTTGTGTTCCATTGAAAAATTAAAACTATTTTTGAACTTGAACCTGGTTTTTGAATTATGTTACGCGGCTCTGAAGTACCTGCATTCGGGAGTCGTAACAAAACGGGGGCTCGTCCTAAGTTTTGAGGACCCTAGACGTTTTTGGGGGGGTTTTTGGTAGGCTTCTGGTGACTGAGGAAGTCTGTGTTGTGAGGGGATTTTTTCTTCCCTGTTTGTGGTAGCATTGGTGCCCAGGGTTTAGCTGGTGGTTTGGTGCTACATTAGAGATGGAATTTAAGGTGAAAGAGTTTGTTGAGGCTCCTAGTCGGGAGTTGTTTGATTGATGTACGAAGGAGCATTTGATTTTGCTGGCTGAGAACTATGCCGTGCCTATTGACGAGGATGCTCCTGTATAAAGAAAACAGAAATTGCTTATGTTCTACTTGAAATTATGATTATGATTATCCATGGTATTTAAAAGTAAACATATTAGCGCAGAGATCAGATAATTTAGCAAACTGCCATGTGCACTATGTGATCTAATTTCTATGAAAAAGTTAATGGAAATTGGAGACTTAACAATGAACTTATTTAATTCTATTATCCTCCATCTGCTTGACTCTAAACAAACATCTCACATTTTCAACCGCATATGGGTGATCTGTTCAGTCCACATAAGCAGATTTTCTGCGGAGCTTAAAGGAGATTTTATATTTCCTACTGTGGAGGAATTACTAAATTCCTATACAAATCCTCCCACCTGGCATCATCCTCCCCCCTCCCCCCAAATCCACAAACCTCGTCTAATTTATAATCCTCTTCTGGGCCCAGACTAACACACCTTCATTCATGAAGGAAAAGACTTTGGCACGTCCGGGTTACAATCACAACAATGCCGCTGTTTTGTTGGTCCTGTTAAAATTCTAGACCACTGCTTTTCTCTCCGACACACTTCCAGCAGCCAGGTCAAGTTACCTCTTTAAAACTTCACCCTGCGTCTTAAGCTTTCTAACTTCTAAAACGTTTGATGTGAAATATTAACATAGAAAATAGGTGCAGGAGTAGGCCACTCGGCCCTGTGAGCCAGCACTGCCATTCAATATGATTAAGACTCGTAATTAGATGGATGGAATTTGGATATCATGTTTTGAGTGGTCACTGGAGGTTGGTTTCTTTGCATTGCAGCTGTTTGAGTAAAGTGGTGTATGTAACTGACAGGCTGAAAATGGTGGTAAAATTAGAATCTGCAGAGATGCCCAATGTCAATATTCCTTAGAAATGATTAAAAGCAGAATTTGTTAAATCTGATAATATTAAGGGCTGAAGAGGGTGTCCTTTTTATCTCTGCCAATATTTTCTCAAATCACAAAAAAAACATATTAACATGAAATTAATGTAATTACTGTTGAGGGAATCTTTCTTTCTGTAAATGTATCCCCACATTTGATCTGAACAGTAATTAATTCTATGTGGACCATAGGATGTTTCTGAGGGGAAATCTGTTCTGTTAATGCAATTCCTCAAAATTTAAGAAAACAAGCTCTTAAGGAACTGAAGGAAATTTGCATTAGGCAGGAAATGGTGTTGGGTAGACTGATGGGACTGAAGGCTGATAAATCCCCAGGGCCTGATGGTCTGCATCCCAGAGTACTTAAGGAAGTTGCTCTAGAAATCGTGGATGCATTGGTGATAATTTTCCAATGGTCTATAGATCCAGGATCAGTTCCTGTGGATTGGAGGGTAGCTAATGTTATCCCACTTTTTAAGAAAGGCGGGAGAGAGAAAACAGGGAATTATAGACCAGTTAGCCTGACATCGGTGGTGGGGAAGATGCTGGAGTCAATTATAAAAGATGAAATAGCCGCACATTTGGATAGCAGTAACAGGATCGGTCTGAGTCAGCATGGATTTACGAAGGGGAAATCATGCTTGACTAATCTTCTGGAATCTTTTGAGGATGTAACTAGGAAAATGGACAAGGGAGAGCCAGTGGATGTAGTGTACCTGGACTTTCAGAAAGCATTTGATAAGGTCCCACATAGGAGATTAGTGAGCAAAATTAGGGCACATGGTATTGGAGGTAGAGTGCTGACATGGAAAGAAAATTGGTTGGCAGACAGGAAACAAAGAGTAGGGATTCAGAATGGCAGGCAGTGACTAGTGGGGTACCGCAAGGCTCCGTGCTGGGACCGTAGCTATTTACAATACACATCAATGATTTGGATGAAAGGATTCAAAGTAACATTAGCAAATTTGCAGATGACACAAAGCTGGGTGGCAGTGTGAACTGTGAGGAGGATGCTATGAGAATGCAGGGTGACTTGGACAGGTTGGTGGAGTGGGCAGTTGCATGGCAGATTAAGTTTAATGTGGAAAATATGAGGTTATCCACTTTGGTATCAAAAACAGGAAGGCTATCTAAATGGCGTCAAGTTGGGAAATGGTGAAGTACAACGGGATCTGGGGGTCCTTGTTCATCAGTCTATGAAAGTAAGCATGCAGGTACAGCAGGCAGTGAAGAAAGCGAATGGCATGATGGCCTTTATAACAAGAGGAGTCAAGTATAGGAGCAAAGAGGTCCTTCTGCAGTTGTATATGGCCCTAGTGAGACCACACCTGGAGTATTGTGTGCAGGTTTGCTCCCCTAATTTGAGGAAGGACATTCTTGCTATTGAGGGAGTGCAGCGTAGGTTTACAAGGTTAATTCCCGGGATGGCGGGACCTTCATTTGCTGAGAGAATGGGGTGGCTGGGCTTGTACACTCTGGAGTTTAGAAGGATGAGAGGGTATCTTATTGAAACATAAGATTGTTAAGGGTTTGGACACGCTAGAGGCAGGAAACATGTTCCTGATGTTGGGGGAGTCCAGAACCAGGGGCCACAGTTTAAGAAAAAGAGGTAAGCCCATTAGAATGTAGACGAGGAAACACTTTTTCTCACAGACAGTTGTGAGTCTGTGGAATTCTCTGCCTCAGAGGGTGGTGGAGTTTGGTTCTCTGGATACTTTCAAGAGAGAGCTGGATAGGGCTCTTAAAGATAGTGGAGTCAGGGGATATGGGGAGAAGGCAGGAACGGGGAATTGGGGATGATCAGCCATGATCACATTGAATGGCTTGAGGTGCCGATGGCCTACTCCTGCACCTATTGTCTATTGTCTATAAAAACAATAATAAGCTATTTTTTTTTAAATCTTTCTTTTCTGTGGTGCAACAGTAGAGTTGCTGCCTTACGGCGCTTGCAGTGCCGAAGACCCGGTTTCGATCCTGACAACGCGTGCTGGTGGTGCCTGTACGGAGTCTTTACGTTCTCCCTGTGACCGCGTGGGTTTTCTCCGAGATCTTCGGTTTCCTCCCACACTCCAAAGACGTACAGTATGTAGGTTAATTGGCCTGGTGTATGGGTAAATTGTCCCTTGTGTGTGTAGGATAGTGGAGATCGCTTACGGCACAGACCCGGAGGGCCGAAGGGCCTGTTTCCATGCTGTATCTCTAAACTAAACTAATACTACAGAAAAAATATGGTTAATTATCTATAGTGTGAACACAGGCTTATTTAGTTCCATAGACATAATATTGCATCTTTACTTGCCACATGGTGTGACAGCTTCTTATAAACAGCACAGACTCATTCCTTTTTGGGATTATTTTTCATTTTATTGGATATTTAGATTTTCTATGGCAACAAACATTAGATTGGAAGTAATTGGTTGTCTTTATGGAAATTCTGATTTGTCATTGTGAATGCTTGCTCATGACAAACATACATGAATTGTAGAATTATCTCCCTGTGTGCTGCACCATTTTATTATTAGCTATTTGTAATAACAACCTGCTGAAGTAATTGCTGGATTCCTGTTGCCATCTTTGCTGTTTTAGGTTTTCTTCAAATGTTAGGAAATTGATTTTGCCCTTTCTGATTCACTTTACCTTTACTTTGAAGTGTTTAGTGTCACCATGTTCTGACTAAATAGATGTTTCTAATTTTTAGTAATCATGCTAAAATGTATCAAAATATAAAACAAAGAATGGTGGAGAGCAGTACTCATGCTGACCTCAAAATAAATTAGTCCACCAAACTATGGATTCCCTCTTTCTATAATGTCCAGAATTAGTGATATCATGGAAACCAAACAGATGAAAGGATTTTGATGAACAATACATCAGGAAAGAACAAGCTATTACTTCTCTTACTTTTTAGATATGTTTCTATAAATAAAATAAAGGTTGTGATCTGCATAGATTGAGATAGAAGCTGAAATCAGAAATATTAAAACTAAAAATTTATTGAACTGTGAAATAATAATTCTGGGATAATTAGAACCACCATCTAAAATTAGTTTTTAAGTTTATTGTTTTATGACTTAGTACGTTATTAAAATTATATTTAACTATAATATTTCACATGATGTTTTGGTTAAGGATTCATTTTAAAAATGAATGCAAAATCACTGATTCTGTTATTTTGTTTTGCAAAGATTACAGTAGTAAATGTTGTGAATGAAGAGGATATCTCTGGCAATCATCTGGATTCAGATGTTAAATGTGCATGACTCAGAAGTTGCAAT